>NC_044561.1:33413871-34139093 GCF_007565055.1 Rhinopithecus roxellana
CTGCTTTGGATCAATTTGTTCGCTTTTGTTTTGTTTTAGTTAGATATAGAAGATTTTATTTCTGTTGAAACTTACTTCTGCTTATTTTCCTAACTTCAGAGTGCTTTAGCAAATTTCTCACTGCTTATACCATTATGCTAAAAGTATCACTTAATAACATTTATATTTACAAACAAATTGTTTTCTCTATTAAAGATGCTAATGAAAATGAAACACTCTGTCACACAGCAGGAAGATGAACCATACCCAACCAATTTTCTGGAAGTTTTGTTTACCATCACCGTTTCAGATTCCTAAGTCTTAAAACTCAAAGGGAGCATCGCAGTCCTCTGATGCATCATCCTCATTTTTACATAAGAATATCAAGATCTGCATCAGTTAGACAAATTAATTCAGCTGAGATTAATTCAGCTGGAATAAACCAAACATACAGACTTTAAATTCTAAGTCGTTTCCACTGAAACACACCAGTAATTTAATTTATATGAGTAAAATGGTATAAAATCCACTAAACAGGAAACAATTTTTAAATATAAAATAAAAATATTTAAAATGATATTTAAAGTTTATGTGTTTTAACAAAAATGTTACTATTTTTTCCCCAAACTTTTAATTTTCAGGTATTTCCAGTCTCTGCTTAACATTTTCTAGAACTTATATTTTGTAATTCTAAACAATCATATAGTCTACTCACCTAGAAACCAATGAGATGCTTTTTTTTAATGATTCAATGGAAAATATCTTCAGTAAATATTTAGAGCACCAAAAGTTTCTACAAAAAGTTGTTTTGCATTTTAATATAATTTTAAAAGTAATTGTTGGCAACTAACATCCTAGAATATATTCAGTAGTTTGGAAATTTCTGCTATTCATATATATTTAACATATCATATGTTTTTGTAATGTGTTAGGTTACCAATCAGGTTCAATTTTGGACTGAAAAGCATGCAGACAAGATAAGAAGCTTCGATCATTGTTTAAATGCAAAGTTAGAGGTATTTTAGAGGCGTGTTTTCTTGAGAAGGAAAATAATAAGAAAAAAAAACCCAAAGGGAAAGAGTGTTCTGAAATCCTAAAGAAGTATCTAATTGCTGGCGTAAATTTTTCTTTAGATGATCATAAAGACATCAATTTCAAATTCCAAGTTTTTCATCTTTCTTTTTAAATGTTCATAATTCATTCATATGCATAGTATTTAAAATATCTCATCACTCGTTTCTCCAAAAAAAGTCTCCAAATACCAGACTTTGAAAGCCTATGAACTGTGACAAGTTATTTCATGATGAAAGCTCCTAGCTACTTTTCTTCATTTCAGGACTCTTCATATTCCTCATCTTGCAGATCATTTTATTTTAAAAATCTAATACAATCTTAAACATTTTTCTGTTCTGTCTACACGAAAATTTTTGACTATATATTACACATACTTTATAAACTTAATTTAAAATTATATTTGAAAGTTTGCTTTTAAGTAAACTTAAACTTTAACCTAAATAAGACTAACCTAAACTTTAACAAATATTAATAACTTAAACATTAATCTAAACAGACCCTATTGACTGTAATCCCAGCACTTTGGGAGGCTGAAGCGGGTGGATCACAAGGTCAGGAGATCGAGACCATCCTGGCTAACATGGTGAAACCCCATCTCTACTAAAAATACAAAAAATTAGCCGGGCGTGGTAGCGGCGTCTGTAGTCCCAGCTACTCGGGAGGCTGAGGCAGGAGAATGGCTGGAACCCGGGAGGCGGAGCTTGCAGTGAGCTGAGATCGCGCCACTGCACTCCAGCCTGGGCGACAGAGCCAGACTCCGTCTCAAAAAAATAAAATAAAAAAATAGACCTTGTTTAGACCAAACTCTTTTAGAGAATATGTACATCTGTGTTTTAGAAACAGTGGAGCACAATAGGTAGCTTTAAACCTCCTGCTACAACGGTGTGGGGAAGCCTCTAAGCAGTAAATTCTCTTTGGTACAAATTAAAATTTGATACTTTATTGATATTGTTGATATTGGGGGTGATGTGGGAGTAGGGATGGTGATGATGTTGATGGTGGGTGTGAAGGAGGAAGCGATTTAATTTTTTTCCACTTATGAAGTGCTGGAAAGGTTCCCTCAAATCTCTGAAAGTTTCAAGTATAACCGCAACATCTGTTGATAAGACTTGTTTTTTACCTTGCCTGGACGTCTTCACTTGTTCTGTGATAGGGCTTGAGCAGCCTCATCTTTCAGGTCTTAGGTAAAATGACATGTCTTCAGAGAAGCCTGCGCTAGGAAAAAAATAAAATAAAATAAAATAAAATAAAATAGCAAATCCTCTTTCCCAGTTAACTCTCTTTCACATTATCCCAATTTATTTCATATAGCCCCCATCACAATCTAATATCATCTTGTCTACATGATGATATACTTAGCTATTGTCAGTTTCATTCTACTACAACAAATGAAGTCAAGCCCTTCTATGTCTTATTCGCTATTATACTTAATCAACTCAATTGTTATAACTTGGCTTTTCATTTACATTTTATTACAGGAAGAGAAAGTTCTGGCCATGCTGATATGGTCTGAGTATAAGCCAAATATTCCTTGTAAATTAAAAACTTGGCACTTTGCTATCTGTATGTCTAGGTCATTCTCTCTGAGCTAAAAAGAAAGATCCAGGTTTGGGACCTGGAAAGTTGGCATATGGTTTCTCTTTTTTCATGATCTTGCACAAATAGTAAACCCCTTTCCCTACCTGGTATCATCTTTGATCTTACCATGAGACTTATGTTCGTAGTAGAAATTTAATTAAAATCCCCAGCTGTACCTTAGCCTCATTTCCGATTTAGGTCCAACTCATGGGCCTCTCTGGCAAAAGGAGACTTTCACTGATTTATTGATCTTATTCCCAGATTTCTTTGGTTACTGTGGGTTCCATAACTCCTACCTTGTCTGCTTGGCTTTACAATCTATTGCCTATTTTCACTTGTTTTATGCTTATCATCCTCTGATATTTCTGCTTACAGTAATTCAAAGGTGACTCCCACTGCACCAACTGCATGCCTTACAATGATGGGGATGACAACCAATTCAGTTCTTTTTTATTTTAAGGGCAGAATTCACATTTTGGCAGACATGAAACCAGTAAGAACCCTTCACTTAGAAATAAAATAAATAAATTGGACATATGCACCATAAATTAATATGAAGAACATCTGCTCAAATTATTACAAATCATTATTATGGTCATAATATGAACTCCACCCAATGTTACTGGGAATCCAGTTACTCAATAGGCAAAAGTTAACAAATCTGGTTTGAGCTTGTGATAAAGAACAAGGCTATACTGAGGCTGAAGAAAAACAAGATCATACTAAATCCTAGCCACATTCTATAAAACTGTATAACAGGTCAATAGGAATGCCTTGTTCTACAAACAGATCTTAAGAACTTGATTAAGATAAAACATCAACAACAATTATTTTGTTGAGTAAGAAATTTTAGGAAAACTTACAAAGGGTTCTTTTTCGAACTTATGAAACTCCATAAATGCGAATTTCACATTATACTTGTTAACTGTACTTAAACTCTACTACCAAGCACAAAGAGATCCAATGCTCCTATAGGATTAGTTTCTACATCTCATGTGTATTAAGTGATATGTTTTTCTATGAGAATCACTGTGGTATAAAGGAGACTGCCAAGTTTATGTCTTGGAAATTTGACATTTCTGAGTTCCCAATCTATGTCTGTGGCTTTCTCACCATGTAGTCCTAGGCAAGTTATATAGTATTTCTAAGTTTTGACTTATTTAGCTACAGAATGGGAATAACAATGCCTACTTTTCAGAACTGGTGTGAAATTTAGAGTGCAAAGAAAGATGTGAGACACATGGATCTCAATAAATGGTAATTTTTTTGTGATTATACTCCTACTAGCTGGAAAATCACAAAAGCATTAAAGTACCCTGGCAGACACTGATGAGGTGAAATGGATATTAACGCAACACACATCTTCAAATTTTAACTTTTTAGGACAGTCACTGATAAGTCTTGGTATGACAGAGGGACATTTCTATGTTATACCTTGGCTAAGGTCAACTGTGTCATGCATTGAGGTATACCTGCTGTCCTATCATTTCCTGGAATCAATAAACCAAATCAAAACCACTTTTTTACTTTGAAAATAGTTACATCCTTGATGCTTCTAAAACTTGGAGGGAATCAGATCAAAATAGAAAAGCACAAATGATAATGCCTGGCTTTTATTTTCATTCACTTTTCTTAAGTTGTATTGTGATATGGTGTATGTCTTCTTATTTCTCTAACAAAGGAAAACACTCCTACTAATAGATAAAAATTACTAACAGGCCAACCTTACACACTGAGTTTGCATTATTTTATTAGCTTTCAAAAAATGATGTGACATGTCCCATTAACGGCACGTAAATGTATTTCTATGTCATTTGTTTCATCTGCTGGAGCCACCAGGCAAGAGCACACATATCTCTTCTACCACAACATTCATTGCACTTTTTACAAGGATGGATTGTGCAATAGCCTTTTTTCCCTTCTGGAAAGTGACTTCCAAAAGTTCTTTGCACTTATTCAATACAATAATGGATACAATCATGAATACATAATAAAGCCATGGATGAGTCAATGAGTGAACATATACACAGCAGTGGAAGGGTGGAGAGTATCAGCCAAATCTCCATGTTTTGAGGGCTTACTAGTGAAAGAAAGAATGATAAGCTCTAAGAACAGGAGAAGAGAATTTCTGGCTGAATTACCATCAAAATAGTTAGGGAGAGAACACATATGATACGGTTTGGCTCTGTGTCCCCACCCAAATCTCATGACAAATTGTAATCCCCAATGTTGGGGGAGGGACCTGGTGGGAGGTGATTGGATCATGGGTGTGGACTTCTCCCTTACTGTTCTTGTGAGAGTGAGTGATACTGATGTTTCTGGTTACAGTAATTCAACTCCCACTGCACCAAGTGTATGCCTTACAATGAGGGAGTTCTCATGAGATCTGGTTGTTTGAAAGTGTGTCTGAAAGTGTGCACTTCCCCTTAGCTTGCTCTCTTCTGCTCCATGGTAAGAAGTGCTTGCTTCCCCTTTGCCTTCTGCCATGATTTTAAGTTTCCTGAGACTTCCCAACCATGCTTCCTGTACAGCCTGTGGAAGTGTGAGTCAATTAAACCTTTTTTTTTTTTTTTTTTTTAAATAAACTACCCAGTTTCAGGTAGTTCTTTATAGCAGTATGAAAATAGACTAATAAAACCTATTAGACATAGATATTGAAAGATGAGTATGTTATGGGTACATGACGTGGAAGAGAAAGGATCCATAAGCAGAGAAATACTGTCAACAAGGATGCTGAGGTCAAGTAGGCCTCAGACGAGTGGCGATTCAGCAGCCTCAAGAAGCTGCAGGACTAGTGACTCAAGGGACGGGGAGGGAAGGGAGACAAGTCTGAAAAAGTGGATTGGCTAAAGAAAAGGGTCCTGTCGCAAATCCCAAGAATTGCATAAGAAAAGATTGCAAGAAGTTATTTCATTTAAGTGAAAATTTGTAAATTTGTACTTTGTAAACAAATGGGAAAATACCTTAAACTTCCAAGACCCCAAAGGAATACCATTTGAGGCCGGGCGCGGTGGCTGAAGCCTGTAATCCCAGCACTTTGGGAGGCCGAGACGGGCGGATCACGAGGTCAGGAGATGGAGATCATCCTGGCTAACACGGTGAAACCCCGTCTCTACTAAAAATACAAAAAAAAAAAAAAAAAAAAATAGCCGGGCGAGGTGGCGGGCGCCTGTAGTCCCAGCTGCTCCGGAGGCTGAGGCAGGAGAATGGCGTAAACCCGGGAGGCGGAGCTTGCAGTGAGCTGAGATCTGGCCACTGCACTCCAGCCCGGGCGACAGAGCGAGACTCCGTCTCAAAAAATAAAAAATAAAATAAAAAAAATAAAAAATAAATAAAAAAAAAGGAATACCATTTGAGCAGCAAGATTTTAAAACATGTTTTTGTTTTCAAAAATTAAAAAACAGTCTTCCATGCTGCTGAAAAGTTTACGTTGATTTTTTTTCACAGTTTTCCAATAGAGGACCAGGCTTATTTAAATAAATAAATACTTTAAAGATATGTCAGTAGGAAGAGTAAGGAAAAGGAACACAGTGGGTAAGCGGTAAATTAAAAAAATATACTAATTAGTAGGGTTTGAGGTTATCACATGAACACAAATGTAAACTGTTTGATATTCACTCTCATATTTGGGCCCCACATGTAAAAGTATTATTAAAGTATTTGCAAAGCAAGGAGAAACATGCTTTACATGTTTTTTTGTCCACAACGTAGTTGTCATGAGACAATAGACTATTTGGTTTAGCAAGTCTTCAGTTATATTGCCAAGTATATTGTTCATCACAAATAGCAAATCTTTCTCCAATTCAAATAAGAGAAACTTTACACTAAACTCTGTCTTTCTTTCACTATAAATACCATAATTTCTTACTTGTTGCCATTTGCCATAAATCAGCTACTTTTCTAAGTAGTGATAGTACTCCCTTTGGAAGGAAGAGATTGTAAACCGTGAATTACCACTGCTGACAGTAGAATTTTTTATAAAGCCCAGTTGTTACACACACAAACAAAACAATATCAGGTCATGAGAAACATTGTTTTACTCAAAGCCCTATTCATTTCTATGATGTTTCTCAGTTACAAGGGAGCTGTATCATATATATGCCAATTAAAAATTCTTTCCATTTGGAGAAAAAAAAGCTCAAGGAATGTGCTTTCTAAACAAAAAAATAAAAATAATTACTACCATAGCTTATCAATTTCTTTACTCTGTTGATAAACAAATCACTGTTACTCTTAGCAGGCATTTAAAAGTAAAACAAGGCTTGAGTTGTCTCAGAAGGAAAATTCCAAGACCTTAGAGAAATCTGAGTACTTAAAATAGGAGACAGTTAACTTGCTTTTAAATGGAGGGACTAAAGTAAAAGCAAGACAAAGCAAGAAAGCAACAATTCTTCTTCTATGCAGTTTTCACAAGCCAGTCACAGTAAATTATTAGTGAAGAAAAAAAAAATCTACAGTGATTCTCCACGAGTCAACAGTAAATTATAAGAAAGGGCTGTGGGGAGAGTGTCACATACATTTTTCAGATAGTATTGTTTTTGTTGGTTTTGAAGTACTGTTAAAACAGTATTTCAATTATACTATTCATGAATCACAAAGCTGTTTTCAAAAAGTAGCATTTTGAAGTTTTTACTATGTAGATGATTTAAGTAGTGATGTCATACAAAAATAATCTCACAAAATTAAACTTAACATGAAGACTAAAAGTTCACTAGGCTTTTTCACTTGGTGTTTGAAATTTTAAGACAGAGACAAACTAAGGAAGGACAGAATTGCTTTTAAAATCAGAATACATGACAAAAATCACAGAATAGGAAGAGACTATAGCCTATGTAGACCAATTGTGTACCCAAAGGAGGAAAGTCTTCTAGATCAATGCTTTACTATAGTCACCTGAGGATGTTGTTAAAATGTAGGTTCGGCATGGCGCTTGAGATTCTGCATTCATAATAAGTTCCAAAACAATGCCAATTATCTATTGTGTGGACCTCAGTATATGCAAGAATTGTCTCACTAGTCTATTATGAACACTTTTTTTTTTTTTAATTATTATACTTTAAGTTCTAGGGTACATGTGCATAATGTGCAGGTTTGTTACATATGTATACTTGTGCCATGTTGGTGTGCTGCACCCATCAACTCGTCAGCACCCATCAACTCGTCATTTACATCAGGTATATGGATGCAGCTGGAAACCATCATTCTCAACAAACTATTATGAACACTTTTCATGGCATGGGACTCATTGCTTTAAGAAGAAACAATTTTTTTTTCCTCGAATTAAGTCAAAATTTGCCTCTCAATAATTTCCATCCATTGGTCCTAGTTCCAGTCTCCAGAATCACAATTAGTAAGTCAAATTTATATTTTTACCGGAAAGATTGAACTTGAGAAATGTATCACCCTTGAATCTTTTCACTGCTCAAAAATTACATCCCCAGTATGATAACTGAGACAGGAATAAGACAGGGTGGTTGCAGGACAATAGCAATTCCAGGCAGCAATTTCACACAACTAGCAAAAGGAAACTACTGAAAGAGTTGCATAAGCTAGGGGATGATAAGACCATGAAAAAACAGAGGATGAACCAAGGCTAAGGCCAACTGGACCCAACATGCATTGGATTTGACCTATGTCTCACTTAGGACCTCATTATACACTCATTAACATGCTAACTTACACGCCCACCAGCTTCATGATAGTTCCGAGAACAACCATTATTTAGTATAAAAATGGGTGGCACCACAGTTCCAAGAAATCTTAACCTTTGTCCCAGGGCCATCGTGAATATTCCACCCCTTTGTTAAAGAAACCCATAAAAGTAGAAACCTCAAAGCCTCTGGTGTGACACTCTGGAGTACACTTGCATTCCCTTTTCTTGAGTGTATACTTTTCACTTTGTAATGTTAAATCTCTGTTCTTTCACTACTTTCCAACTTCTCCTTGCATTCCTTCTCGTGACAGGGTCAAGAACCTGGACACCAGCTGAGATCGAGGTCCAGCTGGCATTTGGGGACCTCCTCCAGCCTACTGGTATCATAATGGCTTTGATTTTCTCTCTGCTACACTGTTTGCTCTTTACTGGATCTGTTTCAATGTATAAAGTCTATCTGCAATTGAGGCCCCAAAAGAGGAACACAAGACTCAGTCTAGATTGGCTGTGGTGGTCATTGTGTGCTTCAAGTTATGATCCTATGTTTCCATAAGACACTCTGAATATGACTAAATTTATGTAAAACCCATGGACTCAGCTTTGGCCTAGCATAGCAATCAAAACTGACAATGAATATGGCTAATAATTCCCCAGAAAACAAACCCCGTGTCAATGCAAATAATTAAGTAGCTAACCTCCTCTTTCTCTCTCTCTCTCTCTTTTGCTCTCTCTCTCACTCTCTCTTTCTTATGTAGAGAACTCTCAGGAAAATGTCCTTACTGGCTTAGTCACCTTGTTTACAACATCCTTCTCTCCCTTTCTTGTCATCAGTCTCACACTGTGGCCTCACACTTTTTAAAATTATTGAACTCCAGTGGCCTCCATCCCCACTCCAACTCAACCCTTTCCTAACATGTCCACACCCTAGCTGTCTCTAGAAACCACTTCTCTTCATGTCCTCAGATTCTGGCCACTGCTTCAACCTGAATACCACCTGCTCTTTCATAGCCCGTGCAGAACCTGATTTGTATTTTTGCTGTGATCCTTGTGCCTTTGATCTCTCCATGCTGTAGTCGTCCCTGGTGCCCATTTGATTTCACTTTTCTTTCAACCCAGTTTGCAACTTCTTATTCAAACAGTTTAAGAAGACTCTTGCAATGTATCTGTAATGCCTCCTGCAGGGTCCACACTTCTTTTCCCCAATTCCAGCCCTGGGAAATTCTCATTATCTGTTTTCTTTGCTCCTATCTGTACAAATGTGCATGACTGGAGGAAAAAAAAGTGGTTTCAACTTACTGATTTTATTAGAAATGAGAGTGATTCAAACTTCACTGTTGACTCTGTATTTCACTCCCTATAGCAACCGATCCAAACTTTTTTCAACATCTTGAAATCTCCAACCCTCCCCAGGAGTATAAATTTTAACAGATGAACAAATGATCTCAGCAAAAATTCTCTGAAATTATCAAGACCACCTGGCATATGATCTCTTCACTTCCCTCCTCTCCTTAGAGTTTCTTTGTATTTTCACAGGGCTTTTTTCTTCCCTCAGTTTAGCTTGTTTGGAGGAAGACTGTCCCTTTTTTAAACACCACAGATCAAGTGTCTATATATTTCCCCTTAACATTTTCCTGCTTGAATAATGTTCTATCAATTATAGAGTCTGTCTTGTCTTTTCAAACTCTCTACTGGTTTTTATACTCTATTACCCGTAAACATGCTCAATTTCCATGTCCTCTAACTAGCTTTCTCTTAAGCCTATCTCTTTTGTGTTTTCACCTATAAACTTGGTGATTTAAGCCAGTGCTCCCTGCCTACACTTTAACCAAATACTGTCTTTGTAAGCCTATGCAATTTGAGTCTCCTTCATTTTTCTCACCACCAACTCACCATTGAAACCAATCTATTGAAAGTTACCTCTGATCAAGCTTAACAGCATTTTCTCATTCATGCTCCTCTTTGCCCTCTTTATGGCATTTTATATTACTGTTCTTTCAGAAAGCTTCTTTTTATTGATTCCATTAACTTGTATTACTCTGGTTCATCCTATCTCTCAACTCCTGTGTCCAATAAAATAAAAAATCTACCACACAGCAGATGCATTTCCTATCTCCTTTACTTTCTATTTGAAGTTAATAATATATTCTCAGCCTTCTTCACTCTAACTGTTCATCTACCACTAATGTAGCATATAACAATGACTGCCACATCTATATTTTTGTCTCATATGTGTCTGTCTATAGTTTTAGAGACATAAAGGCATCTGCTGCAATAATTTCATGTAAAAATTCTAAAGATACTTCAAAATATTCAAATTTTTCTAATTAACTTTTTCCTTAAATATTTCTCTCCTCCTATTTTTCTGTCTTGGTTGTCAATATCATCATCAATCATAAGACATCTGCATTATGTCTCATCTCTGCTTACATAAACCATTCAGTCAGCCAGACACAGTGGCTCTCACCTGTAATCCCAATACTTTGGGATGCCGAGGTGGGGGGATCGCTTGAGCTCAGGAGTTTGAGACCAGCCTGGACAACATGGCAAAACCCCATCTCTACACACACACACACAAAATGTAAAATTAGCTGTGGTGGCACATGCCTGTAGTCTCAGCTACCTGGGACGCTAAGGTGGGAGGATCGTTTGAGCTTGGGAGGTGCAGGTTGCAGTGAGCTGTGATCAAGCCACTGCACTCCAGCCTGGATGACAGAGTGAGACCTTGTCTCAAAAAAAGAACAACAACAACCAAAACTACCCAGCCAGCCGGGCGCGGTGGCTCACGCCTGGAATCCCAGCACTTTGGGAGGCTGAGGCGGGCGGGTCATGAGGTCAGCAGATCAAGACCATCCTGGCTAACACGGTGAAACCCCATCTCTATGAAAAATTCAAAAAAATTAGCCAGGCGTGGTGCGGGCACCTATAGTCCCAGCTACTTGGGAGGCTGAGTCAGGAGAAAGGCATGAACCTGGGAGGCAGAGCTTGCAGTGAGCCGAGATCGTGCCACTGCACCGCAGCCTGGGCAACAGAGCGAGACTCCGTCTTAAAAACAATCAAACAAATAAAAAAAAAAAACCAACTTCCCAGCCAATCCTGTTATTACTTTTCTCTAATATCTTTCACATTCATTCTATTCACTCTCTGCTTCTCTTTTCACTGTTCTAGTCTAGTTCCTTATCATTCCTTGGAAGGTATATCATAATAGCCTCTTAACAGGTCTCTGACTTTCCACCCCTTTAATCCATGCTCCACGTTGCTAGCACTAAAATCCATCTCCTCCCCAGACAGACTCCACACCACTTCAGGAGGCACACGTTATCTTCTGTGGCCTGACGCCTACCATATCAGTGTACTCCCACCCACTCTTATCCAAATACTGCGTGCTTACCTTCAATTCACATTCCTCTCTATGACTAAAAATGTCCCCTTCTTAATACTTGTTGAAATGTACTCTTTATTTAATTATCCGTTTCCAATTGCAGCACGTAAGCTATTAATATTTTCCTAATGTCCACAGCTGGGAATAATACCAGCGTTCAGGCAATTCCTGCGATCCCTGTTTGTTCCCTCAGTTATGATACTTATTACTGAGTATGCCTTCCTTGCTTTTTGTCTCTAATTAGATTGTAATCAGGCTGAGAATAAGGGTACCTCTCTCCACCTTGAACTGTGGCTATTAAATAGTCTTTTATTCTTACTGAGATAATTAAATTTCCTTTGAATGACATATTTAAAAAACCTAGATTAAGGATTTGCCTGTAAATTTTTTAGCTTTGAATAATTCATTGAGAAAATTCATATTCAAATATAATACTGACGAATGTTATGCCTTTAGAATTAGGAAGTCACAAAATATGGACCACTTTTAGATAAAATATAAACAGAAGCCAGAAGTTAATTCATTTAGCTTCCCCTATATAATTTCAAATTGGATTGCTGTGAATCACAGAACTAAGGTAAACAACTCTTTGAAGGTGTGATTGTTTTTCTCCAATGTAAGAAGATGAGAGTTGAGTAAAACTGGTTGCCAGAGGGTAGTAATAGTATTGCTTTCAAATATTTATCTTTAAATATCCATGTCATTAAGGACAATTCCAATACTTGCTCTTCTACTGCTATTAGAAACAGCAGTCATGAGTTGCTATTTTCTTGCTTATAGATCACTATTTGTCTCTGATGGCCTCACAAATCACATCTCTGATGCTGCCTTATATAAATGGAGGTGTGTGTTGGGATGTATTTGTGATGCCGAGGTGGGAGCATAGCTTGAGCTCAGGAGTTTGAGATCAGCCTGGACAACATGGCAGAATGCCATCTCTACAAAAAAAATATAAGAATTAGCTGTGGTGGCACATGCCTACTTCATCCTAGAATGTGTAGTGTTGGGCAGAAGATTTTTTGTATGTTCTGAGAATTTTCTAGTTTTACCTCTGAAAGTAGTGTAGGCATGTGTGTGTGTGTGCATGCTTGTGTGTATATGTGTGCATAGTACATGATTGAATGTATGTTGACAGGAAAGCTAGGTGTGGCCAAGCCATTTCTGTGCTCAGCAAAGCAAAGAAATAGAGCTTTCCTACACCCTGAAGAATGCCCACCCTCCTGCTGAACTGATTTACCTAGATATGAGCTATGAAAACATTTGATAAATGAATTTACAAGATACGAGTACATGATTGCCCTAACATAACCTCAAAGGCAACATCTCATCACCTTTACTATTTCCTATTCATTGTAAATGAGTCTGGGTCTAGTCCACACTCAGGGGTATGGATGCCTGCCTCCCAGTGGCAGAATCACCAAGAGCCCTCTCAGAAGGTACCTATAGTATATTACCATCTACTTACTCACCAACTCTGTCTCCACAGACTCAGGAAACTCCCTGGGTGCCTTTCCTTTTAAAGCCTGCTCTCTTAAAAGGCCAATTCAAAGCCATTCCTCCCTAAAAGGGAAAAGAGTCAACTGACCTGACCGAGTGAACACACACTAAATCCCATTCCAGTGGTCCCTTTAAAGCAGTATGAGGACCATTAAGTGTTTATCAAGAGAGCTTAACAGGCCAGTTGCAGTTTTTGTAGCATGTGGCTATTTATTGATTAAATCAATAAATTAGCTGCAACTGGCTATTTATTGATTAAATCAATAAATTAATCAATAAATAGACACATGCTACAAAACCAATGACATGAACAGAAAGAAAAATCACTAAACTCTCACCAAGCATAACTGAAAAATCAAATTGATTACTTGAACCCTACAGAGACAATAAAGGTAGGATATACATTCTGGTGAAGGTTGGTGGAATGTGGTCTTCTTCTTTGATATCTTTCCTTCTAATTTCTAGTGCCCATTTACCCTTGCAATCAAAATAATCTTTCTGGGGGGCTGACACCACATGCAATGGGGTGACTTCAGAGAAATCAACCATAATACATGGTAGTTTATGTTTAGGCTTCAGAATCTCTCCAAGGTTAATATATTCAACATAAAGTCATGTTCCCCTGGCCCAGAGACCTTGATCTGACCCCAGCTACCTTTCCCACCCCACCTGCTGTTATGCTTTCCTGCCTCTTTCCCATCCACACTTCCCATCACTTTGTCTGTCATTGCCTTCATGATAATTTGCTGCATTGGAAGCTACTTGAAAATGTTTACCAATTTTGTCACCATTGTATGTTTAACTCCTAGATAAGTATTTAGTACATATGTTCAATATGTTCAATAAATACACATGTGTAAAGTGTTTATAAATTAATGAATGAATCTGTCAATCAATCAAAATAATCCTCTGTTAACATACCTATTATCCATCACTCACGGAATCCAAAAGCAGTAGATGTTGCTTAAGTAATAAACATGGCTATTTTTTTAAAAAAGAAAAAAGTTTAATAAACACAAATTTGGCATTCTAATAGTATATTTTGAGTATAGGCAACTGAAATTAATTTCAGTTTTAAGCAACTACTGCTCTAAATGTTGTCTTAGAGTTTTCACATCTTTTCAGGATAGAAACAGAGCATAGTGAATAGGACTTGTACATAGAATTCTCTAATCCCTCGCTTCTTGAGTCATCTGAAATAACTTTTAACAGGCTTGTGGTTTGGGCTTTGCTTTGTTCTGTTTTGCTTTCATGTCACACACTGAAAACTTTAAAAACACAAAAGCAATTTGGCTAAGAGTCAAATAATTAAACAAATGGATTAGCATTTTAGAGCTAATTTAAATTAACAGGGAAAGCAATTTTTACCCAATTTGTATTAATCCGATGTAAAAAAAACAAAGTATTCTATCTAAATAAAATACTTTCCAATAAGTTAAGTTCTACATCCTGCTGATCAACTAAAAATGTTTATTAATCAATAAAATGCCACTGCTAAATTAGTAAATAGTCTGAAAGCTGTCTACTTCACAGAAAACCTTAATCAAATGTGGAGATATGATATGCATAATTTTACTTCTAAGATATATATGAAAGTAGTTCCATTATAATTTAAAACTTGAAAACTGTCTCTCAAAACATGAATTTTTGAATTCATTATGAATTTTTTGTTTTCAAATATGCACTTTATTTCTTGTCTCAAAAAATAGAAACGTTTGCCATAAAAAAGATACCTTGAATGTAAACCTAAATTGTTGAAGTAAAATGTACAAAATGTGTTAATTATCTAGAGTCAATATAGCCTTTAATTTTTTTTTTTTTTTTTTTCCTGAAGAATACCTGGAGATTAGAACTGTTCTATTTTCTACCTTCGTGCTTTCCTTGAACACCACCAGCTTTGGTACCCCGTGCATTTTTAACCTTCCTCTTTAGTATCCCAAGTTTCTTTATCTTCTAAACTGGGTACATTTTCAAAACACACTGGTAAAAAACTTACATCTAATTAACTATTATTGCCCTTAGAAAAGAATTTAAGAATGATCCGTTTAAACTTGTCATTTTAATGGATAAGTTAGAAGCTCAAGTTAAATTAAATACATTAAAGCATTGGAATCATACCATTTTTGCGGGTTTATTTTTATTTGTTTGTTTGTTTGTTTGTTTATTTGGTTTCCTGAGGTTACCACAAACTAGGTGGCATGAAACAACAGAAATTTATTCTTTCAGAGCTCTGGAGATCAAGAGTCTGAAATTAAGATACCGTCAGGGACCTGCTTCTTCTGGGGGTTCAAGGAAAACCTCTTTCAGTTTCTGCTGGTTGCTGACATTCCTGGACTTGTAGTCTAGTCTAAGCTCTGACTCTGTCTTCACATAACCTTCTCCTCTGTGTGTGTGTGTCTTTTCTATATGTCTCTTTAAGGACATTTGTCATTTGTCATTAGATTTAGATCATGCACTTTAAATCTCCTCATATCAAAACTTTTAATTACCTCTGTGAAACCCCCTCTTCCAAATGAGGCAACATTCACAGGTTCCAGGGATTAGGATGTGGACTTACCATTTTCAGGGCCACCATTCAACCCCTACAGGTTTAGATGGGAAATTTAGAGTAGTAAGAGTAATAGTATTCACATGCATCTCTGTAGTGCTGTATCATCCTCAGGGTACTTTCACTTGAATCCTCTCTTTTTTTTTTTTTTTTTTTTTGAGACGGAGTCTCGCTCTGTCACCCAGGCTGGAGTGCAGTGGCCGGATCTCAGCTCACTGCAAGCTCCGCCTCCCGGGTTCACACCATTCTCCTGCCTCAGCCTCCCGAGTAGCTGGGACTACAGGCGCCGCCACCTCGCCCGGCTAGTTTTTTGTATTTTTTTTTTTTAGTAGAGACGGGGTTTCACCGTGTTAGCCAGGATGGTCTCCATCTCCTGACCTCGTGATCCGCCGGTCTCGGCCTCCCAAAGTGCTGGGATTACAGGCTTGAGCCACCGCGCCCGACCGAATCCTCTCATTTTATAACTTCTCATAGTACCTTCATTTTACGATAAAACAACTGAAGCTAGAAGAATTAACTCAAAGCTATCACAAAGCTAATTAATGGCAAAGCAAGATTACCAAAAAGTCACTATAACACTTTTTAAAGTTTTTATTTGTGTTTAGCTGAAGCAAAATAAACTTATTTTTGCAGAAAATATATTTTTTTCATATAGGCACATGCAGATCTTTTAGAAGAGTTTTCTCATAGCGTTTTGGCAACAGCTACTGTTTCAAAAATCTTGGATTTGGGTTAGAAACAAGAAGTCATGCTTTTCATCCAGATTAGTAATAACAGTCAATGGATAAGAAGCTTGTACTATTTGTCAGGCATGATATTTTACATGGATTACCTCATTTAAGTGCAGTATATATGGCTTTCAAAATCTGGCTCAGCTATCTGACAACCCTGAGTTAGAATTCAGTTGCAGCCTTACTCATAGGTGGCCCGACAAGTCAGTCCAACTATCTAATCCTAATTTTCCTGATCTCAGAATTGGGAGTAACACTAGACATGCCCCAACTGCGTTGTCCTAAGACAGAAGAAAAATGATCCATGCAGCCTTTAAAAACGTGTAGATCTTCCTCAGGGTGTCCTCCACGGGTGATATCTGGAGTGTATGTTCTTTTGGGCGGAAGACACTGTATTTAACACAATTGCCTAATTCAGAACTACAGATTTTCTCCATATCTAACATTTTGGAAAGTGTCTTTGTATAGAGAGAGGTAAATATGTGTGTGTATGCCTAATAGTTCAATATTTGCTCATTCCCTATGTCCATTTCCTCCCCTCATTTCCTTCTTTACATTTGCACATAACATTCTTTTTTTAACAAGACCATATTAAAAGAAAACAATTTTGGAAAATGTTCTTTAGAACCAAAGAGTAGCCAACGATGCTATTGTTAGGGCAGGGCAAAGGAGTTGATCACCCTAGAATTAATGCTCCTTCCAAATCGAGAGTAGTCAGACATGCAAAAACACTTCCCTGAAAATCTCCTGCTTCAACTCATAACACAATACGCCAAGCACTGCAGAAAGTCAAAGCTCTGCTAACACTTCTCACCATGGACAAAAACTGCCAAGACCCAGTCTCGACAGCTTTGCTGAGTGTACGATTTGTCATGAAGTTATTGTCTCTTGGAAAGAACCTCAGCTGCAAATCCTGAGTACTAAGACTCTGTACTCTGTAGTGGCTAAATCAAAAACATATTTTAATTGGTTCTCTTTTGTTGAACACATCGCAAGCACACATTTGACAATTTTCAGTAGATTTGCATGTTTTGTTGCTTACGTATTCTGAAAACTGGAAGAAACGGAAAAAACAACTCATGATAAGGTCAGAGTGCATAGCTGTGAGGAAGTCTCCCAGAGGACCCAGTAAAGATCAGCGTAAGAGCTTTATTTTACAGAACATCTTTATTCATAACTTTGAAAGGGGAACAAACAGCTCACTAATACCCTCATTGGGGACATGATGCAAACACTACTGGGGAAGATGATAAAAACGGGATATAAATGCTAAAGCCCAGATGAAAAATAGAGTAAAATGGACCAAAATATGTAAGCTAATAAATCTAGAGAAAAAAAATGTAACTTCGATTTGTGTGAAAAAACAAGGGTCTGGCAAATGAAGGAAAGAAAACTACTGATCTTAATATTAGGTGATTGTGTGACCACTTAAAAGAAAAAGAGCGTATTCAGATGGTTTTAAATCGGAACTAAAAGTAATGGGATAAAATCGTGGAAGGAAAATTTGGTTAGACTGTCAGAAAAACATTTCCTAGCATCAAAATCTATTAAAGCATGGAATAATTTCCCCAGCTAATTTAAGTCCCTTCATTAGATTATTTTAAAATTAGGCTAGACAAACCACTGGGAAATGGCTAGGCCAGAATTTAATTCATCCTGAATTGGCAGGGAAAGGCATTCAAGATGATCTAATAAGTTGATCCTAAACTTGTATGAAACATGACTAACCATTTGTTTTGTTCACATCCCCATTTGCCTCCCAGAAACTGAAACTGGCACATATAAATCTATAATGCATTCAATGTGTTAAATGTCATTCTACACATTGAATGCATTAAATATATGATCCAGGAAAAAGCAATTTGTCTGGCACTGAGGATACCGATATTCTCATCTTCTCATGGGAAAGACAACTAAATAATAACAGGTGTAGTAAAGAAAAGCTAGAATTCCCTCCTACCAACATCACCACTACCATTGCTCATTGAGTCAAGTCCAAACACTATAATAGTTACCATAGTGTTGCATTAGCTAAAGCACATACATCATGAGCTTCTCCCTCCACTCTTCCTCCAACATTCACCATAGCCAACCTCATCTCCTTCCAGCTCATCGAGTACTCAGTGCCCTCTGATCACTCATGCTGCTAACTCTACTTGGAGTAAATGTCATTCCTTTATACAGTTTTTACTAGTCCCACTGTTGACATAGTCATGACTTCTTAAGGAGAGTTAATGGCAAACCCACAGGTATAAATGAGGTACCAGCCTCATATATTCCCACAACACCATGCTCTGATCAAAACATTTATCCACATTATATTTTATTATCCATCAACTTGTCTCTATCACTCTCTAAATGGTAGTTTATGAGAACATATATCACTATTCTTTTGTCTACTATTTTATTACCATCTAGGTTAATGTCTACCATATAAGAGTTCTGAAGGCATTTCTTGAATGTACACACATCAACCACCAATTGCAGCATTAATGTCTTGGAAAAAAAACTCCCTAAAAACTAGTAGCTTACAACAATCACTTGTTTATGTTCATGTGCTTGCAGGTCAGCTGGAAGCTGGTTGATTAAGTAGCTGAACTTGGCTACCCTTGGAATCAAGCTGCAGATTGGGGCTCTATTGCATGTGTCTCTAATCTTCCTTAGATCAGTGGATTTGCCAAGGCATGTTCTTCTAATTACAATGGCAGAAATGCAAGAGGGGTATGCATAAATGGGCAATGCTGTTAAAAGTCTAGATTTGGAACTGCCACAGTCATTTTTACTCATATGACAGTGAGCAAAGAAAACCATATGGCAGAATTCAGCATCAATGGGGCAGGGAAATATACTCCACTACTGGTGAGAGGAAATATAGTCACGTGGCAAAGAGAATGATATTGGGAAGGATGAAAGATTAGAAATGACAATCAAATATCCCATAATACAAATAAATAATGTGGTAAAATTACAATGCTACAGAAGCCATTGGAAAGAGCAATGTTTCTCATTAAACCATGCTGCTGCTCAAATGGAACAGAATAAATATCTTGGCAAATTGTGGATTACCATTTGAGCCCCAGAGTCAGTCTAGTTAAAACTTCAGTTGAATAGAAACTTCTTCTTTAATAAACTAGAGTACTTGCCCAATAAGAAAAAAAAAATTCTCTGATGTATTTCACCAAGAATACTCAAGAGGTTTAGTATCTTCAAGCATTAAATAGCTAAAGAGTGAAGAGTTATCTGTCTCTGTCATGCAAAATAGCTTCAAATGATTAACAAAGTGATAAAATCCATTACTAATTGTTTGTCTATTTGAGTTCCTTTGTGATACAAAACTCACCTGTCATTTAAACTACACCTTTCCAGAGACCAGGGGACATCTCAGAATTTGTATTTATATTATCAAGAAAACTAGAAAAAGGAAGGTTAGCTCATTGGTTAAGTTGAACCACTAATCACCAAATTGAATATGTTTAATGTGGATATGCAATATGGCAATATCTTTAATGTGTAATGTGGTTGTCAATAAGATGATTCTGGGACTTTATCAAAAAGTGTGATCAATTTAGTTTGCCCTGGAAAGCACTGAGATTGCTTTCAAGGTCACTCTGTAGAAGACAGTGGACAAGAATATGGTTTAATAAAGACTGCTGTTTTTCACTGGTTTTATCCTAGAGTAAACTTATCTTTTTTCAGTTAGAGTTGCCGGAGTAGCATATAGGTTAATTGCATGGCAATTAGAGACAGAAACCTGTGATCATCTTCCACTTACTGTGTTTGGCCTAAGTCAAGTTATTCTACTTCTCTAAGCCTGAGAATACAACAGCCCAATCTACCTCTTAACAGTGTGAGGATTCAATAGTAACAATGAGAGTAGAGCGGAAAACTTATGTCAGCTTCATCATTTTTCTTCTAGCACTTAGCAGAGTACCTGGCTAATGGTTTACTTTTAGGTAATATACACTGAACATATAAATAAATAGCTATGCAGTCAACAATTTTTCAGATTTATGGAGAATGTAGGCTTGACTATTTTCCTCAGATTTCTGTTGACGATCCATTTCAGTTAGGTTGACCATATAATTTATCTTCTAAACAGTAACATTTTGACAACAAAAGTGGGCATTATTAATCATTAAAATAGGATAACAGTCACAAAGCAGACCAATTCAGGCAATTGTGGCATTTTGGAAACCCTAGTTCCAGGAGATACGAAGTATTGCCTAGAAGTTGTAGTTATTGTATGCCCTGAAGAAAATGAAAGAATATTATGTATAGTTACCAAGAGTACCTATCACCATGGTTAGTAAGAGGAACTTTATATCAGAATCAGAACTTAAGAGCTGGTAGTTTTAGAAATGCTTGCTGAATGGTATTCAGTAGAGTATCAGATGTCAATGTATGATTTTCTCTGGAAACCCAAAGTAATTTGAATTATATGCAAAAGAATGTGAAATTCCTTATCTAATCAGAGCTTTATTGAGGTAAATATTTTTTAGGCCATAGTTTCTAGCCTGTTATAAGAAGAATTGAATGGCCAGTGAGAAAAATGTAAAACATTAGTTGATAGCTTTATATTAGTGGGCCTACATCTGCAGATAAAATTATTAATGTATTACGTTGCATGCATTCTCCAAAATATGTTTCTAAATTTGTAAATATATACATGCATATGTATACAAATTACTAAAAATATTATATATTGCTTAATAAAACTTTAGGTTTATTGTTGATTTCATTAAGCATTTAAGACATTTTCATTCTTCACTACCATTAAACAACCCATGTTCCCATTCAATACATAGAAAAGCAGCAATAGCAGATACAAAATTAAGTAATGCATGGTAAAGGATTTTTTTAATGAGAACGAAACTGATTTTTCAATCTTGCCCAAATTCCTTTCTAAGGGATCTGAGGAGTCACACCCTACAAATCATAAATTCACATCAGATGGGTTTTATTTAACCTTATATATCATGATTTACTTTCCAACCTGACTCTGGCATAACATTACGAGAAAAAGAAGAAAATCAAAATATTTTTACCCCAAAACATGTTTCTTTGTCATATTTTGAAATGGCCCTGCAAAGCTGCTCTTTGGAAGGAAAAATTTGCACCTATAAAGAACGTCTGTTAACACAGCTAGATCTTTTTCTTCCAGACCTTCCCAATTCTAATGAGATTAACTAAGATCTAAATAGGAAACATTTGTCACCTATTGTCTCTAAGGGCAGCCTCTATAAGACTTTAAAAGAACTTTGGTCTCTACAATCTTTATCTTAACTTAAATGTTCCCTTTCTATCTCTCTCAGGTCTTTAGACAGTCGACCAATTGTCCACCAGAAAATGTTTAAATTCACCTATAGCCTGGAAGCCCCCTTCAGCCCCAACTTTGAATTGTTCTGCCTTTCTGGATCAAACCAATGGATTTCTTAAATGTATTTGCTTGATGTATCATGCCTTTCTAAAATGTATAAAACCAAGCTGTGCCCCAACTACCTTGGGCACATGTTCTCTGGCCTTCCTGAGGGCTGTGTCATGGGCAATGGTCACTCATATTTGACTCAGAATAAATCTCTTCTAATATTTTATAGAGTTCAACTCTTTCGTTGACAGTAAAACCATTATTTGAATTTTGGGGAAAGACAGATTTCCTTACCATGAATAAATACTATTTTTATTTTTTCCTTAAAAAAAAAAATCTGTATTTTTTTCCAGTTTTGGATTTATATCAGGTCAATAAAAAGATAAGTCTTGGGAGGCTAAGGCAGGCAGATCACGAGGTCAAGAGATAGAGACCATCCCTGGCCAACATGGTGAAACCCCGTCTCTACTAAAAATACAAAAATTAGCAGGGCATGGTGGTGTGTACCTGTAGTCCCAGCTACTCTGGAGGCTGGTGTTACTGGGGATCCTTGCTCCCAGAGCTCCCAAGATGGCGGCAGGCCGCTTCCAAGACGTGGCAAGCCTCGCTTTCTCTGAGGTGGGGTTCCTGGCCTCACGGATTCCAAGGAATGGAATCTTGGGCCATTTGGTGAGTGTTATAGCTCTATTAGAAGCCGTGGGTCACGGAAGAGAACCGTGGAACCCAGTGACTAGTGTTCAGCTCGATTTGGACAAACCCAGGCACTTAGCTGTGCAGGAACCATGGCGAGCCTTTAGCCCCCGAGCAGCAATGGGCGCCTCTCTGAATCAGGAGCATGGCAGACACCTTGCTGGATGCGGAAGGATGGAAGTCAGTGGCAGGTCTGCGATGGCAGCAAACAGCAGTGGTGGACGCGAGCGAAAGCTCAGCTCCAGCCGTAACAAACACAGAAGAGAGGAGACTGCAGATTTAACAGAGTGAAAACAGAGCTCCCCTACAAACGGAGGGGACCCAAAGAGGGTTGCTGTTGCCGGCTCTAATGTCTCGGTTTATATCCCGATCATTGTCCCTCCCTCCCGCTGTGTTCTCAGGCAATAGATGATTGGCTAATTCTTTACCTCTTGTTTTTGCCTAATTAGCATTTTAGTGAGCTCTCTTTACTACCTGATTGGTCTGGCGTGAGCTAAGTTGCAAGCTCCATATTTAAAGGTAGAGGCAGTCACCTTCCCAGCTAGGCTTAGGGATTCTTAGTCAGCCTAGGAAATCCAGCTAGTCCTGTCTCTCACTGGGGCAGGAGAATCACTTGAACCCGGGAGATGGAAATTGCAGGGAGCCAAGAGAGCATCTCTGTGCTCCAGCCTGGGCAACAGAACGAGACTCCGTGTCAAAAAAAAAAAAAAAAAAAAAGAAAGAAAAAAAGATATATATAAAATCAAGGGCTTTTATTTGATTCTTCAATAAATTATTTACATTTAAATATTTTAAACCACACAGCCTCATGTTTTAAAACCCAGAAGTATTAATACATTTAAAATGCAATGGAGAGTTTCTTTGGCAGTTCTTAGATTGAAAACATAAATGAGGGAATGCAATAGATTTCTAAAATCAAGGTTTAAGTTAGGGATTAACATTAAAATATTGGTATATCAGTCCATTCTCACACTGCTATAAAGAAATACCTGAGACTGCATAATATGTAAAGAAAGAGGTTTAACTGGCTCATGGTTCCACAGGCTGTACAGGAAGCATGATGCTGGCATTTGCCTAGCTTCTGGAGAGGCCTCAGGAAAACTCACCATCATGGCAGAAGGTGAAGGGCAAGCAGGTTCGTTTTATGCAGCCAGAGGAGGAGGAAGAGAGTGAGCGGAGAGGTGCCACACAGTTTTAACAATGAGATGTCTCGATAACACACCATCATGAGAACAGCACTAAGAGAATGGAGATAAACCATTCATGAGGACTCTGCCCCCATGATCCAATCTCCTCCAACCAGGCCCCACACCCAACACTGGGGATTACAATGCAGTGGGGACACAGATTCAAACCATATCAATTGGAAAAATATATAATATGAAAATATTTACAAAAAGAAAATGGGTATAATTATATAAGAAGTTTTAAAGCAGAAAGGAATAATAACAAAAGTTTACACATAAAAATAAAATATTTATTTGATTATGATGAAGTAGCAATTCTAAATGTTTATGCACCTAATGGCGTAGCATCGAAACATGTCAAGACAAACTAAGCTAGGGCAAAAGCTTAAAACAGCAACCATCATAACAGAAAGAAAGCCACCTAAGTTTCTGGTAATTGGGAACTAAAGCAGGATGACATTTAAGTATAGAGAATACTTAAACAATACAAATGAAATGCCTGACTGATTGAGTTTATATATAATTCTGAACTATTAACTTCAGAATATGTATTCTGGTCAAGTATACATGGGACAGTATACAACATTACTGCTGTGGTACCATTATGGAAATTAAAGATATGAAAATAGGAAAGGGAGAGGTAATCTGTTACTCTTCTTAGATAACATTACTCTATGTATAGAAAACCCATTAAAATGATCATAAATGTTAAAATTAATGAGTTTACCAAATTTTCTAGATATAACATGAATATAACAAAGTCAAATCTATCTCTATACTCCGGGATTAATGTGTATGAGCAAAAATGTTAAATTTCGTAGTAACATAAAAATATAAATAGCATATTATTATGTATGATGGGGAAAGGTGTCCAAGCATAATATAAATATACAATGTTTAGACATAGATACAAATGCACATAAACAGATTAATGTAGATGTCAATATTTTTCCACATGGATGAACAATTGTCCAACACTATTTAATGACAAGCTCACTATTTCCTCTATGATATCAACTGCCTCTGGTTTTACAAACTAAAATATTCTTATATGCAATAATTTAGTTTTGGAGTTTCTATTCTGTTCTTTTTCCATATTACTAATCCATGTCCATTTATTTTGCGTATTAAGCTTCCTGAATTTATTCTTCCCCATACCGTACATAAAAATAAGCTCTTTTATATAGAAGAAAAAATTTTTAGTGGAAATTATTTTTAAAATCACTGTGCAACATAGGAAAGGAAAGCATTTTCAGACAATATCCAAAAGGTATACATAAAGTAAAAGACTGATCAATTCAACTACATATATTTTATACAAAAGCACTGTAAAAAGTGAAAAGAAAAATTATTTATACCACTTACAACTAATAATACATAAAGAATAATGAATATATAATAACCCTAATAGAGCAAATAGGAAAATGACAAATAATCTGAGATAAAATAACAAGGAATGCCATCAACAGAAAAAGAAAGGTGTTTAACAAAGAAAGAAAGAAAATTGACCCAGAAACATATAAAAAGATGATCGAACTAATTTATGATAAGGTAATAGAAATTAATATCACAATGAGTTAGGATTTCATACCTATTGAACATTAAATATTCTGCCAATGCAAGCATGTGTGACAATGTGGAGCTCCCGGTATAATTATATACTGCTAATGAAAGTGTAAATTGGTACAATTATTTGGAAAACAGTTTAATACTATTAAGCTGAAGAAACACATACCCTTTGTAGCAAAGACAGTAGCATTCACCAGATATTCATCTGATAGGTCACATTTCCAGCTAGATTTTACTTACTGAGCTGTGAGAAAAAGAAACATAAGTCACAAAAATGCAGAACCCATGGGCTCTGTCTTATCTCTGGAGGACCATGGTAAATCTGGGTCTGTGTCTATGCGGATATAAGCGCCACTCCTTTCCTGTAGCAGAGGTTACATGAGTGTTGAGATGTAAAAGTTACTACAGTGAGGACTCCAGGATGTTTGGGTGATTGTTTTACCACAACTTGTGTAACTTATCCGGCCTAAAATATGCTAAGCCTCCTAATTCCACTCCTCAATATACCTTAGAGCAGCCAAATATGCCAAACAGCAATGCTGTTGGTATATTGTTGGTAAAAGTTGTTGTAGTGATTTATTTGGTAGTAGAAATTGACCCAAATTTTGCCCAAACATTTAAAAAAATGTTATCTCTTCCCATCAGTGAAGCAGGTTGGGAATGCCCACATGGCATTGTATCCACTAGCTGTTGGGTGCTAGAAAAGTTGTCAGAACAAAAAATAAGAAGAAAGGGAGTAATATCAATATGTATTTCTTGAAAGAAAAAAGATACAATATAATAGATTTTATAGAACCATAAATAAGGTCTTCTGATTTATAAGACTGTATAAATTAAATAGCAAATACAAAAAGAGCACTCAGGTAAATTTGCCATACTATTAAACTCTGCATCAAAAAACTACCATACTCTAATAAATATTGATTCTTTGAATAAAGCAGAAATAATTACTGTGGAAATCAATATCTTCTAAATTTAAACTTACATAGTTTTCTACAACTCACAAACATTTCTTGGACAGTTTTCGGAACCGAGTTTTGTTTCAGCCTGATAGAATTTGCTTTCTTTGTCAACCAGAATTTATTATCGGCAGCTCCCTGATCAAATTTTCCTGTGCAGCAGAGAACAACATTTGAAGCATAACATATTAATATATTCATCTTTTCTAAAATGTAAGACCACTTTTTCATGATGGAGGTAGGGGCAGGGGGACGTCATATTCTTTTCTATCCTTGTCTTGATGACCACATTCTTTATATGTCACATAAAATTCAAAGCATATAGCACCAGATTTTGGTAACATTATCAAAATATTGTCAGTCTACCCATTACTGCTTTTATTATCAACTTTATAAGTAACCCTTCCATTCAGTATTCACGTATAGATTGATACTGATTCAAAAGACAAATGTCTCCACTACTGAAAACTGCTTTTACTAGCAGCGCTTTGTATTTTGGGATATGCAAAGATTACCAAAAGTGCAATGTTTTTAAATTGTATGTACTGAATCCTATTATAAGGATTATTGTCCATTCTCCAAAAGTACATGGGGCACCATTTTTTTTCATTGGTGGTGGTGTTTAAAAGGGTTAACATCATGAGTATTTCATATTATCTATATAGCAAATGAAGAACAAATCCAATGGAAGTATACCAGTGGATCTGAACTGGTGTTCTAGTTCTAGAGAACTGAATACATTTATTGGAAAATTCAAGATAATAGCAAAAATGTCCATGTATAGAGAAGGACATTTATAACAGGTATGGATTTTGTTTTTCCTTTTAGAGGTTGATTATTCAGTACAAGCTTTTCTGGAATTCTTTGAGCCCTATATTTGGAAACAACGACAATTAAATTCTCCTGAGGAATATTGCAAACTGGTTTTGGGCAAAATTTGAAAAACTATTTGTGGCAGCAGGTAGAGGTAGGAAAGGTGAGGAATAAATGAATACACTTAATGAAGTAAAGTTTCAGCATTATTTCATTAATGGACCCTTTCCATTTTCCTAAAAATCTTTTGGCTTTTTGTCCCACATGATTTTCATATTTTACAGAAGGCTAGAATCTTTCTCCAATAAGCTTCTCTGACTACCAGGCGTTTCTTGCCTCCATACTCCTTAGAGAGCTTCTCTTATCAGCAGGAGCAACATATCAATTCTTGTTCTAGAAAGAAAGGAATTTTAATTTGTCTTGCTTTTAAAGGCATTGTATTAAAGTGACGTTTAATGTGATTACAGTAATATTACTTCTTTTAAAGTAAAAATAAAACAGATAGCAATAAAAGTAACTAATGTTAAGTCCTGAGATGAAACCATCTTTGTTTCCAATTGTAGGAGTGTTGTAAATATACCACGCTTAGCTGAGATGAGTGTACTCTTGGGACATTACTAAGTATTCCATGTCTGTACTACAAACAAAAAACTAATTGATGAAAAGCCTATTTCAGGGATGAGTGAAGAGGAAACTACTTAGGAGGGGAAAAAAAGAGAATGTGCTAGTCTGACAAGAAATTATAAGAAGAAACTGAGAATATCTTGAGATGAGAGGTCAAAGGAAAGGTAGATTAGACCAGACATATTGAAGAGCTGAAAGACTAGCTCTTGTAGGAAAAAAGAAACAATAATAAGAGTTGTAGTCAGGAAATCAGATCATGAGATATCTTTGAAAGGGTTCAAACTGCTTTGGAGGGTAAAGCTTGATATGAATCTCTACCTCCAAAATGTCAGTGTTCCTCGAGGTTCAGTCTCTATTTGCTTGCTGAAATCTGAATCTACCTGGAAAATTAAAACCGCTTTTAGGATTTACCAGAGTAAGATTAGGTTTATTCTAGATACTCCCTAATCCACGTCCCTTAATACTGACTGAGCCAAATATTTGTTTCCTCATCTTTCTGCTGGATTTTACTACCTTGACATTATAAATATGTTTCTTTTTATTTTTTTTTTCTTTTTAAATACCTGTTGGGTTCTATAAGTACATTTCAAAAAATACTTTCCTGCTTGTCCTTTTCATTTGGCTTTTTCTCTGAATATTTTGACTTAAGAAAAACATAAATAAGGCACAAAGAGCTGTTTATTTTTAAAATCACTTCATTTAGGGCCTCTCTTTTATGTAACTTGTGATCCACATTACCACCCATTGATTTTTATTCACCATTTTTGTCCTGTTATATTTGTATTGTTCAAAAATATTTAATAGTTCCTCTTTCTGTAAGACAGAATCAAGGTTTCACCCACAGCAGTCTGGACGTTACTCCCCCTACCCTTTTTATTTTTTAAATTTGGAACTTTTTTTAAAATTTCCATCATCCCGATCACAAACACTTCTTACGCAGTCTAGCATCTCTACCTGTACTCACGTTAATCACCAGCACTAAAATGTCCTCCTCTTTCCTTGTCAATTACCAAAATTTTATCCAGCCTTTGGATTCCAAATAAAATCCGTCTTCCCTGGTAAATCATTCTCAGAAAGGCATGGGCCACAGTGATTCCTCCCTCCCATCTCTGAACTTTCAATGCCTCTATTTACTCTGCTTCTAATTTGTCACTTACCATACATTGGGTTGAATTATTTCTTTGCTTTTTTTTCAAACATATATTTGTGGTCTACCAAAGTGACCTGTAAGAATGTGCTTACGCATTTCTCCAAATAACTTGTATAATACTTTCACATAATACATTTATTTTTCTTTTCTTTTTTTGAGACAAGACAGAGTCTCACTCCGTAGCTGAGGCTGGAGCGCAGTGGCGCCATCTTTCCTCACTGCAACCTCCACCTCCCGGGTTCAAGCAATTCTCATCCCTCAGCTTCCCAAGTAGCTGGGACTACAGGCATGTGCCACCACGCCCAGCTAATTTTTTTGTATTTTTAGTAGAGGTGGGTTTTCCCCATGTTGGCCAGGCTGGTCTTGAATTCCTGAGCTCAAGTTATCCACCCGCCTCAGCCTCCCAAAGTGCTGGGTTACAGGTGTGAGCCACCTTGCTTGGCCTGCACACAATACATTTCTAGTAAGAGGATATGTATTTGTGTATGTAGGCCTAGATATGGAGCAATTAATGTCCCAAAGATCTGTAAATAAGAGTCACCCAGTTGACTTGGGTATCAGCAAATGTCCTTTATACCTTTATGTTTTTACTGAAATGCTCCCCCCAGATTTTACCTGCAGATCCCTGTGAATTAGTGACTTAGTGACTGTCTTTACAAAACTGCAACATCACTCCGACAAAGGTTGAGGCTGCATCAGATTTGGTTCTGTCATCCCCTTCTCATGCTCATAAATTCCTGGTTCTTGAGTCTCTATGAGGTTTCCAGCTCCTGTGGTCTTCTTATTCTTTTCTTTCTTTTTATTTTTTATTTTTTGAGATGGAGTCTTGCTCTGTCGTCCAGGCTGGACTACAGTGGCACGATCTCGGCTCATTTTAAGCTCCGCCTGCTGGGTTCACGCCATTCTCCTGCCTCAGCCTTCCAAGTAGCTGGGACTACAGGTGCCCACGCCCGGCCAATTTTTTTTTTTTTTTTTTTTGTATTTTTAGTAGAGACGGGGTTTTACCGTGTTAGCCAGGATGGTCTGACCTCGTGATCCACCCGCCTTGGCCTCCCAAAGTGCTGGGATTACAGGCATGAGTCACCACGCGTGGCAGGTCTTCTTATTCTTTTCGTGCTGTTTTATTCTGATCTCCATAGGCCAATGTGGTTTTGACCAATGGCTTAGAACCACCATCTTGAAAATCGTGTTTTGTGCAATGCTAATTTCTTATGAGAGCAAGAGGTAGTGTTTGATTTAGAGAGAGAGTCTTTGCTCAAACTCACTTGGACACTTCTAGTAGAAACAAACCAAAAGAGTGCCCTGTAACTCAATGCCTTTAATATGTGCAATGTACATCCTGTAGGAGAGAATAAAAATGGCAGCATATTTCAGAATTGTGCAGAGTGCCTTGTAAACCCTTGTTATCATGTTGTAAAACTATCAATTCTGGCCACTTTATGCTATCTCAGCAAAGTGACTCTGAGGATAAAGTGAAAAGTCATGATTTCTGTTCTAAGCTGCATCAAATGTGAAACTATAAATAATCTGCAGCTTCCCTACCTACATTTGACCCCTTAAATCACATGGAAGTTCTTTTCCATCCAAACAGCTCACTGAGTGTTATAATTGATTCAATGACTCACCAAGGAAAATTAGGTCAACATCACATTTTGAGGATCTACTATGTGAAAAACACTGTGAGATCTGCCAGGAGTACAAGAATAAATAGGATTCCATCCTTGGTGTCGAGGAGTTCACAAATTGCTTGGGATGACAGTCTGATAAATAGATGAGCATAATATGTTATGGTTAGTGCTATGACCAAAGTAAGAACACAAACACATTACTATGGGAACCCAAAAGTCAGGGCTGGGCCATTTATTCTCTCAGTGCTGTTCAATGGCTAGAAGAGATGATACATGGTACATTTCTTTAGGAATTCCTGCTCCACTGGTGACCCACCACTACAAATTATCCCCAGCATGGAATACTTCATTTCTGTATCCACATATCCGAGGAGATGCACCATTGTAATGGTTAATGGAACTGGGTTAATCATCTGGTCTACCTGAGCAAATCAGCTCTGAACAGAGCGCCCATAGTAGTTTACTTGTGAGCAGTAGATCTGGAAGCTCATATAGATTTAGAAAATAATAGCATCCTTTTAGTTCAGCCATGCTAGGTGATTTGCAAATGAATCCAAAATCTGGCTCAATAGGAGCACAAGAAATGATGAGCTATAGAGGGAAGCAACACCAAAAGACTACATAGTCTCAAAGAGTTTGGGAAAGAAAGGCTAAAGTAAGCTATAGAAAAGCAAATGCTATTAGAAAAATCATAAAGAAGATAAAAGTCTTAAGTCATTCCATTTATTAAATGGAAGTGAATCCTCATAAAATCTTCATCTTGTCTTCACATTGAATGGACTGAGGATGAGGAGGGAGAAGAAGGGTTCGTTTTGCTGTCTCGGATGGTAGAGGCAGAAGAGGTGGAGGAGGTGGAAGGGGAGGCAGAAGAAGCAGGCACACCTATAACTTTTATTGAAAAATAAATCCATGTGTAAGTGAACTTGTGCAGCTCAACCCCATGTTATTCAGTGGTCAACTGTATTATCACACGATTCAGTATCAAGGTAGAGGACTAGATGACAATGTTGGTCTTGCTTCTGAAGGCTTTTTTTTTTTTTAGTACTTTCACTTTGTGAACGAAGTCATAGCTAAGCTCACAAAATTGATGATCTCTCTTGGTTTTTCCGTCTAGGCTTGTTTTCTCTCTAGCTTCTATTTGCAATATGTGGACTGAAAACTTACATTAGTTTACCATCTTCTTTCCAAAAATTGGAGTATTTTTAATTGTGCTTCTGTGCACTGGACCCGCTTGTATGAGACAAAGCATTGAGACAGAGCCTGAAACTTTAAAGTAACCTCAATCTCAACTCCTACAGGGTTCTGGTTCCAACCATTTGCATTCCTCACAATGTTTGAAGACTTAAGTGCTGAATTATTATATTATGACTTTTATATTTTCAAATATGTGTTTTAGGAATTGGGATTAATTAAGCATTTAATAACAGAAAGTTGCTTAAATTCTCTGGACCTCATTTTCCAAATGTGTAAAATATGAGGGTAACTGAGAACATCCAAAGTTTGCCACCCAGTAGAGCTCTCTATCCTCATTACAGTAGTCCCTGCTTATTCACCAAGGATATGATCCAAAGCCTCCAGTGGATTCCTGAAAGCATGGATAGTACTGAACCCAATTCCCATCAATTTGCCCAAGTATCATTTCATGTCTTCCATCTAAAAATTTAATCCTTTTTCTATCTTAACTAAGCCCTTGTCACGCATTGTGGCTGTATTTGTTCCAGTTTGATGTGTAGCACCAAAACTGGCACAAATTTCTTTTTCCTTCTTCACCATTTTGCGGTTAGAAGATTTGTCTCTGCAGTAGGTCTTAGGAACTTCAGCATGCAATGTTTTTTCCTTCCTTATTAAGTTAAGAACTTTCACCTTTTTGCTTAAGGGAGAAACTTTACAGCTTCTCTTTGGCACATACAAATTGCCAGAATTACTACCTTTGTGTTTTGGGGCCATGATTAAGTCAAATAAGGGCTACTTGAACACAAGCACTGTGATATCACCACGGATTGCAGCTAGTGGAACCTAGATAGTTACTAAGTGACTAAGGGGTGGGTAGTGTCTACAGTGCTGATGTGCTGGACAAAAGGATGATTCATATCCCATGCAAGATGGCTGGGAAGAAGCAGGATAGTATGAGTTTCCCTAATGCTATGCAGAATAGCACACAATTGAAACTCAGGAATAGTTTATTTCCGAAATTGTCTATTTAATAACATAGGACCATGGTTGACCGCCAATAATGGAAACCTTAGAAAGTGAAACTGTGGATAAGAGAGGACTTTTATAGTACTGATTACAACAGAGCACTCTTTTACCATCCTCTTCCAAAATTTGTCCCGTCCTACTGAGGGGTGTCTAGTATCATACTAACATTTATTGAGTACTTCCTGAAAGCTAGACACTGTTGTAAGCACTAAATATTTACTAACTCATTTACCTTTGTAACAACCTAATCACCACCATCCACATTTTACAGAGAGACTAAATGACTTTCATAGTGGTCACATAGTTAGGACATGGCTGAGTCAGAACTCAAATTTAAATGGAGGGGCAGTTGGGTGTTGCTCCAGAGACATCACTTTGCTAAATTAAAGAATCCTGAGATAGCAGAGGAAATTTACAGAAGAAAATAAAAGTAGAAAATGAACACTAATGGACACTTAGCTATACTCCAGTTGTGTGTGTGTTTGTGTATTTGTGTGTAAAAAGAAAGAAAAACAGAGAAAGAGAGAGTGTGTTTGTGCCTTCCTCTAATTATTAACAAAATAATGTCAAGTATCTGAAGGTGTTCCAGTTGATTTCAACATAAGTTTATTATTTTAATTCATTCACGTATTTTAAATTGTACTTTAATGAAATTTCTTACCTGTGTAGAAAATCTAGTATTGCAATTTGTTTCCTAAACTTTCAATTTTGTGCTTTTTATCCTACCATAAATAAATAGAAGTGGAATGGTAATTTTCTGCCCCAGTCTTGTATGCAAAAAATATTCTTGTAGACAAAATGTTCAGACACTTAGCCAGGTACAATGATGAGTGCCTGTAGTCCTAGCAACTTGATAGGCTGAGATGGGAGGACTGTTTGAGGCCAGGCGTTCGAGGCTGCAATGCTGTATTATCACACCTGTGAAAAGCTGCTGCACTACAGCCTGAGTAACACAGTTAGATTCCATCTCCATAAAAAAAAAAAAAATGTTCAGGCAGTTAAGTGTTATAAGCCACATGCATTTTGGGCTGGGAAAGAGGTTGCTGCATCATCTCCTGGTCAGTAAAAGTATATAGTTCTGTATTTGTACCTTTTTCTGTTTGCTCAAATAAGAATCAGCTGTTAGAAATCTAAGATCTCTAGTTATGATGAGTTATATTCTTTAATTGGTTTTGAATAGTATCATACAGTATTGCTCAAAACAAATGAAGGAACATATATATATATATATGAACTAAGTAAATATTATGGGATTATAATGTTGATTTAAACATTTACGTGAAATTTTCAGAAATGAAATTCAGATGTAGAAGAGACTTTAAAAATGAACTGTGGGAAATGAGGAGTTGCTATTCAATGGGTATAAGGTTTCAGTATGCAAGATGAAAAAGTTTTTGAGATCTACTATACAACATTGTGTTTATAGTTAACAACACTGTACCACACACAAATATGTGTTAAGAGGGTAGAACTCATGTTATTTTTTTTAACCACAATAAAAAAGAATGTACTCTGTTACCCTCATATTTTGTAGGTTTTGGAACTAAGTCTCACAAATAGTAAGTTATTTTTCCAGTATTAAATAGCTAATGAATCTCAAAGCCAACAGCTTTTAGTACATTATCAACCTTGCATCGTATAGAGACTGGAGCATAGTACTGAAGTAATGCACTGTAAGTCTATTATTACTTCTGGGCCCAGCAAGTTTCTTTTTGCCTCTCTTTATTAACCATGATAACTAACTCAAGATTTCAAAGTAGGCCCAGAAACCGGTTTCTGCCTACATAGAAGCTGGCTGAAAGTCATGTCAGTAACAGACGTACAGAAAGTGATAAGAATGCAAACTTGATGTGTTCCACACGTAATATCTTTACTGCACCAAATAACTGCAGAAAAATTGGATCAAGAAAAAGAAAATTGACTAAAATGTCCAGATGTTTGGTCCAGATGTCCAAACGATTAAACAAAAATGTAGTTCTTATTCTAATGCTTACACAGCCAAAAACATTGAAAAACAATTTTCAACTTGTAATTTAGAGATTTAAAGAACACACTAATAAGCAAATATTATTGTTGATATTTTATTAATTTTTTATTTAAAAGTGATTTATATAAAATTACATAAAAATTTGACTTTATATAATGGGAAAAAATATGTGACTTAGGAGAACCAAATGTCCCAGAGTCTTGATTTTGAAATATGTTGTTTCATTCAGTGGGACAGAAAGTCACCAAGAATCACCATTCTACATAATTGTTGTTACTAATCACCAGGAGAAAGTTAGTCATTACCCAAGAGACATGACCCTTGAAAACAAAATTATTTAAGGGTAGAGTCATTTTAAGAAGACTTAAATTTACACTTTGTACCAAATAGTTACACATAGACCTTTTCATAAAATATTTCAATGAAGGGATTTTTCTCATAAATGAAGAGGCATCTTTGTCAATTCTCATGGAAATCTGTAAATGTAAAAATCAAAGTATTACCAGAAAAATTTTATCGTTAGCTTCTAGCAATTGAAAACATTCATTTTATAACCAACTAGAGTTTACTATAGTATTTGTTTTCTTCAGTAGAATGGTCAGGTCAGTAAGTGCTGCAGAGGCTTGAACTCTTGATGACAAATATAGAGGAAAACTTCATGCAACCAGTTCAAGTTCAGTTTTGGGTAACTTTGGTGGAAACAGCCTAAAAGCCAGTAGCACCACTTTAGAAGACCACCAATTAAATCACTAAATTGTGCAAGCTACAGTCTTCCCCACTCTCCATGTGTTCTTATTGTCTATGAAAGAATTAGATGGTTTACACTGGAAAGAAGGCAGCTTGGAAGAAATTTTTCTTAGCTGTCAAGAAGTACTTATGTTAAAACAACTCATTTAAACTAGGTTTTGTTTACCCTCTTTCTTTTGTTTTGTGAAAGAAAACAAATGCAATAACTTTAAGAAACTTTGAAATATAAGTACCTTATTCTTCTAGGTGTTTATTATTCTCAGTAAGGTAGGTCAGAAAAAGATTCAGTTCTTTTTTTTTGCAGGAAACAATGTACAGTAATTGAATATTCTTCAATAAACTCTTACAAGCTAATATGACTAAAAGAGAGCTAGTAAAAATATCCAACATTTCAGCAAGTATATCTTTTAAAAAATGCACTTACGAACACGGGTCAGCATTCAGTTTTTACACGAAATAATAACAACAACAAAAAAATGAAACCAGATTAGGACAATGAAATATGGTTATGTATAGGGCAGTTATTTTTGTGAGTGAAGTGAACAGCCAAATAAGACCATAAAGTTTCAACTATATTTAACAATAAATCATTCTTGTCTTGGAAGTAAAAGTAGCAGAATGCCCTTAGAAAGTCTGCAGACTTAGTTTATTCATAATTTTTCTCTCATCAGCTCTTCTTTCAGGATTAGTATATTCTAGCATCATTCTTTTTTAGTAAAATGTAATCAAAAAACCAAAATTTACTTATGTCTTTATAGATATATTTCATTCTGTTCTTTTGAACCCATAAAAATTTGTGTTTTTAGCAGATTTATTTATTTTTTTCAGAGACCTTCCAAGTGCTTAAAAATCTCTTGGTTGCATCAACATGAGTCTTCAATGAATACCAGTTGGGAGAAGAAGGGGTTCCAGCACTGTACAGATTGAGAAAGCAAATGACTGCATCAACTGAATATATTTTTATTTATATCCTTATGGAAAACAGTTCTTGAGTGGGTTGAGACAAATTAGCTTGCTTAATATTGACCAGATATTCTGGGAATAACTTTGTGTTCTGGAGTCTCAACGTACTTTGACTTTTCCAAGGGTGAAGAATTGTTCAATTTTCCCATCTTAGTTTTGAGATTTATCAACTCACATTTGAATAATGGTAATAAGGGTAAGCCTGGATTTGGGCACTGTTTCCAGAACTTTTAAACATGTTGAGGGGTCCCTTCTTCTTTATGAAAATTTATGTATCTATACCTTCAGCAATTGATGCAACTGAAGGGTTACTAGGCTACAGAATAAGAAGAGAGAACGTTAAATAAAAGTGGGAGCAATTCAAATCCCGTTAGCTAAGTTAATTTCATCCACATGCCAAGAACAATGCCTGAAAAAATATATCATATGATCACTTTTTTTCTTTTTTTGTTGTCAAGTGTTTGGTGTTTTCTGAGAGCCTCTTTTTAAAGATACTATCTGATAAGTTCCTTTAGATCAATATTCAGAATGCATTACTTGCATTATAGAAGAACTTGAGAGAAAATACTTCAGGATGGGTGATTTTTGTCAGGAAGGAAGATTTGGAAAATGTTTCCAGAATGAGGCACTACCTAAGAGGATAGGTCCCAGTGCACTGAAGTGAATTATGCCAAACATTCAGTTCTTCTATTGCATCTGAAGAACAGGATACAGATGGAGTGCTCCGAACATTTTTGAAGAGAATACTGTCCAATCAGTAAATATTTATTCACGAAATACACACACAGAATATATACATTTACACACGTCTATTATATTTAATAGAACCTAGATAAAGTAAAGACAACATAGGTTGTATTTTCCAACAGTTCACAAATATAGATTGAAAAGGTATGTGCAGAATTGACAAGACAATCTGTGATGAAGATTCAAACAATGAAATCACCAAACGAATTTTTTGATTTATGAAAAATAGAAACATTTCATAGACAAAGTAACATTTGAATTAGATCTTGGAGCAAGAGTATAAACATAAGAACAAAAAGATAGAACAATATAAGCAAAATTATAAGTATTGATGAATAATCCAGAGACTGAATGAACCACATGTGAAAAAAAATTTGCAACTGATTATACACAGTACTGAAGTTGGGCTTTATTGAAGCTGGTGAATAAGAAAAAAAAAAACAAACATAGTTTTTTTAATCTGATAGGGATAGGATATGCCATAATGAGATGCTGAGTCTAGAACAAAAATTCTATGGGATATACAGATGCAGGGAGAGGGGAGAGCAGCCTGGAGGGACTGAAGATGCCAAGAACATGGAACAATTGAGAAACATTCTACAGTAGTTCAGGTGAGGGAAGCCAGCACCTGAACTGGGCAATGAATCAGAAGAAAGATGAAAAAGGAAATAAATAGTTCAAAAGAAGCTTAATCATGTACAAGTACGGGAGTCAGGTGACTGACCACAAATGTCTATTAAAATGTAAAGGAACACTGCTGCTTACTCTCAGGAACTAACTTAGGTTAAACATTTTGTTGAAATATAAGCAGTTTTCCTCTTGTTTCTAATGAGTTTTATAGTCGTTTTGCTTGTCATTTTAGCAAAGTATCACCAAGTATAAACACAAAAAACCTGCCTATGGAAGTCAATACTTTTCTTTTTCAGTTCACCAATATTTAATTATGTCACAAGTATGTTCAACAAACTTATTTGGATCAGCCATACTTTTGCAAGGAAAATATAAATGGTGAACTTTGAATATAGAAAACATTGTCTCATGATTGGAATTATTTCACAATCAATAATCCAGTGTGGACTGTTAGGGACAATGAATGACAACAGTGAAGAATATATCGACATCAAATTGACAGATGAGAGCAATACAGCTTATAGAAGTATCCAATCTTAAAGTAACACAAAAATGTGTGATTTAAAAAGTAATAATCTCGAATCTTCCTTTTATTGGTGCTCCCATCTTCAAGTTTAATTAAACTCTCTATTGAACCTAGGCTAGATTTACTTGTTCATTCAGTCATCAAGTACTTTTCTGAGGTCCTACTGTATATTAAATTCTCTGATTAACTAGAGACACCAAGAAAAATATTAGAAATGTTTAATAGCAACAAAAGTCTTCAGAATTCATAGGTTCTCAAAAAAATTATTTTATGCCAGAATGAGGTAATGTTGTGAGGTAGTCAGAAAATGTAAATTAATGATGCCAATGTCCTGTGAGGTGTGCCGTCTACAACACAACGTGTAACAATATAAGCAGAGAGGGGAGAGGTGTCCAGTGCTTGGGGAGAGGAATTATTATTTTCTAGAGGAAGAAATGTGTTCATCTTTAAGCTGAGTCTCAGTGGCATTTAGGAGAGATCTAAGAAGACGAAAACCGAATTAAGGCGACTTTCAGAGGTAGAAAGGTCTAAGAGGGCATAATGAGTTCAGGGGATGCTCCAAAGTAAGGGAGGAAGGCAGGGAACCCCATAGAACAAAACAGACTGGAACTTCTGGTAGAATTGGGGGTAGGGGTGGCAAGTAACACATGTGAATAACAGGCTGAGGCTTCTATCCATCCCCTTCACAGTTACTCTCAATTTACTCCATGCTGGAGTAACATGATTTTCTGAGAGCCTGTTGATTCTAAGGCCTTTTCTTGGTACTAAATATTTCTAATCCAGATATTTAAAAGTAAGTCAGGAAACATTTATCTTCATGATGTTTTCAAAAGCAAAGAAGTGTTGCTGTTACTACTGCTGTTGATATTACTCAGCTGTTACTACTAAAGTACTATGACCACTATTGCTACTAATTCTACAATTATAATTATGAGTATGACTATAATTATAATTATGATTATTATCAAACAATGTTTAGCTCCATCCTAGGTCCTTTGATACTTGGGCAATATATGTGCGTTCATAATAATTCATTATCATTGAAGAAATTACATTGCAACAAATGAACTTTGTAGAAAATTTATTTTCAAAGCAAAAATGCATTAGTTATGGAATAATTGTATAATCTTGCCCAGTAGCCACTCTGAAGAGAACTAAGTTCACCTAGATGTACACATTCTGGTGAGTTCATTTTTAAACAGCCCTTTTATTTATAGTACCACAGAGAAGTGATATGATACTGGACACTATTGTAACACCTGTGTGCGTATACTACGTAAGACTGGGACTACATAGTATACATACAACTAACAAGTATGAATGTAAAGCTCATAATGTGTTGATTTTTGTTGAAGCTATATTTTATAATTCAGGTGTAAGCATTAGATTTTTTTATTCTTTTATTTTTAAATTATGTAAGTACATAGTAGATGTTATATATTTATGGGATACATGAGATATTTTGATACAAGCATACAATGTGTAATAAACACATCAGAACACATCAGGATAAATGACGTATCCATCACCTCAAACCTTTATCTATTCTTTGTGTTACAAACAATCCAATTACCCTCTTTTAGGTACTTTAAAATGTACCATAAATTAGGAGATTATTGCAAAACTGACCAAATGAGTTTTGCTTTAAGACAAAATAGAAAACCAAAAAGCATTGCTAAGCCCCAAGACATAACAGTCCACAAAAGTACAAACCCAGTAACCTCAACCATTCAAAATTTTTAATACATTAGCTTTATTTAGGTTTTGCTTTATTTGGGTTAAGACAGTGATAAGCAAAAAAATGATTTGCTGAGTATGTCAGAGGCCTCTTAGACCTCAGACCCACTCAATTTCCTCTGTCTTTTAACCACTTGCTCCCCTTGGCTTCTGCAGTGGAGACCACCTGTGAGAGTGCCCACCCAGCTCTTGCCACAGTAGCCAACCAATGACTTCATCAAGACACAAGCCTACATTACCTTACCCCATGGGAATACACACCTCTCCCTTCTTCCTGTCATCAGAAGTATTGGAAAGGAACACCTGGAAGATGAGTCTGCCCATGTGGATGTGGAATCCCATGGAATACATTCTTTCCCCCATCCCACCACAAACTGTCCTGAGAGGCAGGGCTTTGTATGGTTTCTTGGTAGATAGTCTGAGAAAATGAGCTGTTAAGTCTCCCTAATCCAACCAGTGGCCAGCTTGATAGCACATCTGCTTTTCTTCCTTCATTGCATTCCTCTTCTTCCCCGTCACTTCTGCTTCCCTGGGATTGCACTCCTTAATAAAAGAGTACCACATCCATTTATGCCTCAGACTCTGATTTCTGAGGAACCCAGCAGAACAGTGAGGAAAATAAATACTTGTCTGAACAGAGAAATATCCGCAGTATAATCCTATTTCCATTAAATTGTACATTAATGATTTTAGTGTTTAAGTCACTATCCTATTTCTTCAGTTTAGTGTCTTTTGCCATCAGTTTGCCCCAGAAAATATAATTAAAATAAGCTGATGGTGTGACAACATGAAATCCTCATTATAAAATACGTGAAGAGGCTAATGTATTAAAAATTTTGTAAGGCTGAGGTTACTGGGTTTGTACTTTTGTGGACTGTTATGTCTTGGGGCTTAGCAATGCTTTTTGGTTTTTCTATTTTGTCTTATATTGTTTTTCCCCCTTTTGCAAAAAAAAAAAAAAAAACCCTAAAATATAATTTTGGATATTTCTTATACAACCTAAACACCCCACCCAAAAGATGAATTCATGAAAACATGAGAACATAATTCAATTAAGTAATTTTAAAACTAAACTGCCATTTGTTCTAAACAAAATGAGGCAATCAGTTATTTTACCATGATATTAAATGTATGTTATTCTTAAGGTAAGGTTTAAATAAAATATTCAGCTAGATAAATAGAGTGCATCTTTTATAAAAAGGTTATATGTGTGTGTGTGTGTGTGTGTGTGTGTGTGTGTGTGTGTGTGTGTGTGTTTAAAGACAGAAACATTTGGCTGAAAATAATGTAATATACTTATTTCATTTTGAAGCTTTAATAGAATTATAAAACAATTTTTGACATGTGCATTATGTTGTATTCTATGTAAATATTTGAAAAGGCTTACTTTTCACATATAATGATATTGAATAAATAAAAGATAATTAAGAGACTAGGCATTTAAATGAACTGAAGTAAATTTGTAATGTTTTAATCTAAGATATTTGGGTATTTTGACATAGATAGAAACAGATCAGTGGAGTTGAAGCTCATGAGAAATGTACTTAGGGCAAAAGATATAAGAACTCAAAGACCAGCTCATGAGCCTTACTACAATACTTTCCTTATAATCTGTGGTATTTTTCTTCCGTAGGAGGCTTCATAACATCACATTCTCCATCTGAAACACTGTGGTTTAGGAGGTGATTTGGTGTGACAACACCAACAAAGGGACATATGGTATACAGTCTCTTGGTATCCACAGGCGATTGGTTCCAGGAGTCTCCCCGGCCTGCCATGATACCAAAATCCATGAATACACAAGCCCCTTCTATAAAAGGGTTTATTTTCATATATGCTATATCACTATATTACCTGTAATTGCTAATGCAACGGAAGCACTTTGTACATAGTTGTTATACTGTATTTTGTATTGTTGTATTATTTTAGTTTTTTGAACATTTTTGCATGTTTTCCAAATATTTTTAAATTTGCTAATTTACACTTTAAATGAAAATGTAAAAGGAACATTTATACTCAATAAAGCTACTTCAATGTTGGTTGAATATGCATATATGGAGAGCTGACTATATTGACACTAAGGGCAAAGTTACAAAGGAACTTTGGACAAGTTATTTGATCTCAGTTCCCTACTTTTTAAGAGGATATCAAAAATTACTCTCCCAAAGGAATTTCTGTGACTATTTTAAAAAATTATAAATCAATACTGATATAGTCAAGGTTTTTCAGAGGGATAAAATCAATAGGATTAGATATAAATATATGAGACAGGAAGTATGAGGGGATTGGTTTATGTGATTGTAGATGCTGAGAAGTCCCACAACAGGTCACCTGCAACCTGGAAACCTTGAGATGCCAGTAGCATGACTCAGTCTAAGTCCAAAGGCCTGGAACCAGGAAACCGATGGTGTAACTCAGGGTCTGAGGCCAAAGGTGTGAGGACCTGGGAGGACACTGATCTTAAGTTTTGGAGTTCAAATGTTTTGGAGTTCAAATCTTAAGTCCAAAGGCTGGGGAGCCAAGATTTGTCCAAGGACAGGAGAGGAAGACTATTCTTATTCTAACAGATAGATTGACACACACACCTATTCTCTATTTTTGTTCTCTTTGGACCCCCAGTAGATTGGATGGTGCCTGCCCACATTGAGGGCAGATCTTCCCCGCTTGGTCCACTCAAACTCACATGCAAATCTTCTCGGGAAAACACCCTCACAGACACACCCCAAAAGAAGTCTGTACCAGGTTTCTAGACATTCCTTGATCCAGCCAAGTTGACACCTATAATTAACTGTCAAAATATGTAAGTGTTCATCCTATAGAGGGAGAGTCAATACATGTGAATCTTCCATAGAAGAAGCATATCTCAACTATTAGAACAGCAAATACAGCAGAGCTGAGGGTTCATTCACTGTGCAGAGGAAGCAGGTTTGCTCAGCATGAGACTGAAATGAAATGGCTGGAGCATTATGATTCATTTTCTGCTCTCTCCAAGTATAGCAGGCTATGTAAGACACTCTTGTCCCCTGCCCACATCTGCATGGATCACCTTTTCTTTAATTTTTGCCACAGCCACCAGTTTTGCACAAGTGTTATGTGGTGGCACTTCACTTCAGCTGCACTGTATTCCTTTCACCTCTGGCCCTTGTGCAACTTGGGCTCATGAGGGAGCTAATGCCTTGTGAGGCAAACTTTGTTAAATGGAGAAGAGGAACCCAGGAGCTAATCCTCCCTTCCTCCAGTGCAGTTGAGCAGACAATTCTGAGGTGCATGTTTTTTTCTTTTTCTTTCTTTTTTTTTTTTTTTCTGAGGCGGAGTCTCGCTCTGTCGCCCGGGCTGGAGTGCAGTGGCCGGATCTCAGCTCACTGCAAGCTCCGCCTCCCAGATTTACGCCATTCTCCTGCCTCCGCCTCCCAAGTAGCATTTTTAAGAGCATCTCGGAAGTGCCCAGTAGAATCCAAGCCCAAATGCTCACAGTGGCTTCAACTCAATTCCAGAGTGCCTCCTGGTTACCTTCACTCCTTTTTCCTTTAATCCCCAATCAGAGACCAGAATAAACCATTTGCATTTAAGCCTTGGTTTCAGTGTCTGCTTTGAGAACAGTAGGATGGAGGAACTTCAGGATAGTGGATTCAGTAAGGGCTTAATTTTAAAAAATGTTAATAGGAGAGTGACATCTCCTATGATATGGTTTGGCTGTGTCCCCACCTAAATCTCATCTTGAATTGCAGCTCCCATGTGGGAGGAACCCAGTGGGAGGTAATAAAACCATGAGGGCAGGTCTTTCCTGTGCTATTCTCGTGATAGTGAATAAGTCTCATACGATCTCACAGTTTTATAAAGGGGAGTTGCCCAGGACGAGTTCTCTCTTCCCTTGTCTGCCACCATGTGAGACGTGCCTTTCACCTTCCTCCATGATCATGAGGCCTCCCCAGCCATGTGAAACTCTTTCTTTGGTAAATTGTCCAGTCTCAGTTATGTCTTTATCAGCAACGTGAAAATGGACTAATGAAACCTTGAAGGGGAAAAAAGATCATTATTTCACCAATATTGTATAAACCGCAGTAAAAAAATTTTAAAATTATATGTTTTCTAATATGCATAATTTATATAAAAATTTTAAAGAATATTTAAACTCACTAAAACTACTGCCATTCCAAACAAATAAGGCAATCTATCTCCAAGTTATTTTCTTCTAAAAGTGAAGGCTATCTATCGTTTCTTGATATATTTAAAGGGAATGAAGCCAGAACAATGAGGAGTTATGAAATTTCCTTACTGCTTTACTTGGCAGAAATTCCTGGTGTATTTTCAATCCACCTAACTACAATTTATGCTTTATCTTTTTCATAAATCTCATATAGAGTTTCAGAAAGACTTGAGCTATTTGAGAACACTATTTTTTTTTCACAAAAACTTCCAACATCACAGCTGTTTTCCAAAGCTTTTCTTTCTCTCTAATTCTTAGGAGACAAGGCAATTTTAATAACAATACGGATTAAATCTATATAGTCCCTCTCCTGGTTTTCCACAGTGCAAGTATTCGGTTTTACCATTCTTGTTGCACGTCATCTCATTTTACAAGGCTTCCCTTTCTTGTCCCTATGAGCATGTGTAAGGAATGACCCCAAACACTTTTTAAACCAATTGGTGAGTATGAAGTCCATAAACTGTGGGATGCAGAAGTGGTACAAGCTCAACTCCCGGTTTACCATTCACATTATCTTTATCATAGTGCTGCCCTCCCAAAGCTATGTGGGGTACAGTCTTCATAGCCATACAGTGACCCAGACTTTCTCCCCATTCTCTCAGTGTGCTTTTCCCACCTGCTTTATTCTGTACTTCCCGAGATTATGCACTTAACAAGTGAAGGAGCTATTTGGGATTCACACCCCGGCTGTTGAACCTCTGCGTCTGTGTTCTTAACCCTACAATATGTTTCATCTTGATGTAACTAAATCCTTGCCAGAGTAAGAAGAAGCATAAATACAGAGAGAAAATCAAGAGATCATCTAGCGGCGGGGCGCGGCGGCTCACGCCTGTAATCCCGGTACTTTGGGAGGCCAAGGCGGGCAGATCACGAGGTCAGGAGATCGAGACTATCCTGGCTAACACGGTGAAACCCCGTCTCTACTAAAAATGCAAAAAATCAGCCGGGCGAGGTGGCGGGCGCCTGTAGTCCCAGCTACTCTGGAGGCTGAGGCAGGAGAACGGCGTGAACCCGGGAGGCGGAGCTTGCAGTGAACCGAGATGGCGCCACTGCACTCCAGCCTGGTGGACAGAGAGAGACTCCGTCTCAAAAAAAAAAAAAAAAAAAAAAAAAAAAAAAAAAAAAAATCACCTAGCAGATGCATAGAGGAAAGGGCCTCTAAGGAGGTGCAGTGGCCATGTAGCAATTAATAGTACTGACTGATTGCTCTTTGAGTCTTACACTATATCCATACATGCAAAAAAGAATAAGTGACGGTGGAGAAATAATTCCCTTATTGTGTAAAAGGTTTGATAGGATGAGATGCCAAGTAGACTGTTAACACTCTGATCAGGATCTCCCAATACATCTATGTCTATATAGGTCATTTACAAGCACATGGCCATAGTATGAAATGCAGGCCACCCAAATTTTATTAGATTCTTATAAACTATAGCAAGAACTTGAAGTAATTTAACAACTTATATTGTAGGGATTTATAACATATCTTCTGCATCTTACGGTAAGCTCCTATTTATTATAGACATATAATACACCTTGGCAGTTAGGACATTAGGAAACCCTACTGTTATGCTCTGATATTTTACATAAGCACAATGTATTTATGATTTGGCCTTGCCACTACTCTTGAACATTAATAAGACCATCCAGTGTAAATTTCAGCTATGAACAAAGGTGTAAGTAAATTGGGTAGACTCCCACTCTGCCAGACTCCTGGGTTGGATGAGTGAGAAATATTTTGTTACAATGATAAAATAAATCCAGTTTCTTCTTTTGAAAAAGACATACCTCACTAACAAAAAATAAGCTATGGAAGAGAAGTTTTGAATATGAGATACAATTGTTGTTGAAATTAACTTTCTTAAAGATGAAAGTTTAGTCTTCTAAGGTCTACCAAACAAAACATTTAGTTAAATCAGAGATGCGCTGTAATAGCACTCGTCCTTTAGCATTTATTTACAGGGACTTGTTAGTTAAATTAAGTATTTCATTTTAAAAATGGGAAAAAATAACCAGTCACATGGGTATTCTAGTAGGAGGACAAAAAATTCCATCAAAGATTTTGGACAAGAGGTTTACCTTCTCCTGTTTTATTTATGACTATAACTAGAAATAAATATATATATCAAGAAACAACATGTGTGTGAATATCTCTGTGTGTACATATATATAGTTTTTATGTCAACAGAAATCTTAAACCTATAAAATTAATATTCAATTATAGCAGATATGTTTTCTATTTTTATATTTTATATACTACTTTAAATTATATGGATATACTACTTTAAGTTACATTTTAAACATTATTTTATTTCAAAATGCTTTAAAATATTTAGCATATTTGAGTGTAAAATTTCCTTTCTCTTGTAAGCATGATTTTATAGTAGTATTTCTAAAGTGTGCATGCCCAATTTTGTAATCACATAAAGTGAACTGAAATTTAATATACTGTTCATTTTAAAGTAATATATGTTTGCCAACTTTTTACTTACTCAATATAGGTAACTATTTAAAGTATCACACTAACAAAAATAGAACCTAAATTCTGTTTTGAATTTGGTTGTAGAATGGTGTTTCATAGGCAAATTTATTATATTCATTTGATTAGTGCTTATTGAACATTTAGTTATATACCAGGTACAGTTTAGGGAAGTTTGAAATTATAAAAATGTAGACACAAATACCACTGTTTATGGTCCAAAAGAAAAAAAATATACACATAACCAAATAGCAATAAAACCAGGTAAAAGGCAAGACATTTATCCATCTACAATTTATTAAAAACCTGCCATGTGCCAGGTACAACTATAGACACTGTGTTCTACATCTTTGAAAAATATATAAAATCCCTGCTGTATGGAGATGAGATTCTTGTATAAAATGCCAGAAAAGAAACAAAATACATAAATAAAATAGGTATTAGGTTGGAAGGTAATAAGTGCCATGGAGTACAAAAAGTAGAAAAGAAAGAAAAGGAGAAGGCAGGTGGAAGTTTCAATGAGTGTTAAAAGCAGCCTCTTACCTTTAAGCCAAATTTCTAAAGAGGGGAGAGAAACTGTATCTGACAGAGGAAACCAGCAAGTGCAAAAGCCCTGTGGCCAACAGTGTGTCTGGTGTGACAGAAAAGTAATGAAGAAGAAAACCAGTGTGGCTGCAGCAGAGTAAGTAAGGGGAATGTCAGAGGATGTAAGATCAAAGAAGTAAAGATGGGTTTGGTCATGCAGGATCTTGAGGTCATTGTAAAGAATGTGGCTTTTACACTAAGACTAGGGGCTATTGGCATGTTTTGAACAGTGAGATGATCTGAGATATACATGTATATGATATATATGATATATGATATATATCTGAGATATACATGTATATGATACACTGAATAGAATATATAGATATAAGATAAGATTTGTAAAATTCTTGTGCCTCTTTTAAGCGCACCAATCTCATTACAAATCACCTAATCACCTTCCAAACATCCCACTCCTAATACCAACACATTGGGGATTAGATTTCAAAATACAGATTTTTAAGGGAACACAAATATTTAGACCATAGTGTGAGATTCCTGCACCTCTTTTAAGGATCTCTCCATTGCTCTGTTCAGAAGATAATGCATTCTACTGGTACAAGAGAGGAAGCAGATAGACCAGTTAAGAAACTATTACAAAAATGCAGCAGATAGCCAATGGTGATTTGCACCAGGATAATAGCAATAAGTGGAGGTGATGAGAATTGTTTGAATTATGGATATATTTTGAAGACAGAGCCAAAATCATACACTGATGGATTCTGTGAGAAACATGAGAAAAAGAGAAGCCAAAAATGACCCCCTGTTTTTTGTTTTGTTTTTTATTGTTTTTTGTTTTTGTTTGGTTTTGCTTCAACAACTAGAAAAAGAAGATAGTCATTTATTGAAATAGGAAATACTGAGGGAGCACCAAGGGGAATAACACAAAGTTACGTTTTGAACATGTTAGCTTTGCAGTGTCCATCAAACATTCAGGATGGATGTTAAGCAGGGAGTTAGATAAAGAATTCAAAGATCAGGAGAGTAGGCTATTTCAGAGATACAAGCTAAGCAGTCATCATAGTACAGATAATATTTAAAATTGCAAAGCTTGATAATATTACAAAAGGAATGAGTAGAGATAGAGATGACAAAAGTTCAGGGGCAGTCTTGGGACTCTGCAATGTTAAAACATCAAAAAGACATAGAGAAAGCACCAAGCAAATCAAGAATGACAAATAGTGGGTAGTAGAAAAACCAATACAGTGGTACTCTGAAAGACAAGCACAGAAAGTGTCTTCAATGAGAAGGAGTAACATCTACATGTGGATGATACGTCAAAAAAAAAACAAGAAATGAATAAGGGTCATAGGATTTATTGACGCGGAAATCACAGTTGACATTGACAGGAAGAGTTTCGGTGTCATGATGGAGCTGAAAGTCTGACTGGAGTAGGTTTAAGGGAGAGGGGAGAAATATAATTAAATACTGCAAGAATAGACCTCTTTCTCAAGAAATTTTAGCACAGCAGGCCAATATGACAATAGTTTGAGAGAAAATGTAGCATCAAGAAAATAGCAGGCCCAGACTGTAGTAAGAAGGAGGAAAGAGACTGATAGAAGTGTCTGGGGAAAACTTGTTAGAAGTAGACCCATTGTTATCTGCACCTTCAGGAACTGGTCTGGGAAGTTGTATTTTCATTAATGGCTGGAAATACTGTTTTATTTTCAAGGAAGATAGGGCAGTATCATTGTACACGTGTCTTGAAGAAAGAGCACAATGATTTGGAAAATTAAATTGATAATATATAAGGTAAGAGTAAAACCCAGGAAAAATGAATAGTCAAATTAAATGGACTTACTGAAAATCAGGTAGAACAGGATCTCTGGGCATGAGCTCCATCAAGAGAAGAAAGTGAAGAAGGGTGGAAGATCAGAATGACTGGTGCAGGTAGGATAGGGCAAGTTAGGAGGATAAGTAAAGAGAAGAGAAGAGACATTACTTTCCCTGAGACACAAAGAAGATGCAGATAAATTCTCAACTGAGGTGAAAGGAGTCCTCGGTTGTTGTTAATCTTATTTGTAGAAAGTCATAAGTTGCTGCCCAGGTGCTATAGAAGGATTGCTTAGAGTAGAAAAAACTTGGAATTTTTGCTGAAGATAGTCCCCCAACAATGAGAAGTTTACTTGACTCTGAACAGTAAAAAACGGGTGGGCTGGAACTGTTTTATTTGAGCGTGTCAGTACTTTTATCACAGTCTTTAATGATTCTCTGCTTCCTGTGTGCGAGAGGCAAGAAGGACACCTAAGAAAGTTATAGTAGAAGAATAAATCATGAAATTAGTTTAAAGGGCTTAGAGAAACTTTATTAATATAGTGGTTTTGCATCAGGAGGCCAGACAGAATGAATTGGAGAGGAGGAGTGGTTGGAGAACTGAAGATTTTGATACATGTTAAACTAGGTTCACCAAGAGTAGAGGGGTGGAAGAGCTGAAAAGAGGGGAGGTTGTCATTAGAGAAGAAAATATGCTACTGCCTTTTCACTAAGATCTACCCAGACGCCTGAAATATGAACATACTCCAAGGAGGTACAGTCTCATCTAGGCTCTGAATCAGGAGGACCCAAATCAGCAATATAATAGGACTTCTTTGCTCATTAGACAATAAAATGGTGTGTCTTATGCCTATAGAAGTGAACTCGGTCTCATGGGTACCTAAGAAAGCATCGACCTGCAGCCTTCCTATTTACCAAAAGCAACTACATTATCAACCTCTTCTTCCGTATCAAATAGCATAACCATTTTTCTGAGTAAATAATGAGGTTCTGGTCAGAAACATCACATAACAGTGTTTGGATTATCTTCTGCACAAGAGTGTCACATCTACAGGGTTGCCATTCACATTGAAGATCTCCTTTAACTCAAAATATGAGGTCAGAGGGAGAGATTCCAAGCCTGTTGGCTGAATCCCAGGTTAGAATCCTCGTTTGTAGAAGTGGAAGGCCACAGGGATGTGGTGGGATGGTGGTTCAAGACCGCTGGCTGCCCGACCTTGCTCCTAGAATCCACTGAAATCCCTTTTCCAGCATCCCTGCTGCCTTAGTCTGGCTACAGATCTAACATGGGCACCTCATGGTATGGTCTAAATATTTGTGTTCCCTCAAAAATCTGAATGTTCAAATCTAATCCCCAATGTGACGATATGAGGAGTGGGATCTTTGGAAGGTGACAATATTAGGAGTCGGGTCTTTGGGACCCGGAATTTGTAATGAGATTAGTGACCTTAAAAGAGGTGCAAGAATGCTACTTTTCTCTTCACCCTTGTGAGGACACAGCAAGAAGGAACCATTTATAAAGCAGAAAGCCCCTCTCACCAGACACTGAATTTGCTTGTGCCTGGACCTTGGACTTCCCAGGCTTCAGGATGGTGAGAAATAAAGTCCTGTTGTTAGTAGGCTACCCAGCTTATGGCATTTTACTCTAACAACCAGAACAGAATAAGATGCCCCACATGGAGGGCAGGATTATAGAGATGCCAAGGCATTTGCATGCTGCTGGGTGTGCCTGTGCCCCATCAGAGGGAGGCTGTGGGAGGGGGCCGAAGTGCCTGTGCCCAGCAGCCAGACCCAATGGCTATCAGCATCTGGAAAGTGGCCCTGAGCAGAAGCAGCATTTAAAAGAGATACTGTATACATTATTTAAAATAGAATCCTAAATTTGTATTTTAGGATTATATCTGGTATTTTTCAGGCAGCTATCACTTAGATGAGGTTATGTGCTGGCAGAATTATTTATTTTTTCCTACCTTTGATATCAATTAAGAGTGGAGAATTCCTTTTTCTGAGAGAATATGCATCAACATCTTGAATCATCCATTTGATCCTCACATTAATTGAATGAAGTAGTTACAACTATAATACTCATTTCACAGAAAATAATTGAAGCTGAAATTGTGTGACATGTCCAAAATCAAAGGGTTACTATTCGATGGAGTTAGGGTTAGACCCAGATATTGGAGCCCAGATATGCAGAGCACCTGTGTTTAGCCACAAAGCTGAGCTGCCTCTTGCCATGCATTACACTGACCTCATCCCATACCGGCAGGCCCATTGCACAATGCATTTACAGATTATTTGCCAGTTGCAATTAACTATGCATTAAGATGCTTAAAAACATCAAGTCTATGTCAGAATGGCTGACCCGATTGATAAACATTAGATGAGATGAGAGATGATGTTCCTTTCACTTCAATGCAGAATAAATCAAATGTAATGCATCACTTTTGCTGAAGACCACAAAATTTTAATTAGTGCTATGAGACTCAAACCCAAAACTTCTCAACTTTGCAAGAATTAATGTATAGATGTATTCCCCTCCCCCTCATAAACCCATAGTTGGCTTTCAAGATAGAATGACACACTTAAATAATTCTCCTGCCAAAGTCTTGAAAAGAATATTGTAATACACATACATATTATTCCCTAGTTTTTATTTCAGTAGACATCTGGGAATCCACCAAATATTTGCTTGAAGAAAGAAACTTTTGATATGCAACCCTTTCCCCTCAGCATATTAAATTCTTGATTTAATGCCTAAGGTAGTAAACCATAAAGGAATATAAAAAGCAGAGAGAAAGTAAGTTCATTGTTATGTAGAGTTAAACATACATATGTAGTGCTGTTTTTACAAGGCATAAAAAAAGTTCGTAAAGTGCATTCTGTCTCTCGCACTTCTCAAAGTCCCAGAAAAGTGCTACTCAGCAATATTTTTATATTTCTCAAATATATAGACTCTTATGGAATTTTAGTATCAAACAGAAGAAATTACATCACCTAATCCTTCCTCTCAGATTTTTATTTCTTTACCTACTAAAAGTGAAGACACTTCCAAGTTTCAAACCTGAATTATTTTCAAACCCAGCTGTTAAAGATTATATGTACACTCTTGTAAAATCAGCTTATATTGGCTTTGTGTTGGCAACGCTAGTTGACAAAAATAATATAACACAATTTTGGATTTACAGTGCAAAACACAAACTGGATTAGAGTAGTGCACACAGATATAATAAATATTAATCTGTATCCTTGCATTTTCTAAGGCTTTATCTATATAACAACGTTATCTACCTACTTATATCATTTTGCAAATCACACACACACACACACACACACACACACACACACACACACACAAATGAATGTGATAGCAGTTTGTTTTAATTATTTTGGGCTCAGTGGTGAAATCAAAACCACACTATGTATTTTAAGGAGACACAGTTTCATGTGTTTATGTGTTTTAAGGAGATAGTAATAAGATACACTAGGAGTTCACAAATCATTGAAAGGTTTGCTGCATCAGGCTGTGGTTAGAACTCCCAGGAACCATCAGCAACTTCTTAGCCACCATCTGTTCACCACCAAACAGCATGTTCAGTATGTTCAGTAACATTCTAGGAGTCTGTTGATACAGCGATCTGGAACCTGGAATGAGGAAATGTTCCAAATCTAAGTGGAAGATGTAACTTACTTTTAGAACCCTAACTGTGTAATCCCAGCACTTTGGGAGGCCGAGACGGGCGGATCACGAGGTCAGGAGATCGAGACCATCCTGGCTAACACGGTGAAACCCCGTCTCTACTAAAAAATACAAAAAAACTAGCCAGGCAAGGTGGCGGGGACCTGTAGTCCCAGCTACTCGGGAGGCTGAGGCAGGAGAACCCGGGAGGCGGAGCTTGCAGAGAGCTGAGATCGCGCTACTGCACTCCAGCCTGGGCAACAGAGAGACTCCTCTCAAAAAAAAAAAAAAAAAAAAAAAAAAACCCTAACTGTATGGATGTCTGGGAAATGTAAGTATCAATTATTCAAATAGAAGCTGAGTGTCCAACACTTCTAGCAAAACATTAAAGCATATTTTGAACTGAATTATGAATCAGATAATATTTTATTGTTTTAATAGAAACTACAGAAAATCTCGTGGCTTCCACCAACAAACAAGCAGCAAAACTGATGTCTTAATATTAACTAGAACTAACCCCATAGTTTCTTTATAGTCCTATTAAATTGGTAACTCTAAACAAGTATTTGTCAAATAGGACTTAACTGATGTTTCAGTCACTTCTAGTGCCCCAAAATGTAGATTTAAAAACTAGCAGGGAGAAACAGAGGGCAGCTGATATGCAAAGTGAGACATTTTTGAAAAGTGATCAATAACTTCAGTGACTGCAAAACCTGGCAGCACAGAGATGATAGGTAAAACACCTGCTTTAGTACTTGTAAAAAAAAAAAAAATCATGATCAACACTTCGGTAGTGGGAATTAATCTCTATAAATCATAATTAGAGCAATGGCAATCGTTTTTGATTTGCTGAATAGTAAGGGAAAAAATATTCAACACAATTTAAAATAACAATTCCTCTCAATAAACTTACATTCAATCTATCAAAAAGTAATTATTGAAAGTTGAAACAATGCTAAGGTAGAAAACATAGCATTTTCTAGATGTCTTGTTAGAAAAGCAAAGTACCAACAACTTATGTGTTAAAAGGGTTTAATGTCTAATGGCATTTGGAAAGCTGCAAATTTTTGAAGGCAATAATATAAGATAATGCTCCATAATAATATAACCTAACTTATTAGGTTAGTGCAAAAGTAATGGCAAAAACCACAATTACTTTTGCACCAACCTAATAATTTTCTCTTTTTAGAATGTTAAGTATTTTATTTTAAACTCTATTATTTCTAGTAATATTTAACAAAATTACAGCATTCATATGGACTATGATGGAATTATTTTTAATGATCACCCACAAAGTTGCATGAAGACAAGAGGCAAAATGACCTAGTTTTGTGTTTTGTTTTCATCTATCTTTCTCAGAGATTTTCATAAATATTTTGAAAATATCTATCTAAGCTTTTATAGTGAACTTTTTGGTTATTTCCTGGTCTATTATACAACAAAACTCAACAGACAATCAACTCACCAAGTTGTATAAAGACAGGAGACAAAATGATCCAGGATTATGTTTTCTTTTAATTCATCTTTCTCAGAGATTTTCAAAAATATTATGAAAATACTTATCTATGTTCTTACAGTGGATTGTTTTTGTTTACTCCCTGGTCTATAATACAACAAAATGCAACAAATCTTGGGATAGAATGTCTCATGATATATTCTAAATTTGCATCAACAAACAAGTCAATAGTTAAAAATGCTGAGAGAGATTTTTCCAGTACATTTATTCAGTTAACATATATGGGTAAATGATCCAACACTTCTCAATGTTCATGATGATCTACTCAACAACTACATTTGACGCCTAAATGAAAAAATATTTTTTCCCAAATTCTTCGATCTTGGATATATACAACACATCTGATGAGTAGTGAGAATTGGAAAGTAGCAGCATTGTTTAATACTAGAGCTTGGTTAGAAATCTGCATCTTGAACTGCCATTTAATTTAATTCAGTGATCAAATTAGCAGTCATATTTTTTTAAATGAAACAACTCATCTCTACTACAGTTAAATAAAATAAACCACAAACATGTATAGTATTTTAAACAAAAACCACAATGATTGTATTTGGTGCAACAAAAATTTTACTGTCCAGGAACTACAGTGTCTGCCACTGTGGCTGAATGAGTGTACTAACACCATGTTGTCAACTAACCTAACAGCAGGGAAAAGCTGTCAAAAAGCTCATTTCCTTATCTCTATAAAAAATAGAGAAATTGATTAAATGGATTAAGCTCCATTACTTAAGCATACTAATAAAATAACCACCATTTATCAAGTACCTATCATTTATATTGTTCTGTAAATAACTAAATATGTTTATTAGCCTTTACAACGACTTTGTAAGGTTGGTTTTTGAGAAGAACCCATACTGAAGCCAAGCTGAGCAGCTGAATCCAGGGCTCACATGAGTGCATCTCATGAACAGGGCTTACCCTCCTGTGTGGCTCAAATGCTTGCTCACCATACCTAGATGCCTCTGGCTAGTTTGTACTCTAATGGTGTCACTCGGAAAACGTGGCCTCTCCATTTACCATTTTAGTATGCTGCCATTTTTTCCTTTAAAATGACAAGAGTGAAAGTTGTATCAGGACTTCCAGAAAACTTCAAGTCAGAAGTAGTGTTCCCCTTAGGCAACATAACAAAATTAAGTTAAACTAAATTAAAATTAAAATCAGAAAGGCCATTAAAATAAGTACTCAGAAAAGTGAGACAGAAACCTACATAACCCTAAAACCAGAGAGACTCTAAGGGTTTCAAACTGCACAGAAAAAAAAAATTGCTTTTAAATCTAGGAGTGAGAGTTGAGATTTTTCAGCATTGATTTGACAATTTAACCCAGGTACTCATCAATCATAATAATTAATGGAGTTAAGACATGACTAGAAGCAGAATAGTACAACATAAAAGGAAAGCGAGGGCTCTTGAGTTCCAGCTTCGCTACTCCCTTACTAGCTGTGTGACCTTGAGTGCTTTTCTAAACCCACTGGCCTTTAGTTTACCCATAACTAAAACAGGGAAACTAAATACAAACACAAATGTACTCCTAATAAACATGTTCTTAAGTTTCCAAGAGCCAGCAAGTCAAGTGCTTGTACAGAATCTCTCATATAATGGCAGCTACTACTACTATTATTATAGAAGACTAAAAAAGACTTAGGAAACAAAATTAGGGATAAAACTTTGAGAGCCATAATAAATACAAATTGACAACAGAACAGTAAATATAAGTAACATCAATACTAATATTCATATGCACACCTAAAATTAGTAACATTAGACCTATTAACATAAATTATCTTTCTCTCTCATTAAAAATATTTTAAGATCTCTAGCCCTACAGCTTTTCATGAAATACTTGAAATTTTGTTTTGTTTGCCTACGGATCATACACTAAAACAAGGATGCATTTCTCTCCTTGTTTCTTTTCTTTTAACATTATTCAATGCCTTTCTCCATAAAAGATTCAAAACTATCTCCTTGACCTCTTGTTTTCTTAATACCAAGTCCTGCTTTCTGAATCCTGTCATGATCCCAGCAATTCAGAGAAACTTACATGCTTAATAAAGAAAACAAATGTTAATATCAAGTGACTCCCATTTATGTTTTGGTATATATTCATATCTTTTAGCAATCCTTTACAGTGACAATGCAAGATTGGGATATCATGATCACTTGTCGGATGAAGAACTTTGCCAGTGAACAACTGTCTGGTATTTGCCAATCCTTTCCTTGGGGATGAAACATTTAGAGACGTGGAGTATAGTGGTCTTTGGAGACAGACTGATGATAGTCGGAAAGGGTAATCTTAACTGTACCACTTGCTAGCTTAGGCAAGTTTCTTAATCTCTCTGCATCTCTTTTACCTATAAAATTCAAGCAGAATCTTGGCCCTGTTCATGGAATGTAGTAACTTCTTCTGTGAAGACACAGGAACTAAGTATCTTCCTTGCTTTGTGGCTAATGAAAGTAGAGTTCTAGTCTAAATTACAAGTGTCCAAATCTAGTCTAAATTTACTGTCCAAAACTTCATGATAATACCTCAATTTTTTTTTTTACTTCACCATCTGCTTTATCTTCTTTCTACTGTTAACAGATTTAGCAAATATAGGATATCCAATGAAATTTGAACTTCAGATAAACAATGATTTTTTTTTTTAGTGTAAGCGTGTTCTAAATATTATAAGGGATATAATATTTTCAAGTACTGTTTATATAAAATTTAAATTTAACTAGGCAAACTAAATTTTATTTGGCATTTTTTTCTCCTTTTTCTAATTATGCCAACAAATATTGATATGGAATTCTGATATATTTATTCAATTTTTTAAAATACTGCATTCCACTTAAAAAAATGGAATGAGAAAAATAGAGAAAATTTTATTGCCATACAAACTTTACAGAGGAAAAACTAAACTGGGTAGGAATGACTCTAAATCTTATACACTGAAATGTCATTTATTTACTTAAGTCTCCAAAGAATGACATTGCTCCTTTCTTCCCCCAAGTAAAACGAAATAGTTTAAAATATTAATGAAAGCAGAATTTTTTAAGCGACCTTTCAAATAATTGATTGTGGAAACTGATTTTATTTTCACAGAACACGTAAGCTGGGTTTGCCAAATTATTTTATTGGATGTCTGACTTTTTTTTCTTAGCATGGGAGAATGACAGGATTTGATAGCATGACGTGTATACCAACCACTCAGCAACAGGGAGGCAGTCCAGCCAAAGAAATAACATTTCTCACAGTACTTCAGTACTTGAACTATTTTTCTAAAAAATAGCTCCATTTTGAAAGCTTATGCATATTCAACAACCACAAACAGAAATTAGATCCATAGATTTTAAGGCATTCAATTAAATTATTTGAAGAATTTTATTAGCACTCAATGCTATAAACAATAAACACCTTTATCACCTGATAACTACGCTGGAAGGTAGATGTGGGAATTAAAAGTCTTGGAAGATATTATTCTCCTAAGAAGAAGGGGAATATCACATAAATGCTAAATTTCTTGGGGGTGTCCTCAAGCAACACTCAATCAAGTGCTTTACTCAAGTTGTTTTGACAACATCCACACTGTCAGAAAATACATTTCTACGCCCAAATGAATGGTTAGCTTTGGAGTACTGTCTTGAAATCCAAAAGCACATCACATGGGAACCATGGAAATGGAAAGAGGTATACTGAGGCCTCTCTGAGCTGAAACTCCATATTTACGTACAGTTTATAAATACTGCTTTCTAAGAACAACTTCACAGATTTTACATAACATTTGATATCAGTTAGCTTCAGGAATATGTCAGCATTTCAGAAGGATAATAAACATTCAAAATCTTTAGAGAAAGCAAAATTTGGCGAAATGATTTGGAAAGACCTTTCTAAACATTGGAGAGAAGAGACACAGTACTTCTTTTAATACCACTGAGAATGGGGGGGGGGGGGGGGCGGGGGCGGGCATTAGATTTCAAATGATATGAAAACAGTCTAGAGGAAAAGCAAGCACACACATGCATCCAGAAATAGAAACAAACAAAAACCACGAAAATGATCAGGAATTAAGATCAGGTGATGTCAAATACCAAGATTAAGGACTAGGGGCCTGAAGACATAATTAAACATTAGGTTAACAATGCTGGACAGAAACATAGGAGGGCATATGGCTTGGATAACCGCAATCAGAAGTATTTGAGATTCCGTTTACAAGAGATGTCATGGTCCAGGCTGACAGGTAGACACAGAAAGATATCCAGAGAGAACAGAGACCAAAGACTAAGTTGTCTACCCTCCTTGGTGGTTGCTCTTTTACCATCTGGCTGTGGTTTACAGATTCTCCCCCATGACATTCCCATGAAATGACATGACGTAAAACATAACCTAAAAGAAAGACAATATGAGCTGTATGTATTTTTCTATAGTTGGGTCAGAATTTATGCTTTCTGAATGCCTTCTCCCTTGATTTCTCACCTAATTATCACAGCCACCACGCAAGGCAGGACTTACTGTTTGAGCTGAATTCTAATAGGAATGAAAAGAAGTTGAGAAGGATTTCTTGATCATCCTCATGTCCAAAGACTTGCAAAAAGAGCAAGAGTCAGAATCTAGCGCTTTTGATGCTAGTCCCTCCTGCCCAAAAAAAGTTAGAAAAACAAAACAAAACATAAAACAAAAACGAAAATTAAGCAAAACTACACTGATGCTGTAAGTAATAGATCTAAAGATAAAAACAAAAGATTGGAGAAATTCAAGGCCTAGACTCTGGAAGGGGAAGACTTAGTCCAGTACTCTCCTATGGTTAGGGAAACTAGAGTTACTATATTTAGCAAATAAAAATACAGGCTGCCCAGTACAATTTGAATTTTAGACAAGCATCACATTTGTAAATGTATCATTTAGTGTATATCCTAGTGTTTTAGTATAAGTATGTTCCAGTTTTATTATAAATATATCCTGATAGTTTGATAATTTTTATACTATAAAACTATTCTGTGTTTCTAGAAAATTCAAATGGAAATGGGCATTTTGTGTTCTACCTGGCAATCTTTCTTAAAATACAGAGGTTCGCTCCAGCTGGAGGGGCGTTGTGTATTCCCACAGGGATTCTGAGCTCAAAAGGCAACATGCTCAGCAATTGATTTTAAATTCTCTCTCTTGCAATAAAGTTTTATTTGATTTTATGGCCTGAACTTGCATTAATTGTGAGAAAGCAAAGGCTTGCATCCATAGCTTGGATAAAATAATTATAGAAGAAGGAACAGAGACAGTCTAAGAATGCTGGTCTCCAGATCAAAAGTAATGAACTGGAGTAGAGAAGGAGAGTTATTTGGAGGCAAACAGCTGGGCAAGAGAGCAGAGGGTTGTGTGACAAACAGAAGTCCTTCCTGGGATTTCCACAGAAACCTGGGGAGAAGGACCTATTGAAAGATTGGATCTCCAGAGCAAAGCAGAAAATGAGACTGAATTTTTGTCTTTGAAGGTTAAAGGAATACAGGACCTTACAAACACATGAAGCTTCCCTCAGGCATTAATGTAGAAAATTCCCTTTGTCTAATACACCACAGTGACAGTACTAATCTGGCTTCTAATTATTAGAGTAACCTCAGGATGGGTAAAGCCAACACAAGCAAGTAATTATCTGCACTGATATTTGTTGTCTGTATTCCCATGGGTTCTTAAGCTTTTACACATACAATTTTCCATAATAAAAAGTAAGAGTAAAAAGAAAATCTTTACACATTTCACAACAGTGGAATAACATACATTTGTCATTGTCATCTTACCTGGATTGAGATCCAGAGTTTTCACCTGTAAAATGGGAAGAATCTATCTTACAGGAATATCAGGGGATTTAACTAGCTAATATTTATTTCCAAGGCACTAGCATGAAGCTTGTTCTGTTTTATCTCCTTCCTCCTTCTGTTTCTGCCACTCATTTGCTCTTAAAATTGATCAAGTCATCTTATTTTTATGACTCTTAGTTTTAGCATAAATATCAGAAGTAAAGTTTCCTTTCTTTATGATTAAGGCAGAGGAAACCTTTAAAATGTGTGTATTCTACTGTAAAATCAATGCCATAAGTAACATTCCATCAGAAATTAGAATTTTCCCCAGAACTAAAGAATGATTACAAACAAAACAAAACAAAAATTTATCAAAATGTGAGGACTAACCATTTTCACTGAAATGGATATTAAAAAGAATGAAACATTTGTATTTTAAAAAGCAAAGAAAAAGACACAAGAGAAATATTTATTTTGTTCACACATTCCTCTAATACAAACAAAAGAAAAAATTCTGTAATTACCTAATTTTTCCTCTGCTTGGAGATGTAAAGAAAGACATTTCAGTAAGAAGAATGTGTAAGGACAAAAATTGTTGAATTACTCACATCATAGCTATGAGCCCTATAAACTCAAAGCAAAACATGGAAAAGCAAGTTGCTTCCTTTCATATATTAAAATCAAAACATCAAAAGTTAAGCCAGATATCAATAAAAACATCAAAATTTAGCTAAGTAGTGTGAAACCCTGATAACTTATAAAGTCTAACATTTTTTAAAAATTAAGTAATTTTAACATTTTACTGCATATAGTTTGTGTAAAAGTGATTAATGAAACAACTGAGAAAATAACAAGTAATAACTTATACATCTGAAATGGCTACAGTGTATCAAAAGTGTGTGTAACTCAAACTTTAATTTTACCTAATTTAATTTACAAAGGTAAGGTCAGTTCTTTCTTTTCTTATATTAATTTAGTATTCCATAAACATACATGTCCTTTGTTAACTAAGGTGATTCCAACATTTTGTAGCTTAGCAAATTTGTTCTTTAAAGCTGTTTAAAACGGAAAATTGCTATATAATTTCTAAAGCCAAGCAATAGTGTAAACTACTACATGTTCCTTTTCGCATGAGTTTCAACGTAAGTGTATTTCAAAGTCAATTTCAGAAGTCCTTAAAATAAATAAGGCTTGCGCTCTTTTTTCCCTATGCAGTACTGTTAAATCTGACCCCAAAATTTCCAAATGAAACACTGAGCGCTTCATCCATTGTAAAGATTTGAATCATTCCCATTGCATGCATTTGATTACTTGTTTATGTCATTTTAGTTCATTTTATAATATTCTACTTTTCATTATTGAAATAACATTTACATTTACAGAAATAAAACTATTTGTTAAGAATATTATTTTTCTTAGAACACATTTTACTATAAACTTAGTGTCAAACTTTACCTGCTACTGGATTTTTCGAATTTAGTAGTAATTATTCCAAGCTAAAAATTGTTGATAAACAGTAACGTCTTTGAAGAAGGTATGTAGAAATGTTGAGTCATCCTATCATAAATCTTCTAGTAGTATATCCTATGAGTATATTAAGGTTCAAATTTTATTTTACTGTGTCAATCTTGCGTAATATTTGTGCTTAACAAAAGTCAAATGAACTTCAATTCTCTTTCTTTGACTTTTCCAATATATAAAAATAAATATTGTATCATCTGCAACTAAGTATACAATAATATATTTGTATTTATTTTCTTAATTCTCTACCTTATTACATCTGTGCTTATTTAAAAACAATGCATGGAATCACCTATGTGTTTTCATATCTATTTATACCCCCACGGTTTTGGCCAGGATGGGATAGCTTACAGCATACAAAAGTACCACAATTCTTTATAAATTATACACACCTATACACAAATTCCTATGTAAATGCTCTAGAGAATTGCTGAGGCAACTAGGACTTAAGGGGCCAACATCCATAAAAAACAAAAATATAGGCAAGTAAGCCAATTTGATTTGAGTACATCTGTAATCTGTTTCTTTCTTAAGGGCTTTTGTGGTAGTTGCTCCACTCTCCTCTGGAATGAGAACTATAAAAACATCAAGCAAGAGATAAGCTTAAGAAACCGGAACTTTAGAGTTTAGAGCTACCAAGATAGTCAGAAATTGATGTGCCTAGACAATATAGAAAAAAATAGAAAGAGATGGGCTGAAGGCCTGTCATTCTGAGACATTTGCCAAATTGTTAAGTTTTATGAAATAAGAAATTAAGCAGCTAAGTCGAATGCCACAAAAGCACAGAATGAATATTTAGTAATCTTAAAGTACTAAGAAGCTAAAATTGGTGTTCAGATCTGATCATAAAAATAGAGTTTTAATAAACATTTTAGGATCTCAGTAGTGATTCTTGGAGATCTAACTCTTTACAGCAAATTGAAAGAGTATTTAAGTGAGCTTCACCAAACCGCAAAAAAAAATCTGGTCTCAGCTCAGTCCTTAATTGGATTAGGGAGACCTGCTCCCCCTTCAGCTGCCTGCCTGAATTCAGAGACAACCTTCTGTGGAAGAAGATAACATCATCCAAAGACTGCACGATTTTTACACACCATATTGTGCATTATATTAAAATTATCAGTCAAAATGATCAATGGAAACATGACCAAAATTAGTACAGACAATGGAAATAGAAGACCCAGTTATTGGAATAATAAAATGTGTACTTTACTTAATGACTGTGAAAATAACAGGGCTGGTAACTATAGAAATAATACAAGCGAGAAAATTTAGAAAAAGAATGGAAAGAATAGATGAAAGGATGGATAATTTTGACGAAATTTGGATTTAATAAAAAAGATTCAGATGGGCATCCTAAAACTAAAAATAGAATATCTAAGATTGATACAATGATGGCTTTAATATAAGACTATATACATTAGTTTTGAAATAAATGACATGTTAGGACAAAAATTCCCAAACAGAAACATATGCAAAAAAAAAAAAAAAAAAAGGAATAAATGAAACAGCACAGATCATAAAAAAAGTGAGAATCTGCATGAAACTTTCAAAATACATATAATTGGAGTGCCATAGTAAGAAGAGATAGAAAATGTGGCAGAAGCAATATTCAAATAAATAATGGCTGATAGTTTCCAGAAATTCAGAAAACCTAAAGCAAGAAAAAGAAAAAAAAGTTCTAGTCTACACTATTATTTTTTCTCATAAAATTTTAAACATAAAACAAATGGACAAAAGTAAACAAAGGGCTGGGGGTGGTGGCTCATGCCTTTAATCCCAGCATTTTAGGAGGCCAAGGCAGGTGGATCACCTGAGGTCAGGAGTTCGAGACCAGCCTGGATAACATGGTGAAACCCCATCTCTACTAAAAATCCAAAAATTAGCTGGGCATGGTGGCGGGGGCCTCTAATGCCGCTACTCAGGAGGCTGAGGCAGGAGAATCACTTGAACCCCGAAGGCAGAGACTGTAGTGAGCCAAGATTAAGCCACTGCACACACACACACACACAAAAAAAAAAAAAAAGAAAAAAAAAAGAAAAGAAAAAGAAAAAGAAAAAAACAAAATGAAGGGGGCAGAGAGTGGAATGGGGCAAGAAGATATATAGAAAATAGAAGGCATAGAAAAAATATCCATTATCTTCAAAGAGCAGCTATAAAGGAGACAGAAGGTTGAGAAACGATGTTTTATTTTCTTTTTTCTTTCTTTCTTTCTTTTTTTTTTTTTTGAGAAGGAGTTTTGCTCTTGTCGCCCAGGCTGGAGTGCAATGGTGCAATCTTGGCTCACCACAACCTTCGCCTCCTGAGTTCAAGCAATTCTCCTGCCTCAGTCTCCCAAGTAGCTGGGATTACAGGTGTGCACCACCACAGCCAGCTAATATTTTTGTATTTTTAGTAGAGACAGATTTTCACCATGTTTTTCAGGTTGCTCTCGGACTCCTGACCTCAAGTGATCCCTCTGACTTGGCCTCCTGAAGTGCTGGGATTACAGGCGTGAGTCACAGCGCCTGGCCAGACAGGGATAAATCTAATGAGTCTTAAACCTATAGGTAGATCTGAGTTTAAAATCCACTCTGATGTTATCATTGTAAGTTAAAGCACAGTTTTCTAAACTGACTGTGGCATTAGGTGAAGGACACAAGTGTAGCTACCTTGACCTTTGCTTCTGGACCATGTCAGAGAAAATGGTAATACAATTACTACATTTGAATCACTCGATGAATTACTCAAATCCCCAATAATGGGTGCTGCTTCCTTTTCTCCTCACCTCTTTCCTCCACTCTGAATGTCACTTAAAGTTCTATCTGATTTTTTTAGAAACCTCACAAGAAACACAGTGGAATAATTTTAAACTTGAAAGCACACCTTGCTAACTTGTAACATATCCAGTGGTTTCTTCCAGAAAGCCTCATTATTTTTACTTTCTGAAAATTCATTATTACTAACTCTCATGGAAACTAAAAATAGGCTAACATACACCTTTAAAAAGTAGGAGCAATTCTAAATTGACATGGATTAATTATTTAGTCTAGATTAGAAATGAAAAAACAATAAATGGGCTTAACAGAAACACTAAGTATGGTTACATAAATTCTGAAGGAACACTCAGTGATTTTAATGGGAAGGAAGGATTTTAGCCAAGTTGTTCTTTAAACATAATGGACAGTTTACCGCTTCACTACCCTTTTTCCAGCTGTTAGCTGCATGTTATTTTAGAAAGACTGTTGTGTTTTTTTTTAATCTAAAACACTTAGTTCCAAACCATTCAAAGTACATGCTGCTGCTTAAGAGAGAATGATGTTGTGAGGGACTCACTTTTTAAAGAAGCTTAACTGAATATGCCATCCAAAAAAGGAAAACTTTCACAGGACTATATGTAAAATTTAGCTTAGTCTACAATGCTGTATTTTTTCCTAAAATTTTAAACATAAAACAATTTGAAAATAATTCAGAAGAGTGCTGGTTGTATCACATTGGCCACAGGAAATTCAATGCTTTTATGATAGAAAAAGGTATTAATTGCTTTCAGTCATGCTGTCAGTATGGTGAGCTCTGAACGAGATTTCTTTCATCCAATATTATCAAAATTCAGCAAAATACTACATTTTGAAGACTACTTCTAAGAAGTCCCTTATAAGATTGTCTAGATCCTTTGTGTTTTTTAAAAGAATAAATTTTGCATCTCTAACACTTCCAAATACAAATAGAAGAATTTAACCAATTAAACATGGACAGTGCTTTACTAAAGCCAAGAGATCATTATCAAGGGATGGACAAAGAAAGTCAGGAAATCAGCAGCAGGCATTATCATAAGACTTGGAGACTCAACTTGCCTGCCAAGTGAAGCAAGAGAAGTTGCCATCACTAGCTGCTGGGGAAAGCCTATCAGAAGTCAAGGCTTGAATAGGAGCTATGGGTAACACCAATGAGATTGGGATCTGCTCCTGCCTCCTAGAGCTAATAATTTAGGAAGGAGTAAAAGGCAAATGGCACATGTATAAATAACCATGATATAATTGAAACTGATACCTAGAAACTGTTAAACGTAATACAAGTCAACTTTATTTATTTTAATGGATCAGAAAGATCAGGAAAACCAAAAAGGGTTTCTTGGATGAAGTGAGGTTTAAGCTGAGATTTAAACGGGGCTTGTGAAACTCTAGTATGTGTATGAATCTCCTGAGGATCGTGTCAACAACATGCAGTTTCTGATTCATTAGGGTGTGGATGGGACCTGAGATTCTGCATTTCTAATAAGCTCCCAGGCAAGGTCATTGCTGTTGGTTCTGAAACCACACTTTGAAAGCCAAAACTTTAAAGAACAAATAAAGTTATATTTCTTACCCTTCCTGGGTAACACAAATCCAGTTCAGGTGTAGAGAGTAGTTTGAGAAGACACACAGAGGCAACAAAATGCAATGTTTATCTAAGAATAGCAAATAACTAGTGTGGCTGTTGTGCTAAGGGGGCGGCTTGTAGAGCTGTTGGATTCTACTCCTAAATGTCTCTCAAATCCACCTCCACCAATTCCATGCTGTTTCTTCAACTAATTCCTTCATCGTTTTCTACATGAGTAACTGTAATAGTTTCTTAACCAGCATTCCTTCTTCCGGCTTCTTTCTCCTAGAATTCATTCTTTAAAAGGTCACTGCAATTATTTTTTTAAAAGGTGAATCCTTGGTGCTCTAACTCATCAGATGGAGTTCAAATACTGAGATACGGCATAACCGACCCACTTGGGCTCTCTGGGGCTTCACTGTTTCAATCTGCAGCTACCCCATCCCTTGATCATATCTCATCAGCACCAAATGTCTTAGAGTTCCCTTAATGGATCATATGATTGCATACAACTGTATATTTGCACATGTTCATTTCCAGCCTAAAGTATAGTTCCTCACAAAGTGTAACTGAGAAAATCCTATTCACTTTTCAAGATTCAGTTATAAAAGCTGGGCACGATGTCTCACTCCTGTATTTCAGAGACTTAGGTGGGTGGATACTTTGAGCCCTGAAGTTTGAGGCTGTAGTGAGATATGATTGTGACATCGCACTCTAGCTTGGGGGACAGAACAAGACCCTGTTTCTGAAAAATATAAAAAATTTCAAAATGATTCAGTTATGTTAGCCAACATTTTGGCCATTGTAGGCAATATGGTTCACTTTCTCCTCTGTTCTTCTCTTGATTTGACTCACACATTTACTTGAAAAAAAATATTTTCTGAATGCATGCTATGTGCCAGGCAGTGAAAAAGATAGCTGAGGCCCCAGCTTTCATGGTGCTGAGAGTGCAGTAGGGAATGAAGATTTAAACAAATAATTATATGTGGGTTATTGTTAGAAAAGAACAAATAAGTAGCTCTTCTCTTGAAAAAAAAACTAGATGGCCAGGAAACACTGACCATGTATTTCCACATGGAACAATCAGCCAAAGTTGAGTAGTGTCTGCCCCTTTAGAGAGGATACCATAAAATCTCAAGTTCAACAGTCCTCAACTCACTCATGCGTTGGCCTGGGTCTTGGCATACTTGAGTTCATGACTTCTTTTTAAAACCAGAGAATGATACAAACAAACTTCGTGTTTGTAAGGTCATTGGTCAAAGATAGAGAAAATAAGTTGAAAGGTGACAATAATTGATATCAGGTAGACGGTTATGAAAATATAGTTGTATTCATCTTGTCAATAAATGGAGTTGGCCTAGATGGCAATGGTGGGTATGAGTAGAGATAAGAGACAAATAAGTGAATTAAAAACATATTTATGATGTAGGTTAACAGCATTTATTATTTGTATGGGGGTGGGGATTATATTAACAGAGAAGTAAATGATGACTCTCAGAATTCTGGCCTGAACAACTGGTACCTTCTGGTCATATAATGAGAAACAAAATATCAAATACTAACAGTTATAAAGCAGGGAAGAGATCATGAGTGTAACTTTGTACTTACTAAGTCTGAGGTATCTGTGAGATATATGTGTAAGGAATGACAAGTAGCCATTTAGACTGAGAACTAAGAAAACAAGTCAAGCTAATGGATGTACCTTGGGACTTGTTGGCATATACAGAACTATATTAATGAGACCACATAGAAACAGGGTTTAAAACCAGCAATGAAAAAAGTTTAAGAGGATCCTCGATGTTGAATAATTGTGTAACAGGAAGACAACTGGCCTAAGAGACTCAGAAAAAAAACTGAAAGACTCTTCTGAGACAGAAGCACAACCATTTTGTTTGTTTGTTTGTTTGTTTAAATGCCAAGAAAGCCAAGGGAAAACAATATGTCAAGAAAAGGAGAGAGGTAAACTTAAGAAATTCAATAAGCTTGATCTAAAAAGTTTCCAATGCAGTGATGACATGGAGTTAACAGGTCTTGTCAGAGAGAGGAGTTTTAGAGGATACATTGGCATAAGCCAGGAAAAAGGGAAGAGGAGTTGATGAATGGCAAAGTAATAGAGGCAATGAGTGTAGGTAAATGTTTTCCAAATGTGCAAATGAAAACAGAGAGACAGAGAGAGATTAAAGGATGAACAGAGGATAATCAAGGGATGAAATGTTGAGGTGGAGGATATGGATGTTTAAAAGCTAATGGAAAACCAACAACTGGGAGACAGAGAAAGAGAGGGTATAAATTCATGTCAGTGACCCTCTGCAAATAAGAGTGGTTGCGAGAGAGGAGAGAAGATTGGTCTTGAACAGAACAAAGGTCACATTGCCCCTATCTAGACAGTCAGAAAGAGTGGATGGCTGCAAATGTGAATATTTTTATAGAGTGAGAAGTTCAGGCAACTTTACTCTGATTGCTTCAGTTCTCCCTGTGAAGTATGAGGGAGGTGATCTCCCAAAGACGGAGGGTAGAGAGAGGCAGGAATGTTTCTCAAAGCGTAGCTCATCGACCCTTCTCTCTTGATAGCATCAGTTGGGGAACAAGTATGAGCATTCTGCCTCAATTAATGAAATACCAGCATTTTTGCATTTTAGTAAGCTACTTCAAGTGATGTTCAAACATACTGAAGTTTGACAATCCCAAAGACAGGAGGAGGAAATAAATGAGTCATTTTATTCAGAACTTGCCTGATTTTCCTTGGAAAATACTCCAAAGATACTGCTTTGAAGTTTAGGTCTTAGGTCACTCATCTCTTTCTGTTTCCTTATAAGTAGGGACCTTTGTTTCACTTCTGGCTTGTGACAGTTCTTTTGCCAAAACTGGTTAGTCCCTACTTGTTCTCAGCTAGTCCCAGAGAGAGGGGTGTCCCAGAGAGAGAGGGCAATTGAACCACATCATTTCCTCCACCCAGGAAGGCTTCCTTCCTTAGCTTTCCCATGATTAACTACTGAAAGAAAGTCCAAATGTCCTTTCCTCTCTTTTTTTTTAAAAATTATTTTATGGTTTGTCATTATCATTTACAAAGAAGATGGCCAAAAGAAGTATCAATCAAAACTGTGTTTCAGTTGCTAACCATCAAGCAGAGAGGGTTTTGCTCTGCAGCAGTTCCAGCTATAAAACATCTTGTTTTCCTTCAACTCTTTTGTTTTCTTTAGAATTCACTTTTTTATAGTTACTGAGTTACTGCTCTGAAAAATGTCGCAAAAAATTCAATGTATCGTGACTGACATATACCAACATATAAATTACAGTCACTGAATCATGAATTATTATTCTGCCACCTCCATGAGGCGGTTTTCAGGGCATGAATAGTAGTGTGGTCAGAAGCCCTCCCAACGTCCTAAATCCTTATTGTTAAATGATAAACAGGTCAATAGACTACAGGTTGTATGCACAACTAAAAGCTATCTATGACCCTTTTAAAGGTTACTAAATTCTGGTAGTCATAACAAAATTTAATACATTACAAAGAGTTCCTAAGTATTTTCATAATCTTCTAAGACCTCTGACTGCCATACAGTCTGTGTGTAGAAAAAACAGTTGGAATTACTCTATTTTAAAAAGATCATATGCTATCAGCGCATTCCATGTTAACTTAAATTGATTGTGGTTATTTATTGATTGTAGCAATTTTTGCTTTTACATTATAAGTAATAGCTTATTTTCAATAATACCAATTTTTCCTGCTGTGAATTATTTGGTCAACCTATAAATAACAGGGTTTTATACACTATAGGTTTAAAACGATAGTGTATAAAACTATACATGTTCATCCACGTAGTTTTGACATAAAAATTTCAAATATGTAGATTTAAAAATAAGTATGTGTTGTAGATTAAAATAGAATCAGCCTGTCCACATTGTTAATGGTGAGATATAGCTAATACTCCTCAATTGTTATATTAGAGCATTTCTTCAGTGATGAATTATCTATGAATGAGAACTACTTAGACATCTTATAGTATATTGTAAAGGAATGGAGGAAAATTACTCGTTATTTTAAAGTTTATAAGGCACTATTTTAAAATTAAAATTCAGCTATTTAAGCTTATTTTTTCTTATAAAGAAAATAATTAATTACTCACATATCTTATTAGGAAATGGTTTATTATAACTCTTTTGAAATGACATTCCTCTATTTATTAGTTGCAGTTTGTTCTTTTTCCAAAAAGAAAAAGCAAAGGTAGGATTGCCATGGAATTTTTTTTTTTTTTTTTTTTTAACACACTCAGGATTAAAATGAATGTACTGGAATATATGTAAGTCAAACTCTGTAGTGATAATCAAGGCTTGCTGGCTTGTTCTTTATTTCATTTGTATTCTCCACAGGGTGTGCAATAATGATAAATAAACTCTAGGTCTTCAAGAACTATTGTCAGTTATTAGTATGTGAATGCACTATATACCCAACATATATCTGTTCAGTATCTATGCTAGTCGCAGAAGTTAATCATTTACACTATTTTTTTTTTTCCTCTGGTGAAGGGTTGTTTAGGAAACTGAACCAAGACTGCAATGCAGGCAGCATTCAGCTTTTGGTTGTCCCTCCTTTGAATGACATCTAGTATGGTAAACCTGCCCACACATTATCCTATACAGATGACCAGGTGCTGTCTCAAGGTAGCAATGGTGGGTGAGGTTGTGGCCAGGTGCTATTGAGCTCTCATTAATCAGGCAGAAATGACCTGAAGTTGGTTCACTTATAGAGGGACACTTTAATACACATCCACTGATTACCCCAGCCTTGCTGCTAAAACCCCTTATCAGTTTTCCACTTTCTCATTCCTTCTCCACTCCCACCCCAAACCTCATGGGTAGAAAGAGATACAGAGCTGTGAGAGGACTGTCTGGGAAATCTCACCAAACGGTAATAACTGCCTGAGAAGTATATGATGGAGAAAGATAGGAGATTTTACATATGCATATTTACATTTGCATTTCTACTATTCCCTGCTCTTGGGACACGGGACTCCATGTTCTTAGATGTAAAGATAAAGAAGTTTTCAACCATCCACCTTGGACCAGTGATGTAGGTATGTAAGAGGCACTGGCTCATGGGAAGTGAATCTATTTGCATGGAACTTCCCAAATTCTGAAAGTACCTCATGGAAGCCACTTGTCTGGCCCCAGATTTGTGCAGTGCACATCTGCCCCTCATTTTGCATGGTTCAGTGGAGGCAGTGCTTGTGGATTTTAATAATTTTAAAATCATTTTTGAAGAAATTCATTTGCATGCTAATTGATAAACATAACCTTACATGCACGCACAAATATAATACACATGTTTGTATTTGTATAAAGTAAGTAGTAACTGCTTTTCATGAAATAATTTTATTTTTTCTTGAATTATTTTCCTTGTATTTGGTGGATACAAAATTATAATGATAACACATTAAGCTATAATTTTAATAACTTAGGTTTCATAAAAGCAGAACTATGCCTTGCTTTAGATAGCAAAAAGTCAATAGAATGTTCTAACTGTGGAAGAATAAATGGATTCAAATACTTTTGACAGGTGGCAGTTACTCTTAGATGTGACTGAATTAGCCACAGCTGCTTTCCATAGAAGAAAGCACATATGCTTAGTAAAAAGAGAGATTAGTTTTTATCATGTAGTCATGCTGAGTAATAATATTTAAGGAGCCACGTTAATGCAAGCTAACTCCGTTTGTATCTGGTGCACTAAAAATTCAACACAGATAAAATGCACCATATGCGAAAGGAATTAAGTGTCTGACCTCCCAGAAATATACAATTGAGTGACATTTCATGGAGCATTGACATTTTCTATAAATCCTGATATTTATCTTAATTGCTTCATACTCTATTGATAGTTACGTCTGGGGACCCGGTCATTAACTAATCATTGTCTTCAATATAGCTCAGTTTCAATTAAAGAATAGGATATTTGTCTTTTGGTTTCAGAACTAAAAAATTCAATACAAACTCATAGCATTCACCGTGACAAACATATTTGTTTCTAGATTGTGGCTTCATTTCTCCCTTATTATCTGCCAAATATTCATAATTATTTTAACTACTAGTCCTGTTTAATCATTAGGTATTTAGTGGCATTATTATATACGGACTTGTCATTTTGTTAAGAAAACATTAGCTATTACATGAGAAAGAATAGGACAAAAATATTCAATGAAAACAACATTTGCGTAGCCTTATATATCATAACTATGGAATTAAAATATAACACATCAGTTAAACATTATTTGATTTGAATCACCATAAAGAAAAATAGAATGTTCTTTCAAAGATGAAATGATACCAAATGAGAGCTTTTCTTTGATCCTCTGAAGATCCAGTTGTGCTAAGGACCTGGAAAGACCAAAGCATACAAAAATTCCTCCAACCAGTGAAGCCAAGTACACTTTCTGTGTAAAATACTGCTTTGTTATAATCAGTTGAATAATAGAGAAGAGTGAGTGTGAAATGCACATATTCTATTTTGTGGAAGAAAAATCTGTTTTCTTTTTTTATAGAGGAAGCTTTTAGGAATGTAATGAGTATTATACACCTTCTATAGCTACCATGCATAGCTCTTTCTAGCACCTCTAGGAGCCCACAAGAGGGAGTAAGATTCAGTGGCTTGAAGTAACAATAAACTCAAGAAGAAGCCCCTTTCCGAAGCTTTCTTAGAGACCTGGAATCCTGGAGTCAATGCTTCTCATTGCTAAGCCATAAATCTAGCAATAACAAGCAATAGATAGGTTGGATTCATTAGGAAGCATTATCTGCTTTTTGTGGTCACAGGAGGAGAAAGTAAATACGACTTTATCTTTAGTGGATCTCATTAGTTCTGAACTTTCTCATAAAAATATGCTTATTATGTTCATAATGTAGGAAATGTTATCTAAATCCTAATGATAATCTTCAAGTTTATATTTTAACTTGGATACTATTTATTTATTCAGGGAGTATGATGAAAATTTTACCATTAAAACTAGTAAAACATGAATCAAGACCAAAGTATTTTGAATTCTGCCTTTTAAATCATGTAGATCCATTAAAATATAAAGAAACAAAATGCAGAAAAATTCAGAGAAGAAAATACAGAGAAATGAATATTTGCAAACCCATTCTAATGTGTTTAATTCTACATTGAAAATTATTTTCCAGGGACCTTTTAAACCTTTTAGACAAAAAATCATTTAGAAATGTTTGAAAAATAAAATATCTTCTATGATTTCTAGGCCTAAAAAGAATTTTGTGCTAATCCCCAACTTCAACAGCTCATTAAAACTTCTTTAGCCCAAAGATTGTTTTACCAATAAAATATATATTTACACACACACATATGCACATTTGTATTCCATATAAATTGCAAATAACCACTTCAATTCTGTTATAAAGAGAATTTCCAGGAAGAAAAGAGAATCTAACACTTGGCTTCTAACTCTTGTTCCAAAGGGAAAAAAATCAGAGCCAATGGCATAGATAGGAAATCTACTAGTATGTTCAGCTCCAAGACTGTATCAATGTTCCCTACCACACCCAAGGAAATGCTATTTTGTTCATACTTGACATAAAAAAGCCCATTCATACTTTGGGATTTAATGGAACTGGTGGAGATCTTATTTATAGACCCAAGAGAAGCTCCGTAATGCATGAAACAGATGTGCCGCTCTTTAATATCTACATTCACATCTGAAATGGTTGTGCAATGAGGTCTTCTCTCTCTTCTTTAAGGAAAAAGAAGTGCAGAATCCGAGAGAAAATTCAAGACACACTGATGATATACTTTTTGTTATGAATAATAAAACACAGCATGAATATATCAAATAATCTTATTATAAAATCCCTAGGCTTCTTCTTCAAACTACACATTTTAAAAAGTGAATCCAAAGCTACAAAATGTTTAACAATCTTTTTTTTTTTTTTTTTTTTTTTTTTTTTTTTTTACTAGGCAAAGAACTTTATTAACCTTTGTTTCAAACTTGATTCCCAGGTTTCTTCGGCTTAATTAGCTGCAAAGAATGAATTGTGTATAAGCAAAAACTGAAAAGAGCTGCAGTGTCCAAGGGGCTTGGGCTTAAAAATATTAGAGATCTAGATTTTATCAGATCCATAAACAAAAATTTCTTAAAAAGCAGTCATAATATAAAATAGCAGCTCCCAGTAACTTCTTCAAGTTTTATCTTCAGAAGTTGACTCAATTCAGTTTGCCTCATTCTTGGAAGCCTCATCAAAATTCTCCACAAGATCTGGAACTTCATCATCATCACCCTCTCCAGTAGCAAGTGGTGCTTATCCATCCACAGATTGTTTGGGCAGAGCTTTCGCCAGTCTCCTTAAACTAGTCAGACTATCTGCGCCAAGCTGGTTTAAGATGCTGTGTAGCATTTCTGTCAGCTGCTTCGTCTCAGCATGGCCTGTAATGGTGAAAGTGTTCGCTGCCAGAGATGCCTGAACTTTAGGGTTGTTCAAGTGGATCGCTGTTCCTTGGTTTGTAAACAAATTCACCTCTTCAATACCGGAGATATTGTTTACCCCTAACTTCTTTAAGGAGAAGTGAAGTTTTTTATCATCTGCTGTGGCTGTTCTATGAACCACCTTCTTTCTGCGAGCAGTTCCTTTCCCACCAATGCGCACTTGTGCCTGCAGTTTGGCGAGTTTTTCCTGGTTCATGATTGTTTCTTTCATCTTGTCGGAGCGAATAAGGGGCCGCGCAGGGGACTAGGGTTGGTGCTCAGAGGGTCTCGGGTGGACCAGCTGAGATTAGGCGCACACACGCGGGGACGCAAGATGGCCATGTTTTAACAATCTTATGCCTGACTGCACCTCTTCCCAAAAAGTGTTAAAAGATTCTCAGTTAACTTTTACTGCCTTTTGTTTAAAACTCCAGTAGCAAAACGTAAAGTAAAAGAGCAAACCTACTCCATATAAAGCAGAAAGAGGAAGAACTACAAGGCTAAGATTCAGTGAAGAGCTGAAAATCTGGGAGGCAATATTAGTATCTTAAATGTTTGACCTGTTTAGAAAACACATTTGACTATAAGAAAGTCTCTCCAGTTACAGACCACCATGATATGTATAAGTGTAATGAGTATTTCATCTCAAGGTAGGTGCGGGGAGGAGATCCTGCTTCCACTGGCGGAGTAACAAAATCCATGGTATTATTGTAGACCTGGTATCTACAATGAAGACAGTATTCCTATATAGAAGACTCTAAGATGACACATTTAGTGAGTCAAGCTGTTAGGGGAGCCCTTGTGTATTTTGTGAGACTGGGTGATTTATGAAGAAAAAGTTTAATTGATTCACAGTTCTTCATGGCTAGGGAGGCCTCAGGAAACTTACAATCATGGTAGAAGGCAAGGGGAGAAGCAAGGCATGTCTTAACACAGTGAAGCAGGAGACAGAGAGAGAGGGCAGGGGAAACTGCCACTTTTAAACCATCAGATGTCATGAGAACTCCCTCACTATCACAAGAACAGCATGGAGAAAATGGCCCCCAAAATCCAATCACCTCACAACAGGTCCCTCCCTGGACACATGGGGATTACAATTGGAGATGAGTTTTGGGTGTGGACACAGAGGCAAACCATATGACATTGGCTCTGTGTTGAGCACAGTAGAGTTTGAATTCTGGTCCCATCAACCATTAGCTTTGGTCTTTGGACAGGTTATTGAAACTGTTTTGGTCATATTATTCCAACTTTAAATGGCGTATTAATCATGCCTAGCTCACAAGCATGTTGGGAAGATTCTACAGGCTTATGTAGGTATTCAGTCCCCTTTTATATGTAAAATGATGATCACTCTAAAAGCTTATTACATTTTTCCTACTTCCTCCTTCTTCCTTTTATTCTTTTTTCTTCTTAATATTATTTCCTTTCTCTTGTTATTTTTATTATTTGTGTAACCCACCTGCCAATGTTTGAGCTGATTTTATGACACTAATGAAAATTTAGTTTTCCAAATGTGAGAGCATGAATTCTTTGTAAATTCTGTAGCAAAAATGTGCTAAAGTAAAAAATTAGCAGGGATTACTGCAAGGATTTTCTAAACAGTGCCACATGGGAGAAATAGTAATAGTCTTTATTGTGTGATTGTCATGATCCACGCAGTTTTCTAAACCCTATTGTGTGATTTAATCTTCACAATATGTTTATGAGGTAGTAGTTACTATTGGCCTCATTGTAGAGGTGAAGACAATAAAACCTCATAGAGATGGTATATTAATGTACCTAAGGGTACACCACTAGTTCGGAGCAAGACAGGATTCAAATCTTGTTCATTGAGCTGTGCCATTTCCACAACCATCATCTCCACTGGAATTTCTAATAGGAAAGGTTCAGGTCTTAGGTAGATACCCCAGAAAATAGGAGGAGAACGGTGTCAAAAAAAGGAGGCTCAAAGGAGATGATCATTAATGTCAAAAGGGTTTATGACATACTTTCTGATGTCTAAAAAAATAGGCGTAAACTTTAATCTTAAGAGAAGCAGCTACAGCGTAGAAAAGCATTTTGTAATGAGCTCTATTTTATTTTTAAAAATAAAAAAAATGGCATTTACTACCTGAATATCTCAAAGTGATTTAGGTTGTGAAATTTTTTTAAAAAATAAAATGTTTATTTTTGAACAGTTTTAGTTTTACAGAAAATTACATAGATAGCACAAAGAGTTTTCATGTGCATGATTATACACAATTTTTATATTAACATCTTGTATGAATATGACACATTTGTTACAATTAATGAATGAATATTTAAACATTATTATTAACTAAAGCCCAGGCTTTATTTCTATTCTTTTAGTTTTTATCTAATGTATTTTTTCCGTCGTAGAACTCCATCTAGGAAACCACATTACATTAATTTGCCATGCCTCCTTAGGCCTTAGGCCTCTGTTGGCTGTGGCAGTTTGTTGTCAGCAATTTTAAAGAAACTGATCATCTATACCTACAGAGATAAAATTTCACACATTTTAAGTAATTTTTTTCAGAAGTGAACATCCTCAAGCCAGGTTTTTACTAAACCGTAGCTGTGAATTGCTCATACGAACAAAGAACTACTACATACAGTTCAAAAACCAAAGGTGATTTTATTAATGGATCTTGCTTTTAAATGTTATCCCCAAAACACTGACACTTACATATGGGATAAATTTGTGTCATATATATCTTTGAGTTAAAAAAAAATGACAGGTAAACCAAGCACCATGACATGATAATTTAGAACAAAGATGATAATTCAGGGAGTTTTAAAACTTTCCAGAAAGCTTTACAAAGCCTTCCCTAATCTGACGCATTAATGGAACTCTTGAGTGTGTATTTGGTACTACACTTGGGCTATTTTAGAGCTCACTTTAAATCATCCACTAAACCTACAACTGAATCCAGCTAAAGAATGCAACTAAGCAGAAGCAACTGTCCTTGGCATGACTAACAAATAGTGAAAGTTTAAATATATATACATAAATATATAGAGAGGGAGATTCATAGTACAACTGACCAAGAGTATTGTTTTCTCTTAAATGACAAAGATAAAATCAGTTATTTCTAGTAGTTTTTTGTTGTTGTTGTTTTGTTTTTTTTTTTTTTTTTTTTTTTTGGAGTCTTGATCTGTCACCCAGGCTGAAGGGCAGTGGTATGATCTCAGCTCACAGCGACCTCCACCTCCCAGGTCCAAGTGATTCTCCTGCCTCAGCCTCCCGAATAGCTGGGATTATAGGTGCATGCCACCATGCCTGACTAATTTTTGTACTTTTTGTAGGGATGGGGTTTCACCATGTTGGCCAGGCTGGTCTTGATTGAACTCCTGATCTCGAGTGATCATCAGCCTCGATCTCCCAAAGTGTTGGAATTACAGGTGTGAGCCATTATGCCCAAGCAGAATTTCGTTTTGTTTCACACACTCCTTTCATATTTATATAGCTGCTCTGAGACAGGTTAAAGAAAAAAAAAGATGTCAGGCCCTTTGATGAACCTGATGTCTTTGCTCTTAGCCATGCCCACTGGCTCTGCAGGTTGACTATTCCACTGCTTTTGCTGGCATCTGAAAGGTTAAGTATATCAACCCTACTCACTGTCCCACAGTTCAAGAATTTTGGAAGATACTAGAGATTCTATTCTAGACAAAAGTTAGTTCTAAGGGATCACTTCACATTGCATAATGAAGATCAAAATTAAAACCTCTATGGTCTAAAAGAAATAGTTTGGAAAGTGTCAGGAGGATGTCAACACACCTATGAGGTAACACACCTTCTCTGATCACAGGGTATCATGTGGGATTCTTATGATACAATCAACAACTAATGGTCCAATGAAGCGACGTTAGTCAGTTTTTTGTGTCTAGATATGTAAGCAGAGAATTAGCCCTACCTGAATATTTGAAAGGGTAATCCTAAAAGATGTAAAAAAGCGGAGTGATGTAATAAAAATGAGAGAGAAACAGAACCAGCATCAGAAACCTGAGTGCTCCTGTCACATCACTGCCTTGGTGCTTGAATCAGGTGTCAGGTAGAAGAGGTGGCTCAGCAGAAAAGATGATGCACAGGGGGGTTGTGGAGCCAGTCCCGCAGAAGCTGCCAGTATCAGGACAGAGTGGTGGCCAGGACATCAGATGACCCTAGGACAGCTCGGAGACATCAGCTCAAAGTTTTAGGAAAACAACAACTCTAAGAAATGAAGAAATCCTCTTTTAGGTGTATGCTCTTTTTAGGAATTACAGTACTCTGGATAAAAATGATAAAATAATTGCCTAATTGATGACATTATTTTATACATCAGAAGACTTTAGAAAATATATGTTATTGTACATATAGTACCAAATGTTATTTAAGGCAGAGTTACAGAGCGAAGAGCTTTTCTTAATTGAAGAATAGCAATAGATTATCTAAACAAAGTAGCTATTATTTAATAGTGCTAATATGATTAAAATATGAAAGCAAGGAGAACCCAATCATAGGAAATGAGACTACACTCTGGTCAATACTCCACTAAGTGTTTTATGTACATGAATGCATTTAACACAACAATTCAAAATTACATATTAAATATTGGCAAAATTTTATGCTTGCTGATTGACATCATCTTTTAAAAAATTGTGTGGTTAAAACCAAACCTCCACACACAATATAGATGATAAAACAGAAACCATATTTATTTAGTACATTGACATTTAATCACTCTTACATAATTTTTTCTTAAAAAAATTTCTTCTACTAATTTTAGAGGCCTTAAAAATGCCTGTGCTTCTATTCACAATAGCAAAGACTTGGAACCAACCCAAATGCCCATCAATGATAGACTGGATAAAGAAAATGTGGCACATTGCCCAGCGCGGTGGCTCAAGCCTGTAATCCCAGCACTTTGGGAAGCCGAGACGGGCGGATCACGAGGTCAGGATATCGAGACCATCCTGGCTAACATGGTGAAACCCCGTCTCCACTAAAAAATACAAAAAACTAGCTGGGCGAGGTGGCAGGCGCCTGTTAGTCCCAGCTACTCGGGAGGCTGAGGCAGGAGAATGGCGTAAACCGGTAGGCGGAGCTTGCAGTGAGCTGAGATCCGGCTCCCTTTGCAGGAACATGGATGAAGCTGGAAACCATCATTCTCGGCAAACTAACACAGGAACAGAAAACCAAACCCCGAAAGTTCTCACTCGTAAGTGGGAGCTGAACAATGAGAACACATGGACACAGGGAGGGGAACATCACACAATGGGGTCTATGGGAGGGGGTGGGGGACTAGAGGAGGGATAGCATTAGGAGAAATACCTAATGTAAATGAAGGGTTGATGCATGCAGAAAACCACCATAGCACGAGTATACCTATGTAATAAACCTGCACGTTCTACACATGTATCTCAAAACTTAAAAGTATACATATATATATAAAAGAATGCCTATACTTATATACATTTAGTTCCTTCTGGAGGACATCATAAAAATTCCATCCTTCATCAAATGCTACGATATTTGAGCTAATAATGTACAAACTGAAAAAAAATTCCAAGATAATCAATATTTTTAAATTATTTCTCAAAGTCTCTTTTTCACATGTGAAACTCATAGTTTTGTACACTCTTGATTTGGCCTCTCTTTTATGTTTGGTATTTCCTGAAACAATGCTATTAACATATACTCTGGGGGTGGGGGAAATTTGATTTGGCTAAATGCGGAGATAATACACATAATCTTAAGGATTAACTTCAGAAAATGGACTCAAGATAATGAGTGATCAAATTTACTTGCCCTGGGCCAAATTTAATTCTTGTGATTTAATGCATGCTTTAAACTGGTCAATCTAAAAATATGCATAGCCTTCTCTTTTGGAATTTATCCCTTCATTGTGTAGCAGGACAAGCTGCAGACAAAACTCCTCAGACACCGAGTTAAAGAAGGAAGGGGTTTATTCGGCCGGGGGCATTGGCAAGACTCCTGTCTCAAGAGTCGAGCTCCCTGAGTGAGCAATTCCTGTCCCTTTTAAGGGCTCACAACTCTAAGGCGGTGCGTGTGAGGGGGTTGTGATCGACTGAGCAAGCAGTGGGAACGTGACTGGGGGCTGCATGCACCGGTAACTAGATTGGAACAAAACAGGATAGGGATTTTCACAGTGCTTTTCTATACAATGTCTGTAATCTACAGATAACCTAAATGATTAGGTCAGGAGTTGATCTTTAACTACTAGGCCCAGGCTGTGGCGCTGGGCTGTCTGCTTGTGGATTTCATTTCTGCCTTTCAGTTTTTAGTTTTTCTTTCTTTGGAGGCAGAAATTGGGCATAAGACAATTTGAGGGATGGTCTCCTCCCTTATTCCCCCATTTTGAGACTCTCACTCAGTAGTGGGAGTTCTCACTTTCATTTTCACTACCCATGTCTTCTTGTAAGACAGATCGATAATGGTTCATATAGTGCACGTGTGCTGAAGCATTTTGTTGACCTCAGGTAGCAATGAAGCTTTTTATCATTTGAAGAAGTACAGGTAGCAAACAAGGGAGCAGTAAGCAGGTTCCTATTACTATTATAACTCTTATTATAAGAGTTTTAAATTTTCCTAGCACTGGGAACCATTTTCTAAACATGGCCCCAGGATCAAATCCATGCCACACATGCATGGGCACATGTGCCAGTTTTGTCATATCTCTAACTATGTCTTCAACTACTTGCCCTTGATTATCTATGTGTAGGCAGCAATTAGTAAGGTTAAATTTCCTACAGACCTCTCCTTCAGTTGCTAGCAAGTAGTCAAGAGCTAATCTATTTTGACAGATAGCATTTCTTATCTGAGTTTCTTGCCAGGCCAGAATACTCAAGGCTCTGCTGGTTTTATTAGTGATTATTTTTAAGACAGCTTGTAACTGTATGATTTGATTGATCATGTAAATGGGGGTCTGGTATCCCCATGAGCCATCTTGTGCCTAAGTAGCAGGCCCATAATATTGTATGATTCTCCTCTCAGGGTGACATTTATCATTTTTTCCAATTTCCTATAGCTATGCTTCTGTGTTCGTGGGAAGTATAGACAGGGAAGCCCAGGAGTTCTTCTGTTTTTATGGGCAGTAGGAATAAAGAAGGTTTAATAGTGCCAATAGCACTACTACCTGCCTACTGGTCAGGTAATTTGGCATAAGCTCTATGCCTACATATCCAGTAAAATCCAGTGGGGGCTGTCCAGTCCTAGTGGGACTCTGGGTGGGTCCACACGGTTTGCAACTTTGGGAATTTACTAAATGGATTCCTTTCTGTGTGATTCGAACTCCACCAAGTGACTGTTTCTGTGGTACCATTATACAGTTTCTGTCTCAGACAACTAAGTCATCCTATGGGGTGAGTGAATTATTTTCCTTCTCTAGCTATGCAATATTGTCCAATAATTGAGGCTTTTATGACCTAGAAATTGTCAGGGTGATTCTTTCGAGCTGGGAATTCATCAAGAACTGGGTCGGTAGGTACTAGTTCTCAGGCTTCCCATGGCCATTGATCTCTTATTACAGTTCCTCCACATACAGAACATGAAGTGACATTGAGAGACTGGGCTACATGCTCAGCTAATTGCAAAAACAAATTTCTTGTTTTTCCTGGAATTTCTAGTACTGACACATTTAGTTCATCACAGAAAGTGAATCCACATCTTGTTGGTTTCTGGGAGCCCCAATCAAACACTCCCACTGATTTAGCCATTCTTCAAAATAAGGAAGATTAGTTTCACAGATGGTAGTGTAAAATTCCTAAATAGATTATCCACCACAGGTCTAACAATACAACAAAAAAGTTACAAGTGGCAGTAATTCCAAGAAAGTAAACATTGTTCTATTTTATAAGTTTTTCTAAATATGATTAACAGTATTCATTTTTCAAAGGTGAAAATTATCTTTATAATTAGTAAATAGAAAATGGAAATCAGAGAAAAATGAATATCAATTCAATGCTTAATTAGAGGTGTCCAACCATATTCAAATTACAGGAGACTTTGTGGATTAGAGTAGCATCTCTCCCCAGTTTTATGGTTCTGTGATGGTTTCTTCCCATGTACAATTTATAGAAATCAAATATAATAGGTAAATTAATCTCTAGAACAAGATAAAAAATGAGATCATTATAATTATGTAAAATAGAAAATAAATTGGTTGAAATTATTAGAAAAGCAGCAAATGACAAGCTCTACTGTAATTATATTTTCAAAGAAATCCATGATACTTGAAGATTATATTTCCTGGATTTGTCAGAGAAAGGCTTTACAAAATGTTTTTTTCTCTTATTAAAATTCCTCTGCTTGCAGCAAGTTTGTTTCTTGTTTTCCGACTATAAGAAATTATCTGACTTAAAGCTGCTGTACTAACTATTCATGCAGATGACTTAAAAACATACCACAGATATCAGTAAAAGCTCCTTCAAGACTTAAAATAAAGAACATGTGTGAAAGTGCCCTATATGTGTATGCCCTTTTAAAATATTCTAAAATGATATGACTGTAAAGTATTAGTGATCTAGCTATTCATATCTCTCAGGTACCTATAAGTGGTAACAATAACAAAAACAAAGATGACATTTCTAGCCATGGCAGATTAAACTTGTCTTAGAAGAGGCTGAGAATAAGTCAATCTCATGATATACTTTAAAATAAAAGGTTTTCTGCCAACTCAGTGAATACAGACAGAGAGAAATTGGAAGGAGGGAATATTTTTCTGAAACTTGTGAATTTTTAGAATCAGACTATCTTAATATAAATCACTGGGTGGTGCGGATGTATGCCAAGCTTCTCATGGGGTATAACTAAAGAAAAAATAGGTACATTTCTCTTATATTTATGAAAAAGCAAATCACGGAGGATAACAAGAAAAAGCAGGTACACTGCTTCTATATTTATGAACGATCAAATACATAAACTTGAGAAGAAGATATTATCATTTCCATTGTTCAAATAGGGAAACTGAGTTTCAAATATGAGTAAACAAATTACAGGTATTAACTCATTATCTTCTAAAGAACATGCCTATAATCTTGACATTTTCTCAGGGATGAAGTGCTGGTCTCTGGAAAACAGCTACATCTTTTTGTCTTCATGTTACTCAGAGGCAGAAGGAAAAGTGGAGAAACCATCAGAATAGCAAGTTTTGTTCTACTGAAACAAATCAGATCCACCCTTGGGAGCCATATTAGAAAATACTTGATTTCTTGCTTCCATGATATCAGTTTATGTAAGGCCACATTAGGAAAAAAGAAGAATAGGCAGGACATTCCAAGGAGCATTGGCCACCACCCTCACAGAGACCAATATGGAGATAAAATTCATGTAAGATTGTCACGAAAAAATCCCTTTTTAGAATTACATTTTTAAAATGATGTATCCTTGTATATTGGTTATATTGGAGTGGAAAAATTGTCTTTTCATTCAAAGTCCCGTTGAAGAAGAGGAGTTCACAAACATTTTCTGGAAAGGACCATATGGTAAATATTTTAGAATTTCCAGGACAAAGGGAAAAACAAAGAATATTATTTATTCTTGTTTTAAATGTAAACATTAAAAATTGTACACACACACACACACACATACACATTAGTTTGTGGACCACACAAAAACAGGCAGTAGGCCAGATTTGGCAATAGGGCCATATTTTGCTGACCTCTGATATAGAATATGAAAAACTGAGCAGAGATGTGATCAGGATTACACATCATGCGAATTACTGAATTTGACCAAGGATGAAACTTTGAGTTGTTTCTATTTGAAGAAGGACTGAGTGTGTTTAATTCTGACATCAGCATTTTTAACATAATGTATGAGCAAAGGATGGATCGTGGCGGGCTTTTTTGCTGGATTCTTCCCAAACATCCATATTCCACCAGTTGTTTTTTCTCTTCCAGCTATGGCAATTCCCTCTGCCCTCACAGTGATCAGGTAAGGAACGGATATAGAACACAATTCTGGCCAATAGGTTATATAGGGAAGTCTATGTGGAGGCATTCCAGAAAGATTTTCTTAAGAAGGAGACCTAGGTGCTCCTCTTGTTTTTTGATATTCTTAATATGGTTCTATGTGAATATGAGATGTGATACCAGGAACAACTGCACCCATCCTGTTACCAGCCTGAATGGGAGACCGGTATGCTGAATGGCATATCAAAAAGTTAATGTTATCATTTAGCTGGTTCTGCCTGCTTCTCCACCCAGATCCTAGAATGACCATAGATTCATATATTTTCTAAAACTCTTTCTAGATTATTTCTGATTCACAAAGGATACTTGTCTTTTATGTTATTATAACTGTATCTTTGACATTTTAGCTTTCATCTATATTACTGTGAACTTAAAACATTCTTGGGTTTAGAGCTATTTAAATTTTTTTTTAAAAATAGCGAGGTCTTTTAAATTTTAGCTTCTGTCTATCTTGTGGGTACTTGAGAAATAGGGCAGCCTCAAAGTATGACTTATGTGGACATCTTGATTTTAAGTGTCCAGATTTTCTGCAGATCTAGCATTCAAATGCAGACTGAGTTGGCCTCTTGCACTTGCACTAGGCTATGGCATATACTGGTCAGTCTGTGGATGGTGCCAGACACCTTGGTCCCCATACGGCATCTGGCCACCAGAGTAGAATGGCATGGTACAATTAGGTGTGGTGGTAGTTGAATTAGAAAATACAAAGCAAGGATAGATGCAACCACCTGTGGCTGCTGTTACCTGAAATGCACAGCAGATGTGGAAACATCACTAAATAGAGGTAGATTGAGGGTTGTCTTAAGAGAGAGAAATGTGCCGGGCGCGGTGGCTCATGCCTGTAATCCCGGCACTTTGGGAGGCCGAGACAGGCGGATCACGAGGTCAGGAGATCAAGACCATCCTGGCTAACACAGGTGAAACCCCGTCTCTACAAAAAAATACAAAAAACTAGCCGGGCGAGGTGGCAGGCGCCTGTAGTCCCAGCTACTCGGGAGGCTGAGGCAGGAGAACGGCGTGAACCCGGGAGGCGGAGCTTGCAGTAAGCTGAGGTCCAGCCACTGCACTCCAGCCTGGGCCACAGAGCAAGACTCCGTCTTAAAAAAAGAGAGAGAGAGAGAGAGAAATGTATTCCAGTGCGGGAGGGGTGGAGGTAATTCTTCTCCCTTTAAGCCTAGAGAACATTGCTAATGTGATACAGAGAAATTGTATGTTTGGAGCTCTATTGGCTTGAAACTTGTATGTAGAGTTCACAGCATCAGAGAAGCAGTCAAGCTAGGAGATATAAGCCTATACCTGGGGCTACAAAGAAGGAAGTTGAAATATAACTGGAGAGCCCCCCTCAGAAATAGCTGAGAAGTTTGGAGAATACGTCCTTGAGGTACACAGCATAATGAGACTTCACTCTAGATGCTGAAGTGAAGTTAATTTTAACACCAATTTTATTTTTCTTCCTTGTAAATTCTGTATGTATTCCTTCTCACTTGCGCTCTGCAACTATTTTCTATCAGATTGAATTAAGCACAAATGAAAATGAAGGCAAAATCCTCACCCTCACTACTCCTGCCAGGTAAGGGTATAGCACTTTTCTTCCAAAAATCTCCCAAATAAATAAATTGCACTGAGCCTGAGTTCTTGGATTTAGACAAACATTTCCAAAATAGAACTATTAACCTGTCACTGAAGTGGGGGCAAGTAGCCCTCCTTATCTGGCAAGTATTAAAGAATGTTGGATGAATGAATTTTACTACTGCTCTATCTCATGGGAGTAAATTAGGCTAACAAAAAAAAAAAATGTGTGAGTTGATTAATTATTTGTGTTTATTGGCAGGACATTCCTAAGATAGTCTACCATGTACTCCCTCAGTTTATACTATGTTGGAGATGTCTAATATGGTTTTAAAATCCATTATTCAGAAATAGAGTGAGAAAGTCTACATCTTTTATGTGCCAAGCCATGAAAGAAAGTGGTCATTGAAATAATAAAAGCAGCCTTTGTCTTAGGTAAGTTTCACATAAAATTCTGCATGTTGGAATTCGGAATTGCTTTGGGAACCAGCCAGACAACAACCAAAGTGGGGACAGGACAAAATAAAGAAGGACATGTATGTACTATGTACATTTGATATGTCTTGAGTTTTATCTAAAGTAAGCCTGAATGCATAGCCACTGGGTCATTTCCAAACAATTTTGAAAACATTATTTATACTTCATGGATAATGAACACAAGGTTACAGATATTATTTATATTGCATATCAGAGAGTAGGATATTGGTACCAGAAACTCAAATGTGATTGCCAACCAAACTGAACTGAAATATTTCTGCCACTGTTATCAGAAAAAAAATTGCTATTTAATGATTCTGGACCAATTGAGCAACTGCTAGGTATTTTTCGAACAATTCTTTCATTCATTCATTTCTTCATTCATTCATTTAACAAGAATGAGTGTTTACTATGTGTGAAGCCCTGTGCTAAATGATGGAAATATAGAGGTAAACAGTCCTGAAACTAATGTAATTTATGGTCCAGTGCATTTCAAACTCCCAAAGTTAAAGTTTTATATATGCATTGTAATAGTATGTATAATGTAAGTCAGATAAAAAAATAGCTAGTATTTCCGAATTTAGATAAAGAAGGACACTAGCCTAGGACAAGGTAATCAACATAGCAGGAAACTATATTCAAAGCAATTGTCTTGCAACTTTGTTGTGAATGTTTTATTTATTTCTTCTGCTTTAGATTTTCAATCAGTGTAATGAATATCTATTATACAAAAAGTATGCTAAAAACAAGGATTCTTCAGTAAAATGACACAAACCAAATGAATGTTTATATTTTATATATCTCCATTATATTTATTTTTTCTAAATTTGGAATCCATGAGTCATCCTTGACTCATTTACATTCTTCACCAATTCCTCAATCCCCCACTGCTCAACCATTTCAACCTATTGATTCAATGTTCTTAATATATCTCAAATCCAGTCTCTACTCTTCATTCTCAACAGCTGCTATCTTATGCCAGGACACCATAATTTTTCCCTGCATTAATAAAATAACCATAGTATAGGGTTTTCTGCTTTCTTTCTGGAAGTGCTCTGAATTTATCTTCTCATGCCAGACAGACTACATTCTGAAGTCCACTTTTGTTCCCTTTATTATACTTCTCCTGTGGCTCTGCAGTGCATACCAGATCAATTCCAAATCCTTTCGCATGGCATGCAGGGTCATTTCTGTTCTATTTTCTGTCTGCTTTGGGGGCTCCATTAAGTACCACTGTTCCATCGAATACTCTGCACATTCCTCATATTGAGTCACTAACTGTCCCTGAAACATCTCATTCTCTATCATCCCTTGTTTACTGTAATACTTTTTTCCCTCCTGGTTGTCCTCCTTCAACTGTCATTTATATAGTAAAATATTACTCAATTTTCTGTTTAACCACTTTCTCCTCCTCAAACCTTTCCAAGCAAGAAAAGTTCTCCTAATCCCTACTCTATTAGGGATTCTTACATTGCTATAAAGAAGAAAGTTGCCAAATATGAGTACCTGTGTACCATTTTAAATTATTGGTCTGTAGAATGAAAATTTCATTGATTTTCACTTACAGCTTTTACCTTACAGCTCCTGAACCATTCCATACTGGCAGACACTGGGAACAGTATGGCCATTCTTTTGAATCTAATCTATTATCAATAGCGTCCTAGGGAAAAAAAAGAGTTAATGCCATCAAGAAAATGTTGTAAATTCCAGGACTTTGTTTTGCATAATGGTCAAAACTTTCATTTGCAATTGAGGAACATTAGACACAAATATTTAGTATAGTAAGGTTAAACTTTTCTTTGAAACTCACAAATCTTATTTGCTTCAAAAATTAGTGAAATCCTTTCCTTATTAAACAACAACAAAAGAAATACCTGAGGCTAGGTAATATATAAAGAAAAGAGATTTAATTGACTCATGGTTCTGCAAGTTGCATAAGGATGGCACCAATATCGGCTTGGCTTCTGGTGAGGGATTCAAGAAGCTTAAAATCATGGTGAAAGGCAAAGGGGAGTAGGCACATTACATGGCAAAAGCAGGAGAACGAAAGAGAGTCATGGAGAGGAAGGTGTCACATTCATTTTTTAAAATTTTACTATAACTTCTGGGATACATGTGCAGAACATGCATGTTTGTTACATAGGTATACAGGTGCCATGGTGGTTTGCTGCACCTATCAACCCATCATCTAGGTTTTAAGCCCCACATGCATTAGCTATTTGTCCTAATGCTCTCCCTCCCCTTGCCCCACACCCCCCAACAGGCTCCAGTGTGTGACGTTCCCCTCCCTGTGTCCATGTGTTCTCATGGTTCAACTCCCACTTATGAGTGAGAACATGTGGTATTTTATTTTCTGTTTCTGTGTTAGTTTGCTGAGAATGATGGTTTCCAGCTTCATCCACATCCCTGCAAAGGACATGAACTCATTCTTTTTCATGGCTACATAGTATTCCATAGTGTATATGTGCCACATTTTCTTTATCCAGTCTATCATTGATGGGCATTTGGGTTGGTTCAAAGTCTTTGCTATTGTGAATAGTGCTGAAATAAACATACGTGTGCATGTGTCTTTATAGTAGAATGATTCATAACTCTTTGAGTATATGCTCAGTAATGGGATTGCTGGGTCAAATGGAACCCTTTTAACTGACCAGATCTCAGGAGAACTCACTCACTGTCATGAAGATAGCAGCAAGCCATGAGGGTTCCACCCCCATGACTCAAATACCTCCCACCAGGCCCCACCTCCAGTGCTGGGGATTATAATTCAGCAGGAAGCAGGCAGGCACAATGTCCAAACTATATCACCTGCTCAAGGAAAAGTTAGCTACTTTCTCTTCTGTGGTCCAATAACTAGCTACTGCAAATCTTTATTACTGGCAGTTATCTCAGTATCTGCCTACCTAATAACTATCAAGCTCCTTAAGAACATGAACTGTGTTGAATTCACAGTGATTTCCTCAATATCTTACACAAAAAGCCCTGATTTGTATAAAATTCAACTCCTGTTTATCAAAGAAATAAGAAATCAACAACTGTATAAATAGAAAATGCAATTCTTTTTAATACATTCTTTTTAATACCATTATGAATGCTGCTGCTGTAAAGATCTGCATGCAAAGATTTGCATGCAGATGTAACTAAAGTCCATTATAGCTCTAGTAGAATTTTCATAGATCTGCATGAAAAGATTTACAATGCAGATCCATGGACATATGTTGAGGTACACATTGAAGTCCATTTGTTTACATCTGGATATTGTCATGGGCTGAATTGTGCTCTCTTGCAAATTCTTGCACCATAAATCCTAATTCCAAGTACTTCAGAGTACTCTCAAAAGAGAGTAGAGATGCAGTAAATGTACCTGTAACTGGAGGAACTCAAATGTTTCCATGGGATGCATTTAAAAGAATGTTTTACATGTAGAATAAAGAAACAAATTACAGTGGCTTACACCTGTAATCACAGCATTTTGGGAAGCCAAGGCGGGCTGATCACTTGAGATCAGGAATTCGAGACCAGTCTGTCCAACATAGTGACCATTTCTTCCAAAAATACAAAAATTAGCTTGGTGTCATGGCATGCACCTGTAATCCCAGCTACTCGGGAGGCTGAAGTGGGAGAATCCCTTGAACCTGGGAGGTGGCGAGACTCTGTCTCAAAAAAACAAAAACAACAACAAAATCCCACAAATTACTCTTTGAGAAGAAGTTTAATCTCCTATGCTTTTCTAGCATGTAACAAAACGTGCTATTTTGCTTTAAGTAGTGTATATTTCACTCAAGAAAGACAAAGAAAAATGATATTTCACTCAAGAAATAAATAGAAGAATAAAAAAAGAAGGAAGAGAGGAAGGGAAGAAGAAAGGAGAGGAGAGAAGAAAGAAAAATAGAAACTTCCATTTCTTCAGGCGTCATCTTTTTGATACCAGCTACATACTTAGTGACCAAGCATGACCGATGTATATATGTATTTTGCGGTTATCTGCACTTGCTAAACTGTCCTAACATCCTCGTAAATTCTTCCCTGTAGGACTCTAGCAAAGTCGTCCCACAACTCCATGAATCCTTAGAGCCGCTATCCCTTCCTGATGCTAGCTTCTTCAAACTTCAACAACCAATTTGTAGGCACAGATTAACAATTTTTTGTTTAGTCTTTTGTTCATTTCTTCAAAAGAATAGCTACAGAATACCTTAGGGGTAGTAATTATAAATGTTCTAAAAACCCTAGAGACTCAAAGAATATCAGAAAGGATACAAATAAGAAAGCATACAGGCTGGGCGTGGTGGCTCACGCCTGTAATCCCAACACTTTTGAAGGCCGAGGAAGGTGAATCATTTGAGGTCAGGAGTTTGAGATCAGCCTGGCCAACATGGTGAAACCCAGTCTGTACTAAAACTACAAAAATTAACCAGGCGATAGTGGCATGTGCCTGTAATCCCAGCTACTCAGGAGACTGAAGCAGGAGAATCGCTCGAGCCTGGGAGGCAGAGGTTGCAGTGAGCTGGGATGGCGCCACCACACTCCAGTATGTGCAACACAGTGAGACCTTGTCTTGCAAAAAAATAAAATAAAATAATAATAATAATAATAATAAAGCGTACAAGCACCCATGGCTGGTAATTTTCTTAATATAACATTTTAACTGTTCTTAGGTTTAACTGTTCTTATTCTATAGGTTGTCTTTTCATTGTCTTAAGAGTTTCTGCAAAGGACAGATGATTTTAATTTTTATTTGAAGTTCAGTTTTTCAAAGTTCATTTTTTGAATCATCTCTTTGATTTTGCATCCAAGAAATATACGCCTACCCCAAGCTCACAAAAGTCTCTGTTTCTGTTTTCTTTTAGAGGTTTTATAGCATTAGGCTTTACATTTAGGTCTAAGATCCAATTTGAATTGATGCATTTTAAACAACGTTATTGAGGTATATTTTACATAGCATATAAAGTTCACCCATTTAAGATGTGCATTTCAATGATTTTTAGTTACCGAGTGATGCAACTATCACCATAAATCGGTTTTAGAACATTTGTATCTCTCATCTCAATAATATTCCTCATACTTATTTACAATTAATTACTGCTCCAACCCTCAGCCTCAGGCAAGCAATAAGCTAGTTTCTGTTGTATAAATTTGTTTTTATGGATATTTAGTGTAAATGGAATCGTAAAATATGTGATCTCTTGTGCGTGGCTTCTTTCATTAGGCAGAATGTTTTTGAGGGTCAGCCACAACACAGTGTGTATGAGTAGTTCATTCCTTCTTATGGCTGACTAGTATTCCATTGTATGATTATAACAAATACTGTCTATCCATCCACCAGTTCAGGGGCATTTGGGTCCTTTCCAGTTTTTGGCGATTATGAATAATGCTGCTGTAAAGATCTGCCTGCAAGGATTTGTATGCAGATTTGTTTACATATGGATATTGTCATGGGCTGAATTGTGCTCTCTCACAAATTCTTGCACCATAAATCCTAATTCCAAGTACTTCAGAGTGTGACTGCATTTGGAGAGAGTGTCTGTAAAGAGATAATGCAAGTAAAATGGGGCCATTAGAGTGGACCCTTATCCAATATGACCAGTTTCCTTATAGGAATTGGAGTATAGGACTCAGGCACACACACAGGGAAAACCAAGTGAAGACATCGGTAAAAGATAGTCATCTGTCACCAAAAAAAGAGACACTCAGAAGAACCGAATCCTGCCAACAACTTGATCTTGGGCTTCCATACTCCAGAATTCTGAGGAAATTCATTTCCGTTATTTAAACCACCTGTTTGTGGTGCTTCGTTATGGCAGCCATATCTAATACATACATCAATTTGTTCCAGTAACATTTGTTGTAAAAACAAAACTATCTCCATTGCATTGTCTGGGTACTTTTATCCATATATGTGTAGATTTATTCTGGATTCAATATTCTATTCCACTGATCTATTTATCTGTCTTTAACCCAATACCAACTTGTCCTTTATTGATGTAGATTTACAGTATAAGACTTGAAATCAAGCAGCATTAGTCCTCCATTTTTTTTTCTTTTTCGGACTTGTTTTAGTTATTCTAACTCCATTGTTTTTTCCATATGAATTTGAGAGTCAGATTGCCAATTTCCCCCTCAAAATTATTGCTGGGATTTTTATTGGGATTGCATTGTGCCTGTTGATCATTTGGGGAAGAACTGGTATCTGAACATATTAAGTCTTTTGAGACAAGAACAAAAATCTATTTAGACCTTCTTCAGTTAATCTCAACAATATATTTAAGTTTTTTGGGCATAGATCCTACACATTCTTGTTACATTTCTCCCTAAACAGTTTACATTTTCATTATACTTTAATAATATTTTAAAATTTTATTGTTGATTGTCATTAATAGAAAGACATTTGATTTTATGTATTGAAATCTTGTTAAAATCACTTTAGCTCTAGTAGACTTTTTATAGATTCCTTTGGGTTTTCTACATAATCTTTCTTAAACTTTTAGGTTCAGGAATACATGTACAAGTTTATTATGTAGGCAACCCTATGTTAGAGGGATCTGTTGTACAGAATATTCCATCACCCAGGTACTAAGCCTAGTACCCATCAGTTATTTTTCCCAGTCCTCTCCCTTCTCCCACCCTCCACCCACAGGTATGCCACAGTGTTTGTTCCCTTGTATGTGTTAACGTGTTCTCATCACTTAGCTCCCACTTATATTTACATCAGAACATGTGGTATTTGGTTTTCTCTTCCTGCACTGGTTTGCTAAGGATAATGACCTCCAGCTCCATACATGTTCCTGCAAAGGACATGAGTTCATTCTTTTTTTATAGTTGCATAGTATTCCGTGGTATAGATGTATCACATTTTCTTTTTCCAGTGTACCATTGATGGGCATTTAGGTCGATCCCATATCTTTGCTATTGTAAATAGTGTTGCCATGAACATACATGTTCAAGTGTCTTTATAATAGAACAATTTATATTCCTTTGGTTATATATACAAAGGATTGCTGGGTCAAATGGTAGTTCAGATTTTAGCTCTTTGAGGAATCATCACCTTGCTTACCACAATGGTTGAACTAATTTACTCTCCTATCAACAGTGTATAAGCATTCGTTTTTCTCTGCAACAGTCCCAGCATCTGGTATTTTTTAACTTTTTAATAATAGCCATTCTGACTGGTGTGATATGGTATCTCATTGTGGTTCTGATTTGGATTTCTCTAATGATCAGTAATATTGAACTTTTTTTGTTGTTGTTGAGACAGAGTGTTGCTTTGTTGCCCAGGCTGGAGTATAGTGGCATGATGTCCGATCACTGCAAGCTCCGCCCCCCAGGTTTATGCCATTCTCTTGCCTCAGCCTCCCAAGTAGCTGGGACTACAGGCGCCCGCCACCACGCCCAGCTAATTTTTTGTATTCTTAGTAGAGACGGGATTTCACCATGTTTGCCAGGATGGTCTTGACCTCCTGACCTAGTGATCCGCCCGCCTCCGCCTTCCAAAGTGCTGGCATTACAGGCGTGAGCCACCGCGCCCGGCCTGAACTTTTTTTCGTATGCTTCTTGGCTGTATACGTGTCTTCTTTCGAAAAGTCGTCTGTTCGTGTCCTTTGCCCACTTTGTCATGATGTTGTTTGTTATTTTATTGTAAAGTTATTTAAGTTCCTTATAGATGATAGATACAAGACCTTTGGCTGATGCATAGTTTACAAAAAATTTCTCCCATCCTGTATATTATCTTTTGACTCTGTTGATAGTTTCTTTTCCTGTGCAGAAGTTGTTTAGCTTAATTAGATCTCATTTGTCAATTTTTGCTTTTGTTGCAATTGCTTCAGTGTCTTAGTCATGGAATCTTTCCCATTCCAAAACCAGAATGGTATTGACTAGTTTGTGTTCTAGGGTGTTTATAGTTTTGGGTTTTAGACTTAAGTGTTTAATCCACCTTGAGTTGATTATTGTATATGGTGTATGGAAGGGTTCCAGTTTCTATCTTCTGCATATGGCTAGCCAGTTGTCCTTTCCCCATTGCTTGTTTTGGTCAGCTCTGTCAAATGTCAGATGGTTGTAGGTATGCAGCCTTTCTGGACACTCTATTCTGTTCCATTGGTCTAAGTTTCTGTTGTTTGTTTTTTGGAGACAGAGTCTCGCTCTATCCCCCAGGCTAGAGTGCAATGGTGCAATCTCGGCTCACTGAAATCTCCCCCTCCTGGGTTCAAGCGATTCTCCTGCCTCAGTTCCCCCAGTAGCTGGGATTACTGACACACATGCTGCCACACCTGGCTAATTTTTGTATTTTTGGTAGAGACGGGGTTTCACCATGTTGGCCAGGCTGGTCTTGAACTCCTGACCTCAGGTGATCCACCCGCCTCAGCCTCCCAAAGTGCTGGGATTACAAGTGTGAGCCACAGTGCTGGGCCTAGGTGTCTGTTTTTGTACCAATACCATGCTGTTTTGGTTACTGTAGCCTTGTAACGTAGTTTGAAGTTAACTAGAATGATGGCTCTAGCTTTGTTCTTTTTGCTTAGAATTGCCTTCAGTATTCCAGTTCCTTTTTGGTTCATATGAATTTTAAAATATTTATTTTTATACCTCTGTGAAGAATGTTATGCTATATAATAATATAAATATTTATATCAGGGCAAAAATGTCCCTAAATACTGCTTTAGTTGTTTTGCCCACATTAAGATAACCTATGTGCTATGGTTTGGATGTTTGTTCCCTCCAAAACTCATATTAAAATTTGGTTGCCATTGTGATTTTTGAGTGGTGATTGGTCCTTTAGGTCACTTTTCTCATAAATGAATTAATGTTGTTATGCAGGAGTAGGTTTATTATTATGGGAGTTGATTTTTTATTATTATTATTAAAAAGGTAAGTTTGGATCCCTGTCTGCTCTCTCTCTCTCTCTCTCTCTCACCCTCTTGTTTTCTGCCACGTCATGGCATAGCACGAAGGCCCTCATAAGATACCCACAACTTGACATTGGATTTCCCAGTCTTCATGATTGTAAGCCAATAAATTTCTGTTAATTATAAATTATCTAGGTCTCAGATATTCTGTTACAGCAGCACAAAGCAAACTAAGACACTATATTTCCATTTTTATTCAACTCTAAACATTTTCCAATTTTTCTTTTGATGTCTTAGGTACATAATTTAGTTTTTAAATATTTGAGGAATTTTCAGGTATTTTTATGCTACTGAATTCTATTTAACGCCACTGTGTTTAGAGAATATGTATTTTCTTTTAACATCATATGTTCATATTACATTTAAATACATAAAAGTACTTGAATGCTTGTAATTTATTGGGACTTATTTTATGTTTCATAATATGAGCTATCTTGGTAAATGCTGAGTGTACATTTGAAAAGAACAATTCTTCTTACCCCAGTTCTCACATATTTTAATCAAAATGAACCTTTGCTCTGTTAAGTATCTTAATCTTCCAAAGTAATTAATGCACTTTTCCCCATGCTATGGAAAAGTAAACCTTAAAATGACTTGAAATTAAAATAAATTCATTTCTCTCCTGCTATTATGCTTAAGGGTAACAACTCATGGGAAAAAATACAGACTATCATACTTTCTAATTTATAGCAGAAATTACACACACACAGAAATACACAGAATGAAAAAAACTAAAATGCAAAGGATTTGTGCACTTGACGGTTTCCCCTAAATGCCATTTCTCTAGATGGAATTTCAGTGCACGTAAAGTTCATAGAGTATAGAGCCCTTAAGAATTTTACATTCCTATGGTAAAACAGAATACACGTTTTCTCTTTTAGACTACTTAAAAAATGACCAAAATCAAAAGGCTATACAAACACAAGCAATCATGTATTTAATCATTTCTTTTTTAAAAAAATAGTGTGTAGCAGAAACCATCCTAATTTTTTTCAAGTTTTCCAATAATGAGTTCAAGATGTCTTAACCACATGTCACTGAATCTTTGCAAATTTAGGATCGTCTGTAGGACAACAGACTTGCACTTTCAAAGTATGTTTGCTTTCAAAAGGCCTCAGAACTCTGAGACTCTTTCCACCCTTCATGAACCTCACCATTGAATGACTCACTATGGGTGGGGAGTGTGGGATATCACCCTTCATAAGCCCACCAATGTGGTCTTGGCAGTTACTTGACTCCTCTGACAAAATGGGAAATAACACAGGGAAGCCATCATGCAATGTTTTCATGCTACACAGAAACTGTTCTTGCTAAAAATATTACACAGATTTGCAAAGACTTAGAAGTACATAAAATATATTTTGATGCTTTCTCTTTTATATAGATGTTTGTTTATATTCAGAGTTTATCAGAAAATATCAATAATAAATTTAACACTGAAAATCAGAGGTATTCTCTAAGATCCCCAAACCAAATTCATTCACATTTTAAGATTTTCAATCATATCTTAAATCTTGACAGAACAATTTGCTATACATAAGCGGAAAGGTCATTTTCCTGAATATGCAGGGGAAAAAAATCGCAAGATAATACTGCACTAACCTATCCTCAATTTTTTTTTTTTTTTTTTTTTTTTTTTTTTTTTTTTGAGAGGAGTCTCACTCTGTTGCCCAGGCTGGAGTGCAGTGGCCAGATCTCAGCTTACTGCAAGCTCCGCTTCCCGGGTTCCCGCCATTCTCCTGCCTCAGCCTCCCGAGTACCTGGGACTACAGGCGCCTGCCACCTCGCCCCGCTGGTTTTTTTTATTTTTTAGTAGAGATGGGGTTTCACTGTGTTAGCAAGGATGGTCTCGATCTCCTGACCTCATGATCCGCCCACCTCGGCCTCCCAAAGTGCCGGGATTACAGGCTTGAGCCACCGCGCCCAGCCTCCTCATTTTTAATTTAACTTGAAATAACATCAATAGCTGATTCTGCTTCATATGTTGATTATCAGCAACTCGTAAAACTGTGACAACATTTTTGTATTAATTTAATATATAAGTTCACATTCACATTAAAAAGTCAACTGTAACAGAATTGACTGTACCCAAGTGTATTTTATGTTAATGAAAAAAGCCTAAATGTAAAGTTTCATATTGTTCTCTTGAATTTTTAATAGATTTCTCCAAAATTTGGTATACTATATTTATACCAACCATAGAGCATGTTTCTTAATGTCTTTTGAAGCCTTGAATAGAAAAAAGTAAAATTGTCCAGGCGCACTATCTCACGCCTGTAATCCCAGCACTTTGGGAGGCCGAGGCGGGCGGATCACGAGGTCAGGAGATGGAGACCATCCTGGCTAACACGGTGAAATCCCGTCTCTACTAAAAACACAAAAAAAATTAGCCAGGAGTGGTGGCGGGTGCCTTTAGTCCCAGGTACTCAGGAGGCTGAGGCAGGAGAATGGTGTGAACCCAGGAGGCCGAGCTTGCAGTGAGCCGAGATTGTGACCCTGCACTCCAGCCTGGGCGACAGAGCCAGACTTTGTCAAAAAAAAAAAAGTAAAATTAACCACTGAATATTCGTTTTGATTTTAAGTGGTTGATCAATTACCTTTATGTTTTTTTCTATCAAGTAGAGAAATAGTTGAAAGGGTACACACATCAACATGGATGCGGGGTTGTAGGAGTATCGCATATAATACTGATAAAAGGCAGATCACAAGAAGTGACTTAATTGCATTCCTAATACCATAGCCAATAATTTAATTTACCCCCCATACTGCTAGCTTCCTTCTCAAGGGCAGTACCCGCCCTGTAGGACTGATGTGAATGTAGAAAGTAAAAGTTTTCAGAAGAGACTAAGCTATGCTTACTGACTTTCTTTGTTCTTTTTCAACAAATTGTGAAATAGATATTAATTTCCATTTTACCAACTACATATTTAATCACAATGGTTAAAAAACTGCAAGACACCTGCTATTTTAACCTTGAAACTTCATTTTTCAAGAGCACACAGGGACTGTAAGTAGAGAATAACAATAGTCGATTTTCCTTTATGAGTAAAGACAGTTAACAGATACTACATTATGAAAAATGGAATTTTATAGCCAGAAAGATCTTAGTGATAACAAATATAAAATAAAGAAACTGAAGCTTAGGTTAAGTGACTTGCCCAACTTTCCCCAAGCTGATAGTGACAGAAGTAGCATTGAAATACATGCCTCTTGAATTACATATTTTATTGAATGGCTTACCTTACCTTAACTTTCTCATCAACTGCTCCATTGACTTTTTCATTAGGGGAAAAAGACATTCCTGGGCTTTTAGAATAATCTCTTTGTGGGGCTGATTCACTTTTGGCCGTATTTCTTTATAACCACAGCATGTTCATACTTTACAGAGTTCCGATGGGCTGGGTTCCAAAGACTGTTAGAAACATAGTCAAATGGGACTTGCAAACTGACTGCTCTTAATGGCCACTTCCAAGAGAGCTTCAGGCCATTAAGTCACCTATTCTGTTTTATTGGGCACACAGCCAGTTAGTTCCACAGCTAGTGTTGTATTGAAACCCAGGGCCTAGCTGATACTTTAGGAAATTTTCCTCTTTTCTTCTCTCATTCCACTTCTCCAATCTAGAAATAAACTTGAAATTACGGACTGATTGTAAAGAATCACTCAATAAAAGAATTAATTTAAAGGCCATAGCCTTTTATTCACTTATTACAGATAATAATTTCCTAGTCTGCATTTCATGACAGCAAAAAAATAGGTAAGCACAAAAACTACTGTTTATACCTGTGCAATTAGTTTGTGTGTGTGTGTGTGCGTGTGTGCATGTGCATGCACATGGGGTGTGTGGATAATGAAACAGCAAGCAAATAAAACTTAAGCTTTAGGGGTGCTCGTTTGAGTAGGTCCTTTCCAACGCCCCAGGAGAGGGTCAGCAGTGGTTTCACATGACCATGCAGTGGCTTCACATAACCACATGTTTTTAGAAAATTCACAAAAGTAAGTTACTTTCACTGTAGTTGGTTAAGAGGGCCATGTCTTTTCAATCTCGCTTAATTTTCGTCACGCTTCACCTGGCGTAGAATGTTGTCAAAGTGATTGCAGGAATACTTGAGATCCACCAAGAGGAAGTTGAATAGGGGATGCACTTAGTTCTGGTTTAGTGTGCTTCCCAGTCACTGTCACACGTGGTCAAGCTATTGTCTGTAAGTTTTCTAGGCCAGTCAGCGACAGGTCTAGAATACCAACCAAAGTTTTCTGAGTTTAATGGTAATGATCTTAACACTGTAGGACTGAGACAAGCAAACATTTTCTGTATTTACCAATTCGTAAATATTCTATGCTTTGTGGGCCACATATGAGATGTCGTATATTCTTTAAAAAAAAAAAAAAAAATCTTAAAAATATCCAAGGCCGGGCGCGGTGGCTCCCGCCTGTAATCCCAGCACTTTGGGAGGCCGAGGCGGGTGGTTCACGAGGTCAGGAAATTGAGACCATCCTGGCTAACACGGTGAAACCCCGTCTCTGCTAAAAATACAAAACAAAATTAACCGGGCGTGGTAGCGGGTGCCTGTAGTGCCAGGTACGCGGGAGGCTGAGGCAGGAGAATGGCGTGAACCCAGGAGGCGGAGCTTGCAGTGAGCCGAGATCACTCCAGCCTGGGCGACAGAGTGAGACAACGTCTCTAGAAAAAAAATTTTTTTTGTCATACATTAGATAAGTGCATATGATGCTTCTGTTTTTGAACGCTCTACTCCGTGTGATTGGTCTATTTGTTGACATTTTCCCTGATATCACAAATCTTATTTACTATAGACTTTTCACAGGTCTTAATAATTGATGTTATAAATTCTCCAGATTTCCTTGACAATTACTTGATCTTTTCAATTTAATATACATTTTAGACTCAGCTGATTAAGTTTAGATTAGAATTGAATTAAAATTATAGATTGATTTGTAATAATTGACAACTTTACAGAGTCTTGAATCTACAATCTACAATATACGGATGTGGTATATTTCTAGATATATTTAGGTCTTCTTAAATTTATTTAAATAAGATGTTATAGCGTTGGTTTTTGAAATCTTTTGCATCATTTTAAAATTTACATCTATGTATTTAATATTCTCTTTCATTTTCTGTACACCATTGGTTTATAGAAATGGAAATGTTGTATATTGTTATTACATTCTGATACTTTACTAAATTTACTTATTAATTCTAATATAGTTTTGAAATTACTTTAGATTTTCCAGGTACACAATAATTGTCTACAATCAGTTAAAACTATTACTTCATTTTCAGTCTTTATATAGTTTCTCTCTAGTATAATGTTGATGAAAAGTGATATTAGAAATTGTCAATCTTTCTTCTCCAGTCTGAGGTGGCAAGTTTTCAACAAGGGACGATAAGGTTAATGCCGACTACGAAGTTTTCTTTAGATGCTGTTCATCACTTCCCTTTTATTTCTAGTTTGTAAAGACTTTTTAATTATAAGTGTGCGTTGAATTTTCTCCCTTAACATGTGAATTTTATGTTGACATAGTGAATTATTATAACTGATTTTCAAATGTTAAAACATACTTGATATATTATCATTTTTGAATGTGGCTGGATGTAATGTGCTTAAGATATTTTTATCTATGTTCATTGGAGAAATTGGTCTGTAATTTCCCTATATTATATTGTTCTTATTTTATGCTGATATCAAGGTTATGCTGTCCTCATCAAGAGTTGACAAATGTGGCCAGGCATGGTGGCCCACGCCTGTAATCCCAGCACTTTGGGAGGCTGAGGGGGGCAGATCATGAGGTCAGGAGATCAAGATCATCCTGACCAACATGGTAAAACTCCATCTCTACTAAAAATACAAAAATTAGCTGGGTGTGGTGGTGGGCGCCTGTAGTCCCAGCTACTTGGGAGGCTGAGGCAGGAGTATCGCTTGAACTCAGGAGGCAGAGATTGCAGTGAGCTGAGATTGCGCCACTGCACTCCAGCCTGATGTCAGAGAGAGATGCTATCTCAAAATAAAAAAAAGAGTTGAAAAATGTTATTGTCTTTGTTGTTGTCATTATTTGTTCTCAGAGATAATCTCTGTAAAATTGGTGTAATTCCCTCCTCTGAGTATCGGGAAGAATTTACCAGTGAAGCTCTCTAGACCTGGAGTTTATGGGAAAAGTTTTAACAACAGAATCAATTTAATTAATATATACAGGCATTTTAATTATTTCTTCCATTGTTTTCCATGGTAAGTTTGTTTTTGGAGAATTTATTGTTTTTATGTAGATGTCAAGTCTATTGAAGTAAAGTGGTTGATAATATTTTCTTAATGCTCTTTTAATATTTGTGAATTCCTTTTATTCCTGATATTGGTAAACTCTTTTTAGTTCTGATATTGATAATTGTTTCTTTCTTTCACTAATTAGTCTTTCTACATGACAAGGTTTAGTAAACTCTCCAATAAACCACTCGAAATAATGAGCATAGCATAGATCCCACACTCATGGATCCAATATGTCTATATTCAGAGGCCAGTTCTGCTACTTATGAGCTATGGTACCTTAGGCAAATTAATTAGCCATGTGTTGCCTCATGTGTCCCTTCTTTTAAAAAGGGATAATAGTAATAATATATACATCACAGGGTCGCTTTCAGGATTGAAAGGATTAATCCATGTAAAAAATTAGAATGCAACATGATACACACTAAGCACTTACTAAATATTAGCTGTTATTATTGTATTTGTTACATTTATGTCTATTGCTCTCCAGAATGGAAAGTACACAATATGAAAATATCAATAATTTTTAGGCACAAGAAGCTAGATCCCTAACACATCAACATTGCAGAGTTAAAATTCTCACCAGGATTATTTTTGATGTTCATAATTTATTCTTCTGGTACTCCTAACTTAATTTCTCTCTAATGCATTAAAAATGGAAAAAACACCATGAAAGCTGAGGGAAAGTGCATTTGCGGGTAGCTCCTGGAAGAAGCTGGTAGTAGGTGTTTTGTTTGTAATTTGCTCCAGATTCCTTTTGGGCTTCATGGATCTGTAATCTTTTAATGCACTGTGGCTTCAGAAAAAATGCTCAGACACAATCTCCAAAAACATCAAAGCTGGGTATGCACAAACCAAAAAACAAATTATACTGGCTCAGCCCAGATCATGTTCCCAGTAAGTAAACACCCTGGGTAGTATCTTTCAAGTGGATGCAGATGCATGTACACACCAGACACACACACACACAAATACACACACATACACAGAACAGGCAATTCATGAATTCATGTTACGCATTGCAGTGAATGACTGTTGGTATCAGACAAACCTGTGTGGATTCTTGCCAGTGTCAGCTGCCTGGACACTTTGTAAGTCATGTAATTGCTCAGACTTAACTTTTTCATCTATGAAATATGGGCAATATCATTACAGATCTCAAAACCTTATTGTGAATATTAAATGGGATAATGCATTTCAAACTCTCAGAATACCACTTTACACTTAGTAATGATTCAAATGACTGTAATTATTATCACCATAGCCAATTTTTTTTTTTTTTTTTTTTTTTTTTTTTTTTTTTGTGAGACGGAGTCTAGCTCTGTCGCCAGGCTGGAGTGCAGTGGCGTGAACTTGGCTCACTGCAACCTCTGCCTCCCAGGTTCAAGCGATTCTCCTGCCTCAGCTGGAGAATCTCCTGCCCTAGTAGCTGGGATTACAGGCACATTCTGCCACACCCAGCTAATTTTTAATTTTTGTATTTTTAGTAGAGATGGCGTTTCACCATGTTGGTCAGGATGGTCTCTATCTGATCTCCTGATCTGCCCACCTCGGCCTCCCAAAGGGCTGGGATTACAGGCATGAGCCACCAAGCCCAGCCACCATAGCCACTTTTAAAATACATTATCTTTTCAGTACTGCCTGAAGTTCACAAACATCACTAAATCTTAGAAAATCTTAACATACATTGGTTCCTATCATTGATAACTCCGGGGGAATTATATTAAATTCAGCCTTCATTTCTACCAACACTGGCACGTTTGACACATTGTTTATTAACGTTTTTCGTGCTTTTCATGTTGAGGTCTGTTCTTCAATCTTTTGAGAATCAGTGTGATTCTGTGGTTGGAGTAGAAGCTTTGTATTGTGTTTGTCACAGATATGTAAATAGATTCCACTGGGAATGGCATGAAAGTATAAACTCATCTTGGAATTGTTTTTCATAATCGTAAGTGTTTTAATCATAACTTAAGCTAAACAAACCAAGCTACTCACTACCTCATTCATAGCTGTCTGAGTGGTAATGGTCAAGAAAGAAAGCACCACTCATTATAGAGAGATTGTATTCAATTGTAAAGCTAACCTTTAAAATTTCTAAATTATTTTTCATTCACATTGGAGAATTCTTTAGAAATATCTGTAATGATTGATACATCCTTTAACATGGTGCTACTTTAGTCAGGAAGAAATATATCTTTGTTTTTCTGGTGAAAAAAGTAAGCAGGGGTTAGTACGAAGAGGAAAAAAAATCTTATTAATGTCCTCTCTACTTAAATAAATTTATATTAATACTTCAAATATATTAAAATAAAATGTACCCTTCATTTAACTGAAGGATGAATTAGGAAACTTCCTCAATAATTTCCCAAATACAATTTAATATAAAATACACTAAGTTCAAGTCATAAAAAATTAATTACTGCTACCCATTTCTATTGCAGGTTCATAAAATTGATTATTCACAATGCAATTTATACATGTGAAAATTTAGTTATTGTGATAAAAATATAAGCACAAGAAAACAGACTATGCTGAATTTCAACTTCATTAGTTTGCAAAGGCAAGCTACTTGTTTATAATATGTATTTTTTCTAATATATTAGCTAAAATACATTTTAAATGTAACATGTAATATACTAATGTTAAGTAAAAGCACATCTCTAGTGTAAAATGTGATAATGACGATATTGAATTCAGGAGGAAAACCAGTTTTCCATATTACATAAATTTTTTTTCTCCCAAATACCCTGCTTCTTTGGCAAACATTGACTGAAAAGTGATATATATGCAGAATACTTGTGTCTCCCCAAAATTCACATGTTGATACTTAATCCCCAATGTGATAGTATTAGGAGGTGGAGACTTCATGAATGGGATTAGTGCCCTCATAAAATAAATCCCAGAGTTGCCTTTGTTGCCCTTTCTGCCATTTCAGGATATAGCTAGAAAGCTATGAACCAAAAAATGGATTCTCACCAAATACCAAATCTGCCAGAATCTTGATCTGATTCTGGCAGTATATGCCAGAATTCCTTGCTTCCAGAACTGTCAGAAATACATTTATGTTGTTTATAAGCCACCTAGTCTGTGGCATTCTGTTACAGCAGCCTGAACAGACTAAGACAAAATGTAAATGGTAAGCCATGTAATGATCAAAAAGACTCATCGTGTGCAAGTTTACCATTAGCGCATGTCACCACGTATATGGTTTACATTTCCTTCAAGAAGCAAGAGAAAATATAGAAGTGGAAGGATAACAAGAATAATAGCTGCTATAATTTAGGGCTCATCTATTCTAGGCCAGGCACAGGTTTCAGTAATGCACATATGATATCTCTAAACAACCCTGACAGTTATCGCTGCTCCAATTTACAGGAAATATGTTCAAAGAGATTATGTCACTTATCTCAAGTCACAGCACCAGTAAACCTTAGGGCCAGGAGACACATTTTTAAAAATATATACTTCCCATTGGTTAGTAAGAAAGACAAATCTACTAACAAACAGATTCCAAATTTAGTAACTTAAAAAAATGATAGGATTTATTTATCTTTCTTATGCAGAAGTCCATGAGAAGCATGAAAGATTTTCAGGTGGTACATTAACCATGAATCTATGTTCATTTTATTTTGTAGCTCTGCAATCCCCAGGGCTTTGATGTAGGGCCTCAAAACAGACAAACACATTCCAGTTTGTGGAGAGTTGTGCAAACAAGGTTGAAGAATTACAAATACACCAGATCCTGCATTTTTTTAGAGTTGTTTGAAACATTTTTGTATTCATGCTAAGAGCAATTGTGATGGTTAATTTTAGGTACTAATTTGACTGGGCTAAGAGATACCTAGATAGCTGGTAAAACATTATTCCTGGATGTGTCTCTGAGGGTGTTTCCAGAGAAGATTCCCCTTTGAATCAGTAGACTGGGTAAAGAAGATCACTTTAACCAGTGTGGGTGGGCACCATACAATCTAAGTGCCCAAATAGAACAAACAGGTGGAAGGAGGGAACATTTGCTCTCTCTTTATTGAACTGGGACATCCGTCTTCTCCTGCCCCTGGACATTGGCTTCCCTGATTCTCAGGCCTTTGGACTCAAACTGAATTACACTTCCAGTTTTCCTGGTTCTCCAGGTTAATGGCAGACTTCAAGGCATATATATATATCTCTCTCTCTCTTGTATATATATGTATATATAGATCTTGTGTGTGTATATATATAGATCTTGTACATATATCTTATGTGCATATATATGTCTTGTGTGTATATATATATATCTTGTGTATATATGTATCTTGTGTATATATATATAGAATATATATATATATATGAAGGCTTCATTCTGATTCTTAATGTAAGATGGGGTGGGATACATGGGGAAGTCTGCAGAGGGATAGAGATTCATTTTACCTGGCACATTTTACATTATTTGGATATTTTGACTGTAAAATATTTTCTATATAAGATATATATAAATTTATATTTATATATTAAATAAATATATATTAAATATTAAAATTAAATTAAATTTTATTAAGTTAATTAAAATATTAAATATTTTAAAATAATATGTATTTATATATTAAATAAATGTATTTAATTTATATATTTAATAGATTTATATATTATTTATTATATATATGTCTTTTTTCTAGGTAGGTAGGTAGGTAGATAGGTATAAATGGATAAATATAGATCCATCCTGTTGTTTCTATTTCCCTAGAGAACCTTGACTAATACAACAATAAAAATTTGTATGCAGAAAAGTGACATCATCAGATTCAAATTTCAGGATCCCTCAAGCTGTTAGGTGTAGCATGGATTAAAGAGAGATCACAGAAACGTGGGTAGACATTTTAGGAAACCAATATCAGATGGGAATAGTTTGAGTGAACATGATGCTAATGACACCAGAGATGGAGAGTAGTATAGGAATTAGAGATAAATTTAGAAGATAAAGTCAATAGAACTGGTAATTGATTGGATACAGGGGTAAGGGAGAGAAAGTCGTATTAGAGATAATGTCTGGCAGTTAGTCATATGTGATATATTTTATGGAGAGAGGGAATCCTGCCATGGAGGGGTCTAGGTTTGGGAGTGATGGTCGTGAGTTCAATTATGGACTTTCGGTTTTGTGGTGTCTTTTAGCTATCCAAATGGACAATTACAGCATAAAATTAGATTATGTGAGCTTGACATAGAAATTTGGAAACTTTCTTAAAAATTCATAATTATTAATTAATAATTCATGCTCATAATTCATGAACATGGATAATGGGGTGGAAGTGTGGAGTGAGACACAAGAAGGCTTCATTCCAATTCTTTGATTAATGTAAGACTGGGTGGAATACATGAGGAAGTCTGCAGAGGGACAGAGATTAATTTTATATGGTGTATTTTACATTATGTAGATATTTAACTGTAAATAAGTGACATTCATACTAAAATAAAAATTAAAATATTAGTAAGAGGAGGGTGGTCTGGTAAAGGAAAATAAAAAAGAGGAGCCGGACGACCTGTATCTCATTTATCTCCCAAACCTCTATACTTATTTTTCTTATTTTATCCAATTCCCTTTAGTATTTATTCTACATAACATTGTCAATGTCATCTTTTAAAAATATGCCTATCTAAACGTCACATCATGCATGCTATTTATTTTTTGTCACATTAAGCATGTAGTTTTAATAAACTATAATAGTAAATTTCACCACAATAACCATTTTTAGATCAAAAGAACAATCTGAGAATAGTCAAATAACAAATGTTCCCATTATTATCATGTAACGTTTTAGCTATTCTGGAAATTTTAGAAATATCTTTCTTGGTAAAGAAATGGTTCACAGAAAAGAAAACACATTTTCTTCTCTTTACTGTTAAGATTTATTGTTAAAGCATATGAATAGAAATTCAATAACAATTTTTGTTGTATAAAAGAAAGCCTTACTCAAACTATTTTTCAGTTCTCTCCAGCCACAATTATATTAAAATGGACAGAACAAAAGTCTGCATAGACAAAAAAAAAAAAAAAAAAAAAAAAAAAAGACGCTGCAAACAGAAATGGGAATGACTGTGGTAAAAGAAAATTGATGGGCCGGGCGAGGTGGCTCAAGCCTGTAATCCCAGCACTCTGGGAGGCCGAGACAGGCGGATCAAGAGGTTAGCAGATCGAGACCATCCTGGCTAACACGGTGAAACCCCGTCTCTATTAAAAAATACAAAAAAATAGCCGGGCGAGGTGGCGGGCGTCTGTAGTCCCAGCTACTCGGGAGGCTGAGGCAGGAGAATGGCGTGAACCCGGGAGGCGGAGCTTGCAGTGAGCTGAGATCCGGCCACTGCACTCCAGCCTCGGCGGCAGAGCGAGACTCCGTCTCAAAAAAAAAAAAAAAAAGAAAAGAAAAGAAAAGAAAAGAAAATTGATGACACAGAAATTAAACACTAAAGATCAGTGTGAAATGTTGGGAAGTGTCCACTGACTCAACAGTGCAAGATGTTTTTGTCTTTAAAACTTTATCTGGGCCGGGCGCGGTGGTTCACGCCTGTAATCCCAGCACTTTGCGAGGCCAAGGCCGGCGGATCATGAGGTCAGGAGATGGAGGCCATCCTGGCTAACACGGTGAAACCCCGTCTCTACTAAAAATACAAAAAATTAGCTAGGCATGGTGGCGGGCGCCTGTAGTCCCAGCTACTCCGTAGGCTGAGGCAGGAGAATGGAGGGAACCCGGGAGGCGGAGCTTGCAGTGAGCCAAGATTGTGCCACTGCACTCCAGCCTGGGCAACAGAGCGAGACTCCGTCTCAAAAAAAAAAAAAAAAAAAAAAAACTTTATCTGTTGTAAAATCCATCCCCTTTCAAGCCCACATTAACTAGTTGACTCATCTACCTTTGTCTATACTTAATCTTATTCCTTTAAATACATAAAAATGAACTCATGAAATAGATTCAGAATTTTCCTCTATAACAAGACAAAATGAGGAGAACAAAAGCAATCATATCCTTTTCTTTTCTCAATGGTCAAACAGTGAAGAACAGAAAGAAAACTTAGGTTTGTTTTGGCTTGGATTTTTGGAGATGCATTGTAGAGAATGTTCAGCGTCACACTGATTTCAACAGATGAGGTGCTGAGGAAAATGCTTTTTTCCTCCTCACTCTACTCCTGTTAGTTATAAATGGCAAATTAAAATCTTAATCATTTTAAGAAAGTTTTGATGGCTAACTTGCAATGGTAAAGGACAAAACTAATAATTATTACAATTACCTATCTTCGACCTATTAATCCATTGGAAATGAATATAATTCAGCATATGTGATCATGGCTTCTTTTATGCAAGTTTCTAATCTTAAGTACATGTTCTGAGTGAGTACAGAAGTCACAGAAAAAAAGATTAAAAAGGCAAATTTGGGGCCAGATTTTTGTTGTTGTTGTTGCTGCCATGGATACTGTTGCAGTTGTTATTGTCATTATTATTTTAATTTCGTTACGCTAAATACCAGGAGCCATTAAAATACGTGTCTCTAAATTATGACAAATGAAAAATAAAAGCATCTACCCTAACCAGATCCGATGAAAAAACTCCATCTAAAAGGTCTGTGTATGTCTAACTGTACACAATTTGAAGTAACTTTGGATATCAGAGAGTTTAAAGGGATAATTGACTTTACTACTTCAAGGCAATAAGAATAACTACAGAAGTATCTGATGGGAAAAAAGAAAAAAAGACAAAAAAAAAAAAATCTGACCTGAGAGATTATGTTGTAGGTAACTTGAATGAGTGATTTGCAAAAACCTTAACAGACAAGTGTCATGCCTGATGAACTCAAAACAAGTTTCAATTATGCTTAAAAAACATTTGAAAGTGCATGTCTTGCCTATGCGAAATGCAGTATGATGATCCAAATGATGAGGGAAAGCCTAAATTTACACTCAAAACCAAACTCATTTTAGAAGAGGGAAAACTCACATTGGTAGACAGAAGATCATTATGTAACCTGAAATAAGGAATCGTCTTTGTATGTTTTTGTTGCCATAGAAACTGTTATAGAAGATGTCCGAGCATATGGAAAACAAACTTGAACATGGAACAAGGAGACATGGGTTCAGTCTCTGGGCAAATAAGTCTTAATCTTGTTATTTGAATACCATATATTGAATGCTTTCTGTGCTGTGAGTGTTATATATTCATTTAATCCTTACAATAACTGTATGATGCAGGCCATCTTATCTTTAACTACCTTCCTGTCTATCTACCTATATAGTTAATCATCTCTAGTTGACAAAACTGAGACTCAAGAAGTTTACAAAATGTAAATTCCCACTGCCACAAAGGTAAGGAGTTAGAATTAATCTAAGTGCATGAGATTCTGCTCTTAACATATTTTATATCACTAGTATGTAATAAGGCAAAAATATCAAAGATTATAAATCAGAATATATGTATATGTAAAATATCTTAGCTCATATTCTCTGTGTCAAAGTAATTAGATAATTAAGTGAAGAAATGAGAAGTACACATATAAAGCGCTTTGCATATTCTTATATCATTGTTGTCTAAAGGAAAATAAATTTATGCTCGATTTATGAGCCAAACCAGTTATTTTCTTCCTTGAACACTAGTATTACTTGAAAGAATGACTGATGGATAGACTATGGTTACTTAAACTAGGATATATGGCAGATATTTTCTCAGAAATGAGGTGAGTCTTAAATGCAAACAACAGACAGTATTTGTTCAAATTTAAGTTTTCAAGCAAAAATTAGAACCCTGGTATATTTGTATCTGTTATTGTGAGCTTCACCCCTTCCCAATACTTAAAGACTTTTCAGGTTAGATTAGTGGTGATATTACTGATTTTTTTTATATTATATAACAAAATGTATCAACATTTAGAATATCCGCCTAATTCAGTGAACTAATATTGTCCAAATGACCAATGCATGATGTTCCAAAATCTGCATGAATAAATGATGTATTGAAAGTGAAAAATAAACCAATATTATAAAGTAACAGTATCAAATATTCACTGATACAGTTTCAGATTATGCTCTGCAACTAATCTTTATGAAATTATCATTTATTTAGTTTTTGTCAAATATTAAAGAAGAATGTCACAATTATCAGAAGTACAATTAAAATATTGGTTTCTTTTGTATCCACATAGTAGTGTGAGGCTGGATTTTCTTAGCATACTTTAATAAAAATAATGTATTGGCAAACTAAATACAACAGTTGGAGATTCCAGTTCTATTAAACTCAATAAAGAGAATTGCAAATATGAAATATGCCATTCTTGTTTTAAAGTAATACTAGTTATTGTTCATGAAAATATGTAACTTAACATATAATAAGTTTATTACAATTACTTTTAAAAATAAATACATAGATATGTTCTAATTTTTAATATGGTAACTATATATAGGTATGATCCACATAAACAAAAGCACTGTGGCATCTTCATTAATTTTAAAGAGTGTGTAGTATTTGGGGAACGTGTTTATGACAATAACTAATGATAGTAAAATGTTTAGCCTCAAATCCAAACAGTAAATTGGTAAGTAAATGCTAACTATTATTAGGAAGTAGCTCTGATCTGCCTTCTGTGAGTGAGGAAACTAAGGCAAGTTGAAATCAAGCCTTCAAGGATACTCACCTACTGAATGGTGAATCTTGTTTAGCACATAATGTGTGAAGCTAAAGGTAATAATGCTCCTTCCCTTCACCAAACTGTAATTAATACGGCATACATGTCTGAGCAGGGAGTTAATTGAAAAGAAGTGGACAAATGAGATATTGGTAAGAATCAAGAACCAAGTTGGTTGCAGTTGTTTTGCAGGATCCTTAAAAATGAACGTTTTAGTCCTTGCTTTTATCCAGACTGAACAGTGATTTATCAGAACATTTGGCAGGCCAACTCCCATGAATTCATCAAAGCAGCTGAGAGGTTATCATTTGCAGCTGCAAAGCGAGACCCTAAAACACTGAAATCTAACAAATAGAATCTGATCTTAGTACAGTATTACAAAACATATCTGTGGAAAAATGACCTAGAAGAATCTTCAAGATCGTTTTCATTTTTGAAACATATTTGTCAAATGTTAAGCATTCTGTGAAGTTTCTTAAATAATTTTTAAATGTCATTTAAACAATGAAACCACATAGATACACAATTATAAAATTGTCTAGGTCTTTATTACTTGAATTATAATAAAAAAATAAGCAATAAGAAAAATAAGGAGAATGTATGAAGTAACACTTGCCCAAAGTTAATTTCTAGGAATAAACATAGTATTATTCATTAATTTCAAAGACCCCATTTCCAAGTCCTTATTAGGATAATTTAACTTAATTATATTTCACATTGCAAAACTGGAAAAGAACAGCTTTTAAAATTTGTTGCTTTTTATGTGAGTTTTTTGAACATTTATAAATGTTAAATATATTGTGATTCAAATAAAAAATATATATATTATTTGATGCAGCAATTTCATTTTGGGTATTTTTCTTAACAGATAATTGAACTGGCACAATAAAGGTAAGTTAAATATATTAATTGCATCATTGTTTATATTATCAAAATTATGAAAATCCAATGATGTCTATCAATATAAGATTATTGAAATAATATATTGTGAAGGAAAAACATTTGATATGAAAATACTTTAATTGATGTTTATAACAATGTTGAATGAAAAAGTAGTTTAAAAAAGTGATATTATTTATGTAACATATTTATATGCTTATTTCTGTTTATGCAGAAAAATACGTCAGAAATTGTTCATCAAAAAACCGAGTGCCTATCAATGAGTATGATTTCATTAATCTTATATGTTATACTTTTTTACATTACTTGAATATTGTTCATAATTGCATACTATATAATAAAAATATTTTCATTTCAAATATTTAACAATTTAAACAAATGTATGCAAAATACTAAAAATAACTTGACATTAGTATGTGGAATTGGGGCAATTCCATCAGTTTTCTCATTCAAACGTTCACATAAGTACATGCAATCATGAATACAAGCATATCAACACTAGAGATTTTAGAATTCCTCCATTATTTCCCTAGTTTTCTAGTTATGATTTGATCAAACTATGTTTATAAGTTCCTTTATATTAAATTTAGGTGGTAAACTAGATTTAAATCTTTGTGGAGAAAAATTGTTATTTGATATTAAATATAATTTATTTCATTGGAAATATAAAATATATAGCCTTCCAAGTAACAAAGGGTAATGAATTTATTGTTTAAAGAGAAATGTAAATACAGAAAATAAAAGCTGGCCGAGTACGGTGGCTCACGCCTGTAATCCCAGCACTTTTTGGAGGTCAAGGCTGGAGGATCACGAGGTCAGGAGATAGAGACTATCCTGGCTAACACAGTGAAACCCCATCTCTACTAAAACTACAAAAAAAAAAAAAAATTAGTCAGGCGTGGTGGCGGTCACCTGTAGTCCCAGCTACACTGGAGGCTGAGGCAGTAGAATTGCTTGAACCTGGGAGGCGGAGCTTGCAGTGAGCCGAGATCAAGCCACTGTACTCCAGCCTGTGCGACAGAGCAAGACTCTGTCTCAAAAAAAAAAAAAAAAAAAAAAATTAAAAGACTAAAAAATTAAAAAATAAAAGCTTATGCTCTTTACTTTCTACTTACCATTCTATTTTCTTTATTTTCATATTTCTAATTCATTGCACTTTGAGCTACAAAATACATTTTAAAACATCTTTCAAATGCCATAAATATTTTTCAATTGCTGTTTAGTGAAACTTTTAGTAACTTGATCCTTTCTGTTTATTCTGTGTAGAATGCTAGCTGAGAGGTTTGCAAACAAGTCAAAACTTAAATGTAAATTTTTCATTTGTTATTTTGGAACAAAAATGGCAGCTGATAAGCTTTTTCAAGTAGGCATATTCTCTTTAACTTTAACAATTTTAAATAAAAATTGATTCATGTATATAGGCTTCAAGGACATAGGATTTTACAAAGTAAATCTGACTTTGTAGAATTATTCAATAAAGAAATAATTGCTTATTTCTGGATAAAGCCTCTATTGACCAATATGAATTTGTTCTCAACTACCAGCGACCTAGTTCCAAACCTAGAATACAGCCATTCGGTAGGCTCAGAGATAGCCTAAGCCTGCCTTTTCCTTGCCTACAAAATTAGATTCAAAATTTTTACCATGAGCATTCCACTCCCTCCATGATCTTATACCAATTTACATTAGTTTGCCCCTAGATCAAACAGTCCCCTTCTTCCCCCTTCCCCACAACAGATCAACTACTCTACTTGCCCACGTCTTCCTGCTGCCATGAACTCAGGCACTGGTAGGCAGTATAGACATGGTGCAGAGGATTGTCTGTTCTTTTCCCCCCTTCACCCTCACAAGTTGCGCCATCTCGGTCATGCTGCTTAACTTAAATGTTCCAGTTTTTGCAACTATAAAACATGGATGATAAACGTGCCTATCTCATGGAACTGTCATGAAACAATACAATGCAAAGCATTTCACAGTGTCTCATTTTTGTTATTTGAAAAGGAGTAATTTGGAAACAAAAATCAATCAAATCCTTTCAAGTCATTTCCTAAAATTCTGTAATTGCCAAATATTTACTAAAATATTAAACTGAGGATTTATAAGTTCTGTAATATTACTTTCCCAAACTAGACTATTTAAAAGGGAAAGTGGCTGATAATATCAGTGCAGTTCTCAAGCAGTGCCTATCCTCTTACCTCATTATGATCTTGATGAAACACTTGCCAATATAAAATCATGACAAAGCTATTTCATGGGTGTGCACCATGAGAAAACTACTTTAACTTCAATTTTTTTTGGCTTGGTTACGTTCACTGGTCATTTTCTTGTTGGTTTTAAAACTCATTGCTATTTTCACTGAATAATCTGGCCTCCTAGGCAATCATATCTTTTTGTAAGACCATCAAACTATTGACATTTTTGCCAAAAAGTAATCGGTATTGTCAATTTAAAATTTCCTTTGATTTCAAGATTTTCTAATACAGTTTTTTGTTTTTGTTTTTGTTTTTACTTTCCTCCTTTAGTTCCATTTTATATTTTACACAGTAGATGTTCAACAAAAGATTCTCAAAAAATAAGCCTGGGTAACATAGGGAGATCCTGTCTCTACAAAAAAATTGAAAAGTAGCTGGGCATGGTGGTGCATGCCAGTAGTCCTAGCTACTTGGGAGGCTGAGATGGGAGCATCCCTTGAGCCTGGGAAGCTGAGGCTGCAGTGAGTTGTGATTGCACCACTGCACTCCAGCCTAAGTGGCAGAGTGAAACCCTGTCTCAAAAAAAAAAGAGTTTTTGTTTTAGGTAAACTATACAACTATATGTCTCTTTCTATATACTTTCAACTTGGAAATGATGTTTTGTTTTAATGTAAAGAAAAACATTAACTATAACCAAAAGACCAGGTTATATTTGATGTGAACTCCATTTAATACTAACAAGGCACTGATGAAAATTTATATAGTAATAACAAAACTAACAACTTTTCACTCCTTGGGAGGTGGAGGAAATAAGGTGAAGAGGGTCTTAAGTTTGTGGGAAAACTTCATTTTTGCCACAATAACACCCATTTCATGGCAACACCTACATTTTCAGTCAGATTTCCTACATAAAAGCAAGGTGTCAATGATATGTCAGTAATTCATTCACATTTTTAAATAAGAGTGTAAATGATTAAGTATTTTCCGGGAAAATGATAACATGTAATTTGCCCAAAGGCTAATTAAAGACAGAATATTTAAACAGTACAATTCAACATCATGCTGAGCCCTAAAATGTTTCTCTAAGAAGTTAAAAATTCTCTTAGAGATTTAACATTTCAAAAATTCTAGCTATAAACTAAAATAAAATTAATTGCATTTACATGCCCGGACACTTGTATTTTAGAGCTGATAGTTATTTAAAAACCAGATCAACTCAGGACTTAAGTTACAAAAGATGCCCTGCCCTGCCCTTGTAAGTTCAAGGCAGATGTTAAACATTGCTCAAACACAGTGTTTTTTAAGGTTTAATTTTCATTCAGTTCTACTTTTTAGAAGAGCAATGATGCAACTTAGTATTATTACAACAACACAAAAAATCTCAGCCATATGGTAAAAGTTGATCCAAAAACAAATGAGTAACATCAAAACCAGGCCAAAGATCATATCCAGTGAACCGAAAAAAAAGAAAACTCTAACAATTTCAATGGAAACTTCTATACTAGTTGAGATCTTAAAATTAAGGGTGGGGAAGGTAATTATTTTATTAACTCTGTAAAGCACTGAAATAAGGGAACCAAAGTGAGTTTTATACTTCACCATAGGAAAGACAGATAATTTATAAATTACAGGGGTACATTTTGCTATTTATTAGTCAGTGGTCTCTAAAACTAAGAGCTATTTAAAATACCATCATGCTAATGGTTGAGTCATTTCCTGCTTACTTAAATCTTTTCTATCAGCACTTGCTTAAGTAAAACCTAAGGAATATCCTCTTTTAATGTTGCCATTATCTGTTCCCTCAGATCATATAAAGGTGGAACTGAAATTAACATTTGTAGATGAAAGACACTAGTAGTTTTTCTCATAAAGAATTTCCTTAAACCAATTGTTTAAAGATCCAGTGTTCTTAGGCTCTAAGTTGATTTTTAATAAGAGATTTTTTTCTTCTAGTATGACAATATTCTAACCAGAGTAGACATCCAATAAACACTGAATAACCTACCCAAAACTGTGTACTTTAGGAAGTAGGGAGTAATTCCCACATGTACTGATGTTGTTACACCAAACTCTTTTACCGACAAAAGCACCACACGTTTTCAGTCTAAAGAAAGAAACAAAGAAATGTTATTTTTAGCTCAGATATCTTTATAGCTCTGGCTAAATTCTCTAATTATTAAGTATTTTATATTCCTTATTTATCCCAAAATAAACTTGGAGTCTTTACACTGTATAGCCTTTTGTTTGTTTGTTTGAGACGGAGTCTCGCTCTGTCGCCCAGGCAGGAGTACAGTGTCGCCATCTTGGCTCACTGCAAGCTCCGCCGCCCGGGGTCACGTCGTTCTCCTGCCTCAGCCTCCCCAGTAGCTGGGACTACAGGCTCCAGCCACTACTCCCAGCTAATTTTTTTGTATTTTTAGTAGAGACGGGGTTTCACCATGTTAGCCAGGATGGTCTCGATCTCCTGATGATCTCGTGATCTGCCTGTCTCGGCCTCCCTAAGTGCTGGGATTACAGGCCGGAGCCACAGCGCCCGGCCACTATATAGCTTCTTAACCCTATACTCATAATGTAATGTTGAAGAAGATGAGATTCAAACTAAGAGAAAAATGGCAGGCGATGAAGCCTGTGGAAAACAATGCCAAATAAAGTGAGATTAATCTCAAAAATCTCTGTATCTAGAGATGGTGGAAGCTGGGGTGAGAGAGAGGTAACTGATAAGGACCACCCAGTGTAAGGTCTAAACCAGGCAAAGCTGAGAGAAGATAAAGAAGACCAGATGTAAAGCTATTGTTCCAACAATTTCTCATCTTATTGAAAAAGGGAGGAACAAGAGTTCCAGAAGTAATTTTTTTCTCACTCACTTTGGTGGACTCTGCAGTAAACAGCAGTAAGCAGTTGTTAAGGAATTGTGAACGCAAAGATAAGCTCGAGGTCAATGATTCCAAATTATCTGAGAAGCATGAAGACCACAGAAACAAATAACAAACCAAAGTACTCACACACAAGGAAATAGTACTAAAGCAATCAGAAGACTTTAAAACAAGTGAAATTAATTAAGCTAATATAGCACTTATGGAACAAAAGCAAATTGCCATAAAAAAGGATCCTTTAGGGATAATGAAGATACATTCTCTCTCTCTCTCTCTCTCTCTCTCACACACACACACACACACACACACACATCCCATGTTGAATTTAAACAAATATACAGATTAAGTATAGATATAAATATAGATATATGTTGGAAAAAAATTATGGATGGGACGAATAAAAGAATGGTTCTAGATGAAGCAAGGACTGATGGTCTAAAAATACTATGAATAGTAGATGCTGAAAGTCTATGTATCTGTGGCTATGTATTCTATACACCTATAACAATGTGTTCTGTAGCTCAATAGGAATGCCAAAAGAACAGAACAGATAAAATGAAGTCAAGGATGGTAATTATAGAACTGACACCTGGAATTGACCAAAAGTTATAGGTTATACCTAAGATGCCATCAACAGATGGTGAAGGAAAGTACTAAGAGAGAATAATTTGGGGCAGAAATGTGAGATAAAAGCTGCTAAGTTTATCATACTGAACACTCTGGTTGAAATATCCTTGTGTGTGTGTGTGTGTGTGTGTGTGTGTGTGTTTTGACGGAATCTTGCACTGTCACCTGGACTGGAGTGCAGTGGCGTGATCTTGGCTCACTGCAACCTCTGCCTCCTGGGTTCAAGTGATTCTCCTGCCTCAGCCTCCCACGTAGCTGTGATTACAGGCACCCACCACAACCTAGATAATTTTTGATATTTTTAGTAGAGATGGGGGTTCACTGTGTTGGCCAAGCTGGTCTCAAACTCCTCACCACGTGATCCACCCACCCCGGTCTCCCAAGGTGCTGGGATTACAGGTGTGAGCCACCGCTCCTGGCCCCTTGTGTGTATTTTTACACAGAGAGGGTGGTGAAACAGAAGATGTCAAGCAAGTCCCCTGAAGGATCATGAGAAATTTGAGTAGAAAATGAAATAATGAGCTGAATGAGAAGCTGGCAATGTAAGGAAAAGCACTCATTTTATTAGTCCATTCTCATGCTACTAATAAAGAGATACCCAAGACTGAGTAATTTATAAAGGAAAGAGGTTTAATTGATTCACAGTTCAGCATGCTGGGGAAGCCTCAGGAAACTACTTACACTCATGGTGGAAGGGGAAGTGAACACATCCTTCTTCACATGACAGCAGCAAGGAGAAGTACAGCGTGAAGGGGAGAAAAGTCCTTTGTAAAACTATCAGATCTCGTGAGAACTCACCTACTCTCACAAGAACAGTATGAGGGTAACAGCCCCCATGATTCAGTTACCTCCCACTGGGTCCTCCCAGACACTTGGAGCTTATGGGAACTACAATTCAAGATGAGATTTGGGTGAGGACACAGTCAAAACATATCACTCATGGTGAAAGATGTGGAGTTTTAAATGAGCTGGACATGTTCAAGGATTGTTAAGAACATGCTTTGTTAGCTACAGAGTAAGCAAGGTAGAGGGTGGAAGGAAGGCAAAGAATTCAGAGACAAGAACCAGATCATATAGTACCTTGTGGGCCCTTAAGAAGATGAGGCCTTCTTTTATATGTAATGGGAAGCCATCAGAGTGTTTTAAATAGAAAGACAAATGAACTATCATCTACTTTAAGAGATCACTCTAGGTTCTTTCTAGAGAATGGAAAACAGCATGGAACAATAAAGGAAGAATATTAGAAATCTATTTTTATGTTAGTTGTTAGAAAGTCAGTTTGTCTTGTAGGCATCTATTATTTAACAAAAAAATATAAATTTAATGTGAATTCCAATATTTAAAAGCTAATAATTCCCAATTAGCCTGTAAGATGTTATTTACATAATACCACTTATGACATATGACTTGATTTTTTTCCTCTCAACTAGCTGGGATAGCTTTATGCTGATCTCTTAACAAACATATACTTTCTCTGACAATAAACAGTAAGACTTTGAAGTATGGTTTCCTGGGTTTAGAGATAAAAGGATTAGATTGTTAAAGACTGAGAAAACAGATGACTCAGAAAAAGTCTTAAGTTTATTCAATGGCCAACTATTACAACAAGATGAGTATTTACTACTTGCTGCAGATTAATTATAATCTAAATATGACTTAATTTATTCTGAATTCTGAGAGACTAAGCTATCTTTAAACTTTGCATTCTCTAATGATAGAAGTTTCTCCAGTTAAGAGTCATGGAATGTTTTTGTTTGTCAAGTGATTACAAAGTGCTAATCATTATGCAAAGTGTTTACTTACATACTGTATCTCATCAAATCCTCATGACTATTTAAATTGGGCATTACCATTCCTATTTTACAGGTGAGGAAGCTCTGTCACAGAAAGTCTAAGTCATTTCTTATGGCCAAATAGGTAATGTCAAACTTGAGATTCAAAAATCAAGGTCCTCTGATTTGAAAGCAGTCTTAGCCAATGTTCTAGACTGCATCGCTTACAATAAAAATGGCAATTTTTATTGCTAATTGGTAATTACCAATAAAATTAATTAATTGGTAACTGAAACTGATTCCAATTACAGTTCAGTCACTATCTGGTGGTGTGATTTGAAGTGAATGACTGAAACAGTTTTATCTGTAAGTGTATCAACAATATAACGTATACTCTATTCTGTACATATCAAAGTTGATGAAATAAACTTTTTGAAAATCTATCACAAAGCCTGATGGCAGAGATGAACCTAAATATATGTAAAAAATATATTACACATAATATATGTGTTTTGTGCATTATATATGTCAAATACTTATGTTATACATATAGTATATGTATCGTATATAATATATACATAACTCTTCCTTCAAAACTAAATTTTTTTAGAAAAAATCATTCCAAAACACAAAACAAATGTAACTTTTTTTTTTTTTTTTTTTTTTTTTTTTTTTTTTTTTTTTTTTGAGACAGAGTCTCGCTCTATCACCCAGGCTGGAGTGCAGTGGCCTGATCTCTGCTCACTGCAAGCTCCACCTCCCTGGTTCACGCCGTTCTCCAGCCTCAGCCTCCCAAGTAACTGGGACCACAGGCGCCTGCCACCACGCCTGGCAATTTTTTTTCTATATTTTTAGTAGAGGCAGGTTTTCACCGTGTTAGCCAGGATGGTCTCGATCTCCTGACCTTGTGATCCACCCACCTCAGCCTCCCAAAGTGCTCTGATTACAGGCGTGAGCCACCGCACCAGGCCGTATCTGTCTTTTTAACCAGAGATACTTATCCTAAATTTACATTTTTTAAACATGAAGGGCACTATCATCAACAACTATTATTATAGAAAAGGGGCCAGGAATCATTAGCTATAATGCTAAATGCATGATTACACTTTACCATGCTCTTTTGTGTTTTGAATTCCACATTCCCAGTCACCTTTCAAGCTGTCCGGTAGAACTCTCTCCTAATACTGGTTATTTGTAATAAGTATTACAAATTATTGATGCTGTTTTTATAACTTTACACTTCTATTTTATGCTTCTAATCTGTGGCGAGCTGGACGTTTAGATGACTACGTTTATAGAATGTGTTACAGAAGCAAAATTATATACAAACAAAGCAAGGATTCAAGAGGTCTATTATGGCTGAAGTCCATGAATTTTAGTGCATGGCCTGTGACATTTATTTTAGTTCTGAAGTATTGCTTTTGATTTAATCTACAGTTCTTGATTTTGCTCTGGGTAGATAGCCAAAGGGAATAACCTATAAATGAGACATTTGTTGTCTTATTAAAAATTATTAATTAAAAATTAAAATTATTTCATATGTTTTAGCAAAACATAAGAAATAAAACCTTTCCTCAATAATAAATTCTCATGTACTTTATAAGTATCAGTGCTGATTTTCTCTTTAGGGTATGACAGCTTAGGGGTTAGCTTACTTAGCAGTTAGCAAAATTCATATCTTACAAGTTGTAGGCTGTCACAAGTTAATGTAATCCTTCAATTGAAAAATTCTGGTGATCCCATAATATCTGACATCTATAGGTCACATTATTTCATTTTATTTCTTTTGTTCCAGACCCAGCTAATATCTAATGAAAATGATTGCTTAGCATAGAGCCTTACATGGCAAAGCTGTTTGATAGATGATAAACCAATAGCAATGCAAATGACAACCATCAGTCATATTCATTTCCATATTCCTAGACAGTCAGTGCCTGGCCTATCACAGGCACTCAATACATGTTTCTTAAAGTGAGGCATTAATACACACATGTAACTGACTCAGTTGTGTGGGTGCCTCCTACGCAGGCATTATAGATATGAGTTTAATTTTAACATTTAGAGGATTTAACATTTAGAGAATTGCAATGTCATTGGAAAAAGTCAATGATTGTATATTAGTCACATGCATCACCATTTAAATATCCTGAGACTTCCCTCCTACTAATTTTTTAAAGGCGAAAGAAATGATAGCTATAAATCTACAAGGAAATCATAAGAAGATTCATAGGGAATATCAACGAATATGTGTTCAGACAGAAAGCATACAGTTGGCATCACAACCCATACGGGAAAAGATGGAGTATTTTTAAATGATACTAACAAAATCAGTTCATTATAAGAAAAAAATAGATTTGAGTCCCTTTCTCACACTACATCCAAAAGGAAAATTCAGATGGAATAAATATCTACATATAGAAGAGAAAATTATATTGCTAATAGGAGATAATACAGAGAATATCTTTGTGGTTCCAGAGTAGGGGAAGAATATTTTGGCTTAATCTAGCCCCAAAACTGTTCTCGTTTTATAGTTTGTTTTTTTTGTTTCTTTTTTAAACTTTTATCTTATGTTCAGGAGTACATGTGCAGGTTTTTTCTATAAATAACTCATGTCACAGGAGTTTGTTGCAGATTATTTTGTCACCCAGGCAGTAAGCCTAGTACCCAGTAGTAATGTTTTCTGATCCTCTCTCCTCCCACTCTCATTTTATAGTTTAAATGGAGTTTCTTCTCATTAATCAGGAGAAAAGCCAGAACCAACAATTGACTCCCCCATCTTGTTCTTTCCTGGAAACCATTTTTCATATATTTATCTGCCCCAAGGGACACATACGCTATCTTGAATCCTTCTGATCCTTGGAGATCTGGTTAAACCTGACCTGAAGCACAATTTCAGTCTGTGACTATACAGAGCCCTCCTCACAGTCTGTGGGAGCTGCTGAGACAGGTGTTCAGGCTTTCTTCTGACTGTATATTTTCCTATCTATGTGGGCTTTTGCTCTCCATGAGTACAGATATGTACCCAGCCCCGTCACTGGTTCATATACACACCTTCAAACACACATCACTCTTAAACAATCACATCTACTAGTGACATGCTTTTCTCCATTTGGTAACTTCACTCAACATACAGCAGACAATGGGTGGACTTATTTTAAATTCCATACAGCTTTCTACCATCTACCTAGCCCCACAAACCTCTTCCTCGCTCCTTTTTCTAGATTGACAGGTATGTTATTTTAACATCTCACTTAGAACATTTCCACCCACTTCCAAGTCCCCGAAGATCTCATCTTCCACTCTCAATCACTTATCAAGGGACTGTAGTTATTTTCTTTGTATTTTTCCCTGAGCAAATACACTAGGTTTTTATAAAAGGAATTGTGATGAAAGCTGTTAATAAGATTTCCCCACCTTATCACAAATATGGAGTTATCATACCTAACATGATGCCATGTATAAAAATCATTTGGTGACTCAATTATATAGCCCAGGAAAGAAAGCTAATAAATAGAAACTACACTCTAAATAGTCTAGATACTAGAACTTGTTTGGTGACATCACACCTCAATCCATTAAGAACTGTCTGCTAAGTTGTAAGAGTTAAGACATTGCAAAAAGTGGTGAACCAGTAAGTACTGATTTTAATGAAGGTGAAAAATATATTTTCCTCACTACCTACAGGAAAACACTCTGTTTAAAATAAATGAACAATGAACAACCAAGCAGAAAAGATACTGGCCTGAATACTATAATGAAAATGACACTATGTAGACCTCCTGGGTATATTCAGATTAAAAGTCTGTCACTCTTCTGACCCCTTGTCCTGAGGAAAGCTACTTAGGTCAAAAGGGACATGTGCATCTGAAAGGTTGTAGTGACGTGGAGTGCTGAGAAAGTAGCCCCTTCTTCACACCCTGTGTAGTCACTCAAGCCAGGCTCCACCAATGCAGAGACAACCAAGGTCAGGCCAGAGAGAAGCACAAATAAGACAAGATGGGGCAAGTTAATTCTGGATAAATCCAGTATCTCATTTTAGAGACTCTTAAGTGAACATGTTATGGTGAAATTTTAATCAGCTGATGAACGTGTACCAACCTTTTCAAATTTACTTAATCGTGGAAATTAACTTCTTTTGGATTAAAAAAAAAAAAATCTGTAAGAATTTGGCCATGCACGGTGGCTCACTCCTGTAATCCCAGCACTTTGGGAGGCCAAGGCAGGCAGGTCACCTGAGGTCGGGAGTTGCAGACCAGCCTGGCCAACATGGTGAAACCCCGTCTCTACTAAAAATACAAAAATTAGCTGGGCATGGTGGTGGGCACCTGTAGTCCCAGCTACTCAGGAGCCTGAGGCAGGAGAATTGCTTGAACCCGGGAGGCGGAGGTTGCAGTAAGCCAAGATCACGTCACTGCACTCCAGCCCAAGAGACAGAATCAGACTCCAGGTCAAAAAAAAAAAAAAAAAATTTTTTTTTTTCATCTTACACATTGTAATTTGTTTGTTTGTTTTGGATTCAGGGGTACATGGGCAAGGCTGTGGGTTTATTATGTGATGACAAGGTTTGGGATATGAATGGTTCTGTCACCTCATCCAGATGGTGAACATAGTACCCAGTAGGTAGTTTTTCAGTCCATTCCTCCCTCTCTCCTCCCCTCTCTAGTAATTCCCAGTGTCTACTGTTCCCATCTTTATGTCTATGTGTTTTTAATACTTAGCCCCCACTTATAAGTGAGAACATACAGTATTTGCTTTTCTGGTTTTGCATTAATTCATTTAAGTTAATGGCCTCCACCTGCATCCATATTGCTGCAAAGGACAAGATTTCATTCATGTTTATGGCTGTGTAGTATTCCATGGTGTATATGCACATTTTCTTGATTCAATCTAACAATGATGGGCACCTACGTTGATTCCATATATTTGCTATTGTGAATAGCTCTGTGATGAATGTACATGAGTCTTTTTGATAGAATGAATTATTTCCCTCTGAGTATATACCCAGTAGTGGGATTGCTGGATTAAATCTACAATGAGCCTGGGAGTCCGGGGGCGGATCATGAGAAGTTTGAGACCAACCTGGTCAACACAGTGAAACCCCGTCTCTACTAAAAATACGAAAATTAGCCGGCCATGGTGGTACATGCCTGCAGTCTCAGTTACTCAGGTGGCTGAGGCAGGAGAATCATTTGAACCTGGGAGGCAGAGGTTGTGGTGAGTCGAGATCACACCACTGCACTCCACCCTGGGTAACATAGCGAGACTCCATCTCAAAAAAAGAAAAAAAAAAAAAAAAAGAACTGCAATGAGATACCATCTCACACTACTCAGAATGGTTATTATTAAGAAGTTTTAAAATAATAGATTCTGGCAAGGCTATGGAAAAAAGGGAACACTTATATGTTGTTGGTGGGAATGCAAATTAGTTCAGCTACTGTGGAAAGCAGTTTGGAGATTTCTCAAGAAACTTAATAAGAATTTTGAGTAAAAATAGACTAGTTAAGTAATCCTAAGTGAAAGGGAGAAAGACATTCTCAGTGCAAGGTGTAGAAATGATTCATTTAAATTGCAAGATTTCAATGAGTTGACATTTAATTTGAAATCCTACCTCCCTATAATCTCCAGAGCTTCTTTTGGCAGCGATTAAAACCATTTCCTAAAATTCACTATGATTTAGCTATTTTAGCATTAATTTGAATTCCTATAAGCCAGAAGAATGGCTTAACAATTTTAAAAACATTTCTACTCTTAGAACATGGAGCTACATGAATGCTGTTGTCACCATTGTTACAAAATGTTAGGCAGTTCTATCTCTCTAGTAACTTGATCTTAATGTATGTGATCCAAGCAGGGAAAGTGCTCAATTAAGCATGCTGTTAAAATGCCTGAGCATTCCCTGGGGCAGCTGGCATTGGTATCTTGGCTCCTGGCATAGTTGTTCATGATGAAAAAAATTATCTGCTCCCCATTGTCAACTTCATTATTTTATACTTTCAAAGTTCTCATTCTACTTTTGGATATCCTAGACTATGCTACTGAATGTATGTTTCCCGCATGAAACTTTGCACAGCAAAGACAAAGGATAGTCCAGACTCTTTGTTAAACTGGCTGGTCCCAGATTTTCTCTAACTGGCACACTTCCAGAAGTGAAATTCTTTCCTTATTGACTTCCCATTTAGAGTAAAGGAACCCTTCTATTTGTTTTTATGACAGCCATAAAAAGGTATAGTTTTACCTAAATGGAAAAAAAGTCAAATAAGTTCTACTAGTAAAAAAATTATCATTGAACATAAAATTAGTTCCTCAACCATTTTATGTCATTATATAATGAAGGCACCTAATTTCCTACAATCATTATCTTAGTCTATTTCTGCTCCGATAACAAAATACCTTAGACTGAGTAATTTATAAAAAATAGAAATTTATTTCTCACAGTTTTTGAGACTGAATGCCCAAGATCCAGATGTCAGCAGGGGCCTGGCACAGTGGCTCACACCTGTAATCCCAGCACTTTGGGAGGCAGAGGCAGGCAGATCACCTGAGGTCAAGAGTTCGAGACCAGCCTGCCCAACAGGGTGAAACCCCATCTCTACCAAAAATACAAAACAAATCAGCCGGGAGTGGTGGCATCTGCCGGTAGTCCCAGCTACCTGGGAGACTGAGGTGGGAGAATTCCTTGAACCCGGGAGACAGAGGTTGCAGTGAGCTGAGATAGCGTCACTGCACTCCAGCCTGAGCGACAGAGTACAGTGTAGTCACTCAAGTCAGGCTCGAGTGACTGGCTCAAAGAAAAAAGAAAAAAAAAAAAGATGTCAGTAAGTTTGGTGTCTGATTAAGGCCCACGTTCTGCTTCCAATGTGGCATCTCTTGCTTATTCTTATATGGTGGAAGTAAGCAAAAGGGCCAGATAATGTGTCCTCACATGGCAGAAGCGATGGAAAAATAAGAGTGCAAAAAGGAGCTAACTAGTTCTCTCCAGCCCTTTCATAGGCACTAAACCTATCCATATATGCGTGCAGAGTCCTCATGGCCTAACCACCACCTAAATGACCCATCATGAATTTTGGAAGGGACACAGACATTCAAACGATAGCTGTAACACTGTTACAGAATTTAGAAAATAAATTTTTAGTCAATTATCTTATTTTTAAGAGATTATTTCTAAATTTCTACAGAAAAATTACGAAAGTAATGAATTTTCTTGTTTATTTTAAAAACTAATTTTACTTGTAGAAAAAATAAAATTAATTCAAAAATTGTCATAATTTTTTTTAAGATAATGTAGAGAATTCTCCTTTAAAATACTGAGGTACTGCTACTGAGAAACTTGAAAGACCAAAGGTCTATGGAAATATCTTCATTTCTAATCAACTATGTCTGACTTTGGTTCATAGCAAAGAGGTATTAACAAAATAAATCAACTGAGATAGCTAAAATTTGTTTTTATACTATTTCAAAGGCTTAAGAATAAAAATTGAATCTATCAGATTTATATCAAACCTAATAAAATGTTTTAGTTTGTTGGCTTTAAAATTTTTAATTCATTTTTGTATCATCTATGACAGTGAAGATTATGTCAGTCCTAATTAAAGAGAGTGAAGTCCCTCCTTATTTAAAATCAGAGTGGTATTTTGAGAATTTCAATATTTGAATGATAAAAGAAAAAGCCAGCCAAAGGTCTCAAACATTCGTTTAAATTACCTGACAGAGAGAACCCATAATTTCTATATTTGAAAGAGGTCTTGTATAAAACTGGAGAATTGTTTATTTTAATAGTATAAAAAATGACCTTGTATCTCCCTGATAGAAATAATTCTTAAGTCAGGTATAAACAGACTCGGAGAGGAGAGAAAGAGAAAATGTACTTTAAGTTATAGGGGCATAAAAGTGAAATGGATTTTGATGACATCACAAGCTGTACAGCAGAAATAGGAGCTTTTAATTTGATCCTATAATTTTCTTTTCTTTTTTTTTTTTTTTTTAAGAAAAAGGAAGTTTTTTTTAATGACATAGACTGGCCATAAAATGTTTCAAGAGATGTAGAAGCCTACCAATCAGCTACTTGTTTTAATGAACACTTCAAACTTAGCCTATTCAAAACATGTTTTTCTTTTGTCAATTTCCCTTAAGAACCTTCTTGAAGGGCTGGGAGAAAGGGTGAGGTTGACAGTAGGGACCAAGATGGAAGTGACTGAGAAAGAATTCAGACCACATGAAATCTCTAACATGTTTTAAAATTAAAATTAAAATTAACGGCTTGTGTTATGTTTATACTTATCTTCTGGCCATGTTGTAATAAATAAATAAAACCTCCTACAATGAAGTGTGTTTTCTAATTTCTCTCTCACTGGCTAAAGGGTGATTCTGTTCAGCTAATAGTGTGTTGTTTCAATGGAAATTCAGGTGTATAAATAAGTGAGAAATAAGCCAAGCCAAGAAAGTAGCATGCTTTGCTTCCTTCTGCTTGTTAATTTAGAAAAATAGTGCTGCTCCCAACCATCACTAAATGTGCTTTATTCAGTGGGTGGCAATTCTGATTCTTGTTCTCTTGGAATGGCTGTTCCTATTTTCATGGGTGGGAGGTCTGTGAAGGTGAATAACATGGCTTCCACAGACGTAGACTCAATGGTGAAACCAAATGAAGAAATCTGTAGCCCCTGTCTGAGGTGTCTGGTGGAGATTAGGTCTGATCTCACACCTTTTGGTCTTGCTCTGTCTAAACAAACACTCAAATCTGAAACCCAGCCAGTCATAGCAGTCCCTGCCTACATGTGTAATCGCAGGCATTTCAGAGTTTAGTCTTAAGTCCTGGCTGTCAAGTTCGTAATAAAAATATGCTATTTAATGTTTGCAGAATGAGGAAAGCTAACTGGCCAAGGGGATTTTTTCCAAGTTGTCAATTATTCTCTAGAATCAAGGAGTATTTTTCTTTTTTCTTTTCTTTTCTTTTTTTTAACAGTGACACTTTGCTTGTATATAGTTCACTTGGTACCCACTCTTTTTGATCATCTGACATTCCTGCAATAAGAGTGGAAATTTACAACTTTAATGAAAACTTTGTCATCACCAATCAAAACCATAAGTCAAATTAAGTGCAATCATCCTTTTAAGAATCATCTGAGATTCTTTTAGAGCTAGCTCATAATGCAAAACATCTACTTTCAGGCATAACTGGTACAAATCAGAATCATTTACATGCTTATCATAGAAATTTCCAGTGGTGTACTGCTTTCTTCCTATATCATTCCCAGATCATTTATTTAGCATATATTTATTGAAATTGTAGTGAGTAAGGTCCAGGTTACCCACAATTGTGTCCTGGGCCTCAAAAGATTTATAATCATTTAGAAAGGTGGATTTGCAAATTCCGAGAATACACACACACACACACATATACACATGAGATAAATTTCTGTCGATATAATGGATAAGTGTTTTTTGTTTTCTTGATTGCAGCTGCTATGGTCTGAATATTTACGTCCTACCAAAATTCCTGTGTTAAAATCTAATCCCCCCAGGGTAATGGTAGTAAGAGGGGGGCCTTTGGGAGGTGATTAGGATTATATTAGGAGCGCTCACGTATGAGATTAGTGCCGTTGTTTTAAAAGGTGTGAGGAAGCCTGTTTGCTCCTTGTGCCATGTGGGGACACAGCAAGATGATGTCATCCATGAAGCAGGGACCTTCCACCAGAAAATTCATTTCACTGAATCTTCTGACACCTTGATCTTGAACTTCCTAGCCTCCAGAACTGTAAGCAATAAAACCCTGTTATTTATAAATTACCCAGTCTCTTGTACTCTGTTGTAGCAGCCCAAACATGCTAAGATATTAGGTTGGTGCAAACATAATTGTGGTTTTTGTATTGTTGAAATTTGCCATTTGATATTGGAATACATTCTTAAATAAATGTGGTTACGTTACATATCATTTTAGTGTGCATTTTTTGCTTTAGTTTTTATTTTGCAAATGACTTATTTAGCGCTGTTTATTTTATATTAATTAAACTATGGAAATGATGTCAGACAAAAAGCAAGTTCAAGCGATTTTCCTATTTGAGTTCAAAATGGGTCGTAAAGCAGTAGAGACAACTTGTAACATCAATGCATTTGGCCCAGGAATTGCTAACAAATGTACAATGCAGTGGTGGCTCAAGAAGTTTTGCATAGGAGATGAGAGCCTTGAAGATAATGATCATAGTGGCCGGCTATCAGAAGTTGACAGTGACCAGTTGAGAGATGCCAAAGAACTCAAAGTGAACCATTCTATAGTCATTCGGCATTTGAAGCAAATTGGAAAGATGAAAAAGCTCAGTAAGTGAGTCCCTCATGAGCTGAGCAAAAATAAAAAATAAAAAAGTTATTTTGAAGCGCCTTCTTCTCTTATTGTACTCAACAACAAAGAACCATTTCTCAATTGGATTGTGACATGTCATGAAAAGTGGATTTTATATGACAATTAGCTACACCAGCTCAATGGTTAAACCGAGATGAATCTCCAAAGCACTTCCCAAAGCCGAACTTACATCAAACAAAGGTCATGGTCCCTGTTTGTTGATCTGCTGCCAGTCTGATCCTCTACAGCTTTCTGAATCATGGTGAAACCATAACATCTGAGAAGTATGCTCAGCAAATCAATGGGATGCACCACAAACTACAGCTCCTGCAGCCAGCATTGGTCAACAGAAAGGGCGCAGTTCTCCACAGCAATGCCTGACTACACGTTGTACAACCAACCCTTCAAAAGTTGAACAAATTGGGCTATGAAGTTTTGCTTCATCCACCATATTCACCTGACTTCTTGCCAACTGACACTTCTTCAAGCATCTTGACAACTTTTTGCAGGGAAAACATTTCCACAATGAGCAGGATGCAGAAAATGCTTTCCAAGACTTCAAATCCTGAAGCACTGATTTTTATGTTACAGGAATAAACAAACTTATTTGTTGACAAAAGATGTGCTGATCATAATGGTTCCTACTTTGATTAATAAAGGTGTGTTGGAGTCTAGTTATAATGATTTGAAATTCACAGTCCAAAACCTCAATTACTTTTGCACCAACCTAATAGTACCTATATGAATATAGTCACTCTTCTCCAGACTCATATTCTGTTCTCCATAGTTAAGGCCCTTAAGAGCCACTCCCAGGCAGGTTTTCCTGGTTATAATCAGTACATATTAGTCAGGCCTATCACTCTATGTTGAACATTCTCTTTCTTCTCCTAGTATGAACATTATTTTCCTGATTACGTCATGCAGAGATTTGTCCTATGTAATTGGTTCAGCAGCAATTAGGGGAAGTAGGGAAGTAGAAAGAAAGACAAGCATCATCTTGGAAGTCATCGATCTTGGGTGAATCCTTTGCACAGTTTTAAGCAATGGGAGGATGCTCTTTTTCATCACGATGGAGGGAGGGTGTTTATTGCTGCTGGCTCATAGGGATTGAAATTCTTAAGAGTTCATCCTCCCAAATGTCTCCATCCAGGCTTAATATTCCACTCCTCCCCATTAGGGCCTGAATTCATTATAGAAGAATTTGCCAGAAATATGAATTCAGTCTCCTTTTGGCTCTACCTCTCTTCCTATAAAATCTTGATCCTGATTTTCAACACATTTTTCTCTTCAACACATTTTGCACATGAGAGAAATGTGAGTCTCTTGAAATGCTGCAAAGAATGGCTTTTGGCTTTCACTCTGCAACCTTATTTAATAGTGTCTGTTTTCCTCCTTCATAGCCTATATGGCTACTAACAACTGCTAATTAATTTTACAATCTTTATTAATGTAATTTAGCCCATATAATTCATGTAAAGAACTATTACAAAAGAAATGCATTACTTCTTCATTTGTACTCCAATCCATCATAGGTGGTGAAAAGCAGGATGCTGATAATCTCAATTGGTCTCTTTGGATTTTGGAAACAATGCATATCACACTGGGAATATTGCTTTTGTTCCATGTAATGAGTGACTTAGAAGGCTGGCAGTTTTCAGTGTGGTCCATAGCAAGATATATTCTTCAGCAGTTTTAGTTATGGTAAAAGTAGCTCTGCCACTTTTTACAAATGACTTGCAGATCACATAGTACAGGAGGTCAGAGGTCTTTTTGGTAGATAAAACATTATGTCTAGTCTCTGGAGAACCACAGCAAAAAAATCACACAACAGAATTAGGAATTGAAACAAAGTCATACTATCTTTAGCAAAGAACTAGTCACATTTTGAAAGAAGCTCCTTATGCTGTTGGGTCCTGTTAGAGATGGTGTGCCGGAACATGGGCTACCGGGTGACAATGTAATGAAATGTCCACCCAGAAGTGGATCTTTTCTTTTTCCATCAGATCACCATAGAAAAGTCCAAGCCCATTTCCAGCCCCACAATGGCTAAAAATCTTAACAAAGGGAGGGAAGTCAGTGCATCCAAGGTAGGTGTGGTATGGGTGTCAGGTCCTCTGTTCCTACTTATTCGTATTTGGATTTCCTTTTTCGTCCTTTGTCAAGAAAATTAGACAAAGAGATGTCTGTCCAAGGATAAAGAAATCTAGAATGGATGACAGGAAGAGGAAAATTAAGATGTTGGGATCAACTGCAGTGGCAGAGACTGTAGACTGTTTCATCAAAGCATCCTAGAGCCAGGTTTCTTGTTTTGTTTTTTCTTGTTTGTTTTGGTTTGGTTTTTAAGAAATTGTGACTGGCCACTGGTATATGTTGTTTGCATTAGTTTACTATCACTACATAACACATTATTACTACTCACCTAGAGGATTTAAAAAAAATCTCACATTTCTATAATTCAGAAGACCAGAAAGTGCCAAAATTAAGGTATCAGCCAACTTGGACATTTATCTGGAGGCTATGAGAAAGCGCCTCCTTGGAGATTATTCAGCTTGTTGGGATAGAGTCCAGTTCCTTACAGTTGTAGAACTGACAGCCCCGTTATCTTGCCTGCTGTTGGCTAGGAACTTCTCTCGGCAGCTAGAAATTTGTTATGACTGAGCTGTGTTCTACCAAAATTTATATGTTGAAATTTTAACCCAGAGTATCTCAAAATATGACTGTATTTAGAGATAGAATCTTCAAGAAAGGAAATCAGGTAAAATGAGGTCATATGAAAGGGCCCTGATCCAATATAATTGGTATCTTTAAAAGAAGAGGAAATTTAGACACAGGCATGTACACAGGAAAAATCATGGAAAGATACAGGGAGAAGATGACCTGTAAGCCAAGGAGAGAGGTCTTGGAAGAAACTACCTCTGCTGACATCATGATCTCAGACTTCTGGCCTTCAGAACTGTGAGAAAATAAACTTCCGTTGGTTAAGCTACTCAGTCAGTCTATTTTTTTGAGATGGAGTTTCACTCTTGTTACTCAGGCTGAAGTACAATGGCATAATCTCGGCTCACTGCAACCTCTGCCTCTTGGGTTCAAGTTATTCTCCTGCCTCAGCCTCCTGAGTAGCTGGGATTACAGGCGCTTGCCACCTCACTTGGCTAATTTTTGTATTTTTAGTAGAGACAGGATTTCATCATCTTGGCCAGGTTGGTCTCAAACTCCTGACCTGAAGTGATCCACCTACCTCAGCCTCCCAAAATGCTGGGATTATAGGCATGAGTCACTGTGCCTGGCCAGTCTGTCATTTTTTTATGGCAGCCCTAGAAAACTAATGCAAAGCTACTCTCTGGTTCTTGCATATGGGCCTCTCCATCTTTGAATCAGCAATAGTGCATCAGATCTTTCTAGTGCCTTGAATCGCTTCTGCTACCACCCAGAGGAAACTCTATTTTCCACTATTCTCACAGGAGACAATTCCACTAAATTTTCTGCCATTACCCAACAAGCATCTCCATTCCTCCTGTTTCCAATAACATGCCCCTCACTTTATTCTGAGCCCTTACCAGAAAAGCTCATAAAACTCATATTTTGACTCACAATCAGTTGAAGACAATTTAGGCATTCTCTATCATCAGATCTTTCAAAATTTTTCTCAGACTTCGATTGTGCAGGTATTAAAAGTATATCTCTCTTGATAGATGGATGGATGCATGGATGGATGGATGGATGGATGGATGGATAGATAGATAGATAGATAGATAGATAGATAGATAGATAGATAGATAGATAGATAGATGGCATGGTTGTGGGGACTGGAATAAAGTCCTAAATCTATACAGCAGACATTCAGGAAGGCACAGTCTTTAACCTCTGGCTATGGTTGAAGCTCTCATCCACAAGAAAGAAAGATTACAAACAGGATAGAACTCCCTGAGAACAGGTTGAACTTGTCCTCAAGAGAAATTTCTTCTTTTTCTTTCTGTTTCAGTTTCTCTCTCTCTCTGTCTCCCCCCTCCCCTCAGAAACATCAACCCTGCTTTTAAGGCTTTGCAACTCATTCACTTAGGCCCACTCACTTTATCCAGAATAATCCCTCTTGCTTAAAGACAATGCATTAGGATCTTCATCAACTACAGAATTCCTTCACAGCAACACCTGTATTTGTGTTTGTATAAAAAGGCAAGTTGAAACATCACAATAGCCACCACAGTGTTAGTGCTCTCTGTACAAGCCTTTATTACTCACTCTTACCTCATGGGCAGAAAGTGTGCTACCGCAAGCATCTGTGGCTCTCAGGCCAAGAGTCTTTCCTCAATCCGTGCACTGGACGGAATGGAAACACTGGGGAACTAACATCTCCAGGAAGTATTCTCAGCCTGTGAAAAATGGATCTTTGAAGATAAATAGATCAGCTTCTGTACCCACCAGGTGTTCTTCTCCAACAGAATTGAATTCTATTACCCTCACCTGCAGACTGTTCATCACACCCTTTCCTTCTGCCTCACCTGCCCACTTCCCTATCAATGATTACTGAAGTCACCTTACACATAAACCACTGCTACTCATATTCTTGCCTTGAACTTTGCTTCTGAGGTAACTTTTCCTAGGACACCTCTCTTCTCAGTGTTCTTCTGTCACCAACTCCTAATGAAATTAGTCAGTGTTCTTCACTGCAAATGACATAAGTCAGTTCTAGTAAATTAACAGGTAGAGGCTGTTTGCAAGAAGGCAATCAGGTGGCTCCAGAAATGAATGAAAGTCTGTAGCACTAGCTTCAGAATATGATAGAAATGAAGAGAGATGAGTGGTTGGGAACATAGCCATGATTTTCCCTTAAAAACTATCTGCTTAGAAAATACCAATCACCAGAAACTCCCTGTAGCACTTTGGGCTCTTGACCGCCACTTTCTCAAGAGATTTGTCTGTTTTTGTACTTTTGTGCCACTTTCTCAAGTCCTGAGTGGGGTATCTGATTGGCAGACACAGGGTCACATGGCCACATCTTGGCAGCTCTGGGTAAAGGATGGTGCATACTTATCTTCCCAAGATAGAAAGTTGATCTACTGGGTAGCTAAGGGAATACAAATGTTCTCTGTTTTCACAGTAGCCATTGGCAGTAAAGAACTTTCCATAGGATAGATCTTATTTTAGTATATGCAGTGATATTAGTGCAAATACTGAATTTTAGGAAAGGACATTCCAATATCTTTTTTGTCTTCAGAACAGTCTCATGTGAGTTCTGGGTATAAACAAATATATACACAGCAAGACTGTACTCATACATGTACATACACATATATATACAAAGAGCAGGAATTGCTTGATGTAAAAACTATTTCATACGATTTCCGCCAGTGACTAATCTTTTCTTCTTTCCTCTCTATGTTAAGCAATCTTGAACAAAACTAAATTTCAGGGATAATTGCTTCAGAACTTGTGTGGATTCTCTACTAAAATGTAACCGGTGAAAGTTAGTAGGACATTTCAGACCCCTCAAAATGAACTAGTTGTGTTTAAATTTCATATGCCAAACTAACACCTCAAAAAAGAAAAAAAAAAACAGCATATGTGATGGATGGAAGCAGAGCTGCCATTGAAAACTATTTAGGTCATGGTTAGGTTAAATCCAGGGTGAGGCAGAAGAAAGGGTGAAAAAGAGTGTAAGAGGATCTTTTAAAAACAGTGCTATCCCTGAAACCACCCTGAAACAAGCCATTGATGGGAAAAGTGACTTATGATGCCTGTCAAGCATATTGTTTGTGTGTGTGTGTGTGTGTGTGTGTGTGTGTGTGTGTGTTTTAAGATAGAGTAATAGAGTAAGAGAGCCAGAGACAGAGAAACCAACATGACCTACATTTCACACGCATGGAAGTTGTAGATAAGCATATTTTATTTAATGTATGTTTACATATTTCTTTCACCAAAAGCTCACATGCTTCTTACAGGAGGCCAGTATAAATTCTTGCTTTATTACAAAATTCTATGCTTTCCTTGAACTTTCCTGCATTTCCCAAACAGCAACTTCCCTACATCTCCTAAACAGAATGCATGAAGCCAAAAGTCTCACAAGTTATTAAACCTCCAAGAATATTTAAATTAATCCACTTTTATAATTTAAAGGAGTTAAATGCCTTCTGCTCATGAATTTACAAAACCCAAAGAACAGCTTTTATTACTACAAACATACATTGTGCTAAGGACATGGCCAAATGATAGGGATGTAAAATCAAATAAGAAATGTCTTCTAAAAGCTTACAGCTTAGAAAAAAACACATACACAGATAATTACAACACAGTGAAAAGAAGTTATTACCAAGGCATGGTCAGATTTACAATGGAAGAAACACAGCTCAAGAAACATCGTGAGTGCAAGTGCAGAGTGAGCCACAAGCAGGAAAATGAGTCCTACAATGTGTAATAGCAAGGCCTAAAACACATGGTTGAAAAAATAATTAGAGACAAGATCAGGAAGGGCCTCGTGTGCAATGGAAAGTAATGTGTATGATATAGGCAGCGAGGAGACATTAAAAGGCTTGACACTAGGAACATATCATCACATTTGCATTTTAGGTCAAACTGTAGAGAAAACAAATTTTTAAGGGAGCAGGTTTGGAGACAGAGAGCACGGGCTTCTGTAGCAGTTCAAATGAGAATAAACAATACCTAAACCAGGAAAAAGGTATTCATAGTAGAAATAAAGTAGAGAACATACAGTTTAAAGTTTTTAAGAGGTACATTAAAGAAAGGTTTTAGCTTTAGTGCAAATGGGGACGAAAATGCCCAGTTTAGGACAATCCCTTCTCTAGTTTGAGAACTCTTTACTTGGGTGGTGTATCCATGATGTACCAATGGAATCAAAGCAATTGGTTTTGTGGGAGGAGAAGCATTCATCTTTGAGCCTGTTGTGTTTGATGTGCATGTGCACATGCAGACAGTTGGGAAATTAAAGGAGACTAGAGACAGAGGATGAGAGTCAACACTGTGATAGGAAGAATAATTTCCTCCTTTCCAAAGATTTCCAGAACCTGTGAATATACTACTGTGCATGAAAAAAGGAAATTTGCAGGGGCAATTAATTTGTAAATCTCAGGATGGGAAGATTATCTGGTATTATCCAGGTGAAAAATGTCCTTGCAAGGGTCCTTACCGGGAAAGACAGGAGCCTATGAGAGCAGCTATGAAAAGAGAAGCTGATGTGATAGAGAGATTGAAAGATGCAGTACCCCTGGCCTTGAAGACAGAAGACATGGCCACAATCAGGTGGTCTCCAAAAGGTGGAAGAGGCAAGGAAAAGAAATCTCTGCTAGAGTCTCCAGCAGAAACACGGCCCTTGGAGACTACTTGGTTTTAGGACATCTGACATCCAGACCAGCATGATAATAAATTGATTTTTAAAAACACTATGTTAGTGGTGATTTTGTACAGAAGCAAAAGGAAACAAATATAAACTCCATATAAGAGTTGGCCACATCTGTTAGGTGTGGTTTCAGAGAAACAGAGGATAAATGCTAAGAGAGAAATGGTTGTAAAAATGGAGTGTTAAAGAAACCTGTTTTAAGAATAAAAATAAAGGAAGAAAAGTAAATGTGGGCTTAGCTTCACAAATTTACACCTATATAAAATAAATATTATATATAGTACACACTTGCATTGCAAATGTGAAAAGGAGAGCTTAAAATGAGATAGGAAAAGGGAACATAGTTATTTTTCACGTGACATTCTAATTCATTTGATAGGGAAAATTATGGGTTTTTTTTCACAAAAAAAGTAGGAAAAGTTACTTGGTCTCATACCTCTTTTCTATTTGAAAAATTAAAAGAAAACAAAACCAAACCAAATACTTACAAAACAAACTTAGCAATATTCCTGGGTTGCAGCTTGCTGGGTAAAGTTTCTAGGGATCATGGATTGTTGCTATGTATTTCCCCAATGGAATAAGTATACAAAGGGTAGGTATTCCACAGAAAAATGAATGATTTCTCTCTGGGGCACTCTGTCCCTTCCCAGTAGTCTATATTTAAGTAAATACTCTCTGTTAAGCAATTAGGAGTTGCTTGTCCTGATGATTGTGTGAAAGAATGTCATGTAAAAGAAACTAAAGGCATCCAATATGCTCAACACTTTTTCTCCCATTCCTCCAAATGAATCCAAATATTTTACCATCTTCTGCCAACATGGAATTCAAGCATGCAGTATGGGCATCTGAAGAGCAAAATCTCAGGAGGCCAAGAAAAACATGAGCTAATCCTTTAAGTTTCCCAGTTATTTGCAAATTTGTCTTTCAAAGTAAGAAACAGCTAGGAAGACAAGAGACTGGGCTGATGGTTTCCGCAATAGCCTCAAAATGAAAACACATGGCATTTTTTCTTAAGATTGGCATTTACTCATTGATGATTTCTTTTTCCGACACAAAGAAGGAATTTAATTACACTTTTTTCCTGCCTAATAGGACCAGGTCATTGAGATTTAATGCCATAGATTTGTTACAGGGCTGAGAAATTATTGGACGGTAGCTATATAGGTGCAGAGTAGTATATGAAGTTCTCTCAAATCTGTTTCCTGCTGGCCTCCCCCTCCTCTCCTGTTCCTTCACTCTAGACATATTATATGTATTAATCCATTTTCATACTGCTGTGAAGAAATACCTGAGACTTTGTAATTTATAAAGAAAAAGAGGTTTAATGCACTCACAGTTCCACATGGCTTGGGAGGCCTCACAATCATGGTGGAAGGCAAAGGAGGAGCAAAGTCATGTCTTACATGGCAGCAAGCAAGAAAGCACGTGCAGGGGAACTTCTCTTGATAAAACCATCAGATCTCATGAGACTTACTCACTGTCACAAGAACAGCATGGGAAAACCCACCCCCATGATTCAATTACCTCTCACTTTGTCCTTCCCACAACACATGGGGATTATGGGAGCTACAATTCAAGATGAGATTTGGGTAGGGACATAGCCAAACCATATCACTGTATGACTTGAGGTTCCTCACACTACACTTCTCAAAGCTTTGCACATTCACATTCCCTGTCTTGGTTCAGGAGTCCCTGCCTCAGAGAGGCTTCTTTGATTTTTTCAAGTGCTAGTAATCAGCCCTTTTGTTGATCTAGACCTCATTGTCCAATACAGTAGCCACTAGCTACATGTGGCCATGGAGCACTTGAACTGTGGGCGGCCCAAATTGAGACTATGCTATAAGTGAAAAATATATGCTGAATTTCAAAGACACAATAGAGAAACAGAATGTAAAACATCTCTGTATTAGCTTGTTTTCATGCTGCTGATAAAGACATACCTGAGAGTGGACAATTTACAAAAGAAAGAGGTTTAATGGACTTACAGTTCCACATGGGTGGGGAAGCCTCACAATCATGGCAGAAGGCAAGGGAGGAGCAAGTTGTGTCTTACATGGATGGCAGCTGGCAAAGGGAGAGAGAGAGCTTATGCAGGGAACTCTTCTTTTTAAAACCATCAGATCTCGTGAGACGTATCCACTGTCATGAGAATAGCACAAGAAAGACCCGCCCCCATGATCCAATTACCTCCTACTGGTTCTCTCCCATGACACATGGGAATTGTGGGAGTTATAATTCAAAATGAGATTTGGGTGGGGACACAGTGAAACCATATCAATCTCATTGATCATTTTTGTATTAGTTATATATAGTGATGAAAATATCTATTCCTTAAATGAAATATATCACTTAAATCAATTTCCTCTGTTAATTCTTATCTGTTTAAGGTGACTAGTAGAAAATTTCAAATTACATATGTGGCTCATATTTGTGGCTCTCCTGGTATTAGCATCCTATTGGATAGTGCTATTCTAGAACTTGTTCACCCCAATCATGAACTAAAAAAATTATATGGCATAGATGATAGTGATTTTACCTATCTCTTTTAATAGTCTTTTTAATGGAAAAGGGCATATCTTACTTATATCTTGTCTTTGACACCTATGACAACATCTAGAACTTATTAGACACACAGTAAAAAATCTGCAAAATAAGTGGAAATTAAAGCATTAGAAAAATATTCTCAAACAATTGTATAGTTCAAGTTATATTGTTACCTGTTTACATGTTATTACAACATGTTAGTATTGAGAAAAATGGTTTAGGATTACATTTCCTCATTTTTCTTCTCAATTCTTGATAGGTATTTGTTAATTTGTTATTCAAAAGTTATGGAAAGAAATTCTACCACTAAAATTATGTTCCAAGTACTGTAAAAAACTGATAAAATGCTTAAGCCACCAAGAAGTATAGGATTTTTATTGGCAATATAGTTAGAAATTAGCTAATCAGTTCCTACTTAATCAGAAAACACTGTATGTTTTCTAATTATTTTACCTTCACTCTGGGAGGCCGAGGGGGGCGGATCACAAGGTCAGAAGATCAAGACCATCCTGGCTAACATGGTGAAACCCTGTTTCCACCAAAAATACACACACACACACAAAAATTAGCTGGGCGTGGTAGTGGGCACCTGTAGTCCCAGCTACTCTGGAGGCTGAGGCAGGAGAATGGCATGAACCCAGGAGGTGGCAGTTGCAGTGAGCCAGGATTGTGCCACTGCACTCCAGCCTGGGCAACAGAGGGAGACTCCGTCTCAAAAAAATTAAAAATAAATTAATAAAACAACATTACTATTGGCATATATAAATACAGATTATATATAAGATGTTTCAGAGAATGTGTCTTTCAGAATACAACATGGAATTGAAAATGATGTGCCAAAATTATGAATCAAAAATCAGTTCCATTGCCAATAGTATGAAATGGAAGCATCGCACTCTCCAGCCCAATAGATAGCATCTCTCCAATTGTGATACTTGAAAGTATTATAGAAAACAAAAAATAAAAATAACCTTAGATCAATGAAGTCCTCTGGTCTTAAAAGAAAACTTAAATTGTGTTTTTTATCTTGGTTGCACATACTAAGATAGAAAAACTAAAATATTTTGTTAAGGTAAGTCACAACAAAAAATGCTTAGTTGACAAAAATTCTTTAGTTTTTGGAATATGTGATTTGACCCGGGTTTTATTATTTCTTTGTGCCTACTCTGAGTCACATTATAGAATATGTAAAGGGAAAGGTCAAGCAAAAGCCAATGGAGGCCTTGCAAGGTTCAGTTGGCCATGCCACGGGTCTGCCTTTTAAATATTACCACATATTGGTAAACAGGGTATTTGTTGAAAAACAAAATTATTCCGTAAAATCCATTTGTGAATCATAGTATCTTTTTTGATGAAATATGCAGTTATTTTTAGATAATACTACTCCTTTTCAGGCATCAAAAGAAACTCATGGTAGAGTCACTCACTAACCGCTTGACCTTCAGAAAACTAGTGGATTTAGAAGATTCTCAGATTTGTCTATGAATTTGAGACTTTCATCCTGGGGCCTGCCTGTTTCACAAGTTGTTATGTGCCTGAAAGGGTGGTGAAGTTGGATGCAGAAAATCCAGGTGCACTTCTGAAATTAAGAGAGTTTTTATTTCAAGAGACTTAAAGTTACTCATTCAAAAATGAGAATTTTTGATTTGATAACTTCAAAGTCAATTTCATTTTAAAAATGGTTTTTAAAGAAAATGCTGTTTAAGTAATCATACCACTCATGTTATATTCTTTAATATTGCTAAAATATGTTACCATATACAAAGTAAGGCACAAAATGGTATTTAATACACTCTCAGGTACTATAAAATATAAGTATTTGTTTTTATTAGAAGACGATTGGGTACTTTATTATATCTCTTTTACCTTGAAGGTGATTAAGACTACACTCTAAAGTGAGAGTATTTGCAGAGACCCAGAGCACTTTCTTATCTCAGGTACAGATTTATTTTTAGAGTTTCCTCTGTGTGCCAGTTTCAGATCTATGTTTAGTTACTGCTGTATAATGCACTGTGGTAAAATTAAAAAAAAAAAGCAGTTGTCAAATGTCTTGGAAAGCAAACCACCACTGGAACCTCACATTCTTGTATTTACAACTGTATAGCTGCTAGAATTTGCAAAAAGAGCTGGGTTCAAATTTAATGAGTGTTATAAATACCAGAATAAATGAATAACTACAAAGAAATCCTAAATGTATATGCTCAGTTCTGTCGCACTGACTGATATATTCAAGGCTATGACACAGATTAGAAAACTTTCCAACTTTCAAAGTAGGAGAGAACGGCTCCCCCACAAAAAAAAAAAAAAAAAAAAAAAAAAAACGTCACAAATTAACATTTTAAAAAGACAGAGACTTCATTTTATGAATTCTCATATAAAACTTTGTAATTTTTGATCACACTGTCAGAGCTATCTTGCTAAGTCCACAGACACTAGGATAATCCCTCTGCTTTCAAGCATTCAAAGATGATCCTGTTATTAATAGGACAAGTCCAAATTCCAGATCATAGCCTCACAGTCAAACTGTCTTTTGACCTCCATCTACTTGTACTCTTCTGTCACCTCAAAGTCACCTTATGCCCAACTACACTATTTTTATTACACTTTATTTTCTTTCATGCAACTGCATCTCTGTCTTCTTCCTTTTTTTTTTTTTTTTTCTTGGATTAAATATACTCCTAGCAGACTGTCCCCTCTGTGTTGGAATTAAACTCACCTGTTAAACTCACATCAGGTTCATTGTTAAGTACTCTCAGACCTTCAGGCTTGGTAATATCTCTTTCTATTCTACCGTAATACTGTGTAGTAGCACAGGGTAACTATAATTGTGCCTTGAACATAAAATGTGATCAATTAATATTAGCTGAATGTTGAATGAAATCAAATATATTAGGTGACACATGATAGAGCAACTCTGAAATTTTGAGCAAGGTGCTTCATATAGCCAAGTATTGCTCTTTCACTGTAAGTGCAGATAATTGTATCTATTACCTTGTAAGTTTGCTGGTAAGGATTAAATGAGATATCTAGTACTTAGAACAGTGACTGCTCTTCTAAATAGCCACTGTAAATGTAAAGCGTAATCTTCAAGAAGGTAAGATAATTCTGTTTAACCCATCATTGAATCACGAGTACCGTAAATTACGTTTGTCATTAGTAGATGATGAATGAATATGGATGGATGAATGAGTAAATGGATGATGGAATGTATTAGACTATAGAGCATCCAGTAAATGTTTAAGCAACATTTCTCTCTCTGGATATTGTGGAAACACCGAAGGAAATTACTTAATGGTAAATTGTTCACCCTCTAAAGTGGGTTGCCTAAAATGGCATCTCAGAATGGCCACCTACTAGTTGTTTGCCTAATTCATTTGAGTTAATTAACCATGGGGAAGTTTCTTATCGCTCTATGATTTTATTAGTTCATTCCTAAAATGAAAATATTTTGTAATGATTAAGGGAGTTAAACATAAAGCACCTAGGATAATTCTAGCATACAAGAAGATTTTAATAAATGCTATTACTATTATTTTTGTTATTCAAAGTTTTTTTAACATTATTATTAAAAATAGAGAATTATCTGGTTCATGAAGTGAAAAATGATATAAACCTTGAAAGAAGGAAACCATGACCATACCAATAGCAAGGGAGATGAGTTTTGGGGCATGCTTTGTAGAATTAATGAATTGAGGGGAGATTCCATGGACTGGTTAAGAGTAAATTTACCGGCCCAGGTGCAGTGGCTCACGCCTGTAATCCCAGCACTTTGGGAGGCCAAGGTGGGTGGATCACAAAGTCAGGAGATCGAGATCATCCTGGCTAACAAGGTGAAACCCTGTCTCTACTAAAAATAAAAAAAAAAATTAAAAAAAAATTAGCTGGGCGTGGTGGTGGGCGCCCCTGTAATCCCAGCTACTCAGGAGGCTGAGGGAGAAAATTGCTTGAACCCAGGAGGCAGAGCTTGCAGTGAGCCCAGATCACGACACTGCATTCCAGCCTGGGCGATAGAGAGAGACTCCATCTCAAAAAAAAAAAAAAAGAGAGTAAATTTAGCTAGAATATAAGGGAGCATCTCAGAAATGATTCTCCCATTACATAATTACATATTGTCATAAAGAAGAAAATTAAGGAACAGTTTAAGGCCTTCAGGTACCTGAATAGTGAATATTGGATAAGCTGACCACTTAAGGCTGAAACAAGAATGATTTTAAAATCATAGCCAAAAAAGCTGTTAAAAGTTTCATTTTAAATAGTGAAAGAAAATGCAGATCGACGAGTTGAATCTACATATGAGTTATTTTCATGGGTAGTAACTAACGTTATTTTGAGTGTTTTACAAAATTTGCCTAAGATGAAAAGCCATATTCTAAAAGGAGAATCTCTTTTGCTCTTATAAAATTAAAGCATTCAGGAAATATTAATAATTCCATAAAAGAGAGTATGCATCTATTATTCTTCCAAAAATAGAAATCTTTTTTTGTATATTTAGCTATAAGCCACAAACTAGATAATACTCAAAAGAAAGTGGTCAGAATAGTGTACAGGGTTAAATAACCATATTACATGATACAGTGATGGGTAATAAAATACTTTACCTGGAGGTCTTTGATTCTGAAAGAGATTAGCATTTGAATCATCCAATCCTTTAAGGACCCAAATAGAATGAAAAGGTGGAGAAAGGGCTAATTTTCTTTCTCTCTTTCTCTCTCACTCTCTGTCTTCCCCTCTGAACTGGGTCATCTATCTCCTCCCACCCTTGGACACCAGAGCCCCTGCTTTTCACCCCTCCCTCCTTCTGAGGCCTTTGAACTCAAACTTATACCACTGGCTTCTCTGTTCTGCAGCTTCCACGCAATCCATAGATTGTGGAACCTCTCAGCCTCCATAATAGCATGGGTAAATTCCCATAATTAATCTTCTGGTATATATCTATATATATCCTATTGGTTTTGTTTCTCTGGAAAACCTTGACTAATGCATCCTGTGACTTTCCTAAGGCCAGGGCTAGAACAAAAGCCTGGAAATTACAGAGAAACCAACATCTGGTAACTACTAATAAAAGAAAGAATTTTCTTAGAGGTGGTCAACAAAGTCATGGGCTGCTTGATAAAGAGGTGATCTCATTCCATTTCTGGTGCCATAAAAAAAGAGGCCAGATAAACATCGATAGGAATGCCCCGATCAGGGTGAGGATGAAGTTGCTTAGCAGCCAATAAGAACAGTTCTACTAATCGGAATGGACAAGAGCTAATTCCCCATAATAGATATATCGTGCAGCTAGGCAGACATTTCCTGAATTAGGAGAGTGAATTGACAGGAAAACCACTTAGAATTTGCGATCTTTTAATTCTTGCTGAGTAGGCATGAGTGAAAGGAACATCATACAAGACAATCACTTTTTGTGAATATTAGGGACACTACTACTGTGTCCTTAGTCTTCAGTTTTCACGATGTACACTAGTTCCTTGGTGATTTTGTCTTCTCCCATGAGTTTAAATGCCATTTAGGCACTGATAATTCTAAATTATGTATCTTTAAGACTAAGTTCTCTACCTCAGTGGCTTCCTAATTCACTCAGAGTTAAAGTCAAAGTCCTTACTATGTCCTTGAGGGACTTGTAATCGGTGCCTCAGGCTCCTGTCTCCATTACCTCTCTGACTTCACCCAGTACTTGTCTTCAGGACATTCTAGCCACTGTTGTTCCTAGTTCTTTTTCTGACATGCTAGGCACATCCTCAGTTGAGGTCTTTGGCAAATATGAGTCCTTCATTCTGAAATAATTCTCTTATTAATATTCTCACACCTAAATCCATCATTACTTTTAAGTCTTTACTCAAAGCTCACCTTTTCAATAAGTGCTATACGCAGCACTTTATTTAAAAGTTTGTGTTCTAATACATATTTATGCATTTTTATTTTATTATTTTACTATTATTTTTCTCTCCCAAGTGCAAGTATATTTTTCTGTTTGGTTCATTACTATACTTTTGATAGTTTTTTTTTTTTTTTGAGACAGAGTCTTGCTCTGTCGCCCAGGCTGGAGTGCAATGGCACAATCTTGGCTCACTGCAACCTCCACCTCCTGGGTTCAAGCGATTCTCCTGCCTCAGCCTCCTGAGTAGCTGGGATTACAGATGCACACCACCATGCCCAGCTACTTTTTGTATTTTTAGTACAGACAGGGTTTTATCATGTTGGTCAGGTTGGTCTTGAACTGCTGACCTCATGATCTGCCAGCTTCAGCCTCCCAAGTGCTGGGACTACAGGTGTGAGACACTGTGCCTGGCCCTTGATAGATTTTTTTTAAGAAAACGATTGGTGGCTCACGCCTGTAAACCCAGCACTTTGGGAGACCGAGGCAGGCAGATCACGAGGTCAGGAGATCGAGATCATCCTGGCTAACACGGTGAAACCCCGTCTCCACTAAAAATACAAAAAAATTATTCGGGCATGGTGGTGGATGCCTGTAGTCCCAGCTACTCGGGAGACTGAGGCAGGAGAATAGCGTGAACCCAGGAGGCGGAGCTTGCAGTGAGTCGATATCACGCCACTGCACTCCAGCCTGGGCGACAGAGCGAGACTCCATCTCAAAAAAAAAAAAAAAAAAATTGTTGTTCAGCAACTGTGTCCTGCTCCTCCCCCCTGGGAAGTATACACTTTACTGCTCCTCATATGTTGACGTGGGCTCTGACACTTGTTCTGGTCAATGGAATGTGGGAAGAAATGACAGTGTGCTACTTTAAAACACAGGCTTTCCTCCATGAAAAGAGCATGTCCAAGGCAGTCTCTGTTTCTTGGGGCCTGTTCTTAGGGTAATAAACAGGTACAGCCGATCTGAATTATACCCCATGCCTGAATTACACCCATCCAAACTCAACCTAACCCAGAGAAGCCCAGCAGAGCTACAGACGGCTCACAGATCCATGACCAAGACATAAATGCTCTTCTAACTCACTTGGATTCAGGGTTATGTATTGTGTAAAACTCTTCCACTAAGCAGTTGATTGATGTACATCCCAGGCTCTAGAACTGTGTGTGGAGATGATCAATAAATATTTTAATTGATCAACCAATTAGACATGTGTCAAAGGATACAAAATTACAGCTAGATAGGAGGAATATGTTCTAATTAGCTGTACCACTGTAACATGACTACGGTTACCATTAATATATAGTTTTAGATAGCTAGAAGGAGGATTCTGAATATTCCCAACACAAAGAAACGATAAATGTTTTAGATGATGGATATACTAATTACCGTGATCTGATCACTATACATTATATGTATCAAGACTTCATTGTGTACTTCATAAATATGTAGTTATTATATGTCAATTAAAAATAAATAAATAAGAAGTTAGAAGTAAATAACTTTTAAATCAACCTTTAAGCCCTATTTTAACTGTTGGTGTCTGGTGCACAAATTATGCACTAGAATTAATTTAGGTCCTTATATAATTGTTTACCTTCTTTAAGGTCATGTAACAACTCTTTAGTAAATCATTATTTAGGACACTAAGTGGTATTTTAATAAACTAAGGACATGTGTTTTCTAGTAACTGTTCATTCAAATGATATGCACATGAAACAAATCGGGTTTTTTGCTGTGTTTAAGTTTTTAGTCACTAACATCAGGTTCTTCAAACATCAAGTCTAGTTTTTAAGAAAATAAAGATGATGATGTTGGCAGTCCAGTCATTTCAATGATACTAACAACAGGGATGAATCTACTATTCAGTAGTTAAATCTGGTTTATTACAATTTTATTATGATATGACTTCACTTTCAGTAACTTGCACATTGGAGAAATTTTAGTTTAAAGGGAATGATAAAATTTTGGAAGATGCCATTTCCATGTTTTGGTAATGAACCAGTTTGTCATATGCAACCATATCAAGTATAATCACTTCAAAGATTTTGGAATTGCTCCTTTCTGTTTTGCTTTCCATTCTATGTCTCCTTTTGTTTTACTTTTCTTCTTTACTCTTGCTATTTTTCTCCTTGCTACTTGTTCGTTTTAAAAGTTCTTGTTAACACTTATTAAGGAGTGTGGTTCAAAGCTCCAAAGCAAACAAGCAGCAGGAGAAAGGGATGAAAGAACTGGAGTTTAATTTTCCTGCCAGGTTTCAAATGAATCTCAACAGCAGCTGGGGTACCAGCCAGTTTTTGTAGAAGCCGTTACAAGGCTGCCACCCTTTTAGTCTCCATACCATTATAACTGGGAATTGAAGAGTTGTCTAAACATTGGAAAGCCAAATTTTCTTAGAATTTAGTTTCCACAGCATCAAAAATATATTTGTATTCTCCATAAAGACCACTCAGCTCTCTATACTCTGAGCATTTTGCCTAAGTCTAAAAGTTAAATACCCTCCCACCATCGTACGGGAACATGTTCAGTTCTCAACATTAGCAAAAGCTATAATAGAAAAGTCATTATCAGAGGAATTGACATTTCTAGAAGGTATTAAATTCACAAGGAAAAGACATGTGTCCAGTATTTTATTTGATCTTGATAATTTCACTACAAACCTTAAATTTTTAATCTCTCCTTCATGAGGATGAGACTTTAATTCCTTTACAATGTCCATTACTTAGCATAAGAAGTAGCCTTATCACAGAGCTTGCAGTGAGCTGAGATTGCACCACTGCACTCCAGCCTGGGTGAGAGCGAGACTCCGTCTCAAGAAAAAAATTTAAAAAAAAGAAGTAGCCTTATTATTATACATATGTCAGAGAGATATATATAGAAAAGTAATTCCTTTATTCAACTAATACTTATTGAGCTCATGCTATATACCAGGGATCATTTTAGGTATTAGGGATATCCAATGAATAAAACAGGAAATAATTCTGGCCTTCAAAACATATATATATGTTTTTCGGTACTTAATACCATCTAATGTATTATACATTATATTTGTATATATTATATATATATTAGGGATAACAAACAATAAATTCATTAAATAAATATAATGTATAATATGTTAGATAGTATTAAGGACTGAAAAAAAATAAAGCAGAGAAGGGAAATTTAAAGTCTGTAGATTGGGAAGAGGATTCACAATTTTAGGTAATATACTAGGGGAAAAACTATAAGGCACCATTAAAACAAAGACTTAAAGGAGTAAACATCTAAAAAATTTTTCTGATTACAAAAAGAATACATATTCACAGAAAGGGAAAAAAGCATTTCAGAAAATCTCAGAGAATCTTGAAACAACTATTTGTAATTTTATCATTCATAGTTAGTTCTTATTAAAAACTGATTTAGATTCATCTAAGTCTTTGGCTATAGGTGGTTTTAATGTGTGTGTGTGTATGAGAGATAGAGGTAGGGAGAGGATATATAGGTTATTCAGAGAATTGAGACAATACTCAATTTTAACAGTTAACCCAATTCTTATTCAAATAGTTTTAGAAAGCAATCTTTAAAATTTTTTCTGTTTTGTTAAAATGATACCATGAGGAATATAATTGTACATAAGTTATTGCACATATCTTGGTAATTTTTTTTTGAGTACAACTATTCAAATTATTGAAGCATAACTCACTACTCAAAGTATAATAATAATAATAACATACTCTTAAAAGTATAATTGAATATGGAATATTGATTCCCTAATGATTTAGTAGACAAACTCATCTAAATCATACTTTGATCCAAATTATTTATTGTTATCATGTTTTTAAAGAAGCTTTTCTTGTCTTTTTATATTTTTTCCTTGGTCACATTTTTTTAATTTCAAAAGTAACATCCCAAGTATAAGGTCTTGCCATGAACCCATTGTTAGCTGAAGGCAAATTTAAGGCACTGGCTATCCCATTTAGGGCTGAGGTTGCAATTTTTAAAATTTTGGCAATCAGACCTTGGCGATGACCTTGAGCAGTAGGATATAAATAACTCCCACATGCTTGGCATTCCAATAATGGAACACTAGGTGTAAATGGGTTAACCCATTTATCTTTTCATGATCATGAACACTCTTTTCATGATCTAAAACCTAAAAACACAATGTTATTAAATTATTGGATAGTCTAACCTATCAGTTTAGTCTTGCATATTAGAAGGATGCTACGATAAATGTATTCTTCCTCATGTAGTGAGGTGCGCTATTCATTTTAACTTATTAATATTATAAAGTTTTATTTAGACATTTTCAGTGTTAGCAATATTTAATTTTATTTAAGTTTAATTTAGCAGTTAGCACATACCACTATTGAAGAAAAAGCAATCATTCTCATTTTCCTAAAAGACTTGGAAATTAGGGGAAAAAATCCTTGAAATTATAATCCTCTCTTTGTTTCTCCAATTTCTAACCCGTAATTTTCATGGCAAATACATTTTAATGAATCTCAGTGCTACTCACATATTCTCCCTGATTTTATGTTGCAAGTTTACATCATGTACGTGAGCTGTGAGATACAAAAATAGTCAAAAGAGAAGATAACGGAAAAGCCCTAATGTTTTGGAAGGTGAGGAGGAAGAAGAGGAGAAAACCCCCAGAAGCATGCTTATTTTTAAAAATGTGTTTAAAAACTTATAGTTTTACTGAAATACATAGTTGATGCTCATTTTCAGATCCTTTACATTTTGCAGAATAATTTATTAACTGTTAAATTCTTCTTTAGATTTCACTTCAAAAAAACTATAAATTTTTAGAATTCTTCCTCTACTTGCTGAAATCTCCTGTCAGCACCAATTACAAAGATCCACAGTTATCTGTTTGTATATTTAAACTCTCTAGATTTGACTTAGCTGCATTTGATACAGTGATAATTTTTGTATTGTTATTTCTTTGTCTTTGTATAGTGACTGGAGATAGGAGACCTTTGGCTAAGTCACACAGCAAGGACAGCTATGGCACTACTTAAAAATGGTCTGTTCCACAGCCTGGTCTTCAGGTTCTTATTAGTTGGTGCTTGATGAGTAATTAAAATAACTTAAGGATAGAAAGAGTTCATTAGCCAATAACAAATATAGAACATTATACTGCCGCAGGACAAGCCTAATGTCGTATAAAAAGAAAAAAAAAAAAAAAAAGCCACTCATACAAAACAGAAATCAGTCTCTGAATGTCTCAGGAAACACCTAAAGAATTTTCAGCTGGAAACAGTCTGTTTTGGGGCTAGATTTTTTATTTGTTTGTTTTCTTGCTTACCTGTTTACCAAAGTGAAATATGCCACTGAAAAGTACACATAACTTATGTTTATAGCTCAATACATTTTTACAAACATCCATGTAACCAGTACCAGATCCAGAAACAGAACCTGCATCTCAGTTCGGGCAGGCCTATTGCCTTTTATTCTAGTTACTGCCTTTCTCTGGGAATCACTGTCCTAACTTCTAACATAGCTAGGTTTTCCTGTTTTACATAAATAAAATGAAATACCACATACTCTCCTATGTTTGGAGTTTTTATTCAAATTATGTCTATGAGATTCATTTGCATTGTTGCTTAAAGTTGTAGATTGTTCATTCTCTTGTTCCATAATATTCCATTGTGTGAATAGACAACCATTTATTTGGCCACTCTACATTTCATGGTCATTTAAATAGTTTCTCACTTTGGGGCTATTAAAAATAGCACTGCCATTAAGATTCTAGTACCTGTCTTTTGGAAAACACATGTGATTCTGAAATTGTGGGTCATGGGTATGCCCCTGTCCAGCTTTAGTGTATACTCCCAAATAGTTTTCCAAAATGGTTGTACCACTTTATATTATCACCAGCAGCATGTGAGAATTCTGCTTGTTTCACATTCCTTCCAACATGGTATTAGCTGTTTTGCTTTTTGAGTAATACTAGTTTTTCAACCACTATTTTTCATAGTTTTTTTCTAAGCCCACAGTAATATTTCAATTGCTATTTTTCATAACTTTTCATAGCTTTAAGTACATTCACTGTTTTTAAACTTGCAGGTATTCTTGACTGATGGTTTAACATCATAAAGGGTGAGATTTTTTTTTTCTTCTGATGTTTGGTTTTTCTGTAGTTTTTGGTTTGCTTTACCAGTTGGTAAAACAGATACATACGGATTTTTTTATAGAAAAAAGCATTAAAGAGAAAATATGCCCTTAAAACAAACAATTTAAAAAAAGCTTTTTTAGGATTCACCAGTTTTTCTATTTATATCCAAGTCAGAAGTAGCAGATGGAACTCTTTCTAATAACCTGATAATTTTTCCATATCCTACAGGCATTACTTTCTCTCTAAACTTGAATGTTGACCACATGAAAAACAGTGCCCAATTTCAGGCCCATTTCATTGGAATGCTAAAGCTGAGTCCATTGACATATATCAGGGACACATTTCTCAGGTCTTTCATGTATGTGATCTTATTTATTCCATCAAAAAAAAAAAAAAAAAAAGTCAAACAAACTTGTGAGATATTACGTAGCAGGATTAGCCACAGACAAAACTCCTCAGACACGGAGTTAAAGAAGGAAGGGGTTTATTCGGCCGGGGGCATTGGCAAGACTCCTGTCTCAAGAACCGAGTTCCCTGAGTGAGCAATTCTTGTCCCTTTTAAGGGCTCACAACTCTAAGGGGGTGCGTGTGAGGGGGTTGTGATCGATTGAGCAAGCAGTGGGAATGTGACTGGGGGCTGCATGCACCGGTAACTAGATCGGAACAAAACAGGATAGGGATTTTCACAGTGCTTTTCTATACAATGTCTGTAATCTATAGATAACATAACTGATTAGGTCAGGGGTCGATCTTTAACTACCAGGCCCAGGGTGTGGCGCTGGGCTGTCTGCTTGTGGATTTCATTTCTGCTTTTTAGTTCTTACTTTTTCTTTCTTTGGAGGCAGAAATTGGGCATAAGACAATATGAGGGGTGGTCTCCTTCCTTATTCCCCTCCTTTGAGACTCTCACTCAGTAGTGGGAGTTCTCACTTTCATTTTCACTACCCATGTCTTCTTGCAAGACAGATCTATAGTGATTCCTATAGTACACTTGTGCTGAAGCATTTTGGTGAACTAAGTTAACAATGAAGCTTTTTATAATTTGAAGAAGTACAGGTAGCAAACAAGGGAGCAGTAAGCAGGTTCCTATTATTATTATAACTCTTATTATAAGAGTTTTAAATTTTCCTAGCACTGGGAACCATTTTCTAAACATGGCCCAGGATCAAATCCATGCCACACGTGCATGGGCAGATGTGCCAGTTTTGTCATATCTCTAACTATGTCTTCAACTACTTGCCCTTGATTATCTATGCGTAGGCAGCAATTAGTAAGGTTAAATTTCCTATAGACCTATCCTTCAGCTGCTAGTGAGGAGTCAAGAGCTAATCTGTTTTGATAGATAGCATTTCTCACCTGAGTTTCTTGCTGGGCCAGAACAGTCAAGGCTTTGCCAGTTTTATTAGTGATTATTTTTAAGACAGCTTGTAACCATATGATTCAGTTGATCATGTAAATGGGGGTCCAGTATCCCTACGAGCCATCTTGTGCCTATGTACTAGGCCTAAAATATTGTATGAATCTCTCAGAGTGCCATTTATCACTGTTTCAATTTCTTATAGCTATAGCTATGCTTCTCTTTTTGTGGGAAGCATAGACAGGGAAGCCCAGGAGTTTGCCTATTTTTATGGGCAGTAGGAAGAAAGATGGTTTAATAGTGCCAATAACACAACTACCTGCCTACTGGCCAGGTAATTTGGCATAAGCTCTATGCTTACATATCCAGTAAAATCCAGTGGGGGCTGTCCAGTCCGGGTGGGTCCACATGTTTTGCAACGTTGGGAATTTACTAAATGGATTTCTCTCTGTGTGATTTCAACTTCACCAAGTGATTGTTTTCATGGTACCATTATACAGTTTCTGTCCCAGACTACTAAGTTGTCCTACGGGGTGAGTGAATTCTTTTCCTTCTCTAGCTATGCAGTATTGTCTAACATTTGAGATTTTTAGGACCCAGAAATTATGAGGGTGATTCTTTTGAGTCGGGAATTCATCAGGAACTGGGTCTGTAGGTACTAATTCTTGGGCTTCCCATGGCCATTGATCTCTTATTACGGTTCCTCCACATACAGAACATGAAGTGACATTGAGAGATTGGGCTGCATGCTTGGCTAATTGCAAAAACAAATTTCTTGTTTTTCCTGGAATTTCTAGTACTGACACATTTAGTTCATCACAGAAAGTTGAAACTCTGGCTCAGGAGAGAATTTGTAAACTTCTCCTTGAACCAAGATATTTACTCAAGGATCCAGTCCAGTCCTGTCAATTCCTAAGGTCACATGCTCCTCTTTTTTCTAGTGAGGATCAAGGGGATTGGTTATTACTAGCTCTAAGGGGTTACATTGTCCTTTAGTACAGGAAGGGCCATTTTTTCCTTTCTGAAGGTGGACTGGATCCTCGAGTAAATTTTCACTTTTTTTTTTATCCAAGTGGCCTAAATGACACAAGACCAGTATTTACGTTTATTTACACAGTCTTAATTTATGACAGATGTACTGATTTTCTGTCATATAGCCACTTTTCTAATTAAGAGAACCACACCTTATTCCTAACTTATTATTGCTAATGACAGCACAGGCATCAAATTTTAAAGTGACTTGTTTGGGCACCCCTTTCTCTTCTGTTTTGGCTAACACTTTACTCATATTGTTTATGAGTCCCCACCAATCCTCAGTCCTTAATCTTATTTTAATAACTGTGGTCATGGGAGGCTCAGATGGGTCATAACACACATCAGGTTGGTCGTTTCCTGGGCCACATAACTTGCATAGAATAACATTATACAAACAAGCTCTTTTTTAGAGTTCCAGTACACTTACAATAACCATAAAATAATAGTACCATAGCAACTTTTGTCCTACCTCAGTGACTTGATGTACACACTGGGAACAGTCCTCAGTCTGAGGAAGGTCAGTTGAAGTACTTACTGTAAAAGTCCAAATTTTAAGGAAAATGAGTCTCACAATGAGTTTTCTCATGCTTTGGCCAGGTATGGACCAGTCAGCTTCCAGGTGTGACTGGAGCAGGGCTTGTCGTCTTCTTCAGAGTCACTTTGCAGAGGTTGGTGATGCTGCTCCCGTCCACGTACCGCTCACAGTCTACTGATGTTTAAGGATGGTCTCAGAGGTTGGGCCTGCTAGAATAAACTGAGTCCAACAGCTCTACACAGTTATGTTCAACTGGGCTCTCTGATATCAGGAGCAAGGTGGTGGGGTTTAGGGTGTTTGCAAACTTCGATGGTTATGTGGGGATTTTCACATAGCAAGCTTTGGTACTTGGTTAATCTAGCATTTGTTAACCAATGATGTCCTTTGGTAGTCATTAAAGTTACCACAGCATGGGGAGCCTTTATATTCAGGTATTGCCTAAGGGTTAGATTATCTGCTTCTTGTGCTAAGAGGGTCATTGCTGCTAGGGCCCTTAGACCTGGGAGCCAGCCTTTGGAAACTCTGTCTAGTTGTTTTGAGAGATAGGCCAATGGCCTTTGCCAGGGCCCCACAGTCTGGGTTAAAACTCCAACTGCCATTTTATCTCTTTCTGACACATAGAGATTAAAGGGTTTTGTCAGGTCAGGTGGCCCCAGGGCTGGGTCCAACATGAGTTTTTCTTTTAACTCATGAAAAGCTCATTGCTGTTGGTTGTAATAGATGTAGTATTAACTGTCACCTACCAAAATATTGACTCAAATCCTGCAGCCATATGATTTCAAGCTTTAACTTGATCTGGTATTCCTCACGGGACTCCAATTACATCTAAATAGACATGAGAGTTAAAAGTCCCATAAGAGGCTTCTCTCACTTAACGATATCTTATTTTTTTTCCTTCTGGTTGATGAAACGCCAGGGTGAAAGGGATAGCCAATTGGACTAAAGTACAAGTGCCACTCCAGTTATTCAGCAGAGTGCCCAATAAAGGTCCACCACAATACCAGCACACATCCGCTCAGGGATGAACAAGAGCTGACTAATTGATAAGCTCTTGAAAATTCTTAAGCTCACTGCATCCTTTCAGGTCTCCAAGGAACGCTAAATTTCCTCCCTGTTGTGAGAGACACGAAGTGAACTTAGTGTTAGGAGACGGAGGCTGGTTGGCCCTCAGGGGCTGACCTGCAGGGTGCCGGTCTTGGGGATATTGGCATGACTTATTACTCCAGGTTGTAGGATCCTGGAAAAGAGTTACCATGCAACCCACACCTGCTCGACTGAAGGACCACCTTAGTGGAAAGGGGACAATCAGGGCCTCTGGTCTGCCATGTGCACAAGCATAACTATTGCTTTTGTTTAACATGCAGATGGAATATTTGATCCATTTTAACCAGGCATTTGCATCTTGGCATCCTGTCTTAATTGCTAAAGTTTGTTTTATGTCTTTAATGTCTATGATCCTCTAGTAAAACTGAATGTATGGTTTTAGGAAATTACAAAAACTGGTTGGGACAGTCCATCCTTGCTCTTTAGTGGTCCACAGAACGTTGGACCAACTATGGCATGAAAGCTCTACATCGGGGGGCAAGACTCCTGGTTGGCACAGGGGTCTTTATCTAAATCTTCCTGGATGAAATGGTCCTAGTTTACTAATGCCTAGTCTGAGGAGAGTCAGGAGGGACAGAAGTACTTTTCTGAAGTAGAAAGCTGTCTTTGACTTGGCAAGTCCTCACAGGGTATAACAAGGCAAGCATTAAATGCAACAGTTTGAGGCAAAATTGACTTGGTTATGTTAATAACTAGATGGTCAGCAATAGAACGAGGAAAGAAGAAAGAGTAATAGAATAGATGAAAAGAGTTAAATTTTTCTTAGCTTTAGTTTGGTAGGGTTTTTGCCTGGCACTATGGCCCACGACTCTGGAGGGGGTGGCGCTTTCTTGACTCGGGTGTGATGAGTCCATCTTTTTTTATTTTTATTTTTATGCTGTACAAACAGTAGCCGTGGTGGTTAGCAGCACAAGGTAGGGTCCTTCCCAGGCTGGCTCGAGTTTTTCTTCTTTCCACCCTTTGATGAGAACGTGATCTTTAGGCTGGTGCTGGTTTACCAGAAATACTAGGGGTGGTACATGTGCTAAAAGACTTTTAGTTTTTGAGAGAAAGGAAAGTGGAAGATAAACCAAGCATATAATTTTTAAGAAATTGGCCTTTTGTTTTAAATGTGGGGACCTTGGCAGTGGACTTTATAGTCCTTAGTGCCTTTTTACTGAGAAATTTCCTTTAGCACCTATTTTTATTAGTTTTTAAACTACAGAAAGCCAAATACCATGTTACATTTAACAATGCTTCTCGTATGATTTTTATACCAGATAAGCTAAATTTTATCTTTCTATTAGTGTGTTATTAACGTTAAATCTAATTTTAATAAAACCTCATAGGCATATTTATCTAATTTTTAATGTTTGACCATAAGGTAAGATTTCATAGACTCTTTTTAACCTTTTATAATTTTTGCTAAAGAGCAGGTTGGTGCTTTAAGAAAAACCTGTTATGCTTTCACTTTAATGTCCAATTCACAGAAAAACTGGATGATACTTCTTTAATTTTAGCTTATATGTTTACACATAGAATTTTTTTTACAATTAGTGTTTCAAAACTTGCCTAAACCTTCAAAACCGTAAATTTTTTAACTTTTTAATGTAGGTAAAAATGTACATTCTTATGCCTCCTTATAATCCTTTTAACAAAGGTATATTTTCTTTTCTTATACACCTTGCACAAAACTGTTTTTTTTTTTTTTTTTTTTTTCTCTCAAGAGTTTTACATTCTGGAGGCCTAGTTACTTTTAAATTATACAACATTTTTTGCATAAATTCTTTTTTATAACATTTTTCTCTTTCATGACTTTCGCAGACAATTCTTCGACATGCTTCAATTTTCTGATTTATTACAAATATTTCTGTCTTAAAACAACCAGTTAATTTATTTCAGGACAAGAATTTACTATATAATACTCTTTTTATGTAAATTCCGCCCCCCTTTTGTTTTCCTTTTTTTTTTTTTTTTTCCTTAGGATACGTCTGAATTGGTGAGGTGCGCTCACAATGAGGTTTCCTCTAAAAGTTACTTCTTTTACTTTTTGTTTGTTTTGGCTTTTGTTAGCAAAGTAGTTCCCACTACAGATTGAATGCATTTGGGTGCTGGTTACTGGGTGAAGGATTTTTGATAGCAAGGCCTCAGTGCTTTCGGGATACGCCTTTGTTTACACTGACAACAAAGTGGTATTGAAGTGTTATAGGGTTATGGAGAATACCTTCAATGATCAATTATAGGTTTTAAATTTACCTTGGCTTTTAAAGGAATAGGTAAACTTTTTTTTTCTTAACTACTTGCATATATCTCTTTCTTTCTTTGACTTTGTCTCTCTCTCTGACTTTCCTTTTGCCTCTGTCTCTTCGTCTCTCTCTCTCTGCCTCTCTCTTTCTCTCTCTCTCTCTCTCTCCTTGACTCCCTCTTTGTCTCTTCCTCTCTCTCTCTCTCTTTGCCTCTTTTCCTCTCTGTCTCTTTCCTTTCTCTCTGTCTGCTGGTCTTTCCTTGTCTCTGCCAGCCGCTTATGCTGCTGTTCTCTCAACCACTGTGTGTTGGGGGGGGGGGGGGGGGAGGTTTAAAACCAGCTGTAACTACTTGTCTATGTACAGGAACTGGGCTGGGTTCCCTGGCTTACAGGTTACCTTGTGCCATACCTTTGAAACAAGGGACTTGTCCAGGCTTCCTTCTAATGGCCAACCTACCTCTAATGCTGACCAGTCTATCTTACACAAAGTTTTAAGTTTTCCTAGAGTCATAGCACTCCATAGTCTCCTTTAAATGCTTTTTTGAAATTTTTCAACATAGTCCCTAATAGGGTGGGCTTATTTATGCATGACCTATGCTTCTTCGAGACAAAACACCGGCTCACACCACAGGCACACCACAAAACAAAAAACGGCTAAAAAGACACACACACACTTTTGCAGTTAGCACCAAACCAAAATCAAAACCAAAATCAGAGTATCCAGAAATCCAAGCCAGGTCAAAACCAAAACCAAAGTATCAAGCAATCCAAGTGAAGTCAAAAACAAAAACCAAAGTACAGGCACACCGTGCGTGATGAGGCCACGCTTCCGCTCAAATGGAGTAGGTAAGTTCCCAAGACCAATCCTGTCAAGCAATTCAAACCAAGTCAAAACCAAAACCAAAGTGCCGATAAAGGCAAGCCAAGGGTGATGAAGCCACACTTCCACTCAAACAGAGTGGGCAAGTTTCAAAGACTAGTCTTACCAAGTTTTAGATGTCCAGACTCCAAGTGCCCGTTCCTTCCCAGTGTTCAGCCACTGCATTGATCCTCCACAGGCGTCTGCCACATAATGCTCTGGTGAGGTGTCCCACCAGGGCAAATGCCTACCTGGGAGTGCTCTCAGGGTCCGCTTCGCTCAGACTGGTTGGAATCCCCCTCGGGGATGTTGCACAGGGCAAGTTTAAGCAGTCTAAGAAGCTGCCTCGACCATCTGTCAATCACCTCGCTTTCCCAGTCAGAGAATCAATGTAGCAGGACAAGCCACAGAAAAACTCCTCAGACACCAAGTTAAAGAAAGAAGGGGTTTATTCAGCCAGGGGCATCGCAAGACCCCTGTCTCAAGCGCCAAGCTCCTCGAGTGAGCAATTCCCGTCACTTTTAAGGGCTCACAACTCTAAGGGGGTGCACGTGAGAGGGTCATGATCGATTAAGCAAGCAGGAGGTACGTGACTGAGGGCTGCACGCACCAGTAATTAGATCAGAACAAAGCAGAATAGGGATTTTCACAGTGCTTTTCTATACAATGTCTGTATTCTACAGATAACATAATTGATTAGGTCAGAGGTCGATCTTTAACTACCAGGGTGTGGCAGCAGGCTTTCTGCTTGCAGATTTCATTTCTGCCTTTTAGTTTTTAGTTTTTCTTTCTTTGGAGGCAGAAATTGGGCATAAGACAATATGAGGGATGGTCTCCTCTCTTAATTACAAGTGGAGTTCAGAAAACGTGTGACTTCTTCAGAGTTACATAACCTATAAATGGCAAAGTTAGGTTCTGAACTAAGATCTGCTAATTCAACATTTTCCTACTTATTTTGCTGAAGAAATCTCTTTTCATAGAACACTTGCAAACATCTTGCAGGACCTGTTTCCTACAGACGACCGTTTGGAAAGCATTATTCTAATTCCAATTTCAATCAACTTCCCATTATACCACAGATGTCCTAAACAAGCTATGATTAAACTATATTTAAAACAGCACAGAAATGCAGGCTATCAAAATTAAATTAGTCACAGCATTCCATTTTGTTACTTTAGGTGAAGGACTGAGTTAAAAGGATTACTTCAGAAATGTCTATATTTAAACATCCTTAGCTATTTTTATCCCAAACATATTAACTTTCATAATTTGATTCAGACGTAACTAGTTCTTATATACCTAATTCGTGAAGACTCTAAAAAAAAATTATCTCCTCAGTTACCTCTCTGTTCCCTTAACCATTAGGACCAGATGGTATGGCTGGCAGCCAAAACTAATATGCATCTTTACAAATGTACACAAGATGGGGAAGAGATGCTAGTCAATACCATAATCTTAGAATTGTAGTGTCAGAAAACAAGTTCATGAGGGAACACACAAGGACAACAACAAGAGCACAAAACCTAATTTATATGCGTATTTTTCCATGTAAATTAATGGAACCTGGCTGAGTTCAGGGCAGGCCTATTGCCTTAGGTCCCTTTAGATTTTGGCATTTACTGTGAAACTCTACTTATGTGGTGTTGACTGAATGTAATGTAGTGTTTTAAGTGCTTTCTACTTTGTAATGTATTAATATATCCAGGCATTGAAGTAGGTTCTATTATTACCGCTTTTTGACAGGTAAGGATATTAGGACATGGAATACTAAGTAACTTGACCAACATTGCATGATTAGCAAATAGTAGAGTCTGAGTTGAACAATGGCCATCTGCAGCTGGACCCTACTCTCATCCGTAGCCACCAAACTGCCTTCCAAGACCTCCAGGAAGTCATTCACACCTTTCTAGTTGTTAATCCCTCCCTTTTCAGAATTCAGATAGATGTTTCTTAAGCTCTCTCTCTCTCTCCTGTTTTCTCTAGATCTCACACTTTTTTTTTCTTTTTTGGAGCAGATTGACTAATTTCCTTTTATGTATTTAGCCTGAGCATTATCTATCATTTAATGTCTTGAATGAATGGGAGAAGGAGTAGAACTAGAAAGTATGCCTTCCTCATCCTCTCAACGCTTAACGGAATTTTCTTTTTGTATAGTGAGTTCAGAAGGACAACAGAGCTGACAAATGCAAACAAAAGAACCTATGCAAGCTTTTCCAACTTCTGTAAATATTTCATGTTACATGGACCAAAGCAATGATAATAAGACCAATTCGATTGATACATTTAGGCATTAGCCTTCTTTTAGTTGACTTAATTCTCTTTTTTCTGGATGCCTTAGTACTTTCGAAGCCAGATTTGTCCTTGATAGCCTAAGGATTAATTTTTGCATTGGGAGTACCGTAACTAAATACTCAAGAATCTAGAAATAGAAGCAGAAAATCTTAAAATTATTGTATACAAGTCTGGATGTCAACATTTCAATGTTATTTCTTTGTTCCATGAGGATTCTAGTATAGCAAGATCATCAGAGATAGCCTCCCTTCCTGTGAACAGTGGGGTATATTCCACTAATCTTTTAAATCTAACCCATAGGCAACTATCTTGGTATTCTGCTCTGATTGAAGTATTTCCTTAGTCTGCTCAGCACTTTTCCAGTGGCCTCTCCCTAGGGGCTTGTAGCTTCAAGGCTATGACTCTTTAGAGCAACTGGTACTCAGTCCCCTTGTTTTCCATTTCTGTGAAGCATCTTATCAAATAGTTGAAGGAAGATATTTTCAGAGATAGTAGCTTGTCGCTAGTTACCTGGAAATAAAGGACACTTTAAGTATGGAGAAGAAAAGCTGCTCATCTTTATTTCGAGATTATGTCCAGAGATGCAACTCACTGACATTCTGACAGAAGATATTCCGAAAATAAAAGATCAATCACCTTAGATGTGGCCAAGAAATTTCTGCTGTTTGGCTTTTACAGCTAGTGCCAAAATCTAAAGGGGCCTATGGCTTCAGTAGGAAAAAAAGAAAGACACATGCATTTTATATGTGACTATGGATCCACTGTGTGCAGAATGTCAAGACTTGGGACAAAAGCATTCAGTTATAAAAATTCATTCTTTTGTTTCTCTACACTACAGCCTTGGAGAAAACAATGCTTTATTTTTGTTTGTTTTACATTTTGTTTCATTTTTTCTTTCTGAGCCAGTATTTACTGAGTGTTTTTACTGGGCTGGGCAATTCATCCGGATTTCTTATTTAATCCTCACAGCAGTGCTCTGAAGAGATAGGCATTCCTATCAGCATCCTCATTACATTACAGACAAGAGAACAGATTTCAAAAGGTTAAATAACTTGTCCAAGGCCATACAATTAATACTGATCCTACCGAAGTTCAGATTCTATCAGCTTAGCACCATGTTATGCTGCTCTCAAGACTCTACTTTGGGACTTAAAATCATTCATCCTTTCTCTCCTCAGAAATTCCTTGGAAGCTCAAGGTGTTCTTCATCCCACTCCTGTCTACTCCTCACGGCCACTCCAGCCTTGTTGCTTCCAGGACCTCAGGGCTTACCACAGCTGTTGCTGCTACCACAACAGCCGTTGCTGCCAGAGTGCCAAAGTAGAAGGAATGTTTTCCCTTGAGTGATTTCAGATCTATACTTAAGGCTGCCCACATTCCCCACATGTCCCTCCAAGTAAAATGGTTTCTTCAATTTCACAATCACCATTCTCAAACATACACACAACATATGACCAGCTTCTCAGGACAAATAATCATAATATTATTCTTGAGTGCTTGCCATATGACATTATTTTATTTAATGTACTCAGCAACTCTGTAGGTTATTTTACATACTAGGAAAGAGCGGGTTGAGAAATGAAAGCAGAAATGGAATATGACCTTATTTTATACTCAACAAAAGCACCTTTCCATTGATTAAAGTCTGGTATTTCCTGTTGGGGATACATTTTCCACTGCCACCTCCCACAGGCTGAGTGCCTGCTTTCCCAGGCCTCTTGTCTTCCTCAGAAGTCGACATAAACATTGTTTTCTTCAAGAGTGTCATCTTAATTTTTCAGGAGCCGGTTCTCTGGACTTTCCTAAAAATTAAGCCTATAAGGACCATCTCCTGGTAATATGGGAGCTCCTGGTAAAACAGGGAGCTACTGACTATTGTAAAATGTATTTATATAGTATCTCCAACATCATAGAATTCGACTACATTGTTCTCAAGTGGATCCCAGATTTTTATATGACCTTGCTGATATAGTTATCAAAATTAGCCAGATGTCTTGCTGTTGAGTTTCTGCTTACTAATCAACTTTCTGATGTTCAGTTTGATTTCTCAAATACCTTAACTATGAGGAAAGTACCCGAATGGTGAATGGGAACACTTCAGTCCTTGAAAAGGTCTAGGCTTATTGGCATTCTATTTTGGGGTTTTGAAGATGTTAATTTTACATCACTTTCATATATTTTACCAAATCTTTATATCACATTTTATTTATTATATATTTAATATTTCATTTTTAATTTATTCTCGTATTTGTTTAACTTATATACATATGGCCAAGAGAAAAAAACAAACAAACTTTGGGCAACTACCTAACATCATTTTTTGTGCCAGTTACATTTTTAAAATACATATTTGATACTTAAATACATTTTTTTGAAATGTTTATTAATATACCATTTGAAATCATTCTAGGAACCACCAGTTAACTGTAAGTACTTATTGCAAAACACAGTTAAAACCTATAAATTAGAAATTAGTCCCTTACTTTATGAACTAGTGTCAGGTGGCTATCAGTAACTTAATGAATTCTAGATTTTTTGGCCAAATTTTGTTTATGCTTATGAAAAGTTTGGATGTAGAGTCTTACTATAGTCAAGCTAAAAGTGAACAGTTATTACTCCATATTTTCATCTCTCTTTTCTCAATTTTATTGAGTTTTTTTCTTACTTAAACTTTGAAAATGTTTTTCAACGTCTATACTATAAGGAAGAACCATCCAAGCTGAGTTTACTTCTTATATCTCTTCCCTAACTCTCACAGTTTGTATTTTCTCTTATAACTATTCCAACTAAGCTGCTATTAAATTACATTTCACATTGTCTCTAATTTCCATACAATTTTTCACATGTATTAATCCTCATTTTTAAAAATAGTATCTTTCTGATTTTATGCAGAATAAAATTATTTAGTTTATGCTTTGACAAACCAAACATAAACCTGAAAGACAGCAGCATATATGTTTACCTAGCATTTTAAAAGGCTGTGAGAACTGGTGAAAACCATGAGAACTGACATAAATCTATGAAGTTCAATGGTTTGTCTTTCAATTTGAAGCATGAGTTTAGAAGTCAATACTAATATCACCCTGTTAATTTCTTATTTTAGGGTGTTTGTCATTAAATTTCCATTTTCTAGGTGGTAATTTATTTTTTTCAAATGACTTAGAAAACAAGTAGTAAATAAATTACATAAATTCTCAGAAGTACAAATAAAGGTATACACATACATACACGTACACACTTGTCTAAACTTAAGAATTGAAAGCTAGGGTTCATGATGCTCTCTTGTTATGATTTGCTATTATTATACAAGTTACTCTAATAATTACTAAAAGCCTTTGATTATCATCATAATTCATTAAAAAAAATTCGGCACACTTACTCTGAGAGAGTACCCCATGCAAGCTAGCATTAACATGCTATCAGGACATAATCTGGCTGGATGGATTTTGGAAAAGCAGAGTATAGTAATGTAAAAAATAGCATCATCATCATTTTTCACATGGGAGGGATTTAAGCCCTTCTTGCTGAAGCACTAAAGCAGGTTAATTGGAGCCAGAATACGCTATAGGTTGAGAAGACATATCAAACTGAATTCCTGGAAAAAATTGAGGGTTAGCATACTGGTGTCAGAAATGCTGATATCAGAATATGGTGTGAAATAGAGGCAATAAGAAAGAATTAAAAGCTAGAACACAGGAGATATGAATCAGACTGACAAATTAAACTCATCATGGGAGTTTCATGATTTCTGACTCTGACCCAAGAAGACAAAACATTTCATAATAGAACATTTTGGTTACTACCTCTAATTCAATAAGTATATTTTGAAATTTGTCTAAGAACTATTCCCATTACTCTCTCTGTTTCCCAAATTGAGTGGATTACATTGTGTAACTCACAGGAGTTTGATATCTCCAAGCGAAACTCCATTGAATATCAGACTCTGTCTTCTTTTGTGTCTTTTGGTGAACTTGAAAGCTTAGACCAGCAACAACTCCAAGGCCTGTTCTGGGAGAAGAATCTCCTCTCACCCTCCAGAGAGGAGGGACATTGCAAAGGATTCTACTAGGGCTTGAAAACAGACACAATTTCCCTCAAATATCTCTTTCCTTCAGGCTTGAGATATCTTTGTCTTCGGTCATTCCTCTATTTTCCATAATTCTTTAAGTTCCTAATGGTTTGGGTCAAATGTCCTTATATTCCCTTTAGACCAAAAGCTTGTCACTGCCCAGTACCCTCTGCCCTCTGTAGGCTGGATTCCTGCCCCGAGGCTTGAACCATGTGATGAGAAGCCAATGCCTGAATATATAATTTTACTCTTCCTTCCCATGTGCCACCCAGGGCCGATATCCTGCCTGTTCAAACCTACTTGTTGGCTTCCTTTTCCTGCATGGACAGACCTCCCAGGATTCTGACCTCACACATACTGACTGAATTCCTGGATGTAATGACCCACCCACAGAACTGGTTGACCTTCCCAGTTGTGACTTTTCCTGGAATTCCCCCTAAACAACACTTTCTGGCCAGATAAGTTTCTGTAACCCCCACGACTCACACCACCCAATTAAAAATTTCTTTGTTGTATCCCCATGCAAAGGATCCAGTTTATGGTTGGTGCCAAAACACACATAGACGCACACACCCAACCTGCTCAAAGTTTCTGCTGGTTGTATTTCTAATATGTTGCTGTAGTCTAAAAATCCTAGAAGAAACACCTTATTTGTTCATTTTTTTAAAAATAAAAAGTTATTTTTATAATCAGTGATTATATAACTTATGTTTATATATTACAAAATTGATCTTATGTATTTATAATTATATAATTAATATATAAACATAATTATTTCAAATTATGCAAATAAATTATTTTAATGGGTCAAATTCTTAATTCATTTTAAAGAATAGAAACAAATTGTATTATTGTCACTTGAAGGCTACCCTGAGAGTAGATTCAAGGTGACATACAGCTTGAGGACTCTACATCACCAAAGAGAGCCCCCTTCTAAATCCTTCTGGATACTTTTATTGGACTGGTAAACAGGTCTCAGCAGCAGAAAGCTGGTAATCTTGGCTATTATTGGAATCTTCTTCTCCAAAATCTGTCAAGAGGCATTGACTCAAATAATAAATCAATCAGTACAAGGTAATTTTTTTCTTTTTTGCCTTCTGCTGAAGCTTTAAGTGAAATATGGCATTCTTCTATACCTATTAGCAGAGGAGAGAAGGAGAGGGACAGAGATTTCTAAAACAGCTACAGCCTTGCTAATTTAAGATAAAAAGCAATAATATATAATGTAGCTAATAAAATATATTCTGTATTACCTTATTTTATATATTAGGTTAGGGACTGACAAACCTTTTCTGTCAAGAGAAAGATGGTCAATACTTTAGGCTTTGTGGGCTATAAGGCCTTGTTTGCAACTAACGAACCATGCTGCTGTAGCATGAAAGCAGCAATAGACAGTACAGAAGCAAATGAGCATGGCAATGTTCCAATAAAACTTTATTTACAAAAAAGATGTGTCTAGCCCTCAGAAGCATAGTCTGATGACTTCTAATATAAACCTATAAAATATTCTACTATATTGGGAAATACATAAATTTAACACACCATGTAATATGTATTTTTACCTGGAAACATAATTTAAAATGGATTCATTGAATAATGTGTAATTAGCTATGAAGGAATAGGAATTATATATTCTAGAAAGTATTGTGATCAATTATAGTGTTATGTACTCTTCTATCTTTCTGTTGTTCTCTACTTCAGAGGTTGAGTGAATTAAATTCAAACCTGTGTTTTTTGAAAAAAAAGCAAACAAACAATAAAGGGGCTACTTTGTTGGAGATTAGTGCGTGCTTTTAGTCATTGCTTCTCTTTTAAACATTTAAATTAACTATGTGATCTAATTACCAAATTAAATAGATAACAATTAAAGGCGTTTTTTTCATGTTTGGCTTTAATGGTCTATTTACCACATTCACTTGCTTTTTTCCCTTTTGAACAAAGAGAATAAATTAACTAAACATATCTCAATGGACTGAATATAAACAAGAAACACATTTGTGTGATCATCACATAATGCAAATTAATATACCTTGCAATTTCACATCTGTTGCTCAATAGTCCTCCGTTTTCATGGTGCATTCATTCAAGGTCTTGTCTTCATTAGAGCACTGAGATGTGTCTCAGGCAGCCCAAAATAAAATTCTATATACAAAAACTTCCAATATTCACTCTCAAAGTGTTAAATAAAGAGTTGGTCCTTTTTAGTGATCACCATGAGACTGTACAAGCATATGGCTCATAGGATCATGGAATCGTAAGTTTTGCAGAGTATCAGATAGAGATGACATGCATATCATTTGTTCATTTAAGCCTGGAGCCCACCTAGAGTACTTTAATCCCTCTACCTTCAAAACACATGCTGAAGGGGCAAAGATAGTTACTGATGTTGTGGCTTGGGGAAAACTATTACAATAAGTCACTCTTTTTATTTTTTAATATACACTGCTATTCTTACTTACTGGATCTTCCCCAGTAGGAAAGCGAAGCAAACTAATCTTGAATATTCTTTTTGGTACCAAAATCTTCTTAGAGGAGTTCATATCATTTGCTATCTTCCTTGGATTGAGAGATGCTTACCACCTTGTCTATATTCTTTTGGATTAAAAAAAACTGACAATCAGTTGAGGACCATTGCAAAATTATCCTTACAGTTTTGGAAGTGTTATAGAATAAGAATGGAGTTTAATATCATATTGAGTTTAGAACTATTGCTACTTTTTCTTTCCATAAATTATTTCCAACAATGTCTTCCATTCATTCTACAACATCACACTTTCAAAAAAGTCTACTTCTCTCACTAGAACTTCAAATATCATATACCTATAAGGATTCCTTTTTGTTCTCCATAACATACAGAGCAGAGTAGATTAAAACATTCTCACCTCTTGTTCTTCAGAATCTGTCAAGCGGCATTGACCCAAATAATCAATCAATCGATACAAATTATTCTTTCTTTCTTGCCTTCTGCTGATGCTTTAAGTGAAAACATGGCATGCTTCTATACCTATTAGCAGAGTAGAGAAAATGAGAGATTTCTGTGTTATTTTAACTTTGGAAGTCACCAACTCTTAATCATTGAAAATCATCTTTCCTCCCACTATACACCCAAACTCATAACTTGAGGGCTCTGAGCATATCCAGCTCATGTCGGTCAGTTTTAGAGACGGGGTCACTCACTGTTCTACAGTTGCATGTTCTGTCTGGAGCAGAGCTTGGTGCATACCAGAAGCTGCTTTTTTCATGTGCATAGTTCCCTGCTACAGACAGCATAACGTTGCTGCAGGACACTAGGAATTTTCATTGCATGGCTCCTTTATTTTTCAGACTGCACATTGTATCTTTTCATTTTGTTTTAAACCACTGATACTTCTAGTATCATGAGCTCTATAGGATGATGAGGCTGTACGGGCAAGACTGCTTATAATAGCTGCCAAGAAATATCATTCTCTGGATCCCACTAACAGCAAACGACCTTTTAAGTCACATAATAAATGGGTTGGAATAATGTTCCTAAGGACTACGAGAGACCCCTCAGCCCTTCTAAATGTGAGTGCAGCATGAGAAGTTGGTTGTTTATGGAGGAGAAGAACCTTACGAGACACTGAATCTGCAGGCACCTCGATCTTGGACTTGCCAGGCTCCAGACCAGTAGAAAATAACGTATGCTGTTTATAAATCACCCGGTCTATAGTATCCTGTTACAACAGACAAAATGGACTAAGACAGCAAGCATTGTCTTGTAAGACAACTGACACATTTGAGAGCTCTTAGATGATCTCCAAGCAAGTGGGATCTGAAGGGGTTATGTCTTTCAACAGAGAGAAGCAGGGACACTTTTTCAGGCCCAGGGGTGTTAAAAGAATCTAGAAGTTCAAAAGTTTTAAGAGCATTTCCCACCCAAGTTTCAAGTCCCCATTTATTCTTTATGAGAGCCTTTACTTTGGCAGTATTTTGATAATCTGATTATTCAGTCATCTCTGAAGTTCTATACTCTTATCATTAGGCAATAAACCTAGCTTTTAAATTGGTCATTTCTCAGGCAAAAGGGGATGAGGAATTTTAAAGTACTGCCAGTGAGACTCTGACATTCACATGTCTTTCTGAATTTGTGTTTGAGCTCCTTAGGGCCAGTTATTTTCACTTTTCAAATCATGAACAATACTCACCCAATATTACAGTCTTCTAGTTACCATTTCCCTCTATCTCTCAAACACCACATATTGCCCAAGCCAGTGCCTCTTTTCCACCTGCATTTTACCTCAGTGATGTGTTGCCTGTGTCCCCACCCAAATCTCACTTTGAATTGTAATAATCTCCACATGTCAAGGGCAGGGCCAGGTGGAGATAATTGAATCATGGGGGCAATTTCCCTCACACTCTTCTTGGGGTAGTGAAGAAGTCTCACAAGATCTGATGGTTTTATAAATAGGAGTTTCCGTTCACAAGCTCTCTTGCCTGCATCCATGTAAGATGTGACTTTGCTCCTCATTCACCTTCTACCATGATTGTGAGGCCTTCCCAGCCATGTGGAACTGTGAGTCACTTAAACCTCTTTCCTTTATACATTACCCAGGCTTGGGTATGTCCTTATTAGCAGCATGAGAACAGACTAATACAGTAATTTGGTACCAGTAGAGTGGGGTGCAGCTGTAAAGATACTCAAAAACATGAAAGTGACTTTGAAAATGGATAACAGAGGTTGAAACAGTTTAGAGGGCTCAGAAAAAAATGGAAAAATGTGGAAAAGTTTGGAACTTTTTAGATAGTTGGAGGGTTCAGAAGACAGGATGATGTGGGAAAGTTTGGAACTTCCTAGAGACTTGTTGAATGGCTTTGACCAGAATGCTGATAGTGATATGGACAATGAAGTCCAGGCTGAAGTAGACTCAGATGGAGATGAGAAACTTGTTGGGAACTGGTGTAAAGGACACTCTTGCTATGCAAAGAGACTGGCAGAATTTTGTCCCTGCCCTAGAGATCTGTGGAATTTTGAACTTGAGAGAGATGATGTAGGGTCTTAGGGGAAGAAATTTCTAAGTGGCAAAGCTTTCAAGAAGAAGCAGAGTGGCTGGGCGCGGTGGCTCACATCTGTAATCCCAGCACTTTGGGAGGCTGAGATGAGCAGCTCACAAGGTCAGGAGATCGAGTCCATCCTGGCTAACATGGTGAAACCCCATCTCTACTAAAAACACAAAAAATCAGCCGGGCATGGTGGTGGGCACCTGTAGTCCCAGCTACTCAGGAGGCTGAGGCAGGAGAATGGCGTGAACCCGGGAGGCGGAGCTTGCAGTGAGCCAAGATTGCACCCCTGCACTCCAGCCCGGGTGACAGAGCGAGACTCCATGTTAAAAGAAAAAAAAAAAAAAAAAGGCAGCAGCAGCAGAGTATAAAAGTTTGGAAAATTTGCAGCCTGATCATGAGGTAGGAAAAAATCCCATTTTCTGGAGAGAAATTCAAGCTCGCTGCAGAGATTTGCATCAGTAACGAAGAGCCAAATGTTAATTGCCAAGACAATAAGGAAAATGTCTCCAGAGTATGTCAGATACCTTTGCAGCAGCCTCTCCCATCAAATGTCTGGAGGCCTAGGGGTGAAAAATGGTTTCCTGGGCCAGGTCCAGGGCCCTCCCGCTCTATGCAGCCTCAGGACAAGGTGCCCTGAATCCCAGATGCTTCAGCTCCAGCAATGGCTAAAATGGGCCAACATAGAGTTCAGGGCATTGCTTTAGAGAATGCAAGAGTCTGTGGGTGCACAGAAGTCAAGAATTGAGATTTGGGAACCTCTACCTAGATTTCAGAAGTTATGTGGAAACTCCTGGATGTCCAGGCAGAAGTTTGCTGCAAGGGCAGAACCCTCTTGCGCAACATCTGCTAAGGCAGTGTGGAAGGGAAATGTGGGGTTGGAGCCCCAGCACAGAGTCCCCACTGGGGCTCTGCCTAGTGGAATTGTGAGAAGAAGGCCACCATCCTCTAGATCCCAGAATGGTAGATCCACCAACAGCTTGTACCTTAAGCCTAGAAAAACCCACAGACACTTGATGCCAGCCCATGAGAGTAGCCAGGAAAAGGGCTGTACCCTCCAAAGCCACAGAGGCAGAGCTGCCCAAGGCCTTGGGAGCCCACCCCTTGCATCAGCATGTCCTGGATGTGAGACATGGGGTCAAAGGAGATCATTTTGGAGCTTTAAGATTCGACTGCCCTGTTGGATTTCGGACTTGCATGCCCCCTCTGTTTTGGCCAGTTTCTCCCATTTGGAACAGGTGTATTTACCCAATGCCTACACCCTCATTGTATCTAGAAAGTAACTAACTCACTTTTGATTTTACAGGCTCATAGGAGAAAGGGACTTACCTTGTCTCAGATAAGACTTTGGATGTGGACTTTTGAGCTAATACTGAAAGGAGTTAAGACTTCAGAGGACAAGTGGGAAAGCGTGATTGATTTTGAAATGTGAGGACATGAAATTTGGCGGAGACCGGGGGTGGAATGTTATGGTTTGGTTGTGTCCCCACTGAAGTCTTATCTTGAATTGTAAAGATCCCCATGTGTCAAGAGCAGGCTCATGTGGAGAAATTGAATCATGGGGGCGCTTTCCCCCATACTGTTATTGTGGTCGTAAATAAGTCCCACAAGATGTGACGGTTTCATAAATGAGAGTTCCCCTGCATAAACTCTCTTCCCTGCCACCATGTAAGACGTGACTTTGCTCCTCATTCAACTTCCATCATGATTGTAAGGCCTCCCCAGCCACATGGAACTGTGAGTCAACTAAATCTCTTTCTTTTATAAATTAGCCAGTATTGGGTGGGTCTTTATTAGCAGTGTGAGAACAGACTTATACACTCAGTTCACTGTGAAAAAAAAATCTTAACAATTTAATCACTGCAGGATTCCAGGGAATTGTGATTCATAGATTCTCCACCTACCTTCAGTGATGTGGTACTCACTGTCATGTAGCCAGTGATAAATTCAACTCTAAGAGCTATCCTTAAGACTGCTTGTTAAGGCCACTCCTTGAACCAGCTGTTTTAGATCAAATGTTCTAGAAACAGAGCCTAAAACAGGAATTTTTGGATACATATGTTGTATTGATGGAGTGCTCTTCATGAAAAGGAAAAATAAAACATAAAAGGGTGAGAGAAACAATATGAGTAAGAGAAAGAGCTGAGCAAGGATGAGGTTTCAGGTGAAGTTTAGCTTTGACTTGATTCACAGGGTGCTCTGGAGAAAAATCACACCACAGAGTTGACCCACCTTGAGGCAAGGGGGTTGGTCTTTGTACCCCATATCAGTAAGTCATTTACTATGGGCAGTCATTTGCATGGTGGTGGCATTGGAGTATAACTTTATCTTCCAAGCACTTCCCATGTGGGAAAGGGGTTAAATTTGGGGAATATGCAGCCAACACTTCTAGCAGTGGGGGGATGTGCATACTAGTCTGTGAAGGAGATCTAGGTGGAACACCAATAGCACCCTACTATACTTTCAAAAAAAAGTGTAAATCAAGCACAATTTTTTGCACTTATTCTGACTCTAACAGAAATTTTCAAGTAAATGTATATAAAATACTAACATTATGAATCTATTTTTCCTGACAAAAGAAATCAACTAAGAGATCAGATAAGATCAGCTATAGCAGCCACAATTATTGTTTCATGTAATAAATATCCATTAAGTACCTGGCCTGTGCCAGCATTATCTGATATGTTGATTCTGTCACAGAGAAGAGGGTTTTATTACATGTAGTCATATAGCAGGAGTAGTAGATATCCTTGAGCCTGAAATTCTTATGCATCAATAAAATATTTTCCAGAACAAAGTAAGTTTATTGCTACAGTGACCTACATTGAAAATATTCTGACATATCTCCATAGTCCAAAATGGAATTATTGAGTCAAATCATGAACATAATATATTTTGCAGAATAGGTACATGACAGAATACATACATTTGTACTTAAAATCAGTGAATGTCTCACAGACTAGCACCAGGAGAAAGTAATTCAAATCAGGACTTACTGAAAACAATCCAGAGGTATGTTTACAAGGTGGTCAGTACTTAGAGTCATTATATTACACTTTAGAAAACTATATGTCAGAGGAAGTATAAATAACCTGAAAGTTGTAAAAGAGAACGAGCTGCCATTAGTGAATACAGAAGTTTAGCTGAATTCACCAATTTTAGACTGTGGATTGAAGGTAAGGCAAAAAGTTGAAATAGCATTCATTTTTGTATAAAAACAAAGTGTTACACCAGTCAGAATTATATTTTGATAGTATATTACACAAATTTTTCAGAGGTTTCAGAGACAAAGGGTTAACTCTCATGTGTGTAGTATAATGAATGTGGATCAATGGAGTGGCTGTGAGCTCTGTTATCACTCAAGTTGAGGAAAGATTCATCATCCTGTTATGATCTTGAACAGTTTCTATTTCTTGCACGGCAGTAGCCCAAGGAAAATTCTACACTCACTCTTAAGTGCTCGCTCTTGAAAGTGACAAGTGTCATCTTCAGTAAAACCCCTTTTACTCCGTCTGTTGACTCCCAACTCAATAGTAAAGCACACAGAGAAGCATATTCTAGCAGTAGGAGAAGAAACAGAAATATTAATGTTTGCCGGTATGCTCACAGTAAATGGCCTAAGTTTCAAAATTGTACTAGTATTCAGACCATGGTCTTTAATAATCATTTTGCACAACACAAGAAATCAGAGATTTTCCGGAAGAGAACTGGTCGAGGTCTCAGACATGAAATGCACAAAAAAGTCTAGAAAATCTTGCTTTACCAGAAAGCAAAGGAACTATCAGAGACTACTGGGATTTTGTAAAAGGAAACAAATGATGTTCCACTGCCAAATTTAGCATCAATTTAATAAAAACTGCAATAAATTAAAATATATCAAGTATGCCAAAGTCCATGAGTTTCGAAACATATTTAGGTGAAAATAGCTGTTTATCACATTTGGAAGATAGTTTAGAGGCAATTCTCTCTTCTGCTGATGATTAATAAAGGAAAAATAAGTATTTAACTGCCTTTCTTTTGCAAGTTATACCCAGAGTAAATTAATACTCTGGGGAGATTGTCTTTATAAAAATAGTCCAGTTAATTAAAAGAAAAGTGATGATTGAATTAAAATATCACTATTTTATTGAACTCTAATAAAATAGCACAACTAGACAATGATCATTAATTGCTCCTAATGTCACAAAAAGAGAAACAATCAAACACTATACACTTCCCAATAGAAGACACACGACCACCTGTGGAGGATTGTTACCACAAACTTGGGAGCTGAATCTGAGCAAGCATCTATATCTTGCTAGAAAATTTCAGAGAACACACAAAAACCCCACATATTAATGACTTCACAAGATGCAGTCAGCAAAGTCCAGAATATAAGAAAGTTCTACAGATCAAATGAGCCTATTTATTTGGCAAACAATTTGCAAGGATAAAAAAAATGGAAGAGGAAGCATGTACATTAAAAAGACTTCAGAGAATATCCATGAGATGCAAAACGTGGGCCATATTTTGGAACTTAACTGAAAAAAAAAATAAACTGCAGAAAAAATAATAAAATTATGAGAGCAAGTGAAAAAAATTAAAGACATTAAATAATAGATTATATATGGGATTGGTAATACTTTAAGCATAAATGCCTTTTGGTTATGTTTAAAACTTTTTTTATAAAAAGTAATTCAAAGTTTCTCTGGAACTGAGGGCTAAATTAAAAATCTAAGGCTTCTCATTTGCTTCCATTCATTGGATAGATTGGTTAACAAAGCTAATAAAAATGTCTCTGTTTTCTAAATAAGCTCCGTCTAGATTTTAAAAACTTCATTCCAGATTCTGCAATTTATCCTTTTCAGTTTTGATTTTGAAAGATTCCTTGCTCTGCATAAGTTTCATTCTTTCAAAATCTGGTTACTAACAATTGCAGGAAGAAGTAAAAAGTTTTCATTAATTTCCTAAAAAGCATAATACATGCAATTTAATCTAAGTAGGAGGTAGTCCTTTTGACTGTGAATTCCTTTAGCTTAAGGACTATGTCCTCTTTACCTTTTTAATCTCAAATAGGTGCTGAAAATATGCAGTCAAAATATGTGACTGGTGTATAGTATGACTGATGAATGAGTAACCAAATAAACAAATAAATAAATAAATAAACGGTGTTAATAAAAGTTCTGCAGTTGACCATTTGCCACAAAACATGACTTCTTAATAGTTAAATTAAATGTATTTTGCCCCTCACCACACCTCCACTCCATTCCACCTCCATCTTCCACTTCGAGCAGCCAGAAATTTAATTTAAAAATCACTGAAGGAAATATAATTTCCTCATATTGAATTAATTCAGAAAGTTTGAAGAGGAACAATAGAACTCTTCGGAATTACCATGCACATTTAAGAAATGACAAAGAATTATTCAGTCAGTCCAATTTAAGAATGATTTTTAGAAGAATGAACATTTTACTATTTAGTACTATTGTACTAAAAATTGTGAAAGATATTGTGAGATGTCAGAGGACTGCCAAATCTTAAAGGACCTTTATAAAGCACTTATCAATGCCAAACGCATGTGATGGAAAGGACATTTCTTTTTTCCAGGAATATATTTCATACATCTATTATAATATGATAAAGTTACCTATGGAAGTGATTTCATGAAACCAGTAATGCCTACCCTATCATGACCAAGCTGTTAGTGTCTAAGTTACTTAACCACAGGTGACTAAAGCATCAAATCATGATAAGGTTAAAGCCAATGATATGTTTTTTTCTCAATTAACCTTGACTGGTTAGCTCCTCAGGGCTGTTCAGAACCAAGTAATAATGTAGGCATTAAGGATGAAACAGAGAACCATGAAAAGTTCTCCTGTTAAATGGCACAAGTTGTTTCTGATATGAAAAAAATGGACATATAAATACCTAACTGATGTATGAAATATAGCATATTTAATGAATAAATGGTGTTAATAAATGGTGTTAATGATGTTCTGTACTGGTGCAACATCAGATGCTTCATTTTTCTCCATTTTTATCCATATTAGTGGAGTGAACACCAGACATATTCCTCCATAAACTATTTAATACTCACTCAGCCTCATGATATTCAACCATACGAAATGTTCATTTCATAATTAATTCAATTGTCAAGCTTTTCTTAATTAGGGAAATCTAATTCCAACAACTCAAAAGATATTATTGTAACTACACAGATTAGAAAAGTAGGTGATCTTATACATAAAAATCTAAGGTTGATTTGACAAGATGTCGAGTTTTTCTGTCTTTCTACAGAGGTCTAAAATTATTAGCATTTTGTCTCTTAGGCCTGTTGATTAAATGAGCTGGTGACTGCAGTCTAATGAAGAAAAAGACACATTAAAGAGAAGAAACCAACTGTATTGGCAGTCTTAACCTAGAGACTTAAACAGGATTGACATACTGAAATCTTCATGTTTTTAGAAGGAAATGGGGTTGAAAAGGTATAAGAAAATGTAAATGTTGGTAGAATATTGCTTCACTCCTAAAAGCAGGAATTAGGCTTACATAAAAGTGGTTTCCAACGTTAATACTCTTTCACCTGAGAAATAAAGATTAAAAATATGGAATTTTAAAAATGACTCTTCTCCATTATAGCATTAGGTTGGTGCAAAAGTAATAACGTTTTTTGCCATTTTAAAAAAGTAATGGCAAAAGCTGCTATTACTTTTGCACCAACCTAATAATTAAATTTTTATGTTTGAAATAATAATTATAATTGAAAATAAACTTAGGAAATTTCTATAAAAAAGGGAGAAGAAACGTAAGAAAGCATAAGTTACTGTTATGTGTTGAAACAAAATTAACATCAGTATCATATACAGAAAGTATAAAATAAAGGATATAAGCTTATAAAAATAATTAAAACAAATATAGAGAATGATAAGTATAAAACAAAATGGTAATTCTGAATAAATAATTGAAAGGCAAAGAGAATTACTAATTCCTGTCATTGATGAACAGAAATTTGAAATTCTAGCCGTATAATAATCTGATTAAGAGTGTTACTTTTTCACATTTATATTACTATTCTCTCCCAGAACAGCTGTATTTAAGAAAATAATGAAATAAAACAAACTTAAAAATCAAAAAATATAGAGCTCATCTCTTTTCTGTTTAGAAATACAAAAAAAAAACTTAATCATATTAATCAACCTGCTTATACCTCTTTATATTAGTATTCCAGACCCTTAAAAGTATATGTTAATTGTGTTGATAAATTTTCGATGTTCTTCTATTTCCTGATGCTTATCTCACCCATCACCACAAGTCAGTTTTAGATTTACTTCAAATTAATTCCAAAAGTTTAACATGAAATTGAATTTCAACATGCACTTCAGGTAGGAAAAATCAGCCCTAAGAAAGATTATGTGTATTATTCTTCAGTGAGTGAAGACACAATGGAACAAAACGTTAGAACAACACCAAAAGCTAAAATCAAACTATGTAAACAGGCTCAAAGCCAAAGTTTGGAATAAGCATTTGCATGTGGGCAACACCACAGAAATCAATTTTATTTGAAAGTTTTTGCTAGAACAAATCTGTACTCTAGAATGGAGTGTAAATGATGGGCTTTTGCTGGGATGTGTTTTCCAAAGAGGTTATGAACAGTGATGAAGGCATTTAGATACAGGAGTGATACCAATAAAAATAATGACCAAGATGGTCAATACAGAGCTGCTGTCCTTGGAAATATTAGAGACAGAGAACTGAGGGCAGACAGTGTTTCTACAATCTTGCTCAGAGATAATGAGAACCTAAACTAGAGAGTAATCGAATAAATGAAAGGAGAGGATTCTCAGAAGGCATTACACAGGGAGTAGAACTACCTACTTGAATCCCAAGTCTGCATAAATCCAGCTCAAATGATCCTTCCTATCCAATAACCTCACTTTCCAGGTTATCTCACAGAGCACTCATATTAAGTGAGTTTCTTTTAGTTCATTTTTTTTCACAAACAACAGAATTCTACAACTGACCCAAAATGGAATTCATTAACAGGGCTTGGAATAAGTCATAAACTCAATGGCAGTCATGCTTCATGAGATTACTTGATTGCGACTGTCTGTAACAGATTATTTTTTCCCCAGAAGTAGTTCTTACTATGGAAGGAAGAATGGGATGAGTCCATGATATATGTGTAGGGAATGACATAAAAATCCCGAAAAGGATCCTGAAGGAGAAAATAGCATAAAAAGGGAGAACGATGCCCTGTTGGTCAAGGTAATGTATTTCAAGAGATGAAAGAGTTCAAGACTGCCAAATGCCCTCAAAGTAATCTTGCAACTTGGGAGACTGGGCGCAGTGGCTCACGCCTGTAATACCAGCACTTTGGGAGGCCAAAGCAGATGGATCACAAGGTTATCGAAACCATCCTGGCTAATACGGTGAAGACCCGTCTCTGCTAAAAAAAAAATACAAAAAACTAGCCAGGCCTGGTGGCGGGCGCCCATGGTCTCAGCTACTCGGGAGGCTGAGGCAGGAGAATGGCGGGAATCCGGGAGGCGGAAGCTTGCAGTGAGCCGAGATCGCGCCACTGCACTCCAGTCTGGGAGACAGAGCAAGACTCCGTCTCAAAAAAAAAAAAAAAAAAAAAAAAAAAAAAAAAAAAATTCTTGCAATTTGGCTTGTCACTACCTCATTTATCGATTTCAAAGAGATATGCTTGACTTGATTTGAAAGTGTGATGTACACTTTGTTCTTCACATTTTTTAAATCACATTGTTATATGTTTCCTGTGTTACATATAAAAATCCTGTGATTACGTTCCTATAGGAACCTTCTTCATTTTATAGAAGAGGAAAGTGAGTTATACAGATGGTATAACTCTAAGATTTGAATGCCGAGCTAGTCATTTCAAATTAATTGCTTTTCCTACTATAATCATCTCTTATAATTTTTACAAATTTTCCTTTATCAAAAGCATATAGTAAATCTTAATAATGTGTACCTTCAAGACACTTAACTATATGCTAGGTTTTATAAGTTTTCTGGAAGCTGTAGTGGAAGCAGCATGTTCTCTTATAGGTTTTGACTTTCAGATAGAATATACTCTTCATAGAAAAGAATTAATGCAAGATTGAAAAAAAGCTAAAGGGCAGATGAAATGGTGTTAATGAAAAGGAGTCAAACGCTAGACTGGAGAACTGGAGTATAAGAAACATTTGTCACTTGGTATTTCTAATAGGTTCTGGTGGTCGATGGAGGGTTCCCCCAGAGTCCTGCTGTTACTGGATAGAAGAATTTTCTTTCACTGAAGCAGAGCTCTTCATAAAAGCCTCATGGAATGCCCTCGCTGTACTCAAAACTCTGGGGAACAAGAAAAGCAAAATGAGCTCCTTGTTCTCAGGGAACTTAATTCACATGGAGATAAGGCATGCTCCATCTGAAATTGTGAGATGAAAATATGCAAATAAAGGCAAAATCAAAAAGCATTTGTTTTACTCAGTCGAGCGAACAATCAGCATAAATTGCAAAGGGTGGGAACGCTATGTGTGTGAAGCGGGGTGCTTCAGTGGGATATTGATAACAGAGTAGCTTTATCATAGCTGATAATGAGAGCAAAAGAAACAAACTTTTTAAAAATATATACTTTGCAATCTTTGACGGTGGAAAAGTAATTTAATTGCTCTGAATCTCAGTTTCCTCTTCTGTAAACAAGTCTTGCACAAGTTCTGAAACAAACAAAAAAGCCTCATGTGAAGCTGGCATAGTTATTCTTTGAGGGGAGAGAGGAGATATAATCTCAGGGCAACAAGCATGGAGGAAGAAGGAAAACAAAACACAAAAGGAAAGAAAGTAAATAAAAGGTAGGAAGTTATCAGACTGGCCACAACCTTCAAAGAAAAACAGTCTGTTGCTTAGACATTACAAATGTCTCCAGGAGATCATGTTGTATGTATAGATTTCAAAAATCCATCACGTGAAGAAAGGGAGGGGAGGGCATCTTCAGGCTCCTTTCAGTTCCTTGCATCTCACTATGAAAGCTTGTCCCAATGGGTGTTAATACTTCTGCACTTTTAGGTTTTCCATTCAAGTTTCTCTGGTAGGGAAGCCATATCTCACCCTCCATACTGATTCTTTGAGCCCAGCAGATGATGGAAAAAGCACAACCAAGGCATGTGCATTTGGGCCAGACTGGGGGGCCACAGCCAGTTCTGTTCCTGCATCAGCAGGCACAGTGCAGACCCTACTGAAGGGGCAGAGCCCAGAGCCAGAGGCACTCATGCTTAACTTGGGTCAGATACACAGTCAAGATGACGACTAAGGCTTTTACCAGTTTTAACATTCTGTGACCATGTAGATCTCTTTGGATGATGTCTCAGAGGGCCCAATAATTCATCAGTTGAGACTATTCAACAATTACAGAAAAGCTCATTAATTTTCCATTGGCATCATTCGAGTGAATAGCAAGAATTGATTATGCTTTTTTTCCCCTGTAGCAATTTCTGAGTTCCTGAAATCAAGTGGTGAAGTGACATGTGGAATCACGTGCTGAAAAAAAAGATGTACTACAGAAGCAAATCTGGCCTCAGTCCTGAATTCCACAAAAAGCATCTTATTTCTAACAGCTGTGCTCATTTGGGTTTACAACAGAGCCCCACATTCTCCTATATGTGAAGTGCCATAAGCTGCAAACACATAGCTAGGGCTTTCTTCTATCTACTGGACATTTTGCATGTAAATGAAATGTCCTAGAAGAAAGCTAGGGCTTTCTTCTATCTACTGGACATTTTGCACCCATTCCTCAAAAAAAAAGGTGTTCTTAGATGAATATATTTTTGATTTTTTTTTTTTTAGTTTTATAATCCTGCCCTAAACAGTCTTTATGGCTCGCTGTAAATCCTCAATTCTAGGGAATCCTCAAGAGCCATTCCATTTAAGGATTAAGTGGTAAAAACAGAAAGTAAATCCTCTAAGTGTGGTTAATGTCCCCTGTTCTCTTGATTGCTTTTGGTAATGTGCATAAATAATTTCCATAATAGGCCATACTTCTTAATGCAAGGAAAACGTGGCATATCTACCAAAGGATCTCACATATGGTTACTTAACTCACTCCTTCATGGATGAAAAGAAGGAGAAGAAGCAGTCAGCCCTGCCGAGTGCATCTATGTGAATTGCACCACTGAGTTGTGCAGTGCTCAACCTGGACAGCCTTTTGGGCAACCTTGTGAAGAAAGTTCACAAGTCTGTAAGGCCAGCATTATTTCTAAGATAGAGATTACTCAGTTTACAATTGAGGAGACTGATATCCTGAAAAGGCTGAATGATTCATTCAACCAAAAGAAAGAGAATAGGGAATAGCCCAGGTCTTCTAATTCTTGTCCTGACATGATATTGTGGCTAAATCTTTGGAGAAAAGGAAATTTAATGAAGGGACATGTATCAGTAAAACATGCAATAGGGATTAGAATTAGCCACTGTTAAAGAGAAGGAATGTCCTGTTTTTCAAGTATACTTTTGACATCTTGTAATTTGTATTATATAATAAATATCTATTTTATAATTTTATATCCCAAGTCTTGAGGATCTACCACAGATTACAGTGTTTTATTGATGTCAGATTTTAACATCAAACTAATTGAACTACAGGAATATGAAAGAATTAACAAAACATTGAGAAGAAGAAGCAAAGATAGAAGGTAGCCCAGTTCAATTAACTTGCTCAGGAAAATAAACTTCATTAAAGCATTTAGCATTGGGGAGTTTAGAACCATTAACACAAATAATAATCATGAAAGTAGTAAAAATGCCTATTAATAATTAAAAACAAACCCAGATTGAATGTTCATTTATTACCTAGCATGGAGCTTTAAGTACATTGTTTTACACAATCACTTTGAGAAACCTGTAAGATGTAGATTATTATTACCCTTCTTTAATAAAGAAGAAATGAAAGCAAAAAGTTATGTGTGCAAGGGGGAGGGGGGTCATTTCAATTTGATCTACATTTACTAAACGTCTATTATAATACCATGTGTGAGACAAAGAGAAATGAGACAGATCCTCAAATGATTTTCAGTCCTAGTGGTTTAAAAAGCTACACACATAATTACAGGACTGTGGATTTAATTTATTCACATTCTCACAATCTCCCTTTATTATAGAAAATGGATGATCTGAATATAAATACTAAATGAATTATAGTTAAGCCTGATGATAGTTAGAGAAATAAGTAAAATTAATGAACCCATTAAAGACAAGATTTAGATAAAATTCCACTGGTGCTTTAAATGAAAACACACTAATAATTACCCTTTTCTCCTCACACAAAGAAGCAGAAAGAAAAAAATGTAAAAAGGGAAAATTAAGATGTTAATTTCTCTTAAAGTCATTTCCTATTCCATTACCCAAGAAAAGTTATTAAATAAATGGAAAGCAGACCTAAAGAGGGAGTTTAGGACACATTATATTGAGAAAAACCAGTTTAGTCACCAGTTTGCTGTATCACATATCCTCTAAAAGGTGTTTGATGACTGATGATGACTACTGAGAAATCCTCTTTGATTGACTTGAGACTGTAAGTCTCAAAAAGGTGATTGAGGAGGGAAATGACTCCAGGTTGAACTCTATTCCATTTCAGCTCAGAGTTGCATATATCTGATGAATATTCTTGAGTTCTTAAATGTCTAGGAAAACATTGGCATCTTGGGCTTAGGGCACTTACCACTTTTTGACAGTAGGATAAGAGCCTGTCTAATGTGAATCAATCATCAACAGCCTTAACAATCTTGTTGCATTACCTCGTTGCTTTTGATATTTACTGAGGGTGAGACAACTTTACAACTTTTTAAACTGGATTATTTTAAGACTGTATTACTAATTTTGGAAAAAGCAAACCATGCGCGTAAAAAAGTGGAGAACACTGAAATAGGATTGCAATAATACTAGTGAATAGTAGAAATTTTTTATTTAAGGGAGAAAAATTTGACTGACTCACTAATTGTTTCAGTTAATGTATGCTGTCATAGCTAAACTTTTTATTTAGCTAGTTTGACTAAAATATATATGTTTTATTTAGATAATCTCATTTATAACTGAGTAGATGAAGCTTATTGCAGTTAATAGCAAATAGCAAGAATGGCAGTTACTGTTTTAGATCAGTGGTTTTCAAAATGTGCTTCCTGGACCAGTAATACCAGCTTCACCTGGGAATTTGCTAGAAATTTCCAGTTCTCCCCCAGCCCTTCTGTATCAGAAATGCTAGGGAGGAAGTTTGGAATACGTGTTTTAACAAACTAGCCAGGTGACTTACATGTATGCTAAAATTTAGGAACCACTGTTTTAGACATTAAACTTTAGACTCAGAATTGCAAATTCAAATACTCTGAAAGACCAAGAAGGGTAAACAAATTATTTTGTAAAAGACAATTAAATTGCTAGGCCAGTGGCTCTCTGGAATGTCAGGCCCCATTTAAAAGCACTCACATTCATATTTTGTAAACTTCTATGTTGGTCAAACAAATCATAACTGTGGGCTTAATTTGACCTACTGACCCTTAGTTGGAAAGGCTGGTTCTAACAGCATAAGAATTTAGCGAAACAATTTTGTAAAAGATTTACAATTTTAAGAAAGTTTTATTACAATTTACAAAAAAAGAACATATTTTATTTGTAGTTTACCATCCTGGAATGCACCTTGAAAGCTTACTTTATTCCTCAAAACTTTCAAAACTGTTGTTGCCTAGCAGATATTTATAGTGGTTGCATGGTCTGATGATTATAAAGAACTGGAGGAAATGATGGCTCTAATAACCTGTGTATTACGTGATTGATCTAAAAAGACATAATTTTTGGAGGTCAGTGGAAAATAAAATGTGAATTGTCCAATCCATTGTCCAGTCAAATATCTCTTAAGAAACACAAGTTTAAGGGAAAAATAAATAAGCCTTTCAAGATGGTGACAGCAGAGTGGGGTCTTTCTGAACACAAGACCTGGATGCACATCTGTGAAGTCACCCCTGGGTCCAGTGGTCTTTCCTTTACCTCCTGTGTATCCTATTTATCTATACCGTCTATATATCCTATTTATCTATACCAAAATTAATGGGCAAGAACTAGGGAAATGGTTGTGGAAAGGGCAACTGAAACAATAATTTTATACTATGAGATATATGATAATGTTGCTTGGAGTTTAAAGAAAGAGTCCAAAAATAATAATGAACACGAAACATAAAATATAGCTTAACACTTCTAATAAGGCTTGCTCTTAGTAATATTTATGTATAGATTACTTCAGGATAGGAACTTTCCTACTCTCAACCATTTCTGTGATGTGATTGATGCTAACCTATACAGCATTATGCTGAGAATGGCATTTAGTAATCAAATTTTCCAAATGAATTAATTAAAATTTTTGGAAGCTCATATAAAATTTTCAGGCTATGTCAAGGCCACAGATATCTCTGACAAAGAGTCAATGCATGTTCCAGATTCCTAAAATGTTTCTCAAAATATAGTGTTTGGGAGGAAAAACTATCAAGGGACCACCCCTCATTTAGGCAAAATAACCACGTGCCTAGTTAATGAGATTTAAAGGAACATTTTTAACAGACTCACTATAACTTCAGTGTGAGACATAGCTTTGCATGTTGCCTGAAATTTCATTCACGGTAGAACCACTAATTTGATCAAGGCAATGCATTGTCAACAAAGAAATACACCCAACTTTACACTATTAGGTCAAAACATTATTTTAGAATTGTCAAACCACTGATTTTGCAATAGCATATCACTGCTCTTAGGACAAAATCCAAACATCTTACAATGGCTTTAAGACATTCTTATAAGTAGGATCCTCCCCACCTTTTCATCCTATTCTCACATAATTTGATCACATGTGGACCATTCTCTGGACACATTTCTTGCAACAGGTTGAGCCTTGTTCACCACTGATTTTAATGCAATTGGTTTTTATCAGATTTTTAAATCTAAGCAGAATAATATCTCAGAGAGACCTTCTTTGACCTTCCTGTCTAATACACTGCCTCCATCACCCACCACCAAATCTAGTAACTCCCCATCATCACCATGGTTACCTCCTTCAAGGCAACCATCACAATTAGTGAATCTCTTTTACTTTTATTTCGTTATTTATTTATAAAGAATATAAACTTACTTTAGTCAGGGATCTACCATCTTGTATATTCCTACATCCTCAATGCCTACAGTAGTGTCTAAACCAGAGTAGACACTGAGTATATATTGGTAAGTGCTGAGTGAATGAATGGTGAATAAAATATCAGAAAATTATATTCGAGTGGTTCTTTGGAGGGGGAGTTGAAAGTGAAGGGATGTAGGTGAAAAGGAATCATGGAAAGAAAACACTTGGGAGACATTGTATATCCAGAGGCAACATTGTTAAGGAAGAAAAAGTCTCAGTAAGACTTTCTAAAAGAAGGACCTGGGATAGCAATGGAAGAGCTGGCCAGGACCTTTGGAGAGAAGGAACATTAAAAAGGACAATTGAGAGGAAGCCAAAATGATTGATCTTCCTCACAATGTTTTTATGAGGTCAGCCTTATTAAAGTATGACAGTGTTTCTGAGAAAGCATTTTCAAACTACTTTTTCATGTTCAGAGTAGGCATGATGTATTTTCTTTCTTTTCCCTCATTTATTTGTTTAGTTGACCAAAACATTTGTATTTATTTATCATGTACAACACAGTATTTTGAGAGGTATACACTGTGGAATGGATAAATTGAGTTAATTAATATGCATTCCCTCACATATTCTTTTTTCTGGTGAGAACATTTCAAGTCTACTCTCTTAGCACTTTTCAAGAATATAATAAATACATTGTTATAACTATAGCAATCATGTTGTATTAAATGTGGACCTCTAGACTATATTTCTCCTGTTTAAATGAAATTTCCTATTCTTTGACTAACATCTTCTGGTGATGTACTTTCTCAGGAATGTGTGCAAATCAAGCACTTTGAAGACTGAATAATTAAAAATCAGATACACTGACTAAGGCTAGTAAATCAATAACAAAATCAGGTTTTAATATTAATAGTTGCTCACAGACCTAGAAAGCACTGGTAGTTTGGGGTTGCAGTTATTTTCCAGAAAAGGATATTTTTGTTAGGGTTAAATTTCAAAAGCAAAAGTCATTCTTCATCCACTTTCTTTACACTCAATTAGGACTTTTTAAAAAGCAGTTTTAAGCAGAAATTTGCCTTGTTTAGTCATCACTTGAAAGAATTTATTTTTAGTTTCAACCTAAATCAAATAGTGTTGAACCATAAGCATGTTTTAAGTGGGAGGGGAAATGGAGCAATAATTTTCCCTATTTTAAGAAACTTGAACTCTTTGTGCACTCGGAAAACAAAATCCCCAATAACCTGAACATGCAAAATTCAAAACTTGGCAGTGTGAGACTCTCATAAAGGAAAAAAACAACCAAAGCCAAAGCCAATGAAAAAAACCCGTCTCATACTTCAAAAGTCACCAGATTTAAATAACATGCCTTGACATGAGAGAGATCATAATTTCTTCCATTAAAAAATGTTATCTTTATATATAATGGTTCAGTGAGTGGCAATGAATCCAGAAAGCTTGGTTTAGCATGGTTAAACCATGGTAAATGTTTGTTTACCATGATTATGGCTGTACAAATCAGAACACTAGAGTTAGCATGCCCAATGGCACTCACACCAAAAAATATTCTCTAATAACCTTCTCCACCATCCTTTCCCATGATCAACAGGCAACAATCAAGATATCACTTTGATGTTGATTTTGAATGTTAAAGTCTGACTTCAACTATTAAAATCCTTAAAAATTATCACTACATTGATTGACATTTGGGAAAATCTACCTACTATATCCTGCACTTTATTATCACAAAATTGTGACGTGTTCCAAGAGCCAGTGACTGTTTTTTTTTTTTTCACTCTTTGTTTTTACAGTTGATTTATACATTGGTATTCTACAAACACTACTGAAAGAATCAAAAGAGTGGAAATAATCTGCAGTCATATGATAGTTCCTTTCTCAGTACCTGAGAATATAATAGGGCACTTCAATTTGTTGAACAGATTCAAATACCTGTTTTAAAATGTAATCAATATGGGAGAATACGTCCTCCTTGGTTGATGGTGTATTTACTGGCGAATCTTTATAAGCTCATACACAGGCCACTTTGATAATAATTAAGAATTCAACCTTGGGGGACCCGGAGCAAGATGGCCAAATAGGAACAGCTCCAGTCTCCAGCTCCCAGCACGAGCAACACAGAAGGCAGGTGATTTCTGCATTTTCAACTGAGGTACCGGGTTCATCTCACTGGTGAGTGCCAGACAATTGGTGCTGATCAGTTGGTGTAGCCTGACACAGACTGGCAAATTGGATAAAGAGTCAAGACCCATCAGTCTGCTGTATTCAGGAGACCCATCTCACATGCAGAGACACACATAGGCTCAAAATAGAGGGATGGAGGAAGATCTACCAAGCAAATGGAGAACAAAAAAAAAAGCAGGGGTTGCAATCCTAGTCTCTGATAAAACAGACTTTAAACCATCAAAGATCAAAAGAGACAAAGAAGGCCATTACATAATGGTAAAGGGATCAATTCAACAGGAAGAGCTAACTATCCTAATTATATATGCACCCAATACAGGAGCACCCAGATTCATAAAGCAAGTCCTTAGAGACTTACAAAGAGACTTAGACTCCCATACAATAATAATAGGAGACTTCAACACCCCACTGTCAACAATAGACATATCGAGACAGAAAGTTAACAAAGATATCCAGGAATTGAACTCAACTCTGCACCAAGCAGACCTAATAGACATCTACAGAACTCTCCACCCCAAATCAACAGAATATACATTCTTCTCAGCACCACATCGCACTTATTCCAAAATTGACCACATAATTGGAAGTCAAGCACTCCTCAGCAAATGTACAAAAACAGAAATTATAACAAACTGCCTCTCAGACCACAATGCAATCAAACTAGAACTCAGAACTAAGAAACTCAATCAAAACCGCTCAACTACATGGAAACTGAACAACCTGCTCCTGAATGACTACTGGGTCCATAACGAAATGAAGGCAGAAATAAAGATGCTCTTTGAAACAAATGAGAACAAAGATACAATATACCAGAATCTCTGGGACACATTTAAAGCAGTGTGTAGAGGGAAATTTATAGCACTAAATGCCCACAAGAGAAAGCTGGAAAGATCTCAAATTGACACTCTAAAATCACAATTAAAAGAACTAGAGAAGCAAAAGCAAACACATTCAAAAGCTAGCAGAAGGTGAGAAATAACTAATATCAGAGCAGAACTGAAGGAGATAGAGACAAAAAAAAAAAAAAAAAAAAAAACCCCTTCAAAAAAATCAATGACTCCAGGAGCTGGTTTTTTGAAAAGATCAACAAAATTGATAGACCACTAGCAAGACTAATAAAGAAGAAAAGAGAGAAGAATCCAATAGATGCAATAAAAAATGATAAAGGGGGTATTACCACTGACCCAACAGAAATACAAACTACCATCAGAGAATACTATAAACACCTCTATGCAAATAAACTAGAAAATCTAGAAGAAATGGATAATTTCCTGGACACTTACACTCTCCCAAGACTAAACCAGGAAGAAGTTGAATCCCTGAGTAGACCAATAGGAGGCTCTGAAATCGAGGCAATAATGAATAGCCTACCAACCAAAAAAAGTCCAGGACCAGATGGATTCACAGCTGAATTTTACCAGACGTATGAGGAGGAGCTGGTACCATTCCTTCTGAAACTATTCCAATCAATAGAAAAAGAGGGAATCCTCCCTAACTCATTTTATGAGGCCAACATCATCCTGATACCAAAGCCTGGCAGAAACACAACAAAAAAAGAGAATTAAGACCAATATCCCTGATGTACATCAATGCAAAAATCCTCAATAAAATACTGGCAAACCGAATCCAGGAGCACATCAAAAAGCTTATCCACCATGATCAAGTGGGCTTCATCCCTGGGATGCAAGGCTGATTCAATATATGCAAATCAATAAACATAATCCAGCATATAAAAAGAACCAAAGACAAAAACCACATGATTATCTCAATAGATGCAGAAAAGACCTTTGACAAAATTCAACAGCCCTTCATGCTAAAAATTCTCAATAAATTCGGTATTGATGGAACGTATCTCAAAATCATAAGAGCTATTTATGACAAACCCACAGCCAATATCATACTGAATGGGCAAAAACTGGAAGCATTCCCTTTGAAAACTGGCATAAGATAGGGATGCCCTCTCTCACCACTCCTATTCAACATAGTGTTGGAAGTTCTGACTAGGGCAATCAGGCAAGAGAAAGAAATCAAGGGTATCCAGTTAGGAAAAGAAGAAGTCAAATTGTCCCTGTTTGCAGATGACATGATTGTATATTTAGAAAAACCCATTCTCTCAGCCCAAAATCTCCTTAAGCTGATAAGCAACTTCAGCAAAGTCTCAGGATACAAAATTAATGTGCAAAAATCGCAAGCATTCTTATACACCAGTAACAGACAAACAGAGAGCCAAATCATGAATGAACTTCCATTCACAATTGCTTCAAAGAGAATAAAATACCTAGGAATCCAACTTACAAGGGATGTAAAGGACCTCTTCAAGGAGAACTACAAACCACTGCTCAGTGAAATAAAAGAGGACACAAACAAATAGAAGAACATACCATGCTCATGGATAGGAAGAATCAATATCGTGAAAATGGCCATACTGTCCAAGCTAATTTATAGATTCAATGCCAGCCCCATCAAGCTACCAATGAGTTTCTTCACAGAATTGGAAAAAACTGCTTTAAAGTTCATATGGAACCAAAAAGGAGCCCGCATTGTCAAGACAATCCTAAGTCAAAAGAACAAAGCTGGAGGGATCATGCTACCTGACTTCAAACTATACTACAAGGCTACAGCAACCAAAACAGCATGGTACTGGTACCAAAACAGACATATAGACCAACGGAACAGAACAGAGTCCTCAGAAATAGCACCACATATCTACAGCCATCTGATCTTTGACAAACCTGACAAAAACAAGCAATGGGGAAAGGATTCCCTATTTAATAAATGGTGCTGGGAAAATTGGCTAGCCATAAGTAGAAAGCTGAAACTGGATCCTTTCCTTACTCCTTATATGAAAATTAATTCAGGATGGATTAGAGACTTAAATGTTAGACCTAATACCATAAAAACCCTAGAAGAAAACCTAGGTAGTACCATTTAGGACATAGGCATGGGCAAGGACTTCATGTCTAAAACAACCAAAAGCAACGGCAGCAAAAGCCAAAATTGACAAATGGGATCTAATTAAACTAAAGAGCTTCTGCACAGCAAAAGAAGCTACCATCAGAGTGAACAGGCAACCTATAGAATGGGAGAAAATTTTTGCAATCTACTCATCTGACAAAGAGCTAATATCCAGAACCTACAAAGAACTCAAACAAATGTACAAGAAAAAAACAAACAACCCCATCAAAACGTGGGCAAAGGATATGAACAGACATTTCTCAAAAGAAGACATGCATACAGCCAACAGACACATGAAAGAATGCTCATCATCACTGACCATCAGAGAAATGCAAATCAAAACCACAATGAGATACCATCTCACACCAGTTAGAATGGCAATCATTAAAAAGTCAGGAAACAACAGGTACTGGAGTGGATGGGGAGAAATAGAAACACTTTTACACTGTTGGTGGAATTGTAAACTAGTTCAACCATTGTGGAAAACAGTATGGCAATTCCTCAAGGATCTAGAACTAGAAATACCATATGACCCAGCCATCCCATTACTGGGTATATACCCAAAGGAATATAAATCATGCTGCTATAAAGACACATGCACATGTATGTTTATTGTGGCACTATTCATAATAGCAAAGACTTGGAATCAACCCAAATGTCCATCAGTGACAGACTGGATTAAGAAAATGTGGCACATATACACCATGGAATACTATGCAGCCATAAAAAAGGATTACTTTGTGTCCTTTGTAGGGACATGGATGCAGCTGGGCAACTGGAAACCATCATTCTCAGCAAACTATCACAAGAACAGAAAACCAAACACCGCATGTTCTCACTCATAGGTGGGAATTGAACAATGAGATCACTTGGACTCCGGAAGGGGAACATCACACACCGGGGCCTATTATGGGGAGGGGGAATGGGGGAAGGATGGCTTTGGGAGTTACACCTGATGTAAATGACGAGTTGATGGGTGCTGAGGAGTTGATGGGTGCAGCACACCAACATGGCACAAGTATACATATGTAACAAACCTGCACATTGTGCACATGTACCCTAGAACTTAAAGTATAAAAAAAAAAAAAAAAGAATTCAGCCTTAAGCAGTAAATTAAAAAAAAATTGAATCTCAACTCTATCACTTATTTACTATGTAAATTTGGGCAAGTTACTCTGGTAGCCTTTGTTTCGTCAACTGACCTTTGGGGTTATAAAAATCCATATATCCCTATATAAAATTCTAAGATATAATAAAAGAGACAATATCATGAAGTGTGTAGCGTAGTTTCTAGCACCCTATAGAATTCAGATGCTCATCTACTTACAATGGGGTTACATCCCAATAAATTTGTCATTAAGTTGAAAATATTGTAAGTCAAAAATGGATTTAATACACCTAACCTACAGAACATTATAGCTTAGCCTAGCCTACTTTAAATGTGATCAGAACGTTTACATAGGCGGCAGTTGGGCAAAATCTACGCACAAAGCCTATTTTGTAATAAAGTGTTGAAGATCTCATTAAATTAGTTGAATCCTGTAGTGAAAGTGAAAAACAGAATGGTTGTATGAGTACTCACCACGAATATACACAACCGATAGCACACCAGGCATGAAGAATGTTTAAAGCATTGAAATAAAATTAATTGCTAGATGATGGAAACACAGAAGTGACAGGGTCATCAATTTCTCTTTATTCTGATGAGGGTGAGAATAGCTGGTAGAAGGCACTGGGGCATCAACACTTGTTGATGGTTGCTGATGACAGGTGCAGTATTCTTAAGGAAGATATCAGGTAAGAAGTATTGGTTGTTTATCCTTGTAATTGCATGGTTGAGTGGGAGCTGCAACTTTCTCTGCTTGCCGGTATCATGAGAGGGTATGGTAACATATTTTGCTACCCAGGGAAGAGGTCAAAATCCAAAATTCAAAGTATGGTTTCTACTAAATGCATATTGCTTTTGCACTATTTTAAAGTTAAAAACATGTGGCTGGGCACGGTGGCTCACGCCTGTAATCCCAGCACTTTGAGAGGCCAAGGTGGGCAGATTACTTGGCGTCAGGAGTTTGTGACCAGCCTGGCCAACATGGTGAAACCCCGTCTCTAGTAAAAATATAAAATTAGCTAGGCGTGGCTAAGAGCAAAACTCTGTCTCAAAATAAAATAAAATAAAATAATAAAGTTTAAAACATGTAATTTGGAAACCCGCTGTAGCAACACACTGATGGTAGTAGCAGCAAAAAGTGATCAAGGTAATGCTGGTGGTAGCAGCAGCAATGGTAGAAAAACCTTTTCATGCTACTAATTATAATATATAACATAATTACAAAGTTATCTAGATTTTCTTCAGGTTGCACTCTACTAAAAATATCTCTTATTATTGAATATTTCAGGGATGTCATTTGACTAAAGTAAATTATACTTTAAAAGACATTTTAGGTATTTTTGTTGTATTCTGATGCCTTGATCGTATCTCCCTTAGGACAGTTGCTTATCTGATTCGTAGGAATTCCATGCATATTATGTTAGTAAAACAGTTTCTAAAACATAGGACGAGAGTTAGGTAAAAGATGTATCATCTGCTATAAGAGATGTAAGGATGAATGAAACACAGTATCTGCTATCCAGAAACTTCCAATACTCAGAATGTGGTAATAAAAAAACTACATAAACAATGAAAAAGTGATATGTGTCTTAAAAGAGAAACACAAAATACAGCAAGGTTAAAAGGAAAATGTACTTGACTGGAGGAGCCCAGAAAAATTTCATGAAGAAGTAGAATTTGAGATGCATCGGGAAAGACTAAGCAAGGAAACAGAAATAGTGGTTTGGGAGGCAATTCTCATGGGTTTCTTACATTTCTGCATGTCTTTTGAGCACAGGCACCAGCTAGCTTTGTTCCAGATACATTTTTTAAGGATGTTAGCATGAAAACAGCTTTGGAGGATATATTATCTCCCTATGGACCAGAAGGTAGTTTGGTTTGCTTTCCAATAAAATAAAGATATTCTCTCTCTCTCTCTCTCTTTCTCTTTCTCTCTCTCTCTCTCTTTCTGTCTATCTGTCTCTCTCTCTCTCTCTCTCTTTCTGTCTCTGTCTCTCTCTCTCTCTCTCTCTCTCTCTCTCTCTCTCTCTCTCTCTCTCGGGCAAAGCTCAAACAGATTACTTGCAGCCCAAGAGAAGATTCAGATTTCTTAAACTTGGGGTTCTTCAGGTATCGTGCAAACCAACCACGCATGCACCATCCACCCGGGCCTTTCCATGTTACCTCCATTGAATTTGGGGTACAAAAAGAACCAACACGATGGTGCTTGCTGTGCCGTAAGTAATGCAATCCTTTGTCATAATTACAGCCTCTCATGCCATATTCCTAGAAGCCTAACATTGCCCAGCAACTAAGTCAGCGCCTTACGTTTTAGAGTTTTTTTTTAACAGTGCCATACTAACTCTAGTTCTAGTGTCTGTATTAATCAGAATAACCTAAATCATGCTGTAGTAGCAAAACAGCACACAATCTGAGTGACTTAATCCCTTCATAGTTTGTTTCTTGTTCATAGAAAGTTTACTGTGAATCGCAGTGACTATCCAGGATAACGTGTTTCCATTTGGTGACCTAGAAATCAAGGATGCTTCAATCTTGTGGCACCTCCCTTGTAACATGATCTTCCTCTACAATTTCCAAGACATTGCTAGAGTCTCACATAGCAATGAAATGCCTCTTCCTGGATGTGACACACATCACTTCAGCTCTTCAGCTCCACGTAACTAAAAGGAGACAGAGAAGTAGAACCTTCAAATGTACGATAAATGAAAACTTAAAATGAACAAGTACTAACGTCTCTGCCACCCTGTCTGACCTCAACTTAAAGAAAAAAAAAAAATAGAGATGTGACCTTGGAAGGTATTTGTGAGGGTGGTAAATTTTAGCGTCAAATGACTTGGTCCTTGTTCTGCAGTTTCAATTAGTGAAAGAGGCAGATCTAGTTACTCTCTGAGTTAATTGCTCTTTCTGTTATAAATACCAAGGTTTATTCTACTTCCTTTTGTAACTCTTGATGGATTGGGAGTTGTGTGCCAGCTGACTGCTTAAGGCGTATTATTTACTTTCTATTTTGGCATTAAAACCTTGGAACATATTTTCTAAGAAAATCAGAAAGCTCTGCGTTAGAAGGAATTTGGCATGATATAACTTAATCATAAATAAAACACTTAGATTGTTTAAAAATTGATCAACGTTTTTTGTTTCATAACATGCAAAACTCTACCTGATATAAGAAAAAATAGTAATTCCAAAAGTCTGTTATCATTTAGTAGAATGTAGTATAAGCTTAAAGTTGCCTTATGTTCTTTATACATTCTAATCATGTACTCCTAAACAACTTTAGTAATTGATAGATGATTAAAATATACTTTGAAGATATCACTTTATATCAAAGGTTACTTAAAATCTTTTTGCAAATCATATGTTCTGAAATAATAAATCTATAAAATAGTATTGTTTGTGGAAAACTAAATGTTATGTTTACTCCAAGAACAAATAAATATATATTACATGATACTCAAACACTAGGTTAACCTTAGTAAATATTTTAATTGTGTTTTGAACTTGAAATCAAAGTTCTCTAGAACTAACAGAAATGGATGACAGACACTTCGATTTAAAATGGTGCCTTGGTAGAATTCCAACAAGGGAGATAGGAGAAGGGGGAGTTAATTGGAGTTAAAGAAGCCACAATTTTTGGCAGTTTGTCTTCACCAGTCTATACAGTTGCCTGGGCAGTAACTAAAGGAATCTGTCAGATACATTGACTTCTCTTTCTTTGCAAGAAATTAGAAAACAGTAACAAAGACATTACTGCCCGCAGCTGCCAGCATTTTTATTTCCCAAGATATCTTAATCAGGCTCTCTTTAATGTTTGATATTCTTGATTGTCAGTCTTTTTTAAACCATATTTATTTAGCATGACTCTGAGTCTCCGTGTCCATGGCAGTCTTGGAGAAAACTTGAGGGAAATGTAAATACTCTTTTTACATTGCCTGGTATGCTATTCAGCCAACAGTCACTAAACAAACGTGATGACTAAAGTGTCCATACCTGGTCTCCAATTTCTTCAGTAAATGTTCTTCTCATTTTCCATTCTTCAAAATTAAAATGATGGTGATATTGCTCATTGCTGTGATGGGTGTAAACAGAGTACAATATAGAGACGTCCCAGAAAGTCACTGGGCCATATCTTAGTAATTGGCCATACTGATGTTGGTAGTTGCCATGGCAACAGTGGCTACATCGCCAGTGAATTATATTGTTTCTAAGGTAAAGTTAGATTTGTTTCTAAGGTAAACTCTAACATAAATCAAGAAAGGTTGGGGATGGATATATAACTATTTTTAAATGTTACTTCTTTTGGTATTTCAGAAATTAGAAATACAATTCTTATTGTGGAAAGAGTATTATATCATTTATCATTATTTTATAGGTTTTAGTTTCAAATGTTAATGTGCATCGGACTATTTTCTGTTCTTGCAAGTATCATGCGGGGATAAGGACAGCAATAGAGTGTGTGCTTTACTTGAGGGTTATCATAGGCATGATTAACCAAACCTAATGTTAGTAAAATCTTCACTTTGTTTTATATCCAGTTATATATTATTTAAAGAAAAGGAAATTTCTAAAGCATGCTAATCTACATATATATGTGTATGTGTGTGTGTGTATATATATATGTGTGTGTGTGTGTGTGTATTTATTCTTAACTCATGTATTCTGTAAACCCTTTTGAGTATCTGCCCAGCACTGGTCTAGGGTTTGCAAATGAGACAGCGAACAAAGCGAAGTCCATAATATCATGATGCTTACTTTCTGGTGTGGACATGGAGATGGGAGATTTAAATATATATTATATACATATATATGGCATATATATATATGCCATGATTAGAGAAAAACAAGTTTTTGTTTATTGTAGTTTTTTTTTTTTTTTCCATAAACCATTCCCTCTACCAGAATGTTCTTCAGAGATCCTCATGGATCATTCCTTCCTTTCCTTTGGCCTTTATTCAATGCTACCTTATCAGTTAAGCTTGCTGATTGCTCATATAATATGCAGCCACATTCACTTCAGCTCTCTTATTTCCTTTCCCCTTTTCACTTTTCTCTGTTACTCTTACCATCTTGGACAAGGTATTTATTCATGCATTTATGCGTTTACCTCCCAACTCCAAGTACACAACAGAGAGTAAACATCATGATATTACAGATTTTGCTTTGTTCGCTGTCTCATTTTCAAACCCTAGACCAGTGTTGGGCACAGAGATACTCAAAAAGGTTTACAGAATACATGAGTTAAGAATAAATGCATAATTTCAGCAAGATGTAAAGAAACAACGTTATGGAACACCTACTTGGAAGGATATCTACTCAGCATTTTCCTTTTCTTTTCTTTTTTTTTTTTTTTTTGAGATGGAGTTTAGCTCTTGTTGCCCAGGCTGGAGTGCAATGGTGCAATCTCAGCTCACCACAACCTCCGCCACCCAGGTTCAAGCAATTCTCCTGCTTCAGTCTCCCAAGTAGCTGGGATTACAAGCATCCACCACTATACCCGGCTAATTTTGTATTTTTAGTAGAGACGGGGTTTCTCCTTGTTTGTCAGACTGGTCTTGAACTCCTGACCTCAGGTGATCCACCCACCTCAGCCTCCTAAAGTGCTGGGATAATAGGCATGAGACACCGTGCCTGGCTGCACTTTCTTTTCTCTGGAGTTTACTTCTGTCCTCCGTGTTCCCCCTAATTCTTTGCACCTACATATGTGCTTCATGTGAGCTTCAATATACTTGATTAGTTCCCTGTTACCCTGACCATAAGGGATTAGTCTAGTGATCACCCCATCCAAGATTGGCAGGGCCCTTCCCTAAGATTTCGGGCCTAGATACAGTTGGTTGTTCAAGGGTGAATATCAGTCCTAAGCTAGAGTATTTAGGGACTGTAACAAATAGAGAGACTCTGTCTCTTCTTGTGTGGTTAAAGTTTAGAGAGTCAAGGCTCCGAATATATTGACTGCCCTGTTTTCTGCAGAAAGCTGGGTCAGCTATGAGAAAAACACGATGAAGCCAAAGACCTAGAAAATACACACATTGGAATCTTGAGTCAAAATCCAGAATCTTCATTTTCTCAGGAATACCACAAGCAATAAAAATAGTTTTCCACAAATTCAGGGAAAAAAAGACTTTAGCACTTAATTTTTGAGCTGTGAAATATTAAAACATTACTTCATTTGTAATGCTTCCAGTATTTGTCTATTTAGAGGTAAGAGCAATGTGTCCATTTTAATATGGGTGTAATTTTTTATACAACTCTCTCACTAGTTCTAGTTTTAGGTCAAAAGAATTTGGTCTACTCTCAATGGGAATATCAGGCTGTGTATTTTACTGTTGTTGAGAAAAGACTTTTGAAACAACATGTGATGTAACCAGTTGAATGCCAAACATAAGAAGAGAGATTTCATTTCATAGTGATCAAGTTATTTATGGAATTTTGTTTAATCATGCCCTGACTTCATGGCTGGAAGAAATAGCTTTAAATGACCATTACCTTATCTGGTAACAAGACAAAAATACAGTCTAATACTCTTTACATATAGTGTATAGTAATATGTACTATAGCCTAGTAACCGAGTCCTAGAAGGGTAAGACTATAACAAATTTTTAATTGGAGAATTTACAAATTAAAATTGGTGGAGAATTAAAAAGAAATTCCTAACATCACAGTAGAGGATGCCTCAACACCTACTTTTCCTGCTCCATAACTGCCAAGTTCAATCCATATTGTTATTGCCACTGTCAAATTTACCTTCCAGCCAGTTTTATCCATTTTATTTCACTTCATGGGTGTTGAATCTACATGACATAAGTTAATCTCCAACCAATGAGCACATTTGCACAACTTAGCCACTCTCCCTTCCCAGCTCTTATACGGAGGTGCTATGGGTTGAATCTTGTCCACTCAAAATTCATGTGTTGAAGTCCTAACCCCCAATACCTCAGAATGTAACCTTATTCTGGAATAGTCCTTGCAGAGGTAATCAAGTTAAAATGAGCTCATTAAAGTGGGCCTTAATCCAGCATGACCAGTATTCTCACAAGAAAGGAAACATGGACACAGACAAGTAGAGAGGGATGATGAGGTGAAGACATAAAAAGATGATGGCCATCTACAAGCCAAGAAGAGAGGAATGGAACACAGTCTCCCTCAGAAGACACCAATTCTGATGACCCCTTGATCTCAGACTTCTAGCCTCCAGAACTGTTTTTGTTGTTTTTCTGTTATTTAAACCATCCACTTTATTATTGCAGCCCTAATGAACTAATACATTAATCCTTCAAGCCTCTGCATGAGCGAACCATTTCAGGCGTCTCTCCTGAGCTTTATGTCCATAATCTCCAGTGCTGAAAACCACTGGAAGGATCCCATTCTTCTCAAGATACAGACTCTTTCATATTTCATTTCAAGCTCTCCATCAGCTGACCACTTCCTGCCTATTTTGTCTTGCTGTGTGCCATATTTCATTATTCCTGACTAGCATGTTCTATGAGAAACAAACTACTATAACTTTCATTCCATAAATGTTCACTATTCTCATGGCTCTAAGTTTCTATGTGTGATTTTTCCTCTACTATGAATCACTGCTTTCCCAATCTTCTCACTCCTTTGTCAGACAAAATTCTAATAATCATTTGTTTTTAGCTTATACAGCTTCATCTTAGAAGGTCTCCCTGGTGCCTAATGACTGACTTACATTTATACAATTTCACAACACAAACAACTTACTCTTCTAGTAGCACTATTGACTTGTCTTTGTACCTCATAAGATGATAAGCTCGTTGTAGCCAGGGAAGTGTTTTTACCATTGTATCTCTACAACTTAGCACAATGCTAGGCTAGCAGTACACAATAGATGCCCAAATGCTAAAGCACGTACAGTTTTATGAAGCCCTAACAGACTTTTTCAGGGCCTACCTTACTGAATACAGTGTAATTTAAATATTTTTGCTTCCACATATTTTATTATTGGTCAAAACTTTGTACAGTATCTCACTTTTCATACACCACTGTTGGTCACATATTTAGTTTATTTATATGCCTAACTCCACTTAACAGTTTTATGAGAAAATGATATAGGCTGTACCTTTTTCATGTTCTGTTGCACATTTTAGTGCACTTCTTGATACATTATAAGCATTCATGATATTCGATAATAATAAGACAAAAATCATTCCATAAGGAAAACTAAATTTGTACCTTAGTAGGAGGACTGAAATATCCTTGGAGTGAATCTCTTCTAGATCCACTTTAGCAAAACTTAAAAATACACATCAAGGTGATCAAACTAATCTGAAAGTAACTTAACTGCATACCAACACCAACTTTATACTCTGTAAAGAAACACAGCAGAATCCAGACACTCAACAATTTCACTTGATCCAATCAAAAAATACTAAACATTCTTAGAAGCAAGGGTATGTTATTCATAACAAAGAAAAAAATCAATCAGTATAAACAGACATAAAGATCTTGTAGCTGGGCACAGTGGATCATGCCTGTAATCCCAGCACTTCGGGAGGCCAAGGCAGGTGGATTATTTGAGGTCAAGAATTCAAGAACCGCCTGGCCAACATGGTGAAACCTCATCTCTACTAAAAATACAAAAATTAGCCTGGCATGGTGGAAGTTACCTGTAATCTCAATTACTCCAGCGGCTGAGGCAGAAGAGCTTGAACCCAGGAGGCGGAGGTTGCAGTGAGCCGAGATTGTGGCACTGCACTCCAGTGTGGGCAACAGAGTGACACTGTCTCAAAAAATAAATAAGTAAATAAAAAGATCCGGTAATACTACATTTTCTAGGTTCTGTATTTGATGCTTTGACGTCTTGAGGCCTTGCTGACTCTGAGGGACTGCCCCTCCCAGAGTTGGCCAATTCCTAGAGTAGTACAGTAGTACAGAGTAGTACAGTACTCTCTGTAAGCATGCCTTTCATATGCAAAATAACCAATCCACAGGAATACTCCAACTGTCTTTCTAACCAGGTATTCACAGGTCTCTGTCATTTAGGGCCACTGTTCCTCTGCCTTAACTACCCCAGGTCAAGTACCAGGCAACTAGGGATAACTGATGTTTTGCAGCAGCGTGGAATTATTCAAGCTAGCCAATTTTAAACCTGTTTATACAGCCTCTTCCATTCCTTCCCATGAAAACCACAATAAAAGTTATTGCCCACATTTTCCCCTTGCTCCTTCTGCCTCCAGACAAACCCTGGCTTCACCTCCTCTTGCGATCTCTGAGTATGAAAATCTACCTTTTCAATTCCAATTGTCTCCTCATCTGTTGGTCTTGAAATATCTGAGTAATACAAAAAGCTACATTTAAAAGCAATGTCAGAGACAATGTAATTAGCAGTCAAGCATGTCAAAACAGCTTTTATAACTTATATTTAAGAACTCCAGTAAAGGAAAACAAACATAACAAGAAGAAGAGAGGAGAGGAGAAAAGAAGAGCAGAGATTTTAAGAAATGGAAGTACTAGTAGAATATATCTGAACTGAAATAGAGAGAAAAGCCTAATAAAATGTCGTTGAGTCTCAGTGACTTCTGGAACATTAATAAGGTCTAACATCTGTGTGACAAAAGTCCCTGAAAGGATCAGGAACCAGAAAAAATACATAAAGAAATATTGGCCAAAACTTTTCTAATTTGATAAAAACTACCAACCCACACTTTCAAGAATCTCAACAAACACCAAGCAGAGTAAACATACCTGCACACAGAAAAAAGAAATAAGATACAGTTATGCAAATCTGAAGACATTTTTCTGTGTGCATGCATGTTTATCCTGCACACAGAAAAAATAAATAAGGAGGAAAGAAAAGGAGGAAGAGACCTCCAAGTTTTGTTCTCAAATTACTAAAAACAATCATAAAGAATAAATGTTAACATTAGCCAGAGGAACAAGGACACATTACCTTCAGATGAACGAACATGAAAATATTTGCATACTTTTCAGCAGACAGTACTGAAGACTATGAGTAACATCTTTAACATCCAGAAAGTAAAAGACTGACAATGCAGAATTTTATATTCAGTCTTCCATACTGATAAAAGTCAGGCCCCCTAACATTTCCCTGAAAGTTAAAAGGCAAGCGATTATGGTAAATGAGGGTCTCATAAATATGCCATGGAGGAAGAGTAGAAAATAAATTTGAGAGCAAATAGCCTACTAGCTTTCAGACAATGTTTTATATAATATTTCCCAAGTCTTTCGTATCATTATGATAATTTGCACAGCAAGTAGATAGGGCTATTTTAATATATTTTCTAGTCTTTAATTTACTCCAACAACAAATAAGCCAACACATCAACTTTGGCACAGTACTTAAATAGCCAAATTTATCACCGTTTTGCATGCCATAAGTTTTTGAAACTAGCTGGGAAATAAAACAACATGAAATCAATGAAGTCATCGGGCAAATTTGTAGTAACTCAAGTCAAAGTTACCTTGACCAGATATCAAATTATTAGCAATAAATAGAGCAGACACATTTAAAAATTATTATCCATTTTGACTCAAATTTTAAATAAAGCCTGTCTATTATTTATATTAGATAGCTTTAGCACCAGGACAACAGGTTTATGATAAAATGTTCAATATCACTCATCACCAGACAAATGCACAACTGATGGCTGTTATCAAAAAGAAAATAGGTAAGTGTTGGCCAGGATGTGCAAAAAAGGAAACTCTGATACGCTTTTGGTGAAAATGTAAATTGTTATAACCATTATGGAAAACAGTATGGAGCTTCCCCCCAAAATTAAAAACGAAACTGCCACAATATCCAGCAGCCTTACTTCTGAGTACGTATCCAAAGGAAATGAAATCAGTATCTCAAAGAGATACCTACATTTCATACTCATTGCAGCATTATTCACAATAGTCATAATATGGAATTGACCTAAGTATTCATTAATGGTTGCAGAAACAAAGTATGATTATCTACCTATCTGCAATAGAATATTACTCAGCCTTCAGAAATAAGGAAGTTCTGTCATGTGCAACATGGATGAAGCTGGAGGACATTATGCTAAGTAAATAAATCAGACACAGAAAGACAAATATTCCATAATCTCACATATATGTGAAATCTTAAAAAGTTGTTATTAGGGCCTGGGTGAGGGGGAGATGGAGAGATGTTGGCCAAAGAGTACAAAGTTTGTTAGACAGGATAATAAGTTCTGGAAATCAAATGTACAGCATGGTGATTGTTAATAGTACTAGATTGTATACTTGAAATTTTCTAAGAGAGTAGATCTGAAATTCCTCATATGAAAAATAACTGGGGGAGATGATGAATATATTTCTTTGATTGATTGTGCTAATCATTTTATAATATATGTATATCAATCATGCTGCATACCATGAATATATACCATTTTTATTTTACATTAAGCTGGGGGAACAAAAACTTTATTGACAAAAGAAGAGAGAGAAAGAGACTCGATGCCAGACAACTTGACAGAGCCCTCTAACTGCCACTGTAAAATAGTTATATCCGGTTTCCCCACCTTTACATCAGTATTCTCTCTAATTTATGTGATTGTAAGAACTAAACGAAATAATGTTTTAAAATATTAGCATAGTTTTTGTATGATTGTGTAGGATGAATGCCTGGCAGATTACATTTTACTGAAAGCTACGAGCTGTAGACTACATCTTGTGTCTAAAGGGAATTTTGTGTAAAGACTATTTACTCAAGGGGCATTGGTTTTACCAACCACTCCTGTATAGAATTGCATGGAGTATAGGAGTTAAGAAGAAATAAGAGTATAATATGTACAGACAAATAGGAGAAAGAGAAATGATAACAGATTTCACTTTGGATTTCCAGTCATCTAAAAGAAAAGTGATGCACTCTTTACACTTATAAACTGTGACAAAAATGAACCAGAATTGTAAGGAAGGAATCTCAACTTCAGTTTATTTGTACAAACTCTCTTTCAGCTAAATACAGAGGTATTAAATACTTCTTGATTTTCCAATTCTAGTTTAGAGAGGGAAAGAGGAGACATTGGAATGATTGTATCAGTGTATATAATTTTCATCAATAGGGAGTAACTGATTGATTCCTGGACAGAATATGATTGTGGGGACTTAGAGAGAAAAAGGCCTATGCCACCTTATTGTTTGTAATAACAAGAAACTAGAAGGAAGAAATGACCCAAAATAATTTGCCATCTTTGGGAAGACTAGTTGTAAAATATTCAGAAAAAAAAAAAAAAAACAATTTCATAGCATGAAATTCTGAAAGATAAGATGGTCCAAAGAATACATTTAAAATAATATAATCCTAACTGGAATTACAGACACTGTCAGTCCCAAATTAAGGGAAAATAGTTTTTTTAAATGGTGTCTCTACAATGAAGTGATAGAAACAAGGTAAAAGGGTGGTTAAGAGTTTCGGCTTTGGAACCCAGCTGCCTGAGTTTGAATCCTACCTCCTTCTAAATTTAGCCACTGGGTGATACTGCCAAGTTACTCAACCTCTTGGTGCCTCAATTTTTTCATCTAAAATGTAGGGAGCATAATCTTATCCACAGTTTCTTCTCCACATTTTAGGGTTTTATGAGAGTTAAATTAATTAATAAATTTAAAGAACTTACCAAACTTACTAAAGTTTGGAATACAACAAGAAAATAAATTCTAGGAATTATTTCAAGGGAAATGTGTAGAATATGGGTAGTAAAGGCTAATACAAACTACTCTACATACACTAAGATCATCATAAAGGTGTAAATATTTCCCATTGAGCAGAGGCACATAAAGAATTTTTTTAAATCATTTTGTATAGTTATGCAACACTGATGGATATAAGGTAATTTTTCTTGTGAATTATCTGATAAGAATGATCTGCAGATAGAAAGGAATAGAAATGAACATCATTTAAACTCAAGATTCATAAGAAATGGATAAGCAAACACCTAGGTTGCCTTAAGCAAGTGTTAAGTTGCAAGCTTAGAATAAATAGTACATGATTTGATTCAAGTATTTGTGAAAATGTGGATATTGAAAATGTTCTGGAAAATTAGAGGAAAGCAAATATATTCCAGCATTCCAAAAGGGAAAAAGAAGTGAATCCCACAAATATAGACCAATGATAGCAGTAGTAACAGTAGTAATAGTAAATACCATGTACTTATTACAGGCTAGCCAAAATAGATATTAAAATGGTCAGAGTTATCAGAAACCATCAGAAAGGAAAGTGCAAAAGGTTCCTCTTGCTTTTTAATGATTCTGCTCACAAGGGGAATGTCAAAGCAAAGTCGAAGAGATAAGAGAGTGATGAACCCTGTAAGCGGAAACAGGCTACAACGAATCCAGCAGTTTTCTGATCAATTTTAAATCTTAGTCAAAGTTAGCAAGAGAAAAGGCAAAGAGGAAAGACAAACTTTTCAAGAAAGAACTCCGAATTTCCAAGAAACAAATTTGAATACCTAATTTATTCAAGAGAATCATTAAGAAAAAAAAAAAGAACAAGTGGAATGTTTACTTTTACCCTTTTCAGCTTATTTCTCTAAAATGCATATTAATATGCTCATAAAAAGACCAAAAATATTTTTCTAAAAATGTAATTTACAAAATCACATTGAAGATAATTTTTAAAACCACATGATGTTTGTAATAAAACAAGAATTACAAGATTAATTATATAATTGCACAATCCAATATTATGCAATTTTCTATCCTCCATTCTACTAGTTCCTGTAAATCTGCAGGTATTACAAAGCATGTGCTTTTTTATTTTTTTTCTGACTCTATTGTTTTTTTTTGAGACGGAGTCTTGCTCTGTTGCTCTGTTGCCCCGGCTGGAGTACAGTGGTGTGATCTTGGTTCACTGCAACCTCCACCTCCCAGGTTCAAGCAGTTCTCCTGTCTCGCTTCCCTAGTAGCTGGGACTACAGATGCATGCCATCATGCCTGGCTAATTTTTGTAGTTTTAGTAGAGACAGGATTTCACCACCTTGGTCAGGCTAGTCTCAAACTCTCGACCTCAGGTGATCCACTCGCCTGGGCCTCCCAAAGTGCTGGGATTACAGGCACGAGCCACTGCGCACAGCCCTCTGACTCTATCTTAAAGTGACAGTTGATCTTCCCAGTTAGGTTAGCAGCAGAAGAAAAAAATAGGTCATAAGTCTACAAATCTAATACAAAACATCACTATTCTCAAACCTAACATGGAGCATATTATCTGCTCAAGTACATATAGGGCAGAGATTTCCTTGGGTGGTTTTACTGAAAGAGTGCACCTGAAAACTTCAAAATACAAATTTGCAGGCACCAAACCAGACCTCCCATTTCAGAGTTTCTTATAGTAGTGCCCAACAAGTCCTGTAGACAATTCTTATATATGCTAAAGATTGAAGATCACCATCATATACTATCCCATAGAGCTACACAAACTCGAAAAGATGAAATAAAAACAAAAGCAAAGGAAACGTCAATAGAAACTATTATCTCTTATTTTGACTTTCACTAACCATGTCTAACCAGGTCTTCAAGCCCCCTCTTATTACAGATGATTCATCTGACTGCCTGTGTTTTAGTAGCTCTGGGGGAAACTCTTGGGTATAAAGAAATTTCTAATTAGCTAAAAATTATTTTTCAGTCAATTGGTATTTGCTTGGTAGATTGCGGTGATGATCAGGATAACAACAATTTGTTGGTTTTTTTTTTTTTTTTTGTCATTGTTATATGAACTACTGAAAAACCTCATTTAAAACACATCTATGGTCTTCCTGGAGCCTTATCCATTAGGCTAAAGCAATTCACCCAGGCGTCCTGTTTGTTTGCCTATTGTTTATGGCTCCTTTTGAGTGACAAAGTTGAGTGATTGTGGCAGAGACCATAAGGTCCACAAAGCCAAATATGTTTATCTGGCTCTGTGGAGAATAAGTTCGCTGATTGCATTAAATCCGACATATCCAAGAACAAACTGTCTAATTATAATTTTATATTTTTCCTCTAAGGAGAAAACCAAAAGTGCATTCCTAGCCTGGAGTAAATTAGTACAAGATTTAAACTCCAGCAGAATGAGATTTAATTCCCAATATAAGATTCCAGCTATTTATAACAAACCAAGGTAGATTCTACTGACCATTTCTTGTGCTATTTTAAAGACATGAGTAATTTAGGCACTGCTGGTTGGTGGTCAGAGAGTGTTTGTTCCTAAGAGGACTGTTATTGTTTTGATAAAAAGTAGATGTTTCCCTCTAAGGAAATTATCACACATATTTAAAACCCAGTTTTCACCAATATCAAGCTGTGTTTACCCTACTATCAAAGAAAACACTGAACTTACAGACAAGCATGATAGATTTGATAGATATCAAGTTTCACATTCTCCTAAGATTTGACAAATATGAAAACAAAACATTTTTCCCAAAAAAGTCAAAACCCACAAAAATGGAAAGAACAGAAGAGGATAAGACAATCACAAAATCTGAGAAATTTGAAGGCTCTTGGACAAACGCTATTGGAATTAGCAGACAATAGAAAGAAGACACCTGATCTGGTGTGTCCCCCAGCAAGCCTGGCTCCAATAAACCTGAGAAACTAAAGCCACAGGCAAATAGAGGAGCTGGTGAGGTAGCAATCAGCTGGAATTTTGTTTGCATTTGTTTACCAATTGGGGAGCACGTTATTTATTATTTATCTGATATATATAATTCGTAGAAGTCTGAGTCCCATCTATTACATCAACAAATATTTTTATAATTGTGGAAGACTTATTAACCCACATTAACGATACTTATTTCTAGAGCTAATCCTTTATAACGTTTACAGATGATAAAATATTTGTAACATCAAACCAGAAACATCACATCCACTTGAATTTATTCTATACTGTGTGATCATTCAAATATGTTATATATTTTTTAAAGTCCACAACAACTTTACATTGCCTTTTAAAATTTCATGTGTAGCAAACTGATTTTGCAAAGGGAAAGTTAATTTTACTGGCCAGAGAGTACCAGGGAACTACTTCTAGTTTAGGGGACATGCTGAGAAAAACAGACCCTTTAATTGTGGATCTTTCCTCCCCATGTGCACTGAATGAGACTTAAGACATCTTTACTTATCTGATCCTTTTTGTTTGATGACATCAAATATACTTAGTTGCTTTGAGAGCATCTGTTTTCTGTGCTTCCTTATTCTTTTTTCTTGTGTGTCTAATCTGTACCTCTTTTAAGATTCAACAATTTCTAGTCATTTTAATAAATATTTGAATAAAAAGTTTGATTTAATATTAAAATATTTTGATTTAAATAATTTTTTGATTAAAATATTTGATTAAAGGACCTCAGATTTTATTTCTCATTAGTAGAGAAAAAGAGAGATCAGAAATAATATATGTTTCAGTAAGAGTCCTCCCCTTACCCAAATTGATGACCACACAAGTGTGTAAATTAAAAAGTTAAAAGAAAATAATCTTGCTGTTCATGTAACTTCATACTGTCTATTCAGATCATATGGTGATATCATAAAGCAGCCAATTTCTCACTGGTTGAGTGATAAAATAAACATATATAACAAATACAAACCAATAACTTGATAAAGCTTCAAAAGTTTGCACAATGCACGAACAGCTCCTTTAATAGAGGCATTTTTTGCATTAACTTAATAATATTTTTAAATGTATAACTTTATAATTTGTGTGTAGATTTGGAAAACTACCTAAATGAGTAAAAGTCAACTAAAATGTAATAGGGACTTATTGTACTAAAAGTGGATCCAATACATTAGTGAAAAAGAATGAACGTTTGATCTGTCAAAATTAACAAAAGAAAGAAAAGTGTTTAATAGACAAGAATGCTAGGCTTCTTGAGGGACGTTGCATTTAAATATGCTTTAGCAATCTTAAAACATATCAATGAAATGAGCCGTGTTTTAATTAGGATAACACTAGCTGCAGTAATAAATCAAACTCAAGAAACCATTGACTTAATGTAGTAGCAATGGATTACTTTGTCACATAGTAGACCAATGCGTGGGTCCCTGGAGTTGTAGACATCTGCTTTAGCCTCTCCTTAGGGAACCAACTGAATTCTATTTTGCATTTTTAATTGTTTACTTTCTAGGATGTCTATGCATTAAAATCAGGTGATGAGACAGGAAAGAAAATGTGAAAATGGCACACTTTCATGTTAAAAGTGACTTACTCTGCTCACGTTTCATTGGTAAGAACTAGTCACATTGTCCCACAAAAATGCAAAGGAGCCTGGGCAAAAAACAAAAACAAAAGCAAATACAAACAAAAAAGAAACCCTAGCTAGGAAGCTGCTTCCTACCGACAACTCAGTACCAAGAATCAAAAACTATAGGCTTGGGTCAGATCCAGCCTCCTGCCTATTTTTATATGACCTGCCAGCCAAGAATGTGTTTTACAGTTTTAAATGGTTGTTATTAAAGTACCTACATAATGTCCCCTATTTTACCTCTTGGTCTGCAAAGTGTCAAATATTTACTTTTTGGAACTTGACCGAAAAATTTGCTGACCCTTTCCTACGCAAAGGGAAAAAAACTGACTTGAGAGGCAGATTGCTGCAATATTCAGCCCTTGTAGCCTCTCAGTGCCTATGTGTGGACTCCCTCCCACACACAGAACTCTTATGCTTCTCTCTAGGGAACTACATTAAGTGTTATCACATTACAGCATCCAGCTCAAAGTCTAGGATCTCTGTCCTCCAATCCAGATAGCGTTCTTGATAAACTAGAAAGTAATAAACTATGTTATCACCAACTTCTATGCATTTGCTCATAGTCAATATAAAACAATAGAGTAAGGATAGGTGCCACAAACATCATCATCCACGACAAGGAAAATAGGAGATTCAGTAGCAACATACATAGAAATCATGGAAAACCACAAGAAGGTGCAAATGTCCTAGCACTGGGAATACTTGAGTAGATCCTAATTCTACTTCTAGGAGAAATACCCTTGTTCATTGTTCTCCGTAGCCCTTAACTGCCTTCTGGAAATTTCTTCCTTAGGTGTTATTCTCCATGCCACATCTGAAGTAGACATTAGAAGTAATGCCCTCTTAGCAGGCTTCTCAGATTTCCATGCTCACTTGTTTCTTCTGAAATTTTGGGAGTGGACCCAAGTGTTATTTAAAGATTCTATTGCTCAGAGTATTGAGCTTATGGCTTCTTTGTAATGCAGCTCTCTTCAAAATCCTCATGGACCATGAATTGTGGATGCCAGATAAAACAGAGTGCCCACAGTGAAATTTCAATTTCAGATAAACCACAAATAATGTTTTAGCATGAGTTTGCCCCACATATTGTATACTGTATTTGCTATAGAATAGATTAAAAGGGACATACCTACACTAAAACATTATCTGTTGTGTATCTGAAATCCACATTTAACCAAGTGTCCTGTATTTGTATTTGCTAAATCTAGTTGCCCTACCACGAAATCTTTGCATCCATGTATTAAGAATAATACCCTAAGTTCTTTCTAGATACTGTCCTCATACCCTAAGTTCTTTCTAGATACTGTCCTCACACTGGGTCTTCTCCTTGGTTTCACTGCAGTAGCTCTCCGTTTCAAGATCATGGTGACTACACTGCTACTATAGCCACCAGATGGATGAGAAAATCCACATTTTATACCACCTTTGACACAGTGCTGAGTCTTAATGGGCCTTTGAGACTGAAAGCTTTTTAGGCCTTAGGTCTTCTCATGTTGGCAATGGAAGCTTTTCCAATCCCGAGAGGCCCCGATCCCTGCACTGTTTTATTCTCATCTCCATAAGCTCTCAATCACACCAATTATTGCCTGAGCTCATCTCTTTCCTTGTAATAACTTGCTCAACTCAGCAAATGACAACCAACATAAGCTATTAATACCTGACTTTTTCCAAACTTTTCCCCCTACAGGCTTAGTAAACAAGTAGTCAGTCTTTCAATGTATTACAGGCCAAATTTTACCAAACATTTTGCCATAAAAAATGTGGTTGTGGCCGGATGCGGTGGCTTATGCCTGTAATCCCAGCACTTTGGAAGGCCAAGGAGGGTGGATCACCTAAGGTCAGGAGTTTAAGACCAGCCTGGCCAACATGTTAGAGCCGCAACTCTACTAAAAATACAAAAATCAGCCAGGTGTTGCGGCTGGCGCCTGTAGTCCCAGCTGCTTGGGGGTTGAGGCAGGAGAATCACTTGAACCCTGAAGCGGAGGTTGCAATGAGCCAAGATCTCCCCACTGCACTCCAGCTTGGGCGACAAAGGGAGACTCTATCTCAAAAAAAAGAAAAAAAAAAGTGGTTCTTTGTGCAGCATGTTTCTTCTTTGGTTACTGCCTGACTGTTAAGCCACTGCCATATATTTTAGGTTTTTATTTTAGCAGCACATGCTGCATATAAGCATGTCTATACAGCTTAGGGTAATGTTATCTGCTCTACAAATGAGACATAGCATCTCAGTGGTTAAACACAAGAGAGGTTATTTTGCATTTACGTAACAGTGCCTTAGAGATGCCTCATCAAGGAGGTTACATGGGGTGAGGAATGCTTCTGTTCTGTTCATTCTCTTAGGGATTCAGGCGGCTTCAGAATCTTCAGTACCGGATTGCCTTGGGCATTCACATCCAGGAGGCAGAAAGGAAAAGAGAATGAAGAAGGCACATGTGCTCCTTCCGTGCTTGGCCAAAAAAAAAAAAAAAAAAAAAAGCCACTTGCCAATCATTCCCTGTGATTCTCTGATAAGAAGAGATGATCAAGTGGTCCACTTACATGCAAAGGGGCTGGGAGGGACATCTGAATTACATTGCTCTAGAAGTTGAAATATGAACTTTTGATGGACTTTGGGGGGTCTACGCTACAAAGGATAAATAAATCCTCTTCTCTCAATCCAGATAGTTCTATGCAAAAACAGAAATACTTTTTGAACATCTGTTATTTTCAAGGTACAGCTATCAATGCTAAAAAATCAAAGGTAAACAAAATCCATGTTCCATGCCAAAAAAATAGTTGTGTGATGTATTAGTTTCCTAGGGCGGCGATAAAAAAAATACCACAGAGTGGTGAACTTGAGCCACAAATACTTATTTTCTCACATTTCTAGTGGCTAGAAGTGCAAGATCGAGGTGACAACAGGGTTGGTTTCTTTCAAAAGCCAAGAGAGAAGGATCTGTTCCAAGCCTCTCTTCTTGTTTTGCAGATGACCTTCTTCTCCTGTGTCTCCTCACACGCCATTCCCTCTGTGTGCGTCTGTGTCCCAATCTCCTCTTCTTGTAAATGCACTCTAGGCTTAAGGCCCAACTTAACAGTTTTACTCAATCCCTTCTGTAAAGACCTTATATCCAAATATAGTCACATTCTGACCTACTGGAGTTTAGGACTTCAACATATGAACCTGGGGGGAACACAATTCAATATATAACACATCTTAGAAAATAGTTTTCTTATTCCTTTTCTTCTATGGAAAACTTTATACAAATTATTCCTCCAGTTTTATTTTAAAATTATTTTTTGATACGTTGTGAAAACCGTTCTTTTTTCTTTTTTTTTTTTGAGATGGAATCTCATGCTGTCACCCAGGCTGGAGTGCAGTGGCACAATCTCGGCTCACTGCAACCTCCGCCTCCCAGGTTCAAGCAATTCTCCTGCCTCAGCCTCCTGAGTAGCTGGGACTACAGGAGCATGTCACCATGCCCAGCTAATTTTTGTATTTTTGGTAGAGACAGAGTTTCAATGTTGGCCAGGATGGTCTCGATCTCTTGACCTCGTGATCCACCCACCTCAGCCTCCCAAAGTGCTGGGATTACAGGCGTGAGCCACCACGCCCAGCCGAAAACAATTCTTAAGAATAGTCTCCCTAGATCAGAATGATTGAGTTATAATTAACTCAGAAAGGCATAATCAACTGTAAAGTTATTGTTTACATACCTTTAGGGTAAAAAATACTACTAAAAGATTGCAAACATGTAAAAATTCTCCAGAAACAATCTTTCACTTGTCCACATAGAAAAAAATAAACCTCAGTAATATTAGGCTAGTGCAAAAATAATTGCGACTTTTGTCATCTTAAAAGTAATGGCAAAAATCGCAACCACTTTTGCACCAACCTGTTTATTAAAATTACTCTTTAATGGGATTGATTTAGTCTTTTTTTTAGTTTGTGCTATGTGTAAAGAGTAGACATTCTAAGATTTTATCAGGGATGATAAGAGATCCTGATGTGTACAGTCTCTCTCATGTTAAACATTTCAGATGTTGAAGAGCCTGAGAAACTCCAGGTCGTGTACCTTTCTCTGCGGTCTTGAGTTCTAGGATGTGTTTGAAATGCAGTCATTGTAATAATATCATGAAAATCACTTTTTAAAATTAGAATGGATTACAAAGTTCAGATAACCAATATGTAAGCAATTTGAAAGCAGAGAAATGAGACTTAGAATCCATGACTACACTTAAATTTGCTTTGGAAATAATGTAATTTAATAGGAGTTAATCCTCAAGTCTTTCCAGAAGAGCGATAAGGAGTATTCATGCCACGTGGGAAGAAACATCGGGCAAGAAATGTAAAAGAAAACTCCATGGTCTAAAATTTAAATTTAAAACAACCCTGCTGGATTTCTTGCACAAATGGGCTGTGATTGTCCCACAGTAATTAGGTTATGCATTTTGAGTTATTTTTCCAGTTATATTAATGAGTCTGTCCATTTCCCACCACCTGTTTTCCTTTTACATCCTTGGTCATACTTGTCCACATTTCTGACATGACCCTTAGGTGCAGGTGATAGATCTGGGGCCGTAAAATAGTTTTCCTGTGACTGAAGCAACTCTGTCTATTACATAGGGAGGAAACCCACAATGTTGGTCCATGTAAAATAATCTTTAGGGCAAAAGGCTGTTTAACTCAATATTTATAACCCACAAAAACAAATGAACACAGCAACCGAGTAAATAGCTGATAGGGCCCCGTTTATATGGTAAAGCATTTTTTCCAAAAATCTTTAAGAAAACCCTGCCTTAAAAAGTTCATTGTTCTAACCTATGCATGTAAGGGAATGAGATTTTTTTTTTTTTTTTCTGAGCTAATAGGAAACTGACCCAGAAGTGAACTATAGCAAGGAGTGTGATTTGACACTTAGAAGCTTTTCTGATCATTCAGCCAGAATCCATCTTTTCATTGCCAGATTTTAAAAATAAGGCTTATAAGAGTTACACAGGTGCTGCCGGTGAGTTATTTATAGCTGCCAAGTCAAATGAGTCTCCTCTGGCATCCATTAGGTTCAACTTTATGATACCTTGACTCAGTTATAAAAATACATCCTCCCATTAGCAGGAATGCCATGCAAAATGTGCAGCACAGAACTAGATGGAGCTTAATCCTCCAGAGTTTACCAGTTAACTTTGCACTTTCCCAGATTTGGTAACAATAACATTGTCCAAGGATCCACAGATGGATTTATTTTTATTAAAATATTCTAAATAAGGGTTTCCCCACCTTAGCACTATTGATATTTAAAATCAAGTAATTCTTTATTATGAGGCTGCCACTTGTGCATTATAGGATGTTTACAGCATCTTTTTTTTTTTTTTTTTTGAGATAAAGTCTTGCTCTGTTGCCCAGGCTGGAGTGCAGTGGTGTGATCTTGGCTCACTACAACCTCCGCCTCCTGGGTTCAAGCTATTCTCCTGCCTGAGGTTCCAGAGTAGCTAGGTTTACAGGCATACGCCTCCATGCCTGGCTAATTTTTGTATTTTAGTAGAGACAGGTTTTCACCATGTTGGCCAGGCTGGTCTCGAACTCCTGACTTCAAGTGATCTACCTGCCTTGGCCTCCCCAAATGCTGGGATTACAGGCATGACCCACCGTGTTCAGCCCGATTATAGCATCTTTGGGCTCTATGAAATAGATGCCAGGAGCATACACTAGCTGTGACAATCAAAAACAACTCAGACATTGTCAAAAAATCCCATGGGCAGGGAGGTGGGGTGACTGATTCAAAACCACATGTCTATGATAGGTGTGCTACACAGGACTGCCTACAAAATGCCCAGGGCTCATGCAAAATAAGCATGTAGGCTCCTTGTTCAAAAAATATTAAAAATTTCAAAGAAGGCTCAAACCAAGCACCAGGTCCTTCTAAACACAAGGTCTTGTACTTTTACACAGGTCATAATCTCAGGAAGTTGGCCCTGAGGCTACATTTTTCCAACCTATTGCCCAAAAAGCATAATGCTAATAATACACAAGTGTACAGTTTATAACTTCTATTGGCCAAACTCACTGCTGTAGACACCTCACATGCTTCTTTCATGTTGTGTATTAGGTAGTTGCTTTCATCACCCTGTTAGTTCCAAACCATTTATCCACATTCCATATCCTGTTTGCCATTCTCCCAGGTACTAACAGCTTTACTAACCCTGTCATTTCTGTACTTATGTGGTCATTGGAAAAGACAAGTCCTTCTTACTTAACAGCTGGCTGTCCTTCAACCAGGACTCTGCTGTCACCTCTGTACCCACTACCAAACAATCATAGGCTGTCTTGGACAAATTCTACCCCACTCAGCATACCAAACCCTAGCATCTCCCACAATAAGCCATGTGCATCCCTACATCCCTACCACAGTCCTGCTCTAGGGACTCCAAAATGCCTCCTCCCAATCAGCTTGAGAAACACAATTCCATTAATGTGACATGTTTGTTTTGACCAAAATTGCCACTTAGAGAGGATTTTTCTAAGGTGGTAGACCTTAGTGTTTGAAATACTACATCAGCATTTTGCAGATGAAGAAACCAAGGTTTTGAAATTTTTTTTAAAAATAAAAAACAAAGCCTGCCCAGGATTACACAGTAAAACTTAGGACCTGAGGCCCTGTCTATTTAATCCTGAAGCCCTTGACCTTATCCATGACTTTACCCCTCCTAATGCTTCTCCAGATCATGGAGTATTATTATGATTCTTTCTCATCACACCCATTAGCTGTGAAAAGCATCTCAAAACCAAAGGGACACCATGATTTTTGTAGTTGACCATTCGAAACAAGAAGAAAATAATATGTCAGGCAAGTCTGACATTAATGCTCTAGCATTTTACCATTTCTCAAAACAGAAGCTGAAAGAAAATCAAAGACTGTCAGGGCTCGCTTTTTTGAAGATATCATCTTTCTTTAACATAAAAAGTATTTGCATTTATTTTAGAACCAATCAGCATTATTATTTACTTTCCAAGTGTGTGTTATCATGATCTAACCTAGGATTATTCAAATACTATTAATAGTGAAAGATATTTGAGTACTAGAATTATCACACAGCCTAAGATTATAATTTACCGTCTATCTGATTACAATATTATTTTGGCTGGTCATGGTATCATGTGCTGGTGGCTGAAGCAGGAGGATCATGTGATCCCAGGAGGGGGTCACAGTGAACTATGATTGTACCACTATACTCGAGCTTAGGCAACAGAGCAAGATGCTATCTCTAAAAAATAAATAATACACTTTTTAAAAATTTAATAAGTGTCATTTTATTTCATATCTCCATTCTCAAATCTAGAACTTCTCTAAGTAATTTTCACTCCAAGCCTTTCTATTGCCAAAGGAGACCTTTTCCATTTGGAAGTATATATAGATCAATGCTGTGCTAAAATTTATGATTCCCCTGCCTATAAGTGAACAGCATTTTAGAAATCATTTCTGCTGAAATAAAGTTCTGTATAGCGAGATCCTGTACCACCAATCATTTGTGCTAAATGCCAACCACTAAATTTAGCCATTGTCAAACAATCCCACGAGAAGAAAAAGGGAAATGTAGAATAATGTAATAATGAGCATCTTTGTGTTTTGTTTAGTTTTTTTTCATTTTATTGAATCTGCCATAGCCATCTGTAGGTCACAGGCCCTGCACAGGAAAAACACTGCATAGTCCAAGAATGTGTGAGAAAGTAGAACCATTCAATGTCCAGTGTCAGAAGAGTCATTTGTTTTATGCATGCAGCCATTCCAGTATCCTGAGCAGTTGGGAAAATGCTATGGAAAAAAAGCAATTCTTTTGTCAATTGAAACTGCTAAGTGTGAGAAGAATCTATAACCTTTTGATGAAAAGATATCGACTCAAAACCTCTCCACTGTAACAAAAAAAGCACAGATGTACGTGTAGAAATTAAAACATTAAATTTGGGAGACAACTGGCCATGCACTATGTTTTATGAATAAATCATTATAAATAATAAAAAATGCAGTCGTATACATCATCATTCACATGATCAAGAATCATGAGAAAGAAAAAAGCAAAAAACTAAAGTGGCCAAAGCTATTTCTAACTCTTTTAAACATACAAATAGAGTTTGAATACAGAAGAAAAATTTCAGTATCACTCTCATGGTAGGGATGTTATTCCATTCACTTTTCCTCTGAATTTTATCTACTTCCATTTTTCAGAAATTGACATTTTTCTCTGAACCTACTTTCTGTTTTGTTATCCCTCTATATCCATGCGGGACTGGTTCCAGGACCCACTGTGTATACTGAAATCCATAGATGATCAAGTACCTTATATAAAATGGTATAGGATTTGCATGTAACCTCTACACATCCTCCTGTATACTTTAAATCATCTCTAGATTACTTATAGATTACTAATACAATACCTACATATTACTTTATTCATATGGATTCAAAGTAGTATTTGAGGCCATGCATGGTGGCTTACACCTGTAATTTCAGCACTTTGAGAAGCTGAGATGGGCCAACTGGGTCTCCTGAGGTCAGGAGTTCGAGACCAGCCTGCCCAACATGGCAAAACCCTGTCTCTACTAAAAGTACAAGAATTAGCCAGGCATGGTGGCATGTGCCTGTAATCCCAGCTACTCAGGAGGCTGAGGTGGGGGAATCGCTTGATTCCAGGCGGCGGAGGTTGCAGTGAGCTGAGACTCTGCCACTGCACTCCAGCCTGGGTGAAAGAGCGAGACACAATCTCAGGAAAAAAAAAAATTTATATATATATATATATATATATATACATATATATAGTAGTTGATACAAGGCAAATCCCAGTTTTGCTTTTTGGAATTTTCTCTCTTCCAAATATTTTCAATCCAGTGTTAGCTGATTCCGCAGATGTGGAACCCATGGATATGAAAGGCTAACTGTAATTGCATTTTAGTTTGCATAGCCATTCAAAAAAAGTTTTTAAAAAATAAGATAAAAGGCCCCCCTCTCTTCTTGTTTGTCTCCTTTGTGGCCTTCTCTGCCTTTCTGGAATAAAATATTAAAGTTCACCATGGTTCTGACCTTGAGCATCTTCTTTCCCCTCTGTCCACATTCTCCCTGGCCGCATAGCTTCTAAATGCCTCAACCACCTCCTGAATGCTGATAATCCCTACATTGATATCTCAGCCTCAGCCTTCCTTCTGAGGTCTAGATCTCTATATTCAAACAGACTGATGGAATCTCCTCCTCAGTGTCCATGGGCTGCTTAAACTTAACATGGGACAGAAGCCATCCTCCCGACCCCCTGCCCACTAGCAGATTATGCACTGTCCCTCGTCAATATTACAGAGAATGGCATCATCGCCACCCTAGTCACCCAAATAGAAATCTGTTGATGGTGGAGGGTGATTGTCATCCAAGATTTCTCACTCTCCTGGAAGCCTCCAAACCAATACATTATCCGAGCCACTCAGCCCTCCTTGTGACATATCTCATCCCTCCACCCAGCCTGCTACTCTACCTCTGCTGCCTCTCATCAATCTGGCCTGGATAGCTGTGCATTCTATCACCTGTCTCCCTGTCTCTGACCTAATTCTCCTATAGTCTAGCTTCTCTCTAGCTACTAGAGTTATTTTTCTAAAATCCAAATCAGATTACATAATTTGCCTTTTAAAAAAGTTTAAATGTCAGCCAGGCACAGTGGCTCATGCCTGTAATCCCAGCACTTTGGGAGGCCGAGGTGGGTGGATCACAAGGTCAGGAGATGGAGACCATCCTGGCTAACACAGTGAAGCCCTGTCTCTACTAAAAATACAAAAAAATTAGCCAGGCGTGGTGGTGGGCACCTGTAGTCCCAGCTACTCGGGAGGCTGAGGCAGGAGAATTGCTTGAACCTGGGAGGCAGGGGTTGCAGTGAGCCGAGATCGCGCCACTGCGCTCCAGCCTGGGAGACAGAGTGAAACTCCTTGTCAGAAAAAATAAAAAATGAAGAAAAGTTCAAATTTCCTTTCCTTCCAAATGACGGTGTAAAAAACAAAGCCATTTCTGGCCTGGGTCCTGTGAATCTGTCCTTCTTTATTTTCTCCCACCCTCCAAGCTCAAAGATGATCTCATCTGTGAAACTTGATTCACGCTCATAGACTTCAAACTGCTCATATGTCCTGTATCCCGCAGCTGAGATCAAAGTGTCTAAGAGGCTTCAGAACCTCGGCTGTAAATACTAACCAGCTACTTGACCTTAAACAAATTCCTTAATCTGTGTCCTATTTGCTCCTTGGCAAAACTGATATAATAATAGCACCTGTCTCGTAAAGTCATTCTGAGGTGTAAATAACATAATTCATGTAAAAGGATTAGCAAAGAGCACAGCACTTAGTAAGAACTCATCAAATGCTAATTGCAAGGATTATCGTAATGATTTATGTATGCATCTTTCCACTAGAGAATTCTTCGTGCATCCTCTGCAAGTTACACACTATCTGATATATAATTGTGATTCATTTAATGTTTGCTGAGCTCATCAATGAGTGAATGGACAAAGAATCATTCATCTGGAATGATATTGATTCATATCTATTGATATGTGTATAAATCAATATAATTTCTGGGTCAATAAGTAAGAAGTCAGGTATTTGGCAGGTGCCCAATAAATTATTCTTACACTTCATTATTGACTCCTAAGACTTATTTGAGTTCAAGTGTTCATCCAGTTTTGCCACCTTACTGGCATAAACTGAGGATGTAAAAATGAATAATGGACAAAAAGGCAGCCATCATCCTTCTCAGACATTACAAATGTGACAGAATGAGGGTTTAATTAAGATCTGTCAAATATCAGTGATCTTGCTTCCAAAATCTGTATTAGTTAGGGGTCTCTGAAGAAACAGACCAATAGGATGTGAGTGTGTCCATGCATGCGTGTGTGTGTGTGTGTGTGTGTGTGTGTGTGTCTGTGTCTGTCTGTGTGTGTGTGTGTGTGAAGAGAGACAGAAAGAGAGAGAGAGAGAGAGAAGGAGCGAGACAGAGAAAGACTGATTTTAGGAATGGTCTTATGCAATTATGGAGGGGATTAGCAAGTCTAAAAATCTACATGTTAGGCCTGCAGACTTTAGACTCAGGGAAGAATTGATGTTTCAGTTTCAATTCGAAGGCTGTCTGCTGGCAGGTGCTCAGAAGGACCTTGTTAGGGTCTCTATCATCCTTTTATTACAGATGAGGACATTCAAACTAAGACCAATCACAAAGCTAGTTAGCTGTTGGGCTGTGATTCAGTGCCCCGTCTCCCTGATTACTAAATCCTTCCACTGTCCATTAAAGCACAAAGCAAATCTCCAGTGATTTCTAAACTCTCCTGAAGAGAAAAACATATGCAAATAACTTTCACAAATAGCTTTCCAAAAGCAAAGAGACCGTGTGCTTTATTTCCTTTATATATTCTTTGTTCCTAAGAGAATGGCTATAAAGTGCAGGTTGTGTCTGAAAACAAAGAGAAGCAAAGGAAATATTCCTTCCTCTGAAAGCAAAGGGGAGACATGTCATGTGTGTCCTTGTGTTTCTGGCATGTGACATATTTTCTTTAAAAATTCTGACCAAGAATATTCTCAGCTGTGCTTACAGGTCCCCTGACTCATCTTTTAGCTTAAGATCCTGAAGAACGTTGACCTTCAAACACTGTCCAGAAGGAGTAATTCATTAAGCCTTTGCTGCCATCCAAATGTTAGCATATCAATTACAGATCATGATCCCTTTGTGACAGAAGACAGGGACAAGGCGTGAGTAGAAGCAGTTGAGGAGAAGTACAAAATGCTCTCTGCGTGAGCATTTTGTTGAAGGTCTTATATTTTCCAATCTTTCTCAAATTATGAGGTTTATTCATACCAACTTCCAATAATGGTTTAAGCCACATTGTACAAAGCACGACATAATCATACCCCTTCAGTCAACTTGCTTTTCAGCCAAGTCAAATATTTCTGTCTCTACGAGGACTTGGAAATTAAAGCTGGGTAGAGTATTTCAACTTATATTTTACATAGAATAGTTCACCTGTGTATAAGATATCTTTGCCTTTTTCCTTGTGCTTTTTTATCTCTGATATTTGAGGATAGAAGGCTTCATTCTTCTAGCCAGGCAATGTTCTCTGGAAAGCCATTGTCATTCTCATTGACATGAATGAGGAATCATGCAGAGTTTAATCATGAGATGCAAACTTTAATTCTGAGGTATAAACTAGAATTCAGACTACTGAAGGTGATAGATACCAGAGATAATTACCTTTATTAAAGGATTAGTCTTTCTAGCAAAATCTTTTCTCTTGCTATTCAAGGGTTCTATGGTTAAGGTTGCTTCCTTGCCACTCAGTTTCTGAGTAAGAGCAGAGATTACAAAATATCTCTGAAATAAGCACGTACGTCTGGAAGGGAGTAACAAAAACACAAAGCAAGCATCTAGCTGACCTCCCAAACTTTCAGCCATAATTTGGAATTCTGCACTGAGGGCTGAAAACTACAAGGATATTAACATAAACTCCTTTCTCCTTTCCAGAAACCTCAGAGAATTTTATTTACATCACTTATGACGAAAGGAAAACCAGGATAGAAAGAGAACACTAGGAAATGAGTAGATAGGTTCCAAATCTCTATTGAAATAACGTTGATGATGAGCATTTCATCATGTGTGGATAATTGGCTTAGGATGATTGTCATAGTGAGCCAAGTGCACATGCTGCCTCGTGATCATGGTGTCACAGCAACAGGCCCAGGAACCTGTCACCATGCTGCAGGATGAAATGGCAAAATCAAAAGAGGCAATTTCCAGGAAGTATTTCTAACTTCTTGGTCCCACATCTCTTCTTTCTTTAAATAGTGTGATTAAGCTTTGGCTAGATCTCATTTAACCAATAAAGTAAAATAATTTATTGTGTTCAAATAATGGGGACTTCAGGATTATTTAATATTTATTCAGATTTGTTCTTTAAAATCATTGTTTTATGGAGAAATTGAATAAAATTAATTAACAGGCTCTATTAGGGTTCTCTAGAGGGACAGAATGAATAGGATAGATACACATACATACAAGGGAGTTTATTAAGTATTAACTAACACAATCACAAGGTCCCACAATAGGCTGTCTGCAAGCTGAGGAGCAAGGAGAGACCATGCAAGTTCCAAACTGAAGAACTTGGAGTGTGATGTTGGAAGGCAGGAAGCATCCAGTACCAGAGAAAGATGTAGGCTGGGAGGCTAGGCCAGTCTCTCCTTTTCGCCTTTTTCTGCCTGCTTTATATTCCTTGGCAGCTGATTAGGTTGTGCCCACCAGATTAAGGGTGAAACAGCTTTCCCCAGCCCACTGACTCAAATGTTTATGTATTTTGGTAACACCCTCCAGACACATCTAGTGCCAATACTTTGTATCCTTCAATCAACTCAAGTTGACACTCAGTATTAACCACCTAACTGGCTAAAACAAACCATATGCTCCAGAGGCACTCTACAGCTCAGTAAACCAAACCCTGAACAAGAGTGACTAAGAAATTTTAAAACTAAGACTCTTCTTTAGAAAGTGGCACTGTAGCAATCCTTTCTCTTTAAGGAGAACTTTGGACACTATAAGCAAGCAGAAGACCCAGCTTCTGGAAAATACCCTCTGGGAATGCAACTTCACTCCTTTTTAGGTATTTTTATGAAAAAGGAGGGACAGCAACAATCCATTTCCAATTATTTCAGGGTATTTTTAGTGCAAAAATGTAGAATGTTTTTATGCCTCTCATAGTGGATGCCTTCACAGAAGTAAGCGTGTATGGACATGGTACAACATAAATGCAGAGTTCTAGGGAATGCAAGGCAAAGCAAGTATGACTGAGACTGGGAAGAAAAGATGCGTCCTCCAGAAATATACATAAATTTCCCTAATGCAAGTTCTTGACGAGTATGATGGCACATGTACTCCTAAATGCATGGAATTTTTTTTTTTTTATCTTGTTCATTTATTTTTTTCTTTTTTTTTCTTTTTTTTTTCTATTATACTTTAAGTTCTAGGGTACATGTGCATAACGTGCAGGTTTGTTACATATGTATACTTGTTCCATGTTGGTGTGCTGCACCCATCAACTCGTCAGCACCCATCAATTCTTCATTTATATCATGTATAACTCCCCAATGCAATCCCTCCCCCCTCCCCCCTCCCCATGATAAGCCCCAGTGTGTGATGTTCCCAAGTGATCTCATTGTTCAGTTCCCACCTATGAGTGATAACATGCGGTGTTTGGTTTTCTCTTCTTGTGATAGTTTGCTAAGAATGATGGTTTCCAGCTGCATCCATGTCCCTACAAAGGACGCACGCATCCTTTTTTATGGCTGCATAGTATTCCATGGTGTATATGTGCCACATTTTCTTAATCCAGTCTGTCACAGATGGACATTTGGGTTGATTCCAAGACTTTGCTATTGTGAATAGTGCCACAATAAACATATGTGTGCATGTGTCTTTGTAGTAGAATAATTTATAATCCTTTGGATATATACCCAGTAGTGGGATGGCTTGGTCATATGGTACATCTAGTTCTAGATCCTTGAGGAATTGCCATACTGTTTTCCATAATGGTTGAACTAGTTTACAATCTCACCAACAGTGTAAAAGTGTTCCTATTTCTCCACACCCTCTCCAACACCTGTTGTTTCCTGACTTTTTAATGATTGCCGTTCTAACTGGTATGAGATGGTATCTCATTGTGGTTTTGATTTGCATTTCTCTGATGGCGAGTGATGATGAGCATTTTTTCATGTGTCTGTTGGCTGTATGAATGTCTTCTTTTGAGAAATGTCTGTTCATATCCTTTGCCCAATTTTTGATGGGGTTGTTTGTTTTTTTCTTGTATATTTGTTTGAGTTCTTTGTAGATTCTGGATATTAACCCTTTGTCAGATGAGAAGATTGCAAAAATTTTCTCCCATTCTGTAGGTTGCCTGTTCACTCTGATGGTAGTTTCTTTTGCTGTGCAGAAGCTCTTTAGTTTAATCATATCCCATTTGTCAATTTTGGCTTTTGCTGCTGTTGCTTTTGGTGTTTTAGACATGAAGTCCTTGCCCATACCTATGTCCTGAATGGTACTACTTAGATTTTCTTCTAGGGATTTTACGGTATTAGGTCTAACATTTAAGTCTCTAATCCATCTTGAATTAATCTTTGTATAAGGAGTAAGGAAAGGATCCAGTTTCAGCTTTCTACTTATGGCTAGCCAATTTTCCCAGCACCATTTATTAAATAGGTAATCCTTTCCCCATTGCTTGTTTCTCTCAGGTTTGTCAAAGATCAGATGGCTGTAGATGTGTGGTATTATTTCTGAGGACTCTGTTCTGTTCCATTGGTCTACATCTCTGTTTTGGTGCCAGTACAATGCTGTTTTGGTTACTGTAGCCTTGTAGTATAGTTTGAAGTCAGGTAGCGTGATGCCTCCAGCTTTGCTTTTTTGACTTAGCATTGTCTTGGCAATGTGGGCTCTTTTTTGGTTCCATATGAACTTTAAAGCAGTTTTTTCCAATTCTGTGAAGAAACTCATTGGTAGCTTGATGGGGATGGCATTGAATCTATAAATAACCTTGGGCAGTATGGCCATTTTCACGATATTGATTCTTCCTATCCATGAGCATGGTATGTTCTTCCATTTGTTTGTGTCCTCTTTGATTTCACTGAGCAGTGGTTTGTAGTTCTCCTTGAAGAGGTCCTTTACATCCCTTGTAAGTTGGATTCCTAGGTATTTTATTCTCTTTGAAGCAATTGTGAATGGAAGTTCATTCATGATTTGGCTCTCTGTTTGTCTGTTACTGGTGTATAAGAATGCTTGTGATTTTTGCACATTAATTTTGTATCCTGAGACTTTGCTGAAGTTGCTTATCAGCTTAAGGAGATTTTGGGCTGAGACGATGGGGTTTTCTAAATATACAATCATGTCATCTGCAAACAGGGACAATTTGACTTCTTTTCCTAACTGGATACCCTTGATTTCTTTCTCTTGCCTGATTGCCCTAGCCAGAACTTCCAACACTATGTTGAATAGGAGTGGTGAGAGAGGGCATCCATGTCTTGTGCCAGTTTTCAAAGGGAATTTTTCCAGTTTTTGCCCATTCAGTATGATATTAGCGTGGGTTTGTCATAAATAGCTCTTATTATTTTGAGGTACGTTCCATCAATACCAAATTTATTGAGTGTTTTTAGCATGAAGGGCTGTTGAATTTTGTCAAAAGCCTTTTCTGCATCTATTGAGATAATCATGTGGTTCTTGACTTTGGTTCTGTTTATATGCTGGATTACGTTTATTGATTTGCGAATGTTGAACCAGCCTTGCATCCCAGGGATGAAGCCCACTTGATCATGGTGGATAAGCTTTTGGATGTGCTGCTGAATCCGGTTTGCCAGTATTTTATTGAGGATTTTTGCATCGATGTTCATCAGGGATATTGGTCTAAAATTCTCTTTTTTTGTTGTGTCTCTGCCAGGCTTTGGTGTCAGGATGATGTTGGCCTCATAAAATGAGTTAGGGAGGACTCCCTCTTTTTCTATTGATTGGAATAGTTTCAGAAGGAATGGTACCAGCTCCTCCTTGTACCTCTGGTAGAATTCAGCTGTGAATCCATCTGGTCCTGGACTTTTTTTGGTGGGTAGGCTATTAATTGTTGCCTCAATTTCAGAGCCTGCTATTGGTCTATTCAGGGATTCAACTTCTTCCTGGTTTAGTCTTGGGAGAGTGTAAGTGTCCAGGAAATTATCCATTTCTTCTAGATTTTCTAGTTGATTTGCGCAGAGGTGTTTATAGTATTCTCTGATGGTAATTTGTATTTCTGTGGGGTCCGTGGTGATATCCCCTTTATCATTTTTTATTGCGTCTATTTGATTCCTCTCTCTTTTCTTCTTTATTAGTCTTGCTAGCGGTCTGTCAATTTTGTTGATCTTTTCAAAAAACCAACTCCTGGATTCCTTGATTTTTTGGAGGGTTTTTTGTGTCTCTATCTCCTTCAGTTCTGCTCTGATCTTAGTTATTTCTTGCCTTCTGCTAGCTTTTGAATGTGTTTGCTCTTGCCTCTCTAGTTCTTTTAATTGTGATGTTAGAGTGTCAAATTTAGATTTTTCCTGCTTTCTCTTGTGGGCATTTAGTGCTATAAATTTCCCTCTACACACTGCTTTAAATGTGTCCCAGAGATTCTGGTATGTTGTATCTTTGTTCTCATTGGTTTCCAAGAACATCTTTATTTCTGCTTTCATTTCGTTAAGTACCCAGTAGTCATTAAGGAGCAGATTGTTCAGTTTCCATGTAGTTGAGCAGTTTTGATTGAGTTTCTTAGTCCTGAGTTCTAGTTTGATTGCACTGTGGTCTGAGAGACAGTTTGTTATAATTTCTGTTCTTTTACATTTGCTGAGGAGTGCTTTACTTCCAATTATGTGGTCAATTTTGGAATAAGTGCGATGTGGTGCTGAGAAGAATATATATTCTGTTGATTTGGGGCGGAGAGTTCTATAGATGTCTATTAGGTCTGCTTGGTGCAGAGATGAGTTCAATTCCTGGATATCCTTGTTAACTTTCTGTCTCGTTGATCTGTCTAATGTTGACAGTGGAGTGTTGAAGTCTCCCATTATTATTGTATGGGAGTCTAAGTCTCTTTGTAAGTCTCTAAGGACTTGCTTTATGAATCTGGGTGCTCCTGTATTGGGTGCATATATAATTAGGATAGTTAGCTCTTCCTGTTGAATTGATCCCTTTACCATTATGTAATGGCCTTCTTTGTCTCTTTTGATCTTTGATGGTTTAAAGTCTGTTTTATCAGAGACTAGGATTGCAATGCCTGCTTTTTTTTGTTCTCCATTTGCTTGGTAGATCTTCCTCCATCCCTTTATTTTGAGCCTATGTATGTCTCTGCATGTGAGATGGGTCTCCTGAATACAGCAGACTGATGGGTCTTGACTCTTCATCCAGTTTGCCAGTCTGTGTCTTTTAATTGGAGCATTTAGTCCAGTTACATTTAAGGTTAATATTGTTATGTGTGAACTTGATCCTGCCATTATGATATTAACTGGTTATTTTGCTCGTTAGTTGATGCAGTTTCTTCCTAGCCTCGATGGTCTTTACATTTTGGCATGTTTTTGCAATGGCTGGTACCGGTTGTTCCTTTCCATGTTTAGGGCTTCCTTCAGGGTCTCTTGTAAGGCAGGCCTGGTGGTGACAAAATCTCTAAGCATTTGTTTATCTGTAAAGGATTTTATTTCTCCTTCACTTATGAAACTTAGTTTGGCTGGATATGAAATTCTGGGTTGAAAATTCTTTTCTTTAAGAACATTGAATATTGGTCCCCACTCTCTTCTGGCTTGTAGAGTTTCTGCCGAGAGATCTGCTGTTAGTCTGATGGGCTTCCCTTTGTGGGTAACCCGACCTTTCTCTCTGGCTGCCCTTAAGATTTTTTTCCTTCATTTCAACTTTGGTGAATCTGGCAATTATGTGTCTTGGAGTTGCTCTTCTGGAGGAGTATGTTTGTGGCGTTCTCTGTATTTCCTGAATTTGAATGTTGGCCTGCCCTACTAGGTTGGGGAAGTTCTCCTGGATGATATCCTGAAGAGTGTTTTCCAGCTTGGTTCCATTTTCCCCCTCACTTTCAGGCACCCCAATCAGACGTAGATTTGGTCTTTTTACATAATCCCATACTTCTTGCAGGCTTTGTTCATTTCTTTTTCTTCTTTTTTCTTTTGGTTTCTTTTCGCACTTCATTTCATTCATTTGATCCTCAATCGCTGATACTCTTTCTTCCAGTTGATTGAGTCGGTTACTGAAGCTTGTGCATTTGTCACGTATTTCTCGTATCATGGTTTTCATCTCTGTCATTTCGTTTATGACCTTCTCTGCATTAATTAGTCTAGCTGTCAATTCTTCCACTCTTTTTTCAAGATTTTTAGTTTGTTTGCACTGGGTACGTAATTCCTCCTTTAGCTCTGAGAGGTTTGATGGACTGAAGACTTCTTCTCTCATCTCGTCAAAGTCATTCTCTGACCAGCTTTGATCAGTTGCTGGTGATGGGCTGCGCTCCTTTGCAGGGGGAGATGCGCTCTTATTTCTTGAATTTCCAGCTTTTCTGCCCTGCTTTTTTCCCATCTTTGTGGTTTTATCTGTCTCTGGTCTTTGATGATGGTGACGTCCTACTGGGGTTTTGGTATAGGTGTCCTTCCTGTTTGATAGTTTTCCTTCTCATAGTCAGGACCCTCAGCTGTAGGTCTGTTGGAGATTGCTTGAGGTCCACTCCAGACCCTGTTTGCCTGGGTATCAGCAGCAGAGGTTGCAGAAGATAGAATATTGCTGAACAGCGAGTGTACCTGTCTGATTCTTACTTTGGAAGCTTCCTCTCAGAGGTGTACTCCACCCTGTGAGGTGTGGGGTGCCAGACTGCCCCTAGTGGGGGATGTCTCCCAGTTAGGCTACTCGGGGGTCAGGGACCCACTTGAGCAGGCAGTCTGTCCCTTCTCAGATCTCAACCTCCGTGTTGGGAGATCCACTGCTCTCTGCAAAGCTGTCAGACAGAGTCGTTCGCGTCTGCAGAGGTTCTGCTGCTTTTTTGTTGTTGTTATTTATCTGTGCCCTGTCCCCAGAGGTGGAGTCTACAGAGACAGGCAGGTTTCCTTGAGCTGCTGTGAGCTCCACCCAGTTCGAGCTTCCCAGCAGCTTTGTTTACCTACTTAAGCCTCAGCAATGGCGGGCGCCCCTCCCCCAGCCTCGTTGCTGCCGTTTTGGTTAGATCGCAGACTGCTGTGTTAGCAATGAGGGAGGCTCCGTGGGCGTGGGACCCTCCTGGCCAGGTGTGGGATATATTCTGGTGTGCCCGTTTGCTTAAAGCGCAGTATTGGGGTGGGAGTTACCCAATTTTCCAGGTGTTGTGTGTCTCACTTCCCCTGGCTAGGAAAAAGGATTCCCTTCCCCCTTGCGCTTCCCAGGTGAGGCGATGCCTCGCCCTGCTTCAGCTCTCACTGGTCGGGCTGCAGCAGCTGACCAGCACCGATTGTCTGGCACTCCCTAGTGAGATGACCCCAGTACCTCAGTTGAAAATGCAGAAATCACCAGTCTTCTGTGTCGCTCGCGCTGGGAGTTGGAGACTGGAGCTGTTCCTATTCGGCCATCTTGCTCCGCCCCTAATGCATGGAATTTTTAACAAGTACAGTGGGATGAATGGATAGATGAATTAGAGAGAGAGAGAAAGAGAGAGAGGGAAAGAAATGCATTCGAATATCATTCATAATATTGCTATGCAAAGCTGTACACACTTTCATGACATCATCTACATATCACATATTTGGAGTTCTTTGAGAAATGCCTTCCTAGCAAAGTTACTAATTACAAAACACACCTTTAATTCACAAATGCAGCTTTTGACTGAAAAAGAAAACATTTCCCAAGTTAATTACTAATTTAGTTTATCAGGCTTTGCTCCAGTCGAATTTTGTATATTAAAGAAAAATCAAATCCATTCTCAAAGACCAAAATATTTGCCAGTTGAAAATATTCAAGAATGATGGGGAAGATGTTTCTGAATGTAAATTTTTATACTCTTTTATGATTTAGCAATAGTAGCAGTATCAGTGAAGTAAATGTAATACCTCTTAAAATGATTACTATGAAAACAATCACCACTCATTTAGAAGAGTCTTTACATCTCAGGGATCAAAAGCACATGCAGGACTTTGGGCAAATTATTTTATTTCTTGAGCTTTAACTTCCTATCAATGATACACACAGCTCATTCTATTTCATGGGATTACCAAATGAGAAAATATATAAATCAGTGGTTTATGACAATGCCACACACCTCCAAAAACTTCAGTAATGTTTCCTACTATTATTTGATAATAGGTGCCTTACAGTTGGCTTATATATAGGCCTACCTTGTTATTGTGAAGATATATTTCACGTATACCATCTATCAAAATTTGTACAAATTATAAATTCTGAAAAGTTTCATATAAGCCACATTTAGTTATTGATAATGTGTAAACAAAACTGAAAAAGCTGTTTTAAATCCAATCAGCTGAAGTTTGAGAGTGGAACCATGGTTCTTCCTAAAATCTGAAAATGAGCTTTCAAGTACCATGTTGTGACTGCTGGATTTTTCAGGAACTGGCCTGTATTATAAACTGGACTTTGTTTACAGATTTTTTTGTCCTTATTTAACTATCCATATGCTCTAACTGTGCAGTGCTTCTGGACTTGCATGCATATACATTTTGTTAATTAGTCATATTTACTCATACATGTTAAGTCATTTTTTAAAACTCAGAGAGTTCTGTAACACAGGTTATGAGAAAGAGTAGATGCTTAAATTTCCATTATTTTTGTCCTCTCCAGAAGCAAGCATATTAAACTCTTTTAATGGATTACTTTGTATTTGTATCTGTGATGGTTAAAAATATGCATCAACTTGAAGGGGTCATGGGGTGCCTAGATATTTAAACATTATTTCTGAGTGTGTCTGCAAGGATGTTTCCAGGTAAGATTAGGACTTGAATTAGCAGACTGAGTTAGGGAGATTACCCTTCGCAGTGTGGATGGGCATCATCCAATCTGTTGAGTGGCTGGAATACAACAAAAAGGAAGAGGAAGGAGAAGTTGCTGTCTCTACGGACTATGTGAACTGGGACATCAGCCTTCTCCTGCTCTTGGACTGACACTTACACCATCAGTGCTTCTGGTCTTCAGGCCTTCGGACTTGGACTGGTTGATCTAGGCTTGCTGTGGTCTTGATACCTCTTTTGCATCTTCCTACGAATTTACTTTGCCTCCCACTTCTGCTACATCTCATGTTTCCCTGTTTCTTGGTTTTCTTCTCGACTTTAGCAGAACACAACTTCCTGAAAAAGGTAAAAGGATCACAAGCTATATATATATATACACACACACACACATATACATGTATATATATGTTCTTAAATTATCTTATCCATAAACCCACAGTAGATATTTGGCTTAACAGTTTTCTTGTAGATTATTTGTGTTAAGAATGTGAAAATATTTCTCCCGTGTCTTCAGCTTTCCAGCGTTCTATTAAGAAATGTGATGGCCTTCTGATATTTTATTCTTTGCATGAAACTCTCTCTAGAAACTTGTAGAGGCTTCTCTTTGCCTCCATTATTCTAAAATTTTAATTATGTTTCTTGGTCTGGCTCTATTTGCATTTATTGTGTAAGACATTTGGGAGTCTATTAATTAGAAAAAAAAATATTTTATTTGTTATTTTTAGAGACAGGATTTCTTTCTGTTACCCAGTCTAGAGTGCAGTGGCACAATCACAGCTCACTGAAACCTCAAATGGCTGGACTCGGGAGAGCCTCCCTCCTCAGCCTCCTGAGTAGCTGAGACTACAGGTGTGTCCCACTCAGCCCAGTTAATTTTTTTTTTTTAATGTTTTGTAGAAATAGAGTGTCACATTGTTGCCCAAGCTGGTCTCAAACTCCTGGCCTCAAGCAATTTCCCCACCTCAGCCTCTCAAAATGCTGGAATTACAGGTGTGTGCCACCACCCCTGGCTTAAAACTCATGTTCTTTAGTAATGAATATATTTTAAAACTACATTTCTATGGTAATTTTCTTATCTCTGTTTTCTCAATTTTCTCATTCTGTTACTCCTGTTATTAGGATCTCCTAAGCAAATCATCTAATTTTCTTTTTCTTTTTTTTTTTTTTTTTTGAGATGGAGTCCCACTCTGTCGCATAGGCTGGAGTGTAGTGGCCTGATCTCAGCTCACTGCAAGCTCCGCCTCCCGGGTTTACACCATTCTCCTGCCTCAGCCTCCCGAGCAGCTGGGACCACAGGCGCCCGCCACCTCGCCTGGCTAGTTTTTTTTTTTTTTTTTTTTTTTTTTTTTGTATTTTTTAGTAGAGACGGGGTTTCACCATGTTAGCCAGGATGGTCTCGATCTCCTGACCTTGCAATCCGCCCTTCTCGGCCTCCCAAAGTACTGGGATTACAGGCTTGAGCCACCACGCCCGGCCTTTAATTTTCTTATCTTCTTTTCTGTTTTCTATCTCTGTTTGCTCTGATTTCTAGCTATCTTCAATGTTATATTCCACTTCTTCCACACAGGTTTTCATTTATATCAGCATATTTTTAGCGTCAAGAGCTTTTTTTTTCTTTTCTTTTTTTTTTCCAGAGTCTTGCTCTGTTGCCCAGGCTGTAGTACAATGGCACGATCCCAGCTCACTGCAACCTCCACCTCCCAGGTTCAAGAAATTCCAAGAGCTTCTTCATATTTTATGAAGTGCTTCATAGGACACATTTCTTTGTTCATGTTTTGTTTTCCCTCTTGGAATATTAATATCTTTGAGATATTCTTCTACTTACACATTGCTTATTAACTATTTATCTTTCTGATTTCTTTTTCCAAAATGTTATTACTATTATCTGCTACCCTCTTCTATTTCTCATTGTAGGTATGTTGTTTTACAAAAAATTCATTTGGCAGCTATTTTTTAAGAGGCTTTAAGGGGCTCCAGAATAATTTATGTATTCAGCCCTCCATGTTTAAGTAGCTCATATTCACTTGTTTCGAAAATCCTTCCCATACACACGTGATTCAGAATCAAAATTCAGATTTATCTCCAGGACAAATAAGTTTAAAGCAACTTATGTGGCTGGGCATGGTGGCTCAAGCCTGTAATGCCAGCACTTGGGGAGGCTGAGGCGGGTGGATCACCCAAGGTCAGGAATTCAAGACCAACCTGGCCAACATGGTGAAACCCCATCTCCACTAAAAATACAAAAGTTAGCCGGGCATGATGGTGGGCACCTGTAGTCCCAGCTACTTGGGAGGCTGAGGTGGGAGAATCACTTCAACCTGGGAGGCTGAGGTTGCAGTGAGCCGAGATTGCGCCATTGCACTCCAGCCTGGGCAACAAGAGCGAAATTGGGAAAAAAGAAAGGAAAGAAAGAAAAGAAAAGAAAAGAAAAGAAAAGAAAAGAAAAGAAAAGAAAAGAAAAGAAAAGAAAAGAAAAGAAAAGAAAAGAAAAGAAAAGAAAAGAGAAAAAAAGAATCTTAGGTGGACTTCCAGCTGCTCCTTCCTGGACAACTCAATCTTAACTGCAAAACTGAGTATATGGTCTATTTTTCTTTTTCTTTCGTACTTTAGTTTGCATTCTTGATCTTGTTTAAATGTCTAGACTTTTTCCAGACTGTTCCTTTAAAGGCCTGTTTTCACTTGTGAATGCTTCTTGATCCTGTTCCATTCTGTAACAGTGCCATCTCATAGACATTTAATGAGAATCACAAATGTGAGCCACGTACGTCATTTAAATTTTCTAGGAGCCATAAAAAAGTAAGAAGAACAGATGAAATTAATTTTAGCAATAACATTAATCTAATGTACCCCAAATATTATTTTAACTTGCAATCAAATATGAAAATAATACGTTTTTTTTAAATTTTGCATATTGGGTCTTCAAAATCTGGTGGGTAGTTTGCCCTTATAACACATTTCAACTTGGGCCAGCCACATTTCAAGTTCTCAACAGACATGTGACTAGTGACTACCATATTGGATACCATAGTTTGAGGTACTTGCAATAGAAAAATCTAGAACCATGGTATTTGCCTCTAAATAGCTTATAGTCAAATAAGTAAGATGCACACACGTAAAAAACTAGGAAAGCACAGTCTGATGACTGCAGTGATAGGAATTTCCAAGGAGAAAAGCATCTAAATAAGATGTCCCTTGCAGAAAACACATTCTTGAGAAAGGGATGCTACTTAGAGTAATAAAAGTAATTTCATATTATTGCCATAAATGGTACATGCAGGACATAATGCTATAGAGTTCATCAATGACAAATTTCATCAGCATTGCATATTAGCCTAATATTTTAAAATTTAACTAGAAACCATAGGAAACAAGTAAATACTTTTAAATTTGGAAGTGTTGTAATCATGTGTTTGTGAAAATATTCTAATTGTACAATAGAGACTAGATGGGACAAGGGCCATGTTGGAAGCAAGGAGATGAGATCAATATCTTAGGGAGTCTGCTAGTTAACGGGTGGCATGAGAGTGAACTAAGACAGTGGTGGTGGAAATGAGAAGATGAAGTAGATTGGAGACTTTTGAACAAGGTGGATTCACAATGGACTTGACTGTTTGGATGGGGTCAGGAGAAAGAAAAAGAGTAAGTGAGTGGGGGACATTACTATGACTCTATTTCTGATTTTGGGAGGGGGAAGATGATTTCATTCACCAAGATATAAATTACAGGAGCAAAAGCAGAAGATTTTTCTTTTTACTTTACGTTCCAGGATACATGTGCAGAATGTGCAGGTTTGTTACATAGGTAAACACGTGCCATGGTCAAAAGTAGAAGATTTGTGCTTAACAATGATGTGCTGCCTTGTAAGTATGATTTACTGTTGGAAAACTGAGTAGAAATCCCCAGTGAGTAACTAAATATGGTTCTAGAGCTCAGCACAAATACAGAAGGATAAACATGAGAGTCTGTTCAGTATACACATACAGAACTTTTTCCATGACCTAAAATAAGCTAGAATCTCAGACATGATGTAGATGTCTTGAAAAGATGAAAAGTGAAATGAAATTAAAGACTATGTAGGAGTCTTTTTAACTGCAAACACCAAACACAGACATGCAACAAGACAGAAATTAAACACTTTACCAATGATTTACAAGTATATTTTAGTTGGCAAGACATTAAGTTTTCCATGCTGACAATATAGTAGATAAGTGTCTTAAATAAACTCAGGAGACAGCCCAAGCACGATTATTAAATTTTCTCAAAAGATAATTTAAAAGTTATTTGGAGAGTTCACCAACATATGATCAAAGAAAGATGATAGAGCTGAGTGAAGGGAAGATCTGTTTGCCCTTGTCACATTACACTAGCTTTGTATCTCGTTCATCAAGTTGTCTCTGGTGTACCCTTCAGCAACGTTTTGTTGCCTAATAAAGCTCAGCACATGATAATGTCCCTCTAGAGGAACCTGTAATAGATTTGAAAGCTTTTAGAACGGTTTACAATCCTAGGTTATGTGAGAAGTTTTAAGCATCACTTTCATTACTTTAATTGTGTAATTAAAGCTAAGGCAATAATAACAATAGCAAACATCAACTGAATACGCGCTAATGAGTGCTATATTAGTGCTTCGCACAATTCAGATAGTTTAATCTTCACAACAAGGCAATATGTAGGGACTATTTTTGTGTCCACTTTTATTCTTTCTCTCTTATTTCTCTCCTTTCCCCTGTTTCCCTTTGTTTGACAGGAGGGCTACACTTCCCAGGCACGCACTTCAGCTGGTTTCTTGCTGGATTCAACCAACGGGAGGCACTGATGTGAGATGAGATGATGGAAGGAAAGATGAGGACAGGACAATTCTCCTTCTCTTTCTCCTGGACAGCAGCAATCTCCTTTCAAACTCCAGCTCTTGCTTGGTACGCAGTCTGCACCACACAGCAGCACCCTTCATGGTATGGCCTCCATGGGATGACCCAGAATCTGGGGTTTGGGAATGCCATTTCCTCCTGTTGTCCTTCTAGCCCTGGGGGCACTGGTGACTTCCCACTCTTGTTAATCTCTAGAGTGTCTCAGCATTTCCTGTTTGGCTTCTCAGTTCTTCCCTTACCTGTGTAATTAGTGTTCAGTATTATATTTATGTGGAATGTTTCTGCTTTCCTAATTGAATACTGAATTACATATCTATATATACTTGTTTATTTATATGTTTATATATTTATAATATATATTATAAATATGCATGTTTCTATATATATGTTTATATATTTATTATACATTATATATTCATATATATTTATATAAAAATATGTTTGTATTTTTATATATATAAACATACACACACAACCTATTATATACTTATTTTATATTCAAGAGAAAGAGGAATACTTAATGTTTATTACAACTTTGTGAGATAAGTACTAAGTATTATCCTTTTTGTTGTTTTTACTTTTTTACAGTAAATAATGGACTTCTATTTCAATACGCTTTTAAGTTCAAAAAAATACTCACACATTGTCTCTCCATCTTTTGCTGGTTTTAACCTCTCATTGACACTAATCATATGATGCTATTTTAGTTTTTCATTGCTGTGGTGAAAAGTCACCACAAATTTAGTGGCTTGAAATAACACATGTTTATTATCTTCTAGTTCTGCAGGTCAGAAGTCTGGCTTGGATATCACTGGGCTAAAAAGAAGCTGTTGGCAGGACTGCATTCTTCTTGGAAGTCCTAGAAGAGGGTGTGATTCCTTCTCTTTTTCTGCATCTAGAGGTTGCTGTGTTCCTTTGATCATGGTACCTTCCTCCATTTTTAAAGCCAGCGACAGCAGGTCAAATCCTATTCACTTTGCATAACTCTGATTCTTCTTTTGCCTCCCTCTTTCACTTTTAAGGATCCTTTTGATGATATTGGGCCCAGCAGAATAATCCAGAATAATCTCCCTGCTTTAAGATCAGCCAACTAGCATCCTTAATTCTATCTACAACCTTAAATTCTCCTTGCCATGTAATAGGATATATTCACAGGTTCCAGTGATTATGCTGTTGACAACTTGGTGGGGGGCATTATTCTGTCTAATACAGGTACTTTTTATTTTTTTACAAGATGGTCATTTCCTACTAGATTATGAGCTCTTTATGGATATCTTATATCTCTCTGCTTTCTCTACAGTGCATTGCACAAAATAGGCAGTCAGTAAAAGTGAAGCACCTGCTTCCTTTCTTGATGCTGGTCCACCAAGAGCTTATCATAGGAAAAGCCTCTAACAAAATACACAAAAAATCTTGGAGTAAGTTACACTTCTTATATGTGTTCTACAAAGATCAGTTACAAATGTATGTAGAGTACAAACTGTTGAGCATCTTGAGCTACTGCTGAAGTGTGCCCACAAAATGAGAGAGGAATGAAGAACCCATTAAGTTATGCCAAGCTGCAGATGACAAGGCAATGTGGCAGCAGCTTCCATGTGGCCTGAGGCCCGTGAGCTCAGATGTTGGATGTTCCCATTCCTCACTGCCAGAGAAAAGTCACCGTACTTGAAAAACAGAGAACCATCTGTATTAGCTCTCCCAGATAAATTCCAGTTTGTTAATGCCTTTAGAAATGGGTTTATTTGGGACATGATGGAACAAGTGTATAGTTGAGGCATCTATATTTACATATCTTTGGTATGAGTCTAATGTGTGTAAACGTTGTGTAATGCTAAAGAAGAAGCAGATAGGATATGACAGAATATGTTCATCTAAACCATTCTGGAGAAGAAAGAGGAAATAAGTAAAAGAGGTAAAAAAGAAATTGGGTGTAGACTCACAAACCCAACAAGCAAGCCAAAGGTTTGCTGGGAATTTCTGAGAAGTATCTTAAATTTTTTTTCAACTCATATTTTAGTTTCAGGGAGTACATGTTCAGGTTTGTTACACAGGCAAATTGCACGTCACTGAGGTTTGCTGTATGAATGATCCCATCATGCAGGCAGTAAGCATGGTGCCTGCTAGATAGCTTTTCAACACTCACCCTCCTCCCACCCTCCCCTCAAATAGTCCCAAGTGTCTGTTGTTCCCATCTTTATGTTCATGTGTACTCAATGCTTAGTTCTCATTTGTAAGTGAGAACATGCAGTGTTTGGTTTTCTGTCCCTTCATTAATTTGCTCAGGATGATGGTCTCCAGCTGCATCCATGTCGCTGCAAAAAATAATTTCTTTCTTTTGTATGGCTGTGTAGTATTCCATGATATATATGTACCACATTTATCCAGCCCAATGTTGATGGGAACCTAGGTTAATTGTATGTCTTTGCTATTGTGAATAGTGTTACAATGAACATCTGAGACATGTGTCTTTCTGGTAGAACATTTATTTTCCTTTGAGTATATACCCAGTAATGGGATTGCTAGGTTGAATGGTTTTAAGTTCTGTTTTAAATTCTGTGAGAAAACTCCAAACTGCTTTCCACAGTGGCTGAATTAATTTAAATTTCCACCAACAGTGTATGAGCAATTCCTTGTCTCCACAGCTTGACCAACATCTGCTATTTTTTGACTTTTTAAGAGTAGCCACTCAGACTGCTGTGAGATAGTAGGTATCACATTGTGGTTTTGATTTATCTTCCTCTGATGACTAGAGCTGTTGAGAATTTTTAAAATATATTTCTTGGCCACACGTATGTCTTCTTTCAAGGTGTGTCTGTTCATCCCTTTTGCCTATATTTTAAGGAGACTGTTTTTTGCTTATTGATTTAAGTTCCTTATAGGTTTTTTTTTATAAGACCATTGCTGGATGTATAGTTTACAAATATTTTCTCCCATTCTGTAGGTTGTCTGTTTACTCTGTTGATAGTTTCTTTTCATGTGCAGAAGTTCTTTAGCTTAATTAGGTCCCACTTGTCCATTTTTATTTTTGTTGCAATTGCTTCTGGGGTCTTAGTCATGAATGTCAAGACCAATGCCCGGAATTGTATTTTCTAAATTCTCTTCTAGGATTTTATAGTTTTTGGTTTTATACTTAAGTCTCTAATTTATCTTATATTAATTTTTGTATATTGTGAAAAATAGGAGTCAAGTTTTATTCTTTTGCATATAGCTAGACAGTTATTCTAGCACTACTTATTCAAAGGGAGTTCTTTTCCCATTGCCTGTTATTGTCAAAGTCATTGAAGATCAGATGCTTGTAGGTGTGTGGCTTCATTTATGGGTTCTTATTACATTCATTGGTCTATGTGTCTGTTTTTGTACCAGTACTATGCTGTTTGGGTTACTGTAACCATAAAATATTTTTTGAGGTCGGGTAGTATGATGCCTCCATCTTTGTTTTTCTTTCTTAGAATTGCTTTGGCTATTTGGGCTGTTTTTCGGTTCCAAATGAATTTTAGAACAATTTTTTCCAATTATGTAAAAAATGATGTTGGTAGTTTAATGGAAATAGCCTTGAATCTGTAGATTGCTTTGGGCAGTATGGCCATTTTAACCATATGGATTCTTTCAATTCATGAGTATGAGATGTTTTTCCATTTGTTTGTATCATCTATGATTTTCTTCAGCAGTGTTTGTAGTTTTCCTTGTAAGGATTTTTCACTACCTTGATTACATGTATTCCTCGGTATTTTATTTTGTGTGTGGCTACTGTAAATGAAATTGTGTTATCAATTTGGCTCTGAGGTTGAACATTATTGGTGTATAGAAATGCTACTGATTTTTCTGCATTTACTTTGGATCCTAAAACCCTACTGAAGTCATTTATCAGTTCTAGAGGTCTTTTAGTGGAGTCTTTGGGATTTTCTAGGTATAGAATTATATCATCGGTGAAGAGAGATCTTTTGACGTTGACTTTTTCTATCAGGATGCCTTTTTTTCTATCTTTTGCCTGATCACTCTGACAAGGGACTTCCAGTACTGTGTTGAATATGACTGGAAAGAGTGAGCATCTTTGACTTGTTCCAATTCTTAAGTAAAATTACTCCAGTTTTTGTCCTTTCACTATGATGTTGGTTGTTGGTTTGTTTTACAAGCTCTTATCATTTTGAGGTATGTTCCAACAATGCCTAATTTATTGAGGGTTTTTATCACGAAATAGTGTTGGATTTTATTAAAAGTTTTCCTACATCTATTTACATGATAATATTTTTTAAAAATTCTGTTTGTGTAGTGAATCACATTTATTGATTTGCACATGTTGAACAAGCTCTGCATCTCAGGAATCAAGCATACTTCATCACAATGAATTAACTTTTGATGTGCTGCAGGATTTAGTCAGCTACTATTTTCTTGAAGATTTTTAATGTACGTTAATCAGGGACTATTGGCCTGTACCTTTCTCTTTTTTTGTTTTGTCTTTGCCAGATTTTAATATCAATGTGATTCTGGCTTCATTGAATAAGTTAGGGAGAAGTCTCTCTTCCTCAGTTTTTTGGAATAGTTTCAGTAGGATTGGTACCTGTTCTTTGTAAATCTGCTAGAACTCAGCTGAAATCCATCTGGTCTAGGGCTCTTTTTGGTTGGAAGGTTTTTTTTTTTTATTACTGATTCAATTTTATAACTTAATATTGGTCTGTTCAGGGTTTCAATTTCTCCCTGGCTCAGTCTTGGGAGGTTTTATATTTCCAGAAATTTGTCCATTTCCTCTAGATTTTCTAGTTTGTATGCATAGAGGTTTTCATAATACTCTCCGGGAATATTTTGTTATTTCTGTGGGCTTAGTTGTAATGTCAACTTTGTTCTTTTTGATCATGCTTATTTGGATCCTCTCTCTACTTTCCTTCATTAATCTAGCTAGCTGTCTATCAATCTTGTTTATCCTTTCAAATAACCAGCTTTTGGTTTCAATTGATCTTTTGAATGGATTTTGGGGTTTCAATTTTTTTCAGTTCTGATCTGATTTCAGTTATTTCTTTTCCCTAATACTTTTATGGTTAGTTGTTCCTTTTTTAGTTCCTCCAGCTGTGATGTTAGATTGCTAATTTGAGATCTAACTTCTTGATGCAGATATTTAGTGTTATAAGCTTTCCTCTTAACACTGTTTTAGCTGCATTCCAGAGATTTCGGTATGTTTTCTCTGTGTTTTCATTTATTTTAAAGATTTTTTTAATTGCTGCCTTAACTTCATTGCTTGCCCAAAGTCATCCAGGAGCAGAAGCAAATTTAATTTCCATGTAATTGCATGGTTTTAAGATATCTTGTTGGTATTGATTTGGATTTTTATTTCACTGTGGTCTGAAAGTATGGTTGGTATGATTTTGATTTTTTTGACACTTCCTTCATGGCTGAGTATATAATCAGTCTTAGAATATGTTCTGTGAACAGATGAAAAAAAGGTACATTCTATGGTTGATGAGTGGAGTGTTCTGTAGATGTTTAACAGGTCCAATTGTTCAAGTGAAAATGTAAGCCCAGGATAGCTTTGCTAGTTTTCTGCCTAAGTGATCTAATACTATCAGTGGAGTATTGAAGTCCTCCACTCTTCCTGTGTGGCTCTCTAAGTCTTTTTGTAGCTCTGGAAGTACTTGGTTTGTGAATCTGGGTGCTCCAATGTTAGGTGCATATATATTTCACATTGTTAAGTCATCTTTTTACATTGAACATTTTTCATAATATAATGCCCTTCTTTGTTCTTTGTTACTGTTGTTGGTTTAAAGTCTATTTTATCTCGTATAAGAATAGTGACTCCTGCTTATTTTTTGTTTTCTGTTTGTATGATAGATCTTTCTCTAACCCTTTGAGTCTATAGATTTCATTATGTGAGAGATGTATTCCTCTAAGATGGTAGACAGATAAGTCTTATTTTATTATTCAACTTGACCCTCTGTGCCTTTTAGATGGGGCATCAAGACCATTTATGTTCAAGGTTAACATGGATAAGTGAGGTTTTTATTCTATCATGAACTTGTTAGCTGGTTGTTTTGTAGTTTCTATTGTGTAGATGCTTTAAAAGGCCTAGGTACCTAGGTGTGGTTTTGTGAAAAGAGGCATAAGTCTTTTGTCTCCATGTTTAGAAGTCCCTTATGAGTCCCTTGTGAGGCTAGTCAAGTTGTAATGAATTTCCTTAGTGAATGCTTGTCTAAAAAAGAATTCATTTCTCCACTTACGAAGCTTTGGTGGGATATGAAATTACTCGTTGAATCTCCTTTTCTTTGAGAATGCTGAAGATAGGGCCCAGTCTCTTCTGGTTTGTAGGGTTTCTGCTGAGAGGTATGCTGTTAGCCTGATTAGGTTGCCTTGTATGTGGTCTTACCTTATTTTTAGCTGTCTTTAAGAATTATTTTTTAGGATTGACCTTAGGCAGCCTTGGGACGACATGTCTTGGTGATGTTCATTTTGTATAGTATCTCACTGTTGTTCTCTGGATTTCTTGTATTTGCATGTCTACCCCTCTAGCCAGCTTAGGGAAATTTTTGTGAATTATTCCTTCAAGTACGTTTTCTGGGTTGTTTACTTTTTGTGCTTGTCTCTCAGGAATACCAATAACTTATAGCTATGGTCACTTTACATAATCCCATTTTTCTCGAAGACTTGGTTCATTTTTTAAAATTCTTTTTGCTTTATTTTTGTTTGGGTTAGTTTGAAAGACTGATATTCAAGCTCAAAAATTCTTTCTTCTGTTTGGTCTAGTCCACTGATAAAGCTTTCAATTATATTTTGAAATTCCCTAAGTGAGGTTTTCAGTTCCAGTAGCTCTGATTGATTTTTTTAAAGTGTTTACCTCTTCTTTTATTTCCTGGATTGCTTTAGAAGTTTCTTTGTGTTGATTTTCAACCTTGCCTTGGATCTTGTTGAGATTCTCTGCAATGCATGCTTTGAACTCTCCATCTGTCACATCTGTGCCTCCATTTTGGCTAGAAACCATGACTGGGGAGCTGGAGTGAACCTTTGATGGTGTCACAACATTGAGGTTTTTCATAGAGGCAGAATTCTTATGCTGGTTTCTTCTCATCTGGGAAAGTGTTGGGTGGGGTTTTTTGGCTTTGTTGTTATGGCCTTATGCACTTCTGCCAGCAGGTTTTATATTAGGCTGTGTGGTTCAACCTACATGAGAGAAGATGACATTTGCAGGTAACAGTCAGCTGCAGCATAAGCAGGTGGGGATAGATGAGATGTGATTTTTGTTTACGGTGGGGTGCTCTCTGCTGTTTCAGGTGAAGTGCTGGCCATGACTTGTTGAAGCAAAATTTAGAAATGCATGAAATTATTCAGGGAATGAAAACATATGAAGTAAGAAGGAAGGAGTGGGGTGAAAACAACTACTTTCATTCTTCCCCAAAAGCTATGGCTTATGCCAGGCTGAAAAGGAAAATTAAATGTGCTGCACACCCATGTTGCCTGGTGGAATGTGAACCAAGAGGAAGCCTGAGCACATCCATTGCTATTGGAACTGGAAAGAGTTTAGAGCCATCTGGTCCAAAGCCATCACATTACAGCTGAAAAGGGCTAGGGAGTGTACACAGTTGCCAAAATATACATAACCAGTACATAACAAAAGCAGCTAAAAAAAAAAAAAAAAAAATCTATGTTCCTGGCCGGGCGCGGTGGCTCAAGCCTGTAATCCCAGCACTTTGGGAGGCCGAGACGGGCGGATCACGAGGTCAGGAGATCGAGACCATCCTGGCTAACACGGTGAAACCCCGTCTCTACTAAAAATACAAAAACTAGCCGGGCGAAGTGGCGGGCGCCTGTAGTCCCAGCTACTCGGGAGGCTGAGGCAGGAGAATGGCGTAAACTCGGGAGGCGGAGCTTGCAGTGAGCTGAGATCTGGCCACTGCACTCCAGTCCGGGCGACAGAGCGAGACTCCGCCTCAAAAAAAAAAAAAAAAAAAAAAAAAAAAAAAAAAAAAAAAAAAAAAAAAAAAAAAAATCTATGTTCCTTCATCTTACTTAGCGCTCCTTTGACAACTTTATGTTCTGAAATAGTTTTCAGATTTCTAAAATACTGCCAACATCTCAAGTAACATTTTAATAAATTAGTCTCTGGTAATACCACTCAAAAAGTCCACACATGTACCTGGTAAAAGAGAATTGGGCAAAATACAACATACTTTGGGACAGAAATAGATATAAATGTATTAATAAAACAAAACATTGCCCTTAAGGGCAAAGAACATATTATTTAACCTTGTGATTATCCCTTTCCACTGCGGTGATTCTTAATCTGGCTTTGTCTTTTGGGTTAATTGATCTTCTTTTAGTTCTAAAATTAAAGGCTAAAGGACCATTACCTTCATTTTGTTGTTAAACAAACAGAAGCAAAAGTGGGGAAAATGATTACTTACAAAAATGAAAGACAGCCTCTTTTCTCTTGGCAGATGCATTCTGTAACTCTTGCCACCCTATCTCTGGCACTTTATTCTATTCTAGGTTCTATGGATCTTGACTGTTGCTGCTAAGTCACCCTAAGAATAGAATTTCTTTCATGTCAATCCAACTGTACTTGGCTTCTGTTCTTGGCATTAATTCCTGGAACACAGTGAAAGTGGACTTTCTGCAAGGCACTTGATGTTTAGGACAGAACCTGTCACCTTTGGGTTAGCATTTATCCAAACTTTTGGATCCCAAAGGGATAAATGACATCCCCTTACTGGTACTGAAGAAGACCTTACAACTAGTGCCCAGTAAAAGGGGGATGAAGACAAAGGAGATTTCTGTTTCCCACACACATCTTTTATTTAACTAATTTATTTATTTATTTATTCATTTAAGACTGAGTCTCGCTCTGTCACTCAGGCTGGAGTGCAGTGACTCAATCTTGGCTCACTGCAAGCTCCGCCTCCTGGGTTCACGCCATTCTCCTGCCTCAGCCTCCCAAGTAGCTGGGACTTCAGGCGCCCGCCACCATGCCCAGCTAATTTTGTTTTTATATTGTTAGTAGAGACAGGGTTTCACTGTGTTAGCCAGGATGGTCTCGATCTCCTGACTTCGTGATCTGCCTGCCTCGGCCTCCCAAAGTGCTGGGATTACAGGTATGAGCCATCACACCCGGCCTCCACACACATCTTAGAGCTAAGTACTGATAAAGCATTGTATTTAATTAGGCTTCGGTTGGTCTGGAATAATATATGACCCAGCAAAATTGGCTCGTTTATTTATTTAAGGTGAAGATTCCAGGCGTAAGTTTATAATTTTGACCTCTAGAAAATATATTAGTCATTTTCTTTTAAGTCACCTAATTGCTACCACCCACATAAATATTATTACAATAAATGTTTCATATCCACTAGAAAAATAAGCCCCATAATGGTGAAATGAAACACTATAAGGAGCTGTGTTCTTTGATGTTATGGTAAAACTTCCAAGACAATTCTAGGCCCCTCCACTTCTGGATTTCTTATTAAGCATATAATAATTTTCTTTTTACTTTAATCTACTGCCATTATTACTTGGTTTTACTTACACTTGAAATAATCCTAATTGACACAGGGTATGGGTAATACATATTGTAATATGCTTCTTAGATCATATATTTATAAGTAATTATTTTAAATGCAACACCTATCATTCTCATTTTATGTCAATAATTTTCAATACAAGAATGAAACTTATTTCTTCTCTTTTCTATTTTTAAAAATAATTTGTCCGTTTTTGTGCCCATTATAGAAAAATTAGGATTAAAATACTTTGATGAGAGAGATGGCAAGAAGATGAAGTCACAGAATTTGCTAAGAAAGCTATAGGGTATACTGCCTCCTGATTCATTTACTTCTTCTTTATGGCACTTAACTAACTGTGAGACAGATATCTTTTTCACTTCATCATTCACTTGAGTTGACAGGAATTTCTGCTGTCGCAGTTTTCTGATCGCACATATAAGATTTTCAGAGCTCTATTTCTTTTTTACATAGCTAGTATGAGTTCTAGAATGAGAGAATAAAGAAATGAAGAGAGAAAATCATCAAAGATATAATTCAATAATTTATTCAGAATTGAAGGATGCAAGCTTTCAGTCTTAAAAGTCCTACTTAATGCCAAGTAAAATAAATTTTAAAACATTCACACCGAGTCATGTCATCACAAGTTCTACAATGCCAGAGAAAAAAAAGACAATCCTAAAATCTTACCCTATTTGGGTAAAACAGATCACATACAAAAGAACGGCACCCAAAGTTTACTGGATAATAAAACACAATGGAATAATGCCTTGAAAATCAAAGATGAACTTATTTTTAATCAATTTATAGTGCAAAGCTTACTCACAAGTGATCTAATTCTCCTCTCCTAGCTAGGCAGGCAAATTACACTTCTTTGTCCTCTTTAATATTACATGTGGAAACATAGTGTTGGCCAATTCAATATGAGTGATGGTCGCATATATAACTTCAAGGTAGAAGGTGTATGCTGTGTCACGCTCTCCTTTACCTGCCTTGATAAATGTGGCTCTGTGGATTGCTTGGCCAATAAAGAATAAATAGAGGTAAGTGTGTCACTTGCAAATGGAATTTTCCAAGTCAGTATACTGTATTTCCTTTACTCTGCCATGGTAATTGCAGGATAATTTGTTGAGATACAAACTCCACTGAATTGAACCATAATGAGCAGAGCTCCATTTCCAATCTGCACTACAGAAGTATCTTTACTAAAAAATAAAGTTTTATGTTAAATCATTGAGATTTATGAGGTGTTTGTTGAAGCAGCATAAAAACATCTAGACTGATAAAACTAAGTAATGTCTCCCCAAACTACCAATGAAGGTGGTAAAATCAGATATTTTCAGACATGTAAGTAGAGAGTTTGTTTCCATTTATATCTTCCTAAGAAGTTACTTGAGAATATATTCCAACAAATAAGGTAATAAACTAAGAAAGGGAAAAATATAGAATCCAAAAACAGTGGATCTGAACTTGAAGAGCAATAAAGGAAATATTAAAACATCAGTATATCTGGACTAAAGAGCAACCAGTGCATATGAGAGAGAAAGAGGAAAAAAAAAGAAAACAGGATTCCCAGATAGAATTATAGAGTTACCTGGGAACAAAAGGGAAATTCCCATTTAAGGAACGCATGAACATTTGGAAAAACACTTAAAAATGTGACATAGGCAAATAATGCAATAAAAAGAAAAACACTTTAAAATTCTTGGAGAAACATTTTTTAAAACTTGCATAGTAAGGTAAAATCCCAAATGTGAAGCAAAATAAAACATTGAATCATTTAAAGCAATTAATAAATCTTACAAAAATAATGTCTCTGCTTTTGACCTGAGAACGTTCTTTTTTTAAGTGACTCAGAACTTTTGACAGTAAACCCATAAAGAATTACACTTGGACTAGACCTAAAGAACTCTTATAAGCAATACAGTTGTATTAGTCAGTGTTCTCTAGAGGAACAGAATAGGAAATATATATATACACACACACATGTATGTGTGTATATATACACATATATACATATATACACATATACCATATACATATGTATATACATATATATGTATATGTGCTGCAGAGCCTTCTCTACTTATATATGTATGTGTATGTGTATGTATATGCACGTATATACATGTGTGTGCATATGTGTGTATATATATATATGGGAGTTTATTAAGTATTAACTTACACAACCACAAGGTCCCACAATAGGCTGTCTGCAAGCTAAGAAGCAAGGAGAAACAGTCCAAGTCTCAAAAGTGAAGAACTTGGAGTCCTATATTTGAGAGCAGGAAGCATCCAGCATGCGAGAAAGATGTAGGCTGGGAGGCTAGGCCAGTCTCTCTTTTTCACGTCTTTCTGCCTGCTTTTATATTCACTGGCAGCTGATTAGATTGTGCCCACCACATTAAGGCTACATCTGCCTTTCCCAGCCCACTGACTCAAATGTTAATCTCTTTAGGCAATGCCCTCAAAGACACACCCAGGATCAATGCTTCGTAGCCTCCAATCAAGTTGACACTCAGTATTAACCATCACAAGTCCACCCCTTGTAAACTTGAACTCATACACATCTCCTCAGATCATACATAGTCTTCAAATGAAGACAACAATAAGGTCATAATTATGCCAAACATAATACAACTGTCCTTTGTACAACCGGAAACACACCAATCCCCAACTCAAATACTATTACATAAATTTAGCAATGCTTAAAACATGATACGAAATCAATGAATCTTACATCACATGATAAAAGAAAAGAAAAAAAATAAAGATATTTTCTTTGTTCAAGTGTATACATGCACAAACATGGTTTTAGCAAAAGAAGTAGGAAATACTCATGACAATTACAGGCCCCATTTCTGCAGCTGGTCACGTGGTCGTAGCTGGTATTGATGACTACCTTCTTCTACTACCCATTCTGTATTCCCTTTGCCTTCAGCAAGCATCTCAGCACGTTATGGTTTTTTCCCTGGTGAAGTCACCCAAACCTTCATTCCTGAGGGGTCTGGGCCATGTGTAGTCTTGCCTGGATAAGGCTGTTGTAGTTTCCCATTGATCTTAATCACAGGACATGGTAACACTAAGAGACACCCTAATGAATCTCCTGTATTCCATGCATATTCTTTCTTATCTCCGTTGTGGAGTAGTAGACTGATTTCATCCTGATACTCTGGGTCAGTAACCCCAGCCAACACTGTAACTCCCTTCTTGGCCTGTTGACTTGAAGGTAGGAGAAGCCCAAAGTGTCCAGGTGGCAATCTTAACTTCCAATTTAATGGAATCCTTGTGGTGTCTCCTGGTGGCAGTGTTTCTCCCTCTGGAACAAAGACCTCTGGGCCAGCATAATGTAATGTCAGGAGAACAGGAAGCAAACATTTTGCTAGCGGGTCATTAGGGGTGATGGGGAGTGGTGCCACTTCCACTTCCACTTTTTGATTCCTGGAACCATGAATCCTGGCTATGGGAGAAAGAGTACGATATGCTGGATGCTGACTTAGAGCATAGATGGCATTCTGGAGAAATTTGCCCCAGCTCTATAAAATATTGTTACCTAATTGGCACTGTAATTGTGACTTCAAAAAGTCATTCCATTGTTCTATCAATCCAGCTGCTTCAGGATGATAGGGACTATCATAAGATCAGTGAATTCCATGAGCATGAGCCCAATGCCACACTTCTTTAGCCGTAAAGTGAGTGCCTTGGTCAGAGGCAATGCTGTGTGAAATACCAAGATGGTGGATAAGGCATTCTATGTGTCCACAGACGGTAGTCTTGGCAGAAGCACTGCATGCAGGATAGGCAAACCCATATCCAGCATAAGCATCTCCTCCAGTGAAGACCAACCTCTGCCCTTTCCATGACAGAAGAGGTCCAGTATAACCAACCTGCCACCAGGAAGCTGGCTGATCACCCCGAGGTTTGGGGCCATATCAAGGGCTCAGTGTTGGTCTCTGCTGCTGGCAAATTGGGCACTCAGCAGTGACCATCGCCTGGTCAGCCTTGGTGAGTGGAAGTCCATGTTGCTGAGACCTTGTGTAACCTCATCCCTGACACCATGGCCACTTTGTTCATGGGCTCATTGGGCGATGACAAGGGTGGCTGGGGAAAGAGGCTTAGTGGTGTCCACAGAACAGGTCATACTATCCACTTGATTATTAATATGATCATCTGCTGAGGTCAACTGTTGGTGAGCACTCATATGGGATACAAATATCTTCATGGTTTTTGACCACTCAGAGAAGTCCATACACATACCTCTTCCCCAAATTTCTCCGTCACCAATCTTCCAATCATGCTTCTTCCAAATTCCTGACCATCCAGCCAAACCATTGACTACAGCCCATGAAATCAGTATATAATCACATAAATGGCCATTTCTCCATCCATGCAAAGTGCGCAGCCAGGTGCACTGCTCAAGTTCTGACCACTGGGAGGATTTCCCTTCACCTCTGTCCTTCAGGGATGTTCTAGAAAGGGGCTGTAGTGCTACAGGTGTCCACTTTTGGGTGGCGCCCGCATATCCTGCAAAACCATCTGTGAACCAGGCCCTAGTCTTCTCTTCCTCTGTCAACTGATCATAGGGAACTCCCCACGAGGCTATCAGTGCAGGCTGAGAAGAGAAGATAAGGTGGCAGGAGTGGAGACCATGGGCATTTGAATCATTTCCTCGTATAACTTACTTGTGCCTTCAGGACCTGCTCGAGCCCGATCACATATAGACCACTTCCATTTGATAATGGAATGCTGCTGTGCATGACCCACTTTATGGCTAGATGGGTCAGAAAGCACCCAGTTCAGGATAGGCAGTTCAGGTTGCATGGTGACTTAATGACTCATAGTCAAACGTTCAGTTTCCACCAAAGCCCAGTAACAGGCCAAGAGCTGTCTCTCAAAAGGAGAGTAGTTATCTACAGAAGATGGCAGGGCCTTGCTCCAAAATCCTTGAGGCCTCTGCTGTGATTCACCTATAGGAACCTGCCAAAGGCCCAAACAGCTTCCTTATCTGCCACTGACGCCTTAAGCACCATTGGATCTTCTGGGTCATATGGCCCAAACGGAAGAGCAGCTTGCACAGCAGCCTGAACCTGCTGAAGAACTTTCTCCTGTTCTGGACCCCATTAAAAACTGGCAGCCTTTTGGGTCAGATACCCTATACAGGAGCAATCCTACTGGCATGAGGTTGGTGCCCCTCAAGGTCAGAAGTCCCAGAAGAAGGAGCAGGCACCATCTTTGCTGCTCTCCAGCCTCTTTGAGTGACATCTGCAGGCACTGGAGTGAATCAGATGAATAAGGTCTGAAGCAAATCTGCAGCAGCCCTACAGAAGAGGGACCTGACGATGGAAAGAAAAACAAACAAGCAGAAAGTGACAACAATGGTATCAACAACAACAAAAAAGGCCCCCACAAAAACCCCATCCAAGGGTCAGCACCCTCAAAGACCAAAACTAGACAAACTCACAAAGATGAGAAAGAATCAAAGAAAAAATGCTGAAAACCCAATTCTCCTCCATAGGATCACAATGCCTCTCCATCAAGGGTGCAAAACTGAATGAAGGATCAGATGGTTGAACTGACAGAAGTAGGCCTTAGAAGATAAGCAACAAAAAAAGTATGATGAGCTAAAGGAACATGTTCTAACCCAATGCAAAGAAGCAAAGAACCTTGATAAGAGGTTAGAGGAATTGCTAGCTAGAATAACTAGTTTATAGAGGAACATAAATTACCTGATGGAGCCAAAAAACATAGCACAAGAACTTCCTGAAACATACACAAGTATCAACAGCTGAATCAACCAAGCAGAAGAGAGGATATCAGAGTTTGAAGGTCACCTTACTGAAATAAGGCATGCATACAATAAAAGTAAACAAAAGGAATGAATAAAATCTTCAAGAAATATGGGACTTCATAAAAAGGCTGAACCTACAATTGATTGGAGTACCAGAAGGAGATGGGGAGAATGGAAACAAGCTGGAAAACACACTTCAGGATATCCAGGAGAACTTCCCCAGCCTAGCAAGACAGACCAACATGCAAATTCAGGAAACACAAAGAACACTATTAAGATACTCCATGAGAAAGTCAACCCCAACACACATAATCGTCAGATTCTCCAAGGTCGAAATGAAGGAAAAACTGTTAAGGACAGCCAGAGAGAAAGGCCAGGTCACCTACAAAGGGAAGCCCATTAGACTAACAGCAGACCTCTCAGCAGAAACTCTACAAGCCAAAAGAGACTGGGGGCAAATATTCAAAATTCTTAAAGAAAAGAATTTCCAGCCCAGAACTTCATATCCAGCCAAAGTAAGCTTCATAAGCAAAGGAGAAATAAAATTATTTCCAGACAAGCAAATGCTGTGGGATTTTATTACCACTAGGCCTGCTCTGCAAGAGCTTCTGAAAGAAGCACTAAATGTGGAAAGGAAAACCCGGTACCAGTCATTCACAAACACATCAATGTATAAAGACCAATAACAGTATGAAGAAACTGCATCAACTAGTGTGCAAAATAACCAAATAACATCATGATGAGAGGATCAAACTCACACATAACAATACTAACCTTAAATGTAAATGGGTTAAGTGACCCAATTAAAAGATACAGACTGGCAAATTGGATAAGGAGTCAACACCCATGGTGTACTGTACTCAGGAGACCCATCTTCTGTGCAATGACACACACAGGCTCAAAATAAAAGGATGGAGGAAAATTTACCAAGCAGATGGAAAGCAAATAAAAAAGAAGCTTGGGTTGCAATCTTGGTCTCTGAAAAAAACAGACTTTAAACCAACAAAGATCAAAAAAGACAAAGAAGAGCATTACATAATGGTAAAGGGAACAATTCAACAAAAAGAGCTAACTATTCTGAATATATATGCACCCAATACAAGATATCTCAGGATATCTCAGGACACCTGATTCATAAAACAAGTTCTTAGAGATCTACAAAGAGACTTAGATTCCCACACAATAATAGTGGGAGACTTCAACAGTCCATTGTCAGTATTAGACAGATGACCGAGGCAGAAAATTAACAAGGATATTCAGGACTTGAACTCAGCACTGGATCAAGTGGACCCAGCAGATGCCTACAGAACTCTCTACCCCAAATCAACAGAATATACATTCTTCTCAGTGCCACATGGCACTGGGCTCTCCTCCTATTGCCCCAGTCAAACTCTGCATTGTTCGTCTGCTGGTCGGTGGCCTGCCTGGTCGGTGCCTGTTGGTGTGCTCCTCTCCACATCCAACTGCCCATCTGTTCCTCCGCTGATGTGCTGCTCTCGACATCCAGCCACCTGTATCTTCTTCCACTGATCCGCTCCTCTTGATGTCCAGCCACTTGTGTGCCTGCCTGCTAGGGTCTCCAGTGTTTTCATAGGCACAGGATAGGCAGCGTGGTAGGTCAGAGTGGTCTTGGAAAATGAAATATCTGGACCAGAAAACAAAAATACCTGTCCTCACCTAGGTCCATGGGCACAGGCCTGGGGGATGGAGCCCTAGCCAGGGACCATGCCCTTCCCTTCCCCGTTCTGTATCATTTAAAGGAATCACACTCTTCCCTTCCCAGCACTTCCCTTCCGTTTCAATATGATAGAAGAAGGCAACTGTACTCACTGGAGTAAAGTTGAGTTGAGCATTCATGTTAGGAAGGGCAGTAACAAAGGACATTCAGAAAGGTCTCTGAACTACTTAGGGGGGCTGACATGGTGTGGCAGAAGCAACTGAAGCCTACTTGCCCCGCCTAACTCCCCATAACACCAGAGGTTGCCTGGAACATCATCAATTAGAAAGAAAAGAAAAGAAAGATCGGGGGATGTTGGGTAAGGGAGGCAGAGAGAGAGAAACCTATTGGGTAGTAAAATGTTATACATCAATTTATATTGACAATCTTGAAAAGTAATCACATTGAAAAAGTAGATCACAAAGGTATTCTTTTCTTGATGAAAATTACTCAGATGTGCCGGGTATGGTGGCATGTGCCTGCAGTCCCAGCTACTCAGGAGGCTGAGGTGGGAGAATCGCTTGAGCCTAATTGCTTGAGCCTAGGAGTTCCAGGCTGCAGTGAGTTGTAATGGCACTGCCTTACTCCCGTCTAGCAACAGAGCGAGACCCTGTCTCAAAAAAAATTATTCAAGTGATTTAACTGTATTATATCCCTCTAGCCTAGTGGAACCATATATAATACTTTTATTTTAAAAGTTCTGGATGAATCAAGGACTGTCTTACCCTTCTTTTGTATCTTTAGCAGTGTCAACATGAGAGCTAAATTAATAAAGTTGCTCAAAAAACAGTTCATTGAATGAGCTCTACATAATTGTATGATTATAATAATAATAGTCTAATTTTATTGTTGCTATTATATATGATATATTAATTTATCACTTGTATTATAGGAGTGTAATTATATGGTCAGTATAAGGTATATTATATATGTGTAATTATATAGAAAATTCCCTGTCCACAAGAACCTGCTAATCAGTCGTATGTTTTTGTATATAGTAATATTCTGAGCCATGTTCTTATTCAGTGCAAAGTACTCAGTGATGAAACATCTGGATATACAGCTTAGTCATGGACTTATGATTCTCCTCTGTGTGACTTCCAATTCGATGTATCAAAACATATGTGGTCTTCCCAAGCAGCAAAAGGTATTATGCTGAAGTTTTTCTCTCCAACATTGGGTGAATGTGAGAATTTGAGAGTGTTGTTCAATATAGTAGCCAAAGGACTAATTATGTGGTTTCACTGGAAAGGCAACCCTAATACTACATGAAGTCCCAGGATAGCAGTACAGAAGGGATCCACCACTGGAGTTTTTCTTTCATTCTAACATAAATCAAAAGTGACAGAGAATGGTATTGCAACTTCTCCTAAACTAAATTTATCTTGGAATGGAGACAAAACAAGGATGATTTATGAACTGAAGGACATTTTCCATTATATTCTGAACATATGTAAACAAAGAATTAGACTGCAAATCTATATGCCCTTTTACCTAGCCTCAGGGAGCTACCTCATTGAAACTGTTTGCTACCTCATGGAAAATAACCAAAATGGATTAGCCCCATGGAACAAAAGAAGTGACATTATAAACTCAAGTGACAAACAACAAGATCCCATAGGGAGCAAATTTCTTAAAAGGAACTTTCAAAATCCCTTTCTTCTAGGTTTATCAGCAAGAGGAGCTTAATTTCAAGAAGCTTTAGAAAGGAAGAAAATTGTGGCACACACTCTGCTTAGTTTCGATCTCTTAATCCTTCTAAATTGTTCTGCCTTGTTTAAAAAGATCTGCTTACAACTATCATTGTGCAAGTGTAAACACAAGCGGTCTCAGATCGTTCTTTGAACTTCAGCTCTGCCAGACATCATTCATGTCTCATTTTACAGACAAACCCTTAGCACCACGACAAGCTGCTTTAAAAATCCCAACCATAGCACAAGGCACATGTACAAATCTTTGCATGTCTGAGTTTCCCTATAAGGGCATTGGGTTTTATTCCCATCACAATTCTTGTTTATAGCTCACTGGATTTATAGCCACCCTCTTGAACATCTGCAGTCATCATTTTTTTCTCTTCTAAGGAAAAACACAACTCTCTCTATAGAACAGAAAACAGGTATTTTCTCCTATTAAGCCTTAAAGGGAGATGTTCTTTCTGTGTCTTAACCATTGAAGTAAGTGAAACATAAGACTCTAATGATGTCGAGAGAATTAGGGTGAGGAACCTTGACACTAGAGCTTTGATATTGCTGCAAAATTCCATGAGTTGCAAGTCAGAAAAACACAGTTTTAAATTCATAACTTTTATTAATTCATGGTGTGGCTGAAAGCAAATCTCTTCATTTTCTTAGTGTTTCAGAGAAAGACAGACCTTTAAAACCAGGAGAAACTTGAGGATTTCATTCAACACAATAGCCTTTTGAGAGAGGGTCCCATATCCCAGATTACTAATTTAACCTCCTGCATGCAAAGAACTGGGGCTTCTGTCTGGAACTGCTAATTTTATAGTGTATTTACTGCTGTCTCTACTATGCTATTACTCAGTTCCCTCAGCCACACAGCCAAGGCCTAAGGACAGATTTTCTATCAGGAGAATTGCAAGGATCACACAAAATATTTCACCTGGAGGCATATTTAAAAAAATAGTAAATGAAACCTACATGTAAGGTGTTGTATATCTTAAGCTTAACAATAGCTAGGCAATGCAACTTCCAATGTTATCTTTGGAGTCACTTTCAGATTTTTATACTAATGCATTATCAAGAAAGAAGTCATCTTTTATAGTCCATCATTGGCAACAATCTACTCTCTTTCTCTCTAAATGTGTGTGTGTGTGTGTGTGTGTGTGTGTGTGTGTAAATGGAAAGGGCTACTCTGAAAATAATGCCTAGAACCCTAAGAATAATCACCATTTTTCACATCTTACCCCGTCTTTATTACGACACTAACACTTTTAGTGTAAGCTACTTGTTTTGGATTAAATTATGTCCTCCCAAAATTGATATTTGAAGCCTTAACCCCTTATGTGGTTGTATTTGGAGATAAGGTGTTTAGAAAATAATTAATTATGGTTAAAAGACATCATAAGAATGGGGCCTAATAGGACTGGTGGCCTTATAGGAAAAGAAGAGAGATTTCCATTTCTCCACAGAGAAGTTATGTGGGCATATAACGAGATGGCCACCTGCAAGACAGGAAGACACACCTCACCAAAACTCAATGGCCTAAATCTTCATCTTGGAATTCCAAACTCCAGAACTGTGAGAAAATAAATTTCTGTTGTTTACACCACCCCATCTGTGGTATTTTGTTATAGCAGCCTCAGCTGACTAATACACTACTTCTGAGTAAATTACAGAAAATAAATCATTTAAGAAGCATCCGACTGAAAAGTATACACTTTCTGTTAAAAAAGCATAAATATTTTAAAAGTCAGCTGCTCACGTTTGTTTTGAGTAGTTCCTTTCCACATCACTTCCTGACACATCTGGCTTTTAAATGTTGCCAATATGACATTCAGTGACAAAAGCAAAAACAACCACAATCCAATCAGATTCTTAACATCATGATTACATCCAATGAAAAAAATGTGGCATGCCTTATTCCAGAGCAATAAAAATGTTATTGTGCTGTTTTTCTTATTTCTAAAAATATAGCAGTCCTAGAAAAACAAGTAAATAACTCATTCTTCCATCAGTAAAAACCAAACACATTCTTAAAGAGGAAAATCGTTTATGAGTTACCTTCTCTTTTTGGTGACCTCTAGGCTGGTCCCTAACTGGAGCCTGTGACAAGACCCCACAATGCTCAAGCTCTTTCACCTAGTACCAAGCATTTTAACAGATGAAACTGCTTGAGTCATAATTGTTTTCAAGGAGTTATTTCCCCCTTCTTCTCCAGCTTTTAGTTACAACTATTATTTTTTTTCCAATACTGCTTTTCTCTTTTTTTTTTTTGCCAGAAAACCCAAACTAGTTTTAAAGATTAAATTACCAGCCAGTGACTTTCCTTTGTTGAAAGTACAAGATTTCTAACAAAGGAGGTGTCTTTCAGGGTAAAACAAGATGCATTAAGGCACTGGATCCCAAGGCCTAGATATCTGCAATCTTCATAAAGCCAAGCAACATTGTAAATGGTCCAGATTTTAGTGCTAATTTCAGTCTTGCTTCCTCAAAAGAAAAAAAAAAAGAGAGAAAAGGGAGGGAAAATACCCTCTTATCCCTCCCCCCCCCACACACACACAAACACACACACACACACACACACACACAATGATATCCATAGCTGAGTTCTGTTGATTAAAATTCGATAGCACTTTCTACCATGTTATTTATTAAAACATAATCTAAACATATTTCTATTGTGCATTACATAAATTGAAATAATATTAATACATTCCATTGACTAAACTTTTGAATATTTTCGTCAGTGTAAATTAAGGAGCAAAATCTAAAAACAAAGGTTTAAAAATGAACAATTTAGAATCTTTTTGATACATTTTCCCATTTATTTATTGCAACCACAAAAATGTTAAAGAATAATTTACTTAGTATCAGAGAGCACATATTGTTAAACTAATACTTATTAAAAGACATTACCTATACACTCTTTATTGCCTTGACTAGAGTTGACGTGAAAGGGAACCATGAGGCACTATGAAAAAAATAAAAGAAGAAAATAGTATTCATGTTATCTTTCCTAGCCCAGTTTTAACAGAAGCTGGTCCATTCAAGGTCCTAGCTCAGAAGAGCCGAGATGCCGGCTACTGCAGGATCTCCCAACCCAACACTGCTCTAATACGATGCAGGAGACTTTCTCTCTAACCTGCAGTAGCACCCTGGGTCCTCACTGCTTCAGCCACCACACCCCAGTCACAAGTCCATCTCTTACTCCTCACCCCAAAAACAACTTAAGGCCCACAGAATATTAACCCACACTTTTCCTTTATCACCTTTCCCCAAACCATCTCTCATGATAATTTCAACTTCAAATTCCATGCCTCCCCAGCCAACTCTGTCCCTTAGCCCAACCTCTATCCCCCATCCTCAGGATCTATCCACTTCTCAACACCAGCACTGCTTTCTCAGACCTGGCCTGGCTCTCCCAGGTCCATCATCATCGTCTCATACATTGAATTTCAAATGTCAGTCCATTCCCATCTCATCCTTGGCAGTGCTGTCCTTCATGGTTTTGAGCTCTCTTATTCTGGCAGAATATCAGGAACCCTGTGTGTGTCTGCTTTTCAACTGTTCACTCTCTAATCCAAATTGCTAATTTTCTCATTCCCATGGGACCAGGGATACATCTCTCTGTCCTGCCCTGGTACTCCTCGATTCTCTCTTCTAATTCTGGGTACAGCTACTTCTGTCTGGGACCACGGTCCTTCCTAAGTTGGTGCTGTCTTTTACTTTCTCATGCACTGATTTTTTTTTAATGCCTTTAAGCAAAAAATAATGTCAAAAAGTTTTAAAGATATAACTAGCAAGGTTTTATAATTGTTATTATAATTGCAATAAAGCCTAAGAAACACCAGCATAATAAAAATAATATTGAACTTGCAGTTATAGAACATTGGTCTCATAAGGGATGTGTGGCCACACATTTCCTGTTGGAATTTAAGACGTGCTATTTTATTTTCCCGAGTGTGCTACAAGGCTTCATTACCCCCACCTGCTTCTATGTCTCCCTACATATCCCAGAGAAGAGGTCTGAAACTATGTTTCCCAGAATCCCCTTCTCAATGACATCCCAGGTTTCTATCTGGTAAGAACAGGCGGTCATGGTCCAGTGTTTGAGGACAGTGTTTAGGAAGTATTGGATTATGAAGCCAGTATATGCAGATGGCATCTGCCATATATATGGCAGTCTGTTCTAAGCTCTGGTTAGGAAGTACCCACCAGGCCCACTAAGCATGATGACTATTCACCAATGTCAGGTTTACATTTATTATAGGCAGGAAGAAGGGGATCACTGACCCCTTAAAATTAGGATGAGTCAATAACTAGTTGTATTCTATGGTTATGGGTTAAAATAACTTATAGGACAAGGTCAAGCAGGTTCTTGCTTTTTTCTACAGTAATCAGCAATGTTCTAGAGAGTAAACTCAAGGACCCTAAGCGAGAAAGGCAATCTCATTAATCATTTTGTATAAATGAGGAATAATTTTTTTTTTGTTTAAAGCCACTAAAACTTTATAGTTGAAACAAACACAATAATACGTGAGAAAAGAAAAGAAAGTTGAGAAAAGAAAAGAAAATTGCTGGGAGGGTAGATTTATAGGCCTTCCTTCTTGTAGTACTAAGTATGGAGAACATCCCTCAGTCAGTTATAATATTTATTCCTGGAAAACATTTAGGTGATGGAGACACAACTACTTTACACAAAGCATGTTTCAATATTTTAATTTTTATAATCCTATCAACTTGTACGTTTAATGTTCTGGTCCCAGGAATCTTTTTTTTTCCTACCCCCAAACCATTTTATCCTCTCTGGGGAAAAAGAATTTGGGATCCAACCAGGGGTTGAGCCAAACAAAGAAGGTCCTTTTGTTGATCTCTATTTTGATGAACTTATCTCAACATTGCCCCCAAGCAATTGTTGGTCAGCTTTCTCATTCCAATCTTTGCCTTCTGATTATTATTAAGAAATTTCTCTAATTGGAAGTAAATAGAGAAAACTGGTTTGTAACCTTTTAATGTTGAGGGACCAGCAAGGGCCCTCCTTGGTCGACCCAGCCTTAAGTAGTGTTGTATTAAGACCTTTGTTTTAATCCCATCAATTTTCATTTTATTCATTCCATTTCTTAGTATTTTATACCCTTCTGAGATGAGTCCCATGACTTCCCTCCACACCTTTTTTTTTTTTTTTTACCTCTTAGTTTTACCCCTCTCAATGTAGTCTTTTTCGTTTACCTTATTTTAAAAAAAATAACCATTTAAGGATTTTCACCTCACTGGGATGAATCCTTTGACTCTCCAGTTTGCCTTTCCCTTCTTCTTCTTCTTTTTTTTTTTTTTAAACTAATGCAATGTTTTATTAGCATCTAAAAGACCCATGAGGAAAAGTTGAGACACCAAATTTGATAAGGCTTCTCCAAGGGAACATCATCACATGGGGTGCCCACATAGAAGAGGCTCCCTTAACCATAGCACTTACCGTGACCTAAGTAACAGGTGTTCACTAGAGGCCACCCCCTTAACTACAGAGCTTACCATGCCCTAGCGAGAACATCTCTTAATCGTGTACAATATTCCCAGAAAACATTTAGGTGAAGGAGACACAACTACTTTATACAAAGTGTGTTTAAATATGCTAATTTTCATAATCCTATCAACTTTTATATTTTATGCTCTGGTCCCAGGAATCTTCTTTTTTTTTTCTACCCCCAAACCATTTTGCCCTCTCTGGTCAAAAAGCATTTGGGTTCTCACCAGAGGTTGAGCTAAAGGAAGAGGGTCCTTTGTTGATCTTTACTTTGACTAACTTATCTCAACATTGCCCAGGTAAAAATATCAGAAACTCCCTTCAAGATCATCTAGTTTTCATTTATTTTGAGATCTTCTAATATGATTGATAAATATCTTGAGAGAGATATATAGATATTAGAACTTAGGCAGTCATTTCATCATTGTTAATGCAAGTTCATAAATCTATATCATGTCTTTTAAGACTGCCTGGGTCCAGTTCTTATTTCCCAAACTCCTCCTTCACACATCTCCCTGTTGACTACCTCTCTTCTTGGGCTGCTGTTAGTGTTGGGAACACTCCGTGTTCCATCCCATATCAGGGCCTTTTAAAAGCTATCGACTTTTAATATGTTTTATGTAACAGGCATATTCCCCAGGTGAAAACATCTGTCATCATATAGCCAGTTCCCCATGGCTTGTATATCAAGCATATCAGCTGCTAATCCGGGGTGCTCTACTTGGCATTCATAGGTGTAGTTGGGTAGTCCCTTTCTCAGGGAAAATAGAACTTACAGTGGCTTTTATCCAGACACTATGCACATTTTAAACTTTTGTAAAGAAAATAACAGTAGATAGTACAAAATAAAAATAAAAGTACAATAATGAGATGACTGCCTAAATTTATATCTAGATATATATGTATATATCTCAAGACGTTTATCAGTCATATTAGAAAATCTCATAATAAATGAAAACTAGATGTTCTTTTTTTTTTTTTTTTTTTCAGACGGAGTCTCACTCTGTCGCCTAGGCTGGAGTGCAGTGGCCAGATCTCGGCTCACTGCAAGCTCCGCCTCCCGGGTTCCCGCCATTCTCCTGCCTCAGCCTCCCGAGTAGCTGGGACTACAGGCGCCCGCCACCACGTCCAGCTAATTTTTTTTGTATTTTTAGTAGAGACGGGGTTTCACCGTGTTCGCCAGGATGGTCTCAATCTCCTCACCTTGTGATCCGCCCGCCTCGGCCGAAACCTAGATGTTCTTAAAGGGAGTTTATGATATTTTTATCTGAGCCTTAAAACTCACTAATTTTTAAAAAGAGATGTATAGTAGAAACTGAAAATCCTATTTCAATTCAATATTCTGTTTGGTGCAAGTTGACTAAGTAAGCTTGTCCATTGAAAAATGAGACTGGAATATCTTTTTTTTTTTTTTTTTTTCCAAATTGTCTCTGAGTATCTTAGAGCTGGACCTGATATAAAGATGATTGGTTTAATTCTGTTATTTTTCAGACGAGGTCCACATGGGACCACAGAGGTCCTCTGACTTACCAGAGGACATATATTTAGTGAGTGGTAAACGTGAAATCCATTCTCTTTCTTAGTTCAGATCTCTTTACATTCAAGACTATTTTATCTACTAGGCAATACAGTCACACTGCCTAAGGACCCTGATTTTCAGAGGACATATAACAATGTTTGAGACCTGGGGTGGTGAATATGTATTGGCTTCCAAATGTTTAAGAATATTGCAAAGCTAAATTCATAAATATATCATTAAGTACCTATACAATGTAAATTTATATCAACTATGAGTTACAGCATGATATATTCTTATATGGTTATGTATTAATCTTATAAACAAATTGCATGATAATATGTCTATTATTCTATGGTCAAGCCTACAAAAACTATCCTTATTCTGCTGTATAAGTAGATAAAGATTTTCAAAATCTATGCTAACAAAAATATTTGTATATATACCACACACATATACACAATCACAGGCACACAAACACACACACAGTTTTTCTAGTTTACAAGTGCAATGGTCAATAAATAAAAAACTAACCTTATTCAAGTTTCAAACTGTGTCTATATAAAAAAATCCAGATAATTAAAAATTGTCAAGTTTTTTTGTTCTTGTCTTCATTATCTGGGTTCTCATCATTAAACAAGGATAAGGAACATGTAAATCATATAATCTCTAAGGTCCTCTTTGGTTCTAAATTCTCATAATTCTATTCTGATCCTCGTCTTCTAAAGGTTAAATCTTAAGGAAAAAAATTCTTTTTCTGAATCCCTTTAGGGGACACAGAGACAGGGTGGGTCAAATGTTTCCCATGGGTATTGTTTTTGATGCCCTGAGTTCCTTCCTCTTCATTGCCTCATGCACTTGCTGATGTCAGAGCTCTAACTGTGGATCATAAGCTGTAACCTCCACAGATTTTCCAGATGCTGACATATTAGGTAAATGTAATCTTTGTGGGAGCAGTTACTGCTATGGGAAAAGAAATCTTGGAAGCAGAACTCAGTTGCAGCCTGATTTAATTGAGGTAGCAAACATCATGGGAACAATGGTTGACATTGGCCAGAATCCACCATAAGGAGGTGCACAGAATCACAGGACAACCAGAGGGGAAGTGCAGAAAAATAAGGTGAAACATTGGAAGCAAGGAGGGGAGTCGAAGGGAGAGAGAATGCCAAAAAATCCAGACAGAATAACGAATGAGTAATGCTTTTCACTGCTTGTTCAAATGTGTGTGTGTGTGTGTGAAAACCTCAGAGAGTAACTAATAACAAAAGATGCTACAAGTTCTTCTTTTGGAGTTTTTTGGACCCCAGAATGGTACTTTTAAAAGGATTAATTCACACAACTCACGAATTACAAAGCATTTACACAATTAAATTAAAACATTTCATGGCCCTCTCTTCATATATGTGAAATTTAGTACTCCACTAAGAAGCTCTTCTTGCTCTCAAGGCAACAATAAACTGGTCAAGACACGAGAGAGGGTTACAATATTTTTCAATCAGGTTTAATGCACATATTTGCCTCCACCAGTAATAACCTTTTTGACAAGTTAACAGTTTGTAAGATGATGAGTAAAGTTATTTTTTTTTAAAAAAATCTCTAGTTTTAAAAACTCCAGTGTATGCTAACATTCTTTACACATTCTTATAGTCATTGTTTTCCTTTGCTTCAGTGCTTTTTCAGCTATTCCATGATCTTAAAATCTCATGTCTTATTATAACTCTCCATGTATGAGGAATAATTATTTGTTCATACAAAGTGTTTGATAGTTGCTATATATTCAAACCGCTCCAATTTATCATGGACTCTCTTTCCTCTGTTTCTAAATATAAAAATGCTTCAGCCAACAGATGGTAAATGGAAGCACCAGTGGGCACAGAAATCAATTCAAAGCTTTTCAGCATGAAATGGCCCTGAGGCAAGCAGCAGAAGGAAGGAGAAAGGGAAAGCTCAGATATTTTCAAAAAGAAGAAAGAACTGACTGTCCTTCCTCGTAGTTGGCAGAACCATTCAATAAATTGGGCAAATAAAATTGACCAACTGAAGAATGAATTCATTTTATATAGTTTGAATCATGTTAATAAACCACACTGAAAGTGGCACTGGGCTCTTAGATACTCAATATAGTAAAATCTTAAGTGATAGAATCTTATCCTTAATGCTAGTCAGTCTCATTGAAACAGAGACCAATGCATCAATCTATTTCCAAGGATTTCTGAGGGTTCCTCTATGAAAATATCCCAGGGATGTTAATGTTATTGATATGACATTTACTTACTCTGAGAGGTTTTCACAACTGTTTTAAAAAAGGGAAAGTATAGTACTAAAATATATCCACTCCCTGATACTTTTCTCAATATTTATTCATCTCAGATGACTCTCCCCTTAATATACAACTATGAAAACATTTTCTGAAAGTTCATACCAATGCATTTTGAATGGCTTCAAGTGTCCCACAGGCTGGACACAATGGCTGATGAAGGAGAAAAATATGCTATATTCATTTATTAGCAAGAATCCAATTTAATATTCTGAGTAATTTTTAAATTTTAATGGTAAGGTACATTTCAGATTACAAAAATTATCTATTTTTGTAATTATCTATTTTGTAGTTTTCTCAATTATCTATTCATAATGTGATCTTAGATGGAAAAAAACTTTACAAAAATATGTGAATAGAACTAAGATTCCATAATTAGAATGAAAAGGTTAGCATATGGCATTGATTTTGACTTGGTTTTTGTTGTAACTCTTGATTGTTACTCTAAATATTATTGAAACTTTTTAAATATTCAGATTGCATCCTCTAATACTACAATGAAAATCTGATAATAAATGCTTTAATTTACAGAGTATTACAAACCAGAACAATCCAATGTTGTCAGCAGCCATGGCACAGTGGGAATGCAGGGCTTCAGGTGCTCAAGACCTTGGCTGGAATCCTGGCTGGACCAGGCGTCAGAGACGCAGAACAAGAAAAAAGGAAAAAGCCTCATAACTGAAATGATATCAAGCTAGAAAAGTGCTCTGAACACAACAAAGGACTAAAATATCTATTGAGGTATTGGGGGAGAGCTTTATTACATAGAGGATACAGGAGGACCAAAGGGTGATGAGAAGCCAGCCATGAGAAGAGAGAAAATCAACCTAAGTGTCCATCAATGAATAAAAGGATAAATAGATATATACACAATGGAACACTATTCAGCCATAAAAAAACAATGTAATCCTGTTGTTTGCAGCAATGGGGATGGAACTGAAGATTATTATGGTAAGTGAAATAAGCCCGACACAGAAAGACGAGTAACACATATTCTTACTCCTATGTGGGAGCTAAAAGCATTGATTTCAAGGAAGAATGAGAGAATGGTAGAACAATAGTCTCTGGTAACTATCATTCTACTCTCTACTAACACCAAAGAAGAGTGGGGAGGAGGAATGAAGACAGGTTGGTTAATAGGTACAAAAATGCAGTTAGATAGAAGAAATAAGTTTTAATGTTTGATAGCCCAGTAGGATGACTATAGTTAATAACAAAATATTGTATATTTCAAAGTATATAGAAATTTTGAAATGTTCTCAACAAAAAGAAATGATAAATGTTCAAGGTGATAAGTATCTTAAATATCCTGATTTGAACATTACAGATTATATGCATGTATCAAAATGTCACATGTAGCCCATAAATATGTACAATTGTATATGAATAAAATACTTTTTTAAAGCACACCAGTAGAGACATTAACATGAGCAAAAATCTTAAGTGGCCAAGAACTTCACTTGCTCCAAGAACTAAAAGAAGCCTAGTCTGACCAGAGCACTGTAGGCAATGGAGAAGCACAAGGGGAGAATAGATCAGTAGGCTACTGATTGCATTGTTAACCAAATGGATTTTTGTACTGTATTGTATTTTTTACTAATGCAAAGGAGTATGCACTGGTTATCTAGTTCTGTGTCCAAAACGACTCCAAAATTAGAGGCTTAAGACAACATTTAACATCTTACATTTTTTATAGTTCAGGAATCTAGTTGCAGCTTACTGGGAGCCCCTGGCTCAGGGTCTTTCAGAAGACTGCAATCAATGTGTTGGCTGGGAATACAGGTATCTCAAGGCATGACTTGAGATCCATTTCCAAGATCATTTATGTGGTTGTTGGCAGGATTCAGTTCTTTGTAGACTGTTAAACAGAGGGCCTCAGGTCCTCACTGGCTATTGGCTGGATGCCATCCTCAGTTCCTTGCTGCATGTACCTCTCCATAAGGCAATTCACAGCATGGTAGTTTGCCTCATCAAAGGGAGTAATGGAGAAGAGCCAGAAAGAAACAGAGCAAGCAAGACTGAAGTAACAGTCTTTTGCAACATAAGCTCAGAAATGATATCCATATTCTATGCATCAGATATCAATATGTCTATGCAACTTTCAGGGGAAGAGAATTGCACAATAACATGACTATCAGGAGTTGGGGATTGCTGTGGCCTACCTTAGAAGGCTGCCTACTACAAAATATCATGATTTTTTAATTTAAAAAGATTGCTAGTTCTATGTGAAAAATGGAATATAGAGATCAAAAGTGAAGTCAGACAGACTAGTTAGGTACAACCTACAGAATCTGCTAAGTTCAATGTGGAGGGTTTGAGGAAGAGGAGTCAATTTCTGGCTTTAGTAACTGAGTTGATGATACCACACTTTTGGATAAAGAAGCCATGTGTAAAGAAGGTCTAGAATAGAAATCGATTAGCAATTTATTTATGAAAAATCAAAATACAAGTTTATTTTGATTAAACTCAGTATGTTGAGCACATTATGTTACCTAGCTCAAAATATACGAGACTGTTTTTAAATTTGATTTTATTTAAAAGACCAAAAAAATCATAAATATAAAAATATATGTGAGTAGACCAGGTGCGGTGGCTCACGCCTGTAATCCCAGCACTTTGGGAGGCTGAGGCAGTGGATCACCTGAGGTTGGGAGATCGAGACCAGCCTGATCAACAATGGAGAAACTCGTCTCTACTAAAAATACAAAAAAAAAAAAAAAAAAAAAATTACCCAGGTGTGGTGGTGGGTGCCTGTAATCCCAGCTACTTGGGAGGCTGAGGGAGGAGAATTGCTTGAACCTGGGAGGCAGAGGTTACGGTGAGCCAAGATCACACCATTGCTCTCCAGCTTGGGCAACAAGAGCAAAACTCCATTTCAACAACAACAAAAAAAGTGAGTATGCGACACATAGCCTGAAATTAAACTTTTATTCTGTGTGCTCCAAAAGAAAGAATTGTTTAAAATATCAATCATAAGAAGATATAGTTTAGATTAGCATAAAAGTTTTCTAATAATTGAATAGAAATCTATAAAATTTAATAAACTGCTCCATAATGGATTTTCCATTTCTAGAGGTGTTCAAATAGCATTTAGAAAGCCACGTCAGGGGAATTCTGTGTCAAGTAGAAGCCAGATTCATTGATCTCTAAAGACTCACAAATCATCTGTTCAGTAATGTCATAAAATATTGTACAGCCTTATAACAAACTATTAAATTATTAGACAAGTAGGATAGCTTTTCTCTTCTTTAATAATTTTACATGCATAAATTATTGGACCTGCTATGTGCTATGCTCAGTCACAGATTTTAACCCATAAATTAAAAAGTAGAACACAGGACTTTGATTCCAGCTCTCCTTTATGCCCTGTCTCATGTGATAGTGAGGTAGGTTACAATGGACATCAGAACACTGATGCGCATGCATATGACTATGATGTACCATCATTGAGAAGATTGCTAACAGTTCTACTAGCGAACAAATACATTTCAGGCCAGCGATTCTTTCCAAATCAAGTTCACTTGTAAAATATTACTGTGGCATGGTAAAGCCATTTCCCAAAATGTCATAGATATAAAGGTCCGAAATGTGTGTGCACTCATGCCATATGAGAAGGTGAGAAATTTGACACGAGCAATGGAATGCATTAGCACCATATTTAGACAGTCTTACGTTCTCATCATCTAAACCATGAAAGAACAAGAATATGCTGCAACAACATATTTCTCTTTTTTTCTAAGTAATTACAATTCATTTTGTGTCTTATTTGTTTGTGCTGTTTTAATTGAAGCACAAAGTATATACGTTTTATGTTGAAATATAAGATGACATCTCTTGACTGAGATTGCTTTGCATTTATTAAGGGTACAGATGCCATATGTACAGCAATGTGTCTTCCAGCTCATTAAAATGGCATGTCACTTATTCGTGCATTATTTTTTCATTTCACTCAATAGTTTTTTAATATTTTAGTTCTCCATGGAGAAGCTTTTCACATATTTCATTTGATTTATTCATGGGCATCTGTAGCTGTTTTAGGCTGTTGTAAATGACATTGCAGACATAACCAGCACTACAGAAGACACCTCATACAAATTCACATAATTAGCCCTCCAAGGTAGCTACTATGTGACTTCCAGCATCACTGATTAATTTTACTTTGTGGGGCAATCTCTGTATATAGCAGGTTCTCGAATAAAGTTGTTTCATTCAACATTGTTTCCTTATAACGTTGATGAGGAAAGAATGATTCCTGAGGCCACTCTCTGTGTGGAGTTTGCAGGGTCTCCGCATGTCTGTGTGGGTTTTCTCTGGGTGTTCTGGGTTCCTCCACATGGCAAAGATCCACACATTAGGCGAATTGGCCTGTCTAAATTGTCCCAGTCTGAGTGAGTGTGGCTGTGTGTTGGAGTGTGACCTGTGACGGAATGACGTCCTGTCCAGTGTTAGTTTGTGCCTTGGTCCTGAGCTGCAAGAATAGGCTCTGACCACCCGAGACCCTGGAATAAGCAGGCTGAAAAAGGAATGAATGAATGAATGCATACATACAAATTATAGCAAAATTAAAATGTGTATACTCTTACCACACAAATGTGTAACAATTAATGACGTGGTCTGAAAGCACTCAGCAAGACTGCCATATGTGATAATGCTTGTTTTTGAATTGCGTGGAGGTGGGAAGTGCTCCTTAGAATTTTCACTTTGCAAAAACGTATTCGTTAATGTAACACACCACTACTATAACTGCCGTCACTCAATGACCCACCAAAAATTGGATTAGTAATTATCTTACTTGTTTTTGTTTCCTTTTTCTTTTTTTTTCTGGAGTGCACTGGCGCGATCTCGGCTCGCTGCAAGTTCCGCCTCCCGGGTTCCCGCCATTCTCCTGCCTCAGCATCCCGAGTAGCTGGGACTACAGGCACCGCCACCTCGCCCGGCTGATTTTTTGTATTTTTAATAGAGACGGGGTTTCACCGTGTTAGCCAGGATGGTCTCCATCTCCTGACCTCGTGATCCGCCCGTCTCGGCCTCCCAAAGTGCTGGGATTACAGGCTTGAGCCACCGCGCCTGGGCTGTTCCCCTTTCTTAAATGGATGCAAAGCTCACATTTATTTCAATGTTTAATGTTAGAAGTGTTTGGGTCTTTATTGAGGAGTTTGGTGATGTTTTCCTGATGAGAAATATGCTGTAGGGACTTAACTCTTGTATCTATTAATCAGGCTATGGTAATATTGGCTTTACTATATGCTGCTTTGCTTACGGTGTCAGTTTCCAAGAATCTATCAATGAAGTTAAGGAGGACATACTGTAAATGAATTGTAGAGTATACATTCTGTCCTATCTGACTTCCCACCGTCAAATTTATAAAGCAACTCATGCACATTGTAACAATGAGCACAGTCTCCAATTTGAGGGTGAGAGGACACTCTACTGTTTTACCTTTCCCATTGAGATCAATTCATCTCGAATCTTCAGTCCATCTACACATAATTTTTAAATATGGTGTAAGACATGACAAAACATTTAATTCAATTTTTCTTTCATTTAGATATCCAATTGACCCAGCATCATCTAATGAAAATTTCAAGTTCTATTTTTCCCCATATAGATACCCAATTTATCCAGCAGCATATACTGAAAATATGACCCTTTCTTTACTACATTGCTTTGATACTTTTCTTATAATGGTGTGTTTGTTTCTATGAGTGTATCGTTTCATATTCTTCCTGCTTTCCCACTATACTATTTGTTTGATTGTGTCAATACCACACAGTTTTACTTTAGTTTTATAACAAAACTTGATATTTGGTAGTGTACATTCTCCAAATCCACTCTTCGCAATTGTCTTTGCTATTCTTGCCTCTTTGAATTTCCAGAAACATTTTTGAATCAGTTTTTAATATACATCCACATAAACACACACACATACTTGCAGAGATTTTGACTGATATTGTATTGCATTTACTGTTGGGAGGGACGTTGTTGATATCTTTAAGTGATAATTCTTTCTAACCATAAACATGGCAGATCATTGCATTTGTTTGCACTTTTTCTATTCTCTCAGTTATGTTTGTCTTGTAATTTTCTTTGTTGAGATTTTGTACATCTTTCGTTTGATTTATTTATGGGCATTAGATATGTTTGGTGCTATTTTAAAGAATATTATTTAGATATTTTATTTTATATTTGTTAGTTGCAAATCCATTCGACACGGGCCAATCCAAAGTATTAAAAATGAAATAAATATGTATTTTTAGTCATTGAGTTTTGAGATAATTTACTAGGCTGGAATAACAAACTGACACAATGTTCTTTATCAGAGTAATGAATTTCCCTTTATTACCAGTTTTCCAAAACGTTTTATAAAAGATAGATATTGACTTTATCAATACTTTTTTGCACCTAACCAAACGATCATATGTTTTTCTCCCTAATTCAGTAAATTACCTTAATTTATATTATATCACTCACATTACTAGAACAAAGACTACTTTATGTATTGTCATTATATTTTATGACAATATTACATATATTATGAAAGCCCAAAATGTTTTCTAATTTTCATGTGATTTTTTTGACATATGGATGATTTCCAAATGCACTACTTAATATTTAAAGTTTGATTTTATTACTTATCTTTCTGTTTTTGTTTTTATTCCCAGTTTAATTTCATTTTTGTCAGAACATACTCTCTTTAATTTCATTTTCAAATCCTTTGAAACTTGTTGGGAATTGCTTTATGACCTGGCATATGGTAACCTACTTTGATACATGTTCCATGTACACTTGAAAATAATGCATTTTGCAATTGTCGAGTGCAGTGTTTATATATACACTCATGTGTCACATAATAATGGGAACATTCTGAGAAATATATCTTTAGGTGATATTATAATCATGAGAACATCAGAGCATCTTGTACAAATTTCAGTGGTATAGACTATTATACACCTAGGTTATACTGTACAACTTATTTCTCCTAGGAGACAAATTTGTACAGCGTGTTATTGTACTGAATGCTGGAGCCAATTTTAACACCATGGTAAGCACAGTAGACCCTTGAACAACATAGGTTTGAACTGGACAGGTCCACTTATATGCATTTTTTTTTTCAACAAAACTCAGATTGAGAATATGGTGCTTCCCAGGATGCAAAACCCATGTATAGGCAGGGCCAGCTTTTCCTTTTCCTACATATGGATTCTGCAGGGTCCCCTGGGGGGCTTGAGAATACAAGGATAGGGGTATAGGTGGAAGTCCTAGAACCAATCTCGAGTATACTGAAGGACGACTGCATTCGTGTAGCTAAACATATCACATGTATGATACCACATGCATGACGGTGATCCCATAAGATTATAATGCTTTGCTTTACATTACATAGATCCCATTATAATCTCATGGATCACCATCATACATGTGGTCCATTGCTGACCTAAAAAGTGTATGACTATACAGAGCTAAAAATTTTTCAGTTTTTCTGAAAATATGTCTACTTCACTATCCTTTTTAAAGAAATATTTCTTGTTGGAAACAGTATTCTGATTTATTAGTTATATTTTTTCAACCCTTTAAAGAAGACATTTCTGTGTTTTCTATCTTTCATTGTTTCCATTGAAAATCTAGACATCAACCTGTATTTTTGCTTTTGAGAATAATGCATTATTTCCCTTTCGTTGCTTTTAAGATTTTTCTTTTTTTTAGTTTTTAGTAATTTTACTACGATGGAAATGTGCATAATTTATTTAAATTGGTTTGAAGTTTGTAAGTTTTTGAACCTGTGGCCCAAGGTCTGTAATCGGTTTTGAAAATTTTATATCATTACTTTTTAAAATATAATTTTTGCCCCATTCTCATGTTCTTCTCTTGTGGTGACTCCAATGACATGTATGTTATAACTTTTCATTTTAACTCACATTTTTGTTATACGCTTTTCTAAGCATTTTTTTTTAATTATAGGAATACTATTTGGTAATTTTTAAAATATATTCCAATTCTATAGTTATAGCCTCCATTTTGTCATTTTTTTTATATTGGTAATATATTTTTAAATTTTATGACTGCTAATTTCTATAGCTGAATTTACATGCTCTCTTTTTTACTGTCTATTCTGATTTCCACATTTTCTTTCACTTCCTTCTTCAAAATTAGCAATATACCTAACAAAGAAAGACTTAGATACAAAAGATTTTAGGCCAAAAGAAAAGACATGTAATTATAAAAAAGGTTTGCAAGAAAGTCTGTTTCAGAAAGACTGGCTTACCATTAGACAACAAACAAACAAAATCCACAAAATGTATTTGAAGAAACTGAGGAATAAGAGAAACTAAATAGAAAATCAACAAAGTCACTAAGTTTATAAATTAATCTTTGCATTGTTAAACCAAGCAATATTCTCTCATGGTTATAATATGCACAACGGATGTATCTTTAGATATCACCACTGCAAAATGCACAGATAAAGTTTATTTCTGTTAGGGAGTCAGCAACTTACAAGTAAGGTCCAAGTGTATTATTCTGAGTTCTCCAAAGAAACAGGACTCTTATTACAGGCAAGTAGGTAGATAGTCACCAGAAAGAATTGGCTTACAATCTTATAGAGGCTGAGAAGTCCAAGATCTGCAGTTGGAAAGCTGGAGGCCTAAGAGAGCAAATGTTGTGGATCTAGACTGAGTCTGAAGTCCTGAGAACCAAGAGAAATTATAGTGAAAGTTTCAAACCAAGTCTGAGTTTGAGTCCAACTCCTAAGGCAGAAGAAGACTGATGTCACAGCTAAAGAATATCAGAGAAAAAGAATTCTTTCTTATTCAGCCTTTTACCCTCTTCAGACCATCAATGGATTGAATGAGGCCCACCTACACTGGGAAGGGCCATCTACTCTAATCAGTCTACCTATTCAACTATTAATCTTATCCAGAAATGCCTGCACAGACTCATCCAGAAATAGTGTTTGACCAAATACCTGGGAACCCCAATCAAATTGATGCCTTAAATTAACAATCCCACCAACATATCATTCATTTTAGAGGAACTGGAGCTGGAAAGCACAACCCTTTATATTAGGTTTGTGCAAAAGTAATTGCAATTTTTGCATTAAAAGTAATGTAATATTTGTTTGCTTTGTCTTATTTTGCTTTGTTTTTGTCTCAGGATGCAAAGTTGTTTTTTCTGACTAGAATGTGATGAACACACTTTCTTATAACTCATTCTGAGGGAACACCAAGTTGTGAATTTTTCTTTCACACACCATTTATAAGATCATATCTGCCCCTGCAGTGGAGCTTTACTGAGCTAACTGGCCCATTTACAGTAGATGAGAATCTTTGACCATGATACCATTAACACTCTCCTTTATTAGTTTAAGGGTCGTAGAGCGTCCAGACTCAACATTATATCAATTACTACTATTTCTATTCTGCTACCAAGTGTTCATGTCACCTTAAGGAGTATCTGTGTTTCTCTGCAAAACAAACTCTAAAAATGTGGTTTCCAAGGTCTAATTAGCAATGTATTTTTTTAAAGCAACAAAATGATAGTGGTGCATCATGCCAAACTTATCTTTTTTAAACATTGAAAATGGTGAAATAGTCAAATAAATTATCTTATATAAATTACCTGTCCCAAAATGAAAAATATTTTCTATATTCTCACATATCTATATTGAGACTTTAGAATATGACTCTTCTATTGAAATTAAGAAAATGTTCACACTTCTTAATGAGGGCTCTTTATCTCTTGAAAAAAAAATTATCTAAGTTGTTTCTCAAAAATACATTTGGAAGACTAAAATGTCCTATGATGAAATCACAAGAAAATTTGCACATTAAAAGTGACAGCTCCTATGTAAAACCCTTCTACAGGAATTCCAAAGTCTCTACGAAAATGTTTGGCATTTCTGTAAAACCCTAGTAGATATTTTTGGTATAACATAACATTACCTCAAGGAATTCCAAAGGCTGTCCCTCCCTGCATCTGTTAGCAAAGTTCCTGTTAAAAAAGGGTCATGAAATGTGGCTCTGAAAGCTCCAGCACTTTCAATCAAGACTGATGATGTAAAGTAGTCATATAATATTACAGTTCTGTCTCCACAAAGGAACTAAGAGGGTGTTATTTCAATGTCCTTAATTTCCAGATGAAGAAACAGATTTAGCCTAGAGAAGAAATGTGCTATGTTCACATAACTACGAAGCAGCAGAACTGGTCCCAAAAGAATGCTATTCAAAGAGCTTTAAAACTTTCCCACAAACAACACTTAAAACAGAAAAAAATTACACACTGAGGATCTAGAGATGTAAATGACAGTGTTCACAGAAGCAGGAAATTTCTTGGACATGTTTAGAAGAGTGTAAAGTTTGAAACCTATCTAAAATATATCTATATCTCTTTTAATGTAAAAATGATGTTTTGTAGTACTTGCAAATAAAAAGGAAATTCAAAACAAAATTAATGAGAACTAATGCAATACGATAGGCACAGAGTGCAGAGAGAGAGAGAGAGAGATGATAGATAGATAGATAGATAGATAGATAGATAGATAGATAGATAGATAGATAGATAGATAGATACTACAGACGCATGCCACCACACCTGGCTATTTTTTGTATTTTTAGTAGAGACGGGGTTTCACCATGTTGACCAGGCTTGTCTTGAACTCCTGACCTCAAGTGATCTGCCTGCCTCAGCCTCCCGTGGTGCTGGGATTACAGGCATGAGCCACCATGCCTGGCCTGTATTTTTTCACCCTTGGTAGATTAATATACTCTCTAGAAGATGCATGTATCTGAGTTTTAGAAGCAAAGAATTACAGTAATCTGGGTCCTATATCCTTGACTGGATCAAGTGGGAATGTGTGTCTGTTTGGGGGTGGTCGAATTTTAAGAAGCCTAGGAAAGAGGATAAACAATGCCAGATTTCAAAATAGGCATGGGCGAATGTGAAATACCATGAATTTTTATTAAATTCTATTCCAAGAAAAATAACTATTTCATTAATAAACCGAGGCATTTGGCACATTTTCTCATAACACAAGCACCAAAGTATAAGTCAGAGAGGAATGGAAATCTTCAGCAAAACTCTTGGTGATCTTGGTATTCAGTCCTCTCGCTGCATCTCCGCACCTAACCCTTCAGGGTCTGAAGCCCACATTCTAATTTTTGTCTTCTGCTTTACAAAACCCAAAGCTTTGAAGAGACATTAAAGTTGTTCTCGTAGTTTTCTTGGTTACAAATGATCTTTGCTCTCTCTTTCCTTCTTTAAAAATTCCTCTTGTTTCTGTAAATTTCAAGTAGATATTAGAAAGAAAGCAATCTGATTAAATAAATTCAAATAAAGGATATATGGCTGATAATCTCATTAAACTGTCCCAGGATTAGATTTTATTTGAAAGGAGGGGTTATTCCTAACTTAAGTGAATTGGTAATTAGCACAGAATCTGGAACTTCAAGCATGGTGGTGGTGAAAGGAGTGGGGAATTATATATTGGCGCTTGCTGTCACTATACTCAGCCAGCTATTTTGAGTTGTCATCACCTATTGCCTTTGAGACTATCCCCCTTGATGCTAGTTTTCAAAACAGGGTAAGAGCAAAGCCAGGTCGCAGGACAGGTTCAGTTTTCCTTTGGAAGGTCTTTTTATTTCCTTGTGAGATTTGCCCCTGTATAGTCACCATGCTTGTGCATCAGGGTTGTTGGCTTCATTACCCTGCACACGCTTCGTGTGCAATTATGTTTCCCAATCCCTTTCAGCCTGGTGTGCTCATGCCTCAGAAAATCAAAGTCCATGTCATCTGAAGAAGAGAATTCTGAACAGGTTGTCTTCATGCAGTAGTCTGGTTTGCCTCCAGTTTGTTCAGGCAGAATTATGACATTGTGCATGGTTTGACGGTTTATAGCTTTTCAATTGCTTACAAGAGATGATAGCAATTAAGTCTGTTTGCAAGAGGGCGACAGCTGAGAGGCTTCACTTGATATGGTATAGATTTTTCCAAAGGAGAAATTATTAACGGAAATTGCTGATTTAAGTCTCCATGCATTCCTTGAGAAGTTAAGTAATTTTACCTGCTAACTGGCCAATATGGATATTGATAATTAAAAGCATGCATTTCACAAAATATTAATTGCCAATTTGAAAACTGTTGGAGTGTTGACCTATCCTCACAGTATTTCCACTCTTCGGGTATCCTGAAGAAATTAAGAAGAAATATTGGCTAATACTAATCCTTGCTGTAAAGAGCAACTTTTGTAGGTGATTCTGCCAAGAATCTATTGTTTTAAGCAATTCACAAAGAAGGCCAGATTGGTGTGCATTCTTCTTACTTCAATATTTCTGGTTCAAATTATTCCTTGCAACAATCAGTTCTGTCAGAAGAGTGGGTGTACATTATACTGGTATTTAGATGGTGGGAGTAGAAGGCTGTTTCCAATTCCAAGCTATATTGAGGAGTAATTATCTGCAATGGAATAGATCTGTTCAGAGATAAAGCCAATGACTTAACCCTTTAAAATGCTTTTCATCAGCAAGAATGTTTTATTTTAAATGTGGTTCATCACGAATCTCTTGTATGCATCATGTGTTTGTGTGTGTGTATGCATACATGTATGTGTTTCATTTCCCAACCCCTAACTGTAAAGACATATTGAAGGTTACATTTTAAATAAATATTTTTATATGTGTAAGAATGCGTAGTTATGTTTGTAATTCTAGACACTCATGGACAGAAAGATTTTATGCTACAATTTAAGGGAAAGCCTTTTTCACTCTGTATTCATATAATGGTGAATATTTTAACAATCTTTATGATTCACTTTTCTCTGCAAGAGAAACGTAATGACCTACTAACATCCCTGCATTGTCATAAAAGTTTTATCTCAAAGAAGTTTAGATTTCACCCAGTTAGTACATATATGAAATAATACAGGTTTCTTTTAGGCTTAATGTTGTAATACTGTTGTTTTCTTATGTAGAAACTATTACATAAAGCCAGGTTTTCTGTCATTCTTTTGGAATTCAACTTCATAAAAATCCAGAGATGCTCAAACAACTACTTTTTCTGAGTTAAATATTTCATCACTTTAATCTTGGCATTTTCTTTGCTGAAAATTCAGATAAAGTGAACAACCAAGCATTATGAGAACTGTAACTGGGTCCACCTAAAATTCTTATTGTTGCTGAATTAGAGTTAAAATAAAGGTGTTTGTCATATAAGGAGTGTGTGTGTGTGTGTGTTTCCTAGTACCTTTAGCAAACATCAAACCTACTGAAATTTTGCATTTCAACATGGGCCATAATAAAAGTAAAATTAAAAATGTGTTAAGCCTCAATTTCCTAACAATTTTAGACTTACCCATTATACTCATAATCAGATGACCTCACAGAAAGGATGTGAAGACATGATGAATGTTGAAGTATAATATAGGCTGAACTTATTCAATTTATTAATAGCGAATCTAATTCTGGGAATAATAACAGCTAATTAAACAGAATTATTACTAATTGAATCTTTGTCATGTTTTATGAACATTTGTTTTTAATCCTCAAATAAAGAAAAGATAAAGTGTAATTTTAGTCTTTTCTTCATTAAAATGATAAGGAACGTGAACATCAAAATGTCCATACAATTTGTCTAAGATATTACAGATACTAAGCAAGAAAGGGAGTATTCCAGTCATGTCTCTCACCACCACAACATCAGATTTTGCATTCATAAAAATAACGTGGTTTTTTGTTGTTGTTTTGTTTTGTTTTTGTCTTTGAGACGGAGTCTCACTCTGTCGCTCAGGCCGGAGTACAGTGGCATGATCTCAGCTCACTGCAAGCTCTGCCTCCCAGGTTCAAGCTATTCTCCTGCCTCAGCCTCCTGAGTAGCTGGGATTACAGGAGGGTGCCACCACATCTGGCTAATTTTTTTGTATTTTCAGCACAGAAGGGGTTTCACCGTGTTAGCCAGGATGGTCTCAATCTCCTGACCTCTTGATCCACCTGCCTTGGCCTCCCAAAGTGCTGGGATTATAGGCATGAGTCACTGTGCCTGGCCAAAAATAATGTTTTTTTTTCTCAATGAATTTTTAGAAAGTCATGGATAAAATTCCAGAAATATAGAATATATATACACATGTAAAATATGTAACTATATATTAATTACCTAAATAAAAGAAGTGGGTATAAAAAAAAGAGAGCAGAGATCCTAAGGAGAAAAACCAGGTAAGGACTAGGGATTGGAGAGCCTGGCTTGGGGTGGAGGCCTTCCATTTGGAACAGAGTGAACTAGAGAGTCCTCATGGAGAAAGTGTTGTGTTAAGTCCTGGTGACAGTGTGGGGTGGGGGTTGAGAGTAGGTAAGAAGATATTTGTAGGGCAGGAAACCGTCAATACAAAAAACAGTTGGGATGGGGAAGAAGGCCAGACATTTATAGACCTTTGTAAGTCACTGCTGAATTTTGTCTTTATTCTAATGAGATGGGACGCCACGAGGAGGATTTGAAAAGAAGAACTACATGATGTAGCTTATATCTTCACAGTATCACTTAACAACTCTGCTGCAAATAGGCAAGGAGTTCTGGGTCAGAAGCAGTTATTCGGCTAATGCAATTGTCTAGTTGAGAGATATCAGCGGCTTGGATTATGGTAGAAGCAGTAAACATAGGGAGAAGATTATTTTGGTTAGTTTGAAGATAGAACTGACAATACTTCAAAGTAGATTGTGTCTGGGATATGAAAAAAAGAGAAGAGTCAAATAGCCATGTTCAGGTGGGAGATGGTGCCTAGGTGGAGGGTTTGGTGCTACGCAGGTGCTCCATGGAGTGGACGTTTGAGGAAGTTATTTTCTAATTGCTTCCCTTTACTCAGAGAAATACAAGATGAGATCATCAGCTCAGTATGCAGATAGGTTAAAAAACGTTAAAAGTTAGTGGAGAAAAAAACTAAACATATAAACTGATCACCTAGGAGAGTGGATGAATAAATGAACTGGGGTAATACAGTATAATTATTTGACAGCAAAAAGTTAGAGATCACAAATTTGACATGAGCTCTGACAGCATAGTATTCTATTAATTCTAGCCACACTGAGATGCAGATGCAGGTGTAAAACATTTGCAGAGTTTAATTTAACCAGACATGGGGTTTGGGGCATAGCATTGACTATGGGGAAGAGGGACAAGGCAGTGGTGAAGTTCAGTTGACCATGTAAATGAATTTGAAATGGGTCCACTGGTACAGAGACTTTCTCCTGCCTCTTCCACCTCTCAGATACCAAGACCAACTCTTCCTCACCCTCCTGAGCTTACTTAACCTAATGACAATAAGGATAAAGACCTAGATGATGATCCACTTCTACTTAATGAATAGTAAGTATATTTTCCCTTTTTCATTATTTTCTTAATGACATTTTCTCTTCTCTAGCTTAAGAATACATTATACAATACAAATAACACAAAAAATACATGTTGACTGTGTTAATAGTAGGGCTTCCCGTCAACAGTAGGCTATTAGTAGTTCAGTTTTGGAGGAGTGAAGAGTTATACATGAATTTTCGACTGCACAAGAAGTCTGCACTCTTATCCCCCACATTGTTTAAGGGTCAACTGTCTATACAAGGTTCTGCTTATAACGATTGTCTACAGAATTTTGGCCGAATAAGAAGGGAAGTGAGAGCATTAGGTAGAGTAACCACATGATTTATTATCTAACCTAGAGCACTGTTAGTTATTATGCTGAGCCAACAGGTTTAAACCAAAACTCTCCTGGGAAAACCAGAACATATGATCACTCTAACATTAGGGGTCATGGGGCAATGAAAAGGCAGTGGGATGAACAGCTTGTGAGTCTATGTGGGGATCAAAAGATTGCTGAAGTCAGGCTACTAGAAAGAAATGAGTTAGCATGGTAGTAAGTAAGGGTCAGAAGGAGACACAATTGAAATTGAGAGTGTAGAAGGTTTTCAGCTGCTATTAACCTAACTATGAGTATATGAGTAAGTGACTGAGGTAGGTGGAGATTAAGATAACTCCAAAGGAAGTAAAACATGAAGAGGCCCATGGAAGGAAAGGTTTACACAGATATTCACAAAAATTATTAGAGGAATACTTTGGTGCATGTGACATTCACCTGGGGGCTAATGTCATCAGGGAATAAAGGGGTTTGTTTTGAGATCAGTGGGCACTTGCACAAGAAAGGAGAGAGAACGGTTTAGTCTGAAGACTTGAGATTTAAAGGGGGAAAAGGGTGGATTTTAGGAAGGAGGAAGTAAGAATTGTTTCAGAACTTCAAAGAGAGGCACAAAGCACACTTACTCCATTTCCAGCCCCTGATACCACGCTTGCTGGTGAGATACAGCTACTACATGACACCCCGAGACAAGCTGTATAATCAGCGGCAAGCCAGGGCAAGAAGGAGAATGAAACCTTCTTCGGAAAGATAAAGTATAAGCATTTTGACTGTGTCATCAAAACCATAGAAGGGATTAAAATGATGCTGAGTGGAAGGGATATGAGCAGGGAGTGGGAGATGCAATCAGAAAAGTAACCCCATACTCTACAGGGAGATGAGAAATAAACGTACGAGATGACTGACATTCCAGCAATAAAGCGCATGATGAAATTGGTCCTTTTAGTCACAAGGCAAATAATGATGGACAGAGCTGCGAAGGATAGCAGCTGGGCAGTCCTCTCCAAAAGGCTTGAAGGCCCTCTTTTTTTTCTCTTATATGGCCCCTCCACCAACAGGAAGTAATCTCCAAGAGGGACACATTCTTTCCGGTCTTAATCACATCAGAATTCCTAGCACCTAAAACAATGCTGGAGAACAGTAAAAGAAGGACAGATGATGTCAGAGAAGGACATTCCTGTTGAGAAAGATAGTAATTGTAAATCTAAGTGAAAGCCATATGCCAAGGAAGAGAGAAACGAAACAGAACAGAGGATACCAGAAAGAGAGTACATCACTATCCCAAACAAGGGTTAGACAGGCTGAGACATAAGACTTGAAGCTTCTGGCTATCACCTGATGAGTCAGAACATATCAGATTGAGGAAAATAAAATCTCAAGCGGCCCCTCTAAGGAGAGGAGCTTTCTGCATCAGTTCTAGCTTTTTGAATTCCGTAAGGGTCATTTCCACATGTCTGATTATTTGCTGGTGAGTGATAGAAAGTGAATTTGAATCATTGCTTGTGGAGGTCTTAGTCCTTTCAGCAAAGAACTTGATTGTTTTCTGAATGTGACAGAGATTATCTACTAGGCCATGGCCTTCTGCAACATTCCCCAGACCTCTTGGAAGTTAAATGTCAGGACTGTGTCTCGTTCTGATCAATGGACTTGCAGTAGATGTTCTGTGTGTGGAAGTGTTGTGTGTACCTTCTGGAACAAGTCAGTTTAAAGCTTGTGTGCCTCCTCTTTCTCTTCTCCTGATGGTAGTGAATTTACAAGCCGAGTGTAGCTACTAGCAGAGAGTCACCAGGCACCATGCAATTGAGAAATAAACTGTTGATATGTTATGACTCTGACAGGCTGGGCATGTTTGTTATCACAGCGTATCCTGACTATTGTGAATAATGCACAACACAGAATAATGAGAGTGGATATAGGAAATATTTTTTTAAACTTCCAGGATACATGCACAGGACGTACAGGTTTGTGTACAGGTAAACACGTGCCATGGAGGTTTGTGGCACCTATCAACCCACATCGCCTAGGTATTAAGCCCCGCATGCATTAGCTGTTCATCTCAATGCTCTCCCTCCCGCCGCCCCCTGACAGGCCCAGGGGTGTGTTGTTCTCCTCCCCTGTGTCTATGCGTTCTCAGTGTTCAGCTCTCACTTATAAGTCAGAGTGTGCGGTTGGTTTCCTGTTCCTGTATTAGTCTGCTGAGAGTAATGGCTTCCAGCTTAAGGAAGATTCTCACTTGCTTTTTTTGCATTTACTTTCTAAGTATCATTGGGTTTAACTGTCTGGTACAAAGGAAATAATAAACAGTTTCACTGGGGTTTAGAATTCCAAATGTATTATAATATCTTTAAGTTTATTTTGCATTATACAGGTGATATCGTGATGTCACAAAATTAAAAAAAATACAGAAATTTTACCTGTAATCTCACTCTCCTAACCACTGCAATGACTACTATCAAATATATACATGTACTTCTAATGTTTGTTAACATTATTACAACAAGAACAATTTTTATTTTTTCCAACTTAACACTATATCCATAGTCTTACAAAATATTTATAAATTTTCTTTTAATGACACATATTTTGATTAAGTAAATAGCCTTTGATTTAATTAACTACTCCCCTATTTAGCAAATATTGAATTATTATATACAAGAAAAGAACAGTTTTGGAAATAGCTTTCTTCTCTTGTTCTTATTTTCCCTCATGCTGTCCCTTGGGATAAATTGCAAGAAAAAATAATCAGTGTTCTCTCCGAATGAATCGTTTTTCTTCACATGAGCATATCAATTTCATCCAAACCTTCCTTAATTGCTATATTGTAATTTAAACTTCTTTATTTTAATGGAGGTAAATGGCACTTTATTATGTAAAGTTAGCACCTATATTTAAAGAAGAAATTTCAACCTTAGGTAGTTTTTCATAATTTTTACCAGTTTGTATATTAGAGTACAATTCATTACAATAATAGGTTGAGAATTTATATCATGTCAGATGATGTCTTTACCTAAAATTAAATGTTATTTAAAATTTTCCATTATGTTTCAAGTCAAACATTTTCTGGAAGAACACATCTCTGATTTTATAATAATGGCCCTTGGAAAAATAACCCAGAAAAGCATTACATGTTGTTATATATGTGCATTTTATATATGTATAACATATGTTTATGTTATATATGCATATGCTCTTCAGTGATTAAAAGAATCTACTGTGTTTTATTTTGTATTGTATTTTAAAGAATTTTTAGAGCTATTAAACTAAAAACAAATAAGAAATGTTTAAATGTGGGCAACATTTATTTAAATATTAAATATAATGCTATTAAAAACAACATTTACATATACATATATTAAACTATCCATTTAACATACATCACTGCATAATAAATTATTTTTAATTTAAAAACTCTACCAGAACTTAATAGTTTACTTATTTTAGCATATTCAAAGCTATTTTGACTAAAATGCTAACTCAATGAGAAGGCAAATATTTGAATGACTAATAACAAACAGCAAAGGAAAAATTGGTTTGGTTACTTCTTTTTTTTTCATTTATTTAGACAAACATGATAAAAATAAAGTTCTGTCTGCATAAATGTATAGTGATTAATTCATTTTTAGTTACTCTTCAAAATTACTGATTTTATATGTCTGCACTTACTTGAGTGACAAATAACAAAGAAGAAACCTAAGTTGTTTAAATTAACAAAGCAAAATATAGTTCATAGATTTTTGTAAAGGAGAAAAAATAAGAGTTTCCAGCACAGAGCTGAAGTGACTAAATCTGCATCTTCTATGACTTCCCCTTTGATGTTGTTAACTCTTGATTTCACATGAACCATCTTTGTTCTATCTTTGTTATTTTCAAAGATCTTGCTAATAACTTAAGAATTGTTCTGCCAGTATGTGGCTACAAAACTAGGGTAGTGGCCTAAATATCTATTTCAATAAAACTAAATGTGAAAATAGGTGATAACAAATACATATATCTTCCCAACATATTCCGAAATACAAACTCTCTGCCCTAAGTTGCTAGGTGGAAGGTCACTTGGAAGCGTTCACTAAATGAGTACTCACTTTTAAAAATATGTCTTTTATTACACTTTGAAGAGTAGAAGGATCAACTCAGATGCTGCCTCAGTGTGAATGTCAACAGGAATTGCCTGTGGCTAAGGCCTTCCTTCCCACAGAAGCCCCAAATGCTAGGGTCGCTGTCTCCATAGCAAGTTAACATGTCTCTAAAAATGTCCCCTTGCTTTGAATGGCCAACATGAAGTTTACAGAGTCAGAATAGGATGTGGGAAAGCACCAGTACTAAAAAAAAAAAAAAAAAAAAAAAAAAAAAAAAAAAAAAAAATCATATAAACAGCTCTACTCCATCTAATTTGAAGTGCCCAACTTTGATTCACTGTTTTTTTCCCAATCTTTGATGAAGAGAAGAAAAATTATCAATGGGATTCTTTCAAAGTATTGTGAGAAAATTCGCCCCTCAGCCACTTCAGATTTGGCATTTTCTTTATCAGCTTTATTGATATTTTATACCTATGGCATCAGAGGTGCATCTATGTCATAGGAAATTAATCCTGTTTCAGAAATTCACTATGAAAGTCATTGTCACAGGTTTCACCCTTTATCTTTCACTTAGGTGTTATGATGGTGTTTCTGCTGGACTAAGTCAGCTGAAGAGTTTCCAGGAGGATGTATTAGTCTGTTCTCATGCTGCTAATAAAGACATACCTGAGGCTGGGTAATTCATAAAGGAAAGAAGTTTAATGGACTCACAGTTTCACATGTAATCCTAGTTCAGGAGTTCCAGATGCCTCACAATCATGGCGGAAGACAAAGGAAGAGCAAAGGGATGTTTTACATGGAGGCAGGCAAGAGAGCTTGTGTAGGGGAACTCCCCTTTATAAAACCATCAGATCTCCTGAGACTTACTCGCTATCATAGAACAGCATGGGAAAGACCTGTCCCCATGATTCAATTACCTCTGAAAACGTCGCTCCTACAACATATGGGAATTATAGAAGCTACAATTCAAGATAAGATTTGGGTAGGGACACAGCAAAATGAAATCAGAGTGTTTTTCTCATCCTGTTTTATGATTCCCTCCCTGCAGAAAGGCATACAGATAAGAGAACATGTGTTCCTATCAGCTTGCTGTAACCTTTGCCTTCTTACTCAAGATTCAGCAGCTCAATATTTCTCAATTCTTAAACTGCGTGTGAATATCCCAGGGTCCCCATTGAATGTACTGAGATTCTTAATTTAAAATTAGGGAAGTAGATAAAACACTAGAACACTTACCCTGAAACACATGATTTAATCATGTAAAAGCTTTGAGTAGAACTTGTTAGGCTCTGGCAAACTGGTACCTTCTCAAATCAAAATATTTCGTGAACGTGCCCAGCTTTCTCATTTGTTATTGGAGCACATTCTCTTCCATAACCTTACACTGCACATGTACAGACCTTTGCATTTCAGTAACAAAGAGTCCAGCCACTGCTCTAATTTTTCTAATTGCACATGTCAAAAAGAGAGACTTGTCCCTGAATTAATGTAATCTGAGTTTGAAGGGCAAATGTTGTCTTAGCTATTGGCTTTGTAACAAGCACCTATGTCAACCTTAGTTTTTTTTATTTACTTTTTTTTTTCTTTTTTTGAGACAGAGTCTCGCTCTATCACCCAGGTTAGAGTGTGGTGGTGTGATCTTAGCTCACTCCCAGGCTCAAGCAATCCTCTTATGTCTGCCTCCTGAGTAGCAGGGACTACAGGCATGTGTCACCACGCCTGGCTAATTTTTATATTTTTTGTAGAGATGGGGTTTCACCATGTTGACCAGACTTGTCTTGAACTCCTGCACTCAAGCAATCTGCCTGCCTCAGTCTCCCAAAGTGCTGGGATTACAGGACTGAACCACTGTGCCCAGCCCTCTATTAACTTTTTAAAACAATATCACCATCACCAACTGTACTGGTTTGCCAGGACTGCCATAAAAAGAACCACAAACTGGGTATCTTAAAGAAGAGAAATATGTTGCCCCACAGTTTTGGAGGCTAGAAGCCCAAAATCAAGATGTTGACAGAGTTGGTTTCTTCTGCTCACCATGGGAAAATGGGTGAGGACTTTCCTGTAAGGTCTTGTGGTTTACTGGCAATCTCTGACCTCCCTTGACAATATCTGTGACCTCCCTTGACTATGGCAGCATATCTCCAGTTTTCACATGGCATTCCCACTGTGTGCCTTTCTGTATCCAAATTTCCCCTTTTTGTAAGGATATCAGTCAAATTGGATTGGAGGACCACCCTATTGTGGTATAACCCCTTCTTAACTAATTAGATGTGCAATGACCCTATTTCCAAATAAGGTCACATTCAGGGACACTGGAGGTTAAGACTTCAATACATGAATTTTATTGAGGGACAAAATTCAACCCATAAAATTGACCAATAGCTTCTTGCGGGTAACAAATACTTGATTCATCATTTGATATTGCTTCTAGTCTCTTAAATTGCAAGTTTCTCCATTTCTGTTAGTTATTTATGTTTTGAAGACACGTCTCCAATGCATTTTCATTTTTTCCATGAAACCAGAGCTGCAATTTATTTATTCATTCAATAAACATATATTTATTGAGCATATATTATATGTTAGAGGATCTTCTGGGTGCTAGTTACACAATGTAAAGCAAGCTTTAAGTTTCTCCATTTCTGGTGAACTGACAGGTAAATTGGAAACAGTCAGAAAAGAAATGTTTATAATAAGGACATTTTAGATATTTAAGTGAATAAACTATTCTTCTTCTAGGTACAGAACACTAAGAAAGAAGTTAAGATTTGTTTGCTCTAATTTTCATGACTTTCCCAAAGCCTAATTTTTCATGTTTAATTATCAGTCTTGGGGACAATCTAACATTCCAAAATGATTAGTTCCTAACAAGAGGAAAAGACTCCACGAAAGTACATTTCAAGGGCTTGCTGAGCATCCGCGGGCCAGCAGCCTCAGATGCATTATTTTTGGCTTGGATTACATCCTTAAGACTTTAAACAAATATTGCTCAGAAATATGAATGGAGAATATTCATTCTAGAAACAGTTTCCTCCTTATGCTTTGTTCTTTGCCATAGCAATTTAAGCAAACCGTTCTTCAAGAGGCACACTAGGATGAGATTCAAATGGACCGGAGTGGATGAGCATTACGCAGATGAAAAGAAAGAGGAGAAATCCATTAAGTCTCAAAAATAGCAACAAGGACACAGACAGGCTGGGTGACAGTGAATTCTCTGTCCCCGTGAAGACCGTCCTTCCAGGTGAGCAAGAAAATCCAATTATTAAACTAAAAATAGATAGCTTGACATCACTGCTCATCCTGTATTATTGGGAAACATCTATGTGAAAAAATATGCTTACTTTTAAATTTTTGTTTACAAGTTAAAAATCTGGCATCTTTGAAAAAGTTAACTGTGGCAGAAACAAGTTTTGATCTGTAAGAAAGACCGAGGAGGGCCCAAGTATCTTGCTTCAGTAGTATTGATAGTTCCAATATATTGATATCTTTGCAAATATTAAGAGAGTCTAATGCAGTGAAGGGTACTCCAGGACACAAAACTGAGTCCTGCAGCACCTTAAGCTGAGAGCAGTCTAACAGAGAGAAATCTTAAAAAGTCACTAAGAAGAGAATGGAACACAGTATATAAATATACTTAACTTGACTAACTATTGCTAGATTGCCCTGCAAAAATGGGTCAAAGCAGCCTTCACTTCTACCAGAAACGCATGAGGTTTCCTTTCATTCCATGTAGTTGGAAACCTATGGATACTCCTGACCAGTGAATTATGGGCAGAAGTTGCATGCATCATTTATTGGCTGATACGAAGCCCCAGTTCCCCACAACTAACTCCCCCATTTTCAGCTCAGAGAGTTTTTCTTTTCCCACTTGCATGGTGATCAACAATGTTCAATTGGTTGTGATATATGAGCCTGGGTTCCCGAGTGCATGAGTGGAGGACTACAACAATGTAATTTACATGTGGTATGAGCAATAAATAAACCTTCAGTGTATTTAGCCACCAAGGTTTTTGTGTTATTCATCTTCATAGCTAATGCTTGCCCATCCAAAGTTACATAGACTTTATGATCACACCAATATTTGACATTAGCTGGATTTGTAATTTTTTTTTCAGTCTTAGGTATACAAATGTATATGTCATTTTAATTTGCATTTCCCTGGCATTATTCAATATATTTTATTATATGATTGTAAGATTTTAAAGTTTCCTCTTCTTTAACTTTCCTATTCCTAGATACTACCCATTTTCTACCCTTAATTATTGATTTTCATGCACTTTATTTAGGTTTTGCTCTTCTCTTCTCAGTTTTAGCTATCTCAATATTTTTCCTATTCTGGCAACTTGTTTTTAACTTTATGTCAAAAAGATAATGTCTTACACTTTTATCTAACAATTTTATAGTTCTGTGCTTTTCATATTTAGTTCTTTAATCCATCTAAAGTTTTATTTTCTTCCATAGAGAAAGTAGTTTCCTCAATACCATGTATTAAACAATCTGCTTTTTTTAACTATTGATTTGTAGAGCCAGCTTTCTGGCATACCAAGTCCTCATATATTTGCAAGGTGATTATTGGCTCAAATTTTTAAAATATTTTCCCTTGGGGATCTCATTTGGCAAGAGCATCTCCTTCCTATGGTTTTCATATTTTACGACTGGCAGTACCCATCCACAAGAATTGAGTGCTATGCAGATTGATACAAAGACATCTATCATTGTGTAACCAAGAACATTTTTGACACCCCTCCATAGCAGACTAAATAGATCAAAGGAATATCAAAATTACATGAATCTTGTATACTCTTTTGGGAAATGGTGAAGTTAAAGTACCCTGAGAATGGGGTATTTTGGTTTGGGCTCCCCAAAAGCAGACCCTGAGGCAAGAATTTGCACACAATGCACATCATTTATTTTGGAAGTTAAAGAGGCCAGGTAGGGAGGTGGGAAGTGAGATTTTAAAAAGGAAGGCAGCTAATAAAAGGTGTCTACTACTAGACACTTCTAGTGGCACTAGAAACTAGAGACTCCATTAGAGAAACTCTGGGATTCAATGTAGAACACAAGTTTTATAGTTATCATACATGAGGGGTAAGAGGGCTATGGTATTTACAAACAAAAACATTTTTTGAGAGCCACAGTCCTGGTCTTCAGTGGCCATTAAAGGGGCTCCAGCATCAGGGCAAAGCTCTTGGGCATTGGTGTGCAGGTTCTGGCCATTTGGTGTACAGGGACATGAGCGGGACTTGGGAGGCAAGGATGATGGAAGCCAGGGGACATCAACAGCAATTGCTCCCCACAGTGAACACAGGTTATTACTGAATGGCCTTATGTAACAGAAACAGAGGACCTTTGACCAGGGCTTCTCAAGTTTAATTAATAGATGGACCCTTTGAAATAATCACAAAAATCCTACAGAATAATAATATTCATATTAATATTCCTATTTAAATATGGAAACACTAAGGCATAGAGAGGTTGGAGAAATTTGCCAAAATTTCAGAACCAGGTTTTGGGTTTGCTAATTCTTTTAGGAATTCAGGTCACTGTGAGATTGAGACTTTTTGATATAAATGTTTTATTATTTGTCTTGATTCTCCATTTTGTTTGCAAAATGGTCTGTGAATATATATATGTACGACATATATATGACAATAATTTAAATGTTTTGTTTTTACAAAGTGAGAGAAACAAATAAGATGTGAAATCTAAATGTTGAATTACGTTATGGTTGAAATGTAGTAACACAAATAGGAAACATTATCCAAGCAGTCAGTAAACCTCATATTTAATGTTCTCCTTTCTTATTTTCTCATTACCCACAATGTAAAAGTATTGCAAAGTGCTCACCTGAGAGAATATTTGCCACAAACTGTCCTTAAAGTCTCCCACATGAAACCTTAGTTTTTTATTTTTTATTTTTTAGCTTAAACACAGTGCCAGATGCTACAGTGTTTTTTGGAATCCTATTTTCCCCACTCTACTGCTTAGTCACAGTCATTTACTGTTTCTTCTTTAGAAGTAAAAGATAAGGCAGTATACTGTCATCCTGATTATGTGGTGTGGCTTAATATTCTATTTTGGATCCACTACCATACTGTTTGCAAAACAGGTCACATTAGGCAGTTTTGGCTGTTTTCTGCCTGTATGTTTTCCCTTGGGTTGACAGTACATTTTCAAATTCTTCTCTAGGATCTTTCATTTGAAAGATAATAAAAGAAGATACACACCATTCTTAGTCATAAAAAAAACTTAAAATGGAACAAAATGTTACAGATTTCTTAAAAAATCTTTCTCTTAGGGTAAGCGATGTTTAGTTGTTAACATTTCACGTAATGCTGTTTACAATCATATGGCATGGGCCACCAAACTGGAGTCCCGTGAATTAATATCACTGATATACAATATATCTTTCTTTATGGGTTTGTGTAAGAAAGATTCTTTTAAATAGAGCACCTCACTTCATCACCTCAAAATATTATGCCTTGCTATCCTATGTTGTAGACTTTTACCAATGAGAAAATTAAAGTAACTATCCCAGAATCAAAGAAAACCAGTAAATAGCAGATATATGAGTTAAATTCATGACATCTCTAATATTAATATAACATTAATATCCTTTCCGGTATGCCATGCTTCAGGACTGTGTTTCCAAGTAAAGTATGAAACATTATCAACTTAAAAATCCAGCCAGTATAGGCAATCTCTTAGAATTTCCTTATAGCCTATAGGTGATCGTGACATTTAATTTGCTTCTCAAATCTTGCTGCCAAATGAGCCAGAAGATAACACCTAATAAAGATGAGAAGTTGTGTGATAATTACTGCAAAGAATCTCTCCTAGTGATTCTTCCTAATGAGGCAGAAACAGAAAAATATGCCATAATGTTTGATAGCTAGAATATATTGAAGCAATAGTCTGCTTTCAGGAAGTAGATGACAGTGAGGAGTGAATTAAGAGACTAATATTACTTGTGTATTGCTATTTCTTATGCATTGCTTTAAGCCTTACTCTATTAGGGTATGGCTTATAGGGCTAGAAAACATTATCTCTAGTTTCAAGAAACACACAGACACATTAAATGGATGATTGGTAAATAATTTGTGCAGACGGATTTTAGACAGTCAGAGGAGATATTTCTGTGGTCTGGTAAACAATGGTGGAAATAAAACAGATTCTAAAACTGAGATTTCCTGAAAAAGCAACAGAAATAAGATGTAAATTTTTGATGTTTCTCTTCAGAAAACTCATTTCTAAGTGATTCAGGGAGCCATAAGGTTATTAATTAAGAAAAAATGATATATCAAACAAGGCTGCCATAAACATGGCTTAATAATAAGTTTTATTTTATGCTAAATATTGTATGAGAAAAAATAATCAGTTTTATTTTATGCTAAATATGCTAAGAGAAAAAGGGTAGAGTGAGGACAGATTCATTAAAGAAAAGGCTTACTATCATCTGATTATATTATATAAGGCTGTAGGTATGCTAAAGACTTGTACCAAAGGGACAGGTCATTGTTTATTTATAGAGTAGTAATCAAATCATTCCAACACATCTAAAAATAATGTCTTTTGCGGCAACCTGGGTGGAGCTGGACACCATTATTTTAAGTAAATTAACTCAGGAATGGAAAACCAAATGTTGTATGTTCTCACTTTTAAGGGGGAGCTAAGCTATGAGGATGCAAAGGCATAAGAATGATATAATGGACTTTGGGGACTCACCGAGGAGGAGTGGGAGGGGGTGAGGGATGAAAACCCACATATTGGGTACAGTGGACACTGCTGCGAGGCCGGGTGCACCAAAATCTTAGAAATCACCATTAAAGAATGTATCCATGTACCCAAACACCACCCGTACCCCCAAAACTATAGAAATAAAATTAAAAAATAAAATTATCTGTAATTTTCAGATGGCATTTCTTCATTAGCAATTAGAACTTCTATAGTTTTCATTTGCCTTTGCTTTTTCAACTAAAAAAGGTATTCTGGTAAGAAATTGCTCTGCTCAAGACAAACACTATCTAAATTTGATTCGTGGAATATATTGAAGCCCAAATGGGTATTATTCAAGCCATGCATTATATATTCTTAATTTTTATGTTTTAGATTACTTCAGTTTATACTCAAATTTTCTAATTTCTTTTCTTATACTTTTTTAATATTTCTTTTTCCTTTTTAAGTTTCTTGTTCTTATATTATGTCAAAACATTTTTGCCTGGTTGCTGCCTATCTCTGAATCAAAGCTGCTAAGATGTGATGACTTTATCATTGTAAGACAGATCTAATAATTTTTAAAATAAATAAAAATATTTTATTGTCTAAACATATTAATCCAGATATTCCAAGCAAAACTTTTAACAGTCATTCAGCAGCTTTACAACACATAAACTCTTCCTGACTCTTGTCCACACTTTATTGTGTATTGAGTTTGTAATGTATTCCAAACAAACCATGTTATTTGTTCTGGGCAAACCTTATTCAAGAATCATTCAACTAATCACTGACTATTTAGTATGTGTTTCACATTCTAATAGAGACAATGAACAAGATATAGTCCTTGCCATCATGGAGAGGCCATCATGGAGCTTACAGCAAAGAGAAGGAAACTCATCAAATCTATAACCCATTTTCTAGGATCAATAAAATTTTGAGTTCATGCAGTACAATCAGTTCTATAATTTAATTTATTGTTATAAGATTCAACAATGATTTAACAAGAAATATCTATCAAAATAAGATGCAAGAATCTCATAGCAATCCACGTTCTACCATATAAACTGCTATCTCGTAGCCAATTCCTGTCCCATATCCACCCATTAAGTAGGTAGGTACTGGAAGTTAGAGCTGAGAAGCACCACTGAAGCATAATGATTGCAACTTCCATGTCCCCAGAGTTGAAACTAATATGGCTATTTCTATGGTTAGAATTTCCTTGTGTTGACAAACATTAATATGCTCAACTCAAAGAGTGATCCAAGCTTTTGGAGTCCATTGTTTACATAATCATAAAATATCTTTTTTTAGAGAAGAGAATACACACTTATGAATACAAAATTAGAAATGGGACTTGAAAGAGGTTAATGCAAGGGTAGCCCTGAAATTAGTTGCCATTAATAAGAATTATAACAAAGAAAATCATAAGTGCACACTCACTCACATAGACACACTCATACATACACAATCAAGTACAGGACTCTGCCACCTGTGAATAAAGTTTTGAAAATCATATGACAATATTAGCAGATTTAATCCGGCTGTACATTAAAAATATAACTATGTAGAGTTTGTTCTAAGAATAATATAAGATCCTTTTGTTTTAGAAAATATGTCAATTTAAGTTACTATATTAAAATATTGAAGGAAAAATATATTATCAGTTCAAGAGTTGCCAAAAGTTATTTGCTAATTTACATAGCCATTCCTGATTTATAAAACAAAACAAAACAGCCTTCTTAGAAATCTAGACCTATTTGCTAATTATACATCTGTAAAAAGTTCATCTTAAAATCAACAATTAATGGAGAAAATTCAGAAGCACTTTCATTTAAGTCAGAAATTTAACATTTTACCAGAATTCTTGGGCATGACAATAAAATAAGGGAAGGAAATAAAAAGACTTACATATTATACTGGCAAATAATTTACTATAGAAAATTCATGGGAATTGTTTTTTAAAAATCTATTGGAGCTTATAAATGTTTACAAACACACTTAAGTACAAGGTAAACACATGAAATCGATGGCTTTCCAATAAGCCACTAATAATACATTTTTAATGTAGTAGGAGAAACAGTCATAGCAGAAACTGATGAAGAACAGAATAGTTACCTAGTCTTAAAGTACCTCCCTACAGAAAAAGTATTAATTACAAAAAAAATGTGTAACTTTATAGTGAAGAAGCTTGACAGAAATCATGTTAATCAAGTGATCAAAGTTAACATCACCAGTAATGGGACAAATTGAAACCACATAACTTCTGATAGAACGCAATGACAAAAACAAAGCACCCTTTCTGTGATATTTCTGCTAATATGCAAAATCTGAATCTAATCAGGAAGAAAACATCAGGCAAACCCAAACTTGGTGGGTAGGGGAGGCAGTGACAGAACAAAATATATGTTCCATAATCTTTAATGCATCACGGTCATGAAAGTCACGGAAAGACTGAGAAACTCTTCCAGATTGAAGAAGATTAAAGAGACATGAAAATAATGTAATACATAATCCTAGAAAGTTTCCTTTTGCTATCAAGGACATGAAGACAACTGGAAAACCGGAATGAGATCTGAGGAAAAGGTGGCAGTCATATATCAGTGTTAATTTTCTGATTTGGATGGTTATATCATGGTTATGTTGGATAATTTCTTTATCGAAATTATACACTAGAGTATTCAGAGGTGAAGGGCATCAAACAATTATTTCCTAAAAAACAGTTAAGGGTAAAAATATTCTTTGTCCTATTTTTGTAACTTTTCTATAAGTTTGGAAGTATTCCAAAATATTTTTTTAAAGTTATGATTTTACCTTAATCAAGATATTTACAAAAGTCATATTTCTGAATGTTTTAATTAAAGTCCATCCATTGAGAATTCTCTCAATTCAAACTAAAAAGTCACTGTTATTAAAGAAGTTTAGTTCTAAAATCTGATTGTTTTCTAATGTGTTTTGCTACTGATGAAAGTATATGTCACCATCTATCATGGAGGCTTGATAAGGTTTGGCTGTGTCCGCACCCAAACCTCCCCTTGAACTGTAATAATCCCCACACGTCAAGGGCAGGGCCAGGTAGAGATAATTGAATCATGGGGGTGATTTCCTCCATACTGTTCTCCTGGTAGTGAATAAGTCTCACCTTAATCTGATGGTTTTATAAATGGGAGTTCCCCTGCACAAGCTCTCTTTCTTGCTGCCATGTAAGACTTGTCTTGCTTCCCCTTCACCCTCCGCAATGATTGTGAGGCCTCCCCAGCCATGTGGAACTGGGAGTCCATTAAGCCTCTTTTTCTTTATAAATTACCCAGTCTGAAGTATGTCTTTATTAGCAGCATGAAAACAAACTAATTCAAGGCTAATAATTCACTTGAAAAACAATTTATTGAGTCTCATGTATAGTGAGTATCTACATATAAAAGAATTTGATATTAAGGCAATTGCCTCTTTGAAATAACTATGTTTGAGGTAAGATTATCACTTTAACTGGAATTATTCAAAAAAGTAATTAATGTTTTCATTCCTTTTCTATTTTGTCAGTGTATTCAGAAATGTAAAGAAAACCATTCAGTTCAAAGTTCAAACACACACTAAGTACACACACAGACACACAGAATCATATGTGTCCATGACCCCAAAAACCGTAACAAGTCTATTCCTTGTAAAATAATCATGGCCTTTGCTAGAACTCCCAGACCACTATTGTGCTTGTCCATAAGTTGGAGTTAGAGATAGAGCAGATTCCCAGAGCCCTGTGGTTTTACAAGCCAGTGCCATCTGTTTACCATTGAACATTTCCTAAGGCCTACTTTCCACCGCTTTTAAGAGACTCCATCAAAGGTAATACCCAACTGCTCTTCTAAAATGCAAATGCTACAGATCATTCCACTTCAGCGAAATGTTTTGTTCTTGAGTCCCATGTTTTGAAAACTGCATAGCAAGGTCAGAAACAACCAAAAGGAAAAATTTCTAAGAAGCAAAAGTGGCAAAGTTTATGATTGCTCTCATTTATCCCTTCAGTGGATCTTTTTCTCCTATGTCACAAAAGCTCTGGCCAGCCATTCATCAGTAATTGTTAAGGTGTTACCTAATTAAACTTCATTTTAACCTCAAGTGCATTTGTATTTTAGTATGAGAGTCTACATCAACTAAAATCCCTTCTGACTCACAGAAATAAATGTCCTTTGGAGAAGTTTCAAGCATCATAATCATTGTTGAAAGAATATTTGGAGCAGAAACCTCCCGAGAAACCACATTCTGAAAACATGCCCCAGCCTGAGTTCATCTCACTTAGCTGGGAGGCCACAGGGCAGTGAAAGAAGAGGCCTCATTCTAGCATCTCAAGTAATTAGGGTCTAACAGCGGTTTTGTTAATTACTACGTGGCTATGGACAAATGATGTACATTTCTGAACATCAGTTGAGTTAAATGTATAATGAGGATAACAGTAGTTGTTTCTTAGGGTTATTGTTACAACTGAATATTATATTGCACATAAAGTGGCAGGTAGCAGGTGCTTCATAAATGACAGTTATTGGTGATAATGTTTGCTCTATTTGCATCTTCATAGTAAAACACAAAAATGTGATCTGCATCTTCATCGTTTTGGTTCTTTAAATAACTTTATTATTATTATTATTATTATTTAGAGATGGAGTCTCACTCTGTGACCCAGGCTGGAGTGCAGTGGTGCAATCATAGCACAATGCAGCCTCAAAATTGTGGGCTCAGATGATTCTCTCACCTCAGGCTCCAAAGTAGCTGGAACTACAGTCGAGTGCTACCACACACAACTAGTTTTAAATTTTTTTCTAGAGATGGGGGGCTCACTATGTTGCCCAGGCAGGTCTTGAAATCCTGCCCCCAGGCAATCCTCCCACCTTGGCCTCCTGAAGCACAGGGATTACAGGCTGAGCTACCATGCTTGGCCTAAATAACTTTCTTCTTTTATAATTTCTGTTTTTATTTTCATTTTTTATTTTAGGCTCAAGGGGTACATGTGCAGGTTTGTTACAGCAGTGAATTGCATGTCATGGGGGTTTGGTGTACAGACAATTTTGTCACCCAGGTAATCAGCATAATACCTAATAGGTAGTTTTTTAGTCCTCACTCCCCTTCCACCATCCCCTTTCAAGTAGGCCCCAGTGCTTATTCCTTTCTTTTTGTCCATGTGGACTCAGTGTTTAGCTCCCACTTATAAGTAAAAATATTCAGTATTTCATTTTCTGTTCCTGCGTCAGTTTTCTAAGAATAATGGCATCAAGCTCCAGTTATGTTGCTGCAAAGGATATAATCTCAATATTTTTATGACTGCATAGTGTTTCATGGTGTATATGTACCACATTTTCTTTAACCAGTCTGCAACTGATGGGCATCTAGGTTGATTCCATGTTTTTCGGTAATGTAAACAATGCTACAATGAACACACACATGCATGTGTCTTTCTGGTAGAATGATTTGTACTCCTTTGAGTATATACCCAATAATGGGATTGCTGGGTCAAATGGTAGTTTTAAGTTTTTTGAGGAATATCCAGACTGCTTTCCATGGTGGCTGAACTAATTTAAGCCTGTCATGGTTTAGTGTGTGAAAACCACCAGAAAGTTAGAAAACAAGGTAAGGACATTATCCTTCAAAAAACTAATAAATAAAAAAGCCACAGTTAAAATGTTTCTGGAGCACATTTCTTTATCAGGTTAACCAGTTTGCAAGCCAAGGAAAGCATAGAATTAATAACACTTTTCATCCTGAAAAACATCATTATGCCTAACTGTCATTGTGCCTAAGCACCAGGAAGGGTTGAACTAAGAAAGCAGTGTCAGGGTCAGGTGCTGTGGCAACAGAAAGAAAGAGCAATACAAAGAAAACTTGATCCTTACATTTTCATTAGGATCATCTCTACTTGCAAGTAAAGTCTATGTGAGCTTTCAATTTGTATAAACTGTTAGGTGTTGATATGGTTTGGCTGTGTCCCCACGCACATCTCATCTTGCATTGTAGTTCCCATAATCCCCATGTGTCACAGGAGGGACCAGGTGGAGATAATTGAATCATGGGAGCTGTTTCCCCCATCCTGTTCTCGTGATAGTGAGTGAGTTCTCATGAGATCTGATGGTTTTATAAGGGGTTCTTCCTGCCTCATTCTCTTTTTGTTTTCTGCCACCTGTGAACAAGTACTTGCTTCTCCTTCACCTTCTGCAATGATTGTAAGTTTCCGAGGCCTCCCAAGCCACATGGAACTGTGAGTCGATGAAACGTCTTTCCTTTGTAAATTACCCAGTCTCCTGTATTTTTTTATAGCAGTGTGAAAATGGATGAATACAGGTTCTTACAAGGAAAATGACTAGCATTAGAAAGATGAGGATTCTGGGATCTGAAATCTCTTCAGTGGAAGAGTGAGCAGAGTTTCCTTGGGCTTGGATTTGGCAAGAGGAAATTGGTCAAAAGCTTTGGATGACCTGCCAAACCTTAACTTGAGCCTGGTTTGAGGGGAAGGCAGTGCACAGACCATTGCAAGGCTAAGTGCATTGATTTAGTGTGAAGGTCTGTTGCCAGGCAAAGGTGAAAGAGGTCTCTTTTGTATATTTGTAATAGTAAAACTTGTGGGTTGGGCCTGGTGGTTGGAACTTACTTATCCCTTTGTACAACTGTTGACAATTCATGGAGTCTAATGCTGTTCTTTGGGGACTAGCAAGGCCTCTGACTTCTGTCTGTGGCCTTTTTGGCACAAGAATGACATGGTGGATGCTGAAAGCTGTGGTTTGGTTTTGGTGGCATCTTGGTCTAATAGTGTATCTTGGCCTAATGTGATACATCCTGAACTATTTGGTAATCTATTGAGTATGTTGTTCCAGAGGCAAGAGCTGGAGATTTCTTAGAAGTATTTGGAAACAATAAGTTTTTCCCTTGTAATTTGGTCTTGATGAAGTTTTAACTAATTAGGGAACAGTGGAAGCTTGTGAGGATCTAATGGAAACTTGTCCTATTCCAGATGTGATAGATTTTAGACTGTTGATTTGGGTTAATAAGTAAGATTTAGAAATAACTCTACACTATGATTTATCTTGGGGGCAAAGTTAGCATTCTAGCCTGTTTTTACTGTAGTGTGAAGCCAATGGTCAATTCAGGAGCTCTTCTTCCCCAACAAGTGATGCCTAGTGGGTTCCTGGCCCCCAGTGGCCAAGAGCTAAGGAAGCCTCAATCCTGTGTCTCATACTTTCCGATGTTTCAGCTTCGTCATCAGATTAGACTGGACTGGTGAATTTAGGAGGTCTTCAGGTAGATTAATAAAGTTCATAGAGATTAAATGCTCAAACTCTATGAATGGATACACATGTGCACTTGTATTTGAAATATGGGGAAAAAACATCACCAAAGACTCATGCCACTTTCAGGGTCTGTGTTCATTTGAAAATTGAATCAATGCTTGCCAGGGTGTCTCCATCATTCTTTTATCATTACCAGTGGCTGACGGTGGGGTCATGAGGGTGCTCCATTTGGGACCTGGTAATGGCAATCCAGGGATTACATACCCTTGTTACTATGTGGGATAGAATAATGATAGAACTTGTAGGTTATGTGATCAAATATAACCATATCCCTGGAGTAATGAGTCATCTTAGTGCTATAATTGTACAATTTCATGTTCAAGACATAGTATTGGTACTATCTAATAAGTGGTAAAGTTTTTACAAAGAAACTAAACATGGGATGCTGATATTTTTCCTGTAATAAAGTTTATCTGGAACCTCAAATTCCGAGTATTCTGTTAAGATATGTATGTACGTGTCTGTGTATGTGTATGTATACATATTAGGATATATATACACACACATATACATATATATACACACATACACTAGCAGACATATATAATCTTAGGAGTATATATATACACATATATATGCACATATATACACATATATATGCCTCTACCAGTTACCTTTCTCAAATATCACATTTCTGTTACAGTGAAATTTACCCACTTCTCAAAATATTTGTAACATAACTTCTTGGTGCCCTACTCAGATTCCTTTTACTGAGCCATTGTATTCACCCCTTAGATGCTGCAGGAGTTGGCTGCTAACAGCTTATACCACCATCCTCCCCAGAAGATGGCCATTTGATGACAGGAGCTGACTTAACTGGAGATGCACCATGCCAGGTTAACTCCACCCCACCACCACTCCTGGGTCGCCTCATAGTCAATGACTAACTGAAAAGGGGCCTAACAATCCATCCCTCTTGCTTCTGGACAGGACAATCTCTTGGTATGATTTATGCTTCAGAATATCCTGTGGGAAACTCCTGAACATGCTAGTCTAGCTTCTTTCCCCGGTCCACCTGTGGGAGGAAAAAACTGGTCTACCCTGCTCCACACGGTAATTTAGGAAGGTAATATATATAGCCTAGATACCTTGAGGGGATATTAACAGAGAAAGAAAAGAACACAACCAAATGAATTCATAATGACAACAGCAAAAACTTAATAGGCTCATGGAAGAAAAAGGTACTAACCACCAGGTGTAACAATTGAGTACAAGAATCTCTAGAGTCCTTTTCATCATTTTGTATCCTATTTCTAGAAAAGTGCTTGGATCATAATAAAAATTAAATGAAACAATGAATTAATTAACCAGATATCAACCTGTTGTATAGGAAAACTTGAAGAAATAGATGGAAAACCAGCATGCCAAATTGTTCCAGAAACATCTGAAATAAAATAGCTTAGGTGCTAAACAGCCCTGAGACAGAATTGGGAAAATAGAGTTTATTTTGAAAGAGAAGGGTGCAATTATAGTCATTAAGGCTCAACTAGTCAACTCATGTTATACAGTCATTCTTTTAGGCCTATTAAACAACATGGTTTTCAATGGGTATAGGCCTGTAAGATTCATGGTTATCAGATATTTTAATTGTTAGCAAGGAAAACTGTTTACTAAATAAAATCTCACTCATACATTCATCACAGTCCATAATCAGATAAGAACAGTTTTTATCGGTATGAGTTTGTTTGGTAAGTTAAAATTTGTGGCAGAATCAATCATTGAGAAAATGACGCGCTGCTGAATAATTTTTTTAACCTTTAAGTATGGATTATGCTTGTTTGTTTCCATATCAACCTTGGTAGATATTTTATTTCTCTAAGAAAATACAGACATACTTTTTTAATTTTTAAAAATTGATTTTTTAAATTTAATTTAAAATAAAGTATTTTTTAATTTTTAAAAATTTAATTTTAAAAAATTTTAAGTACACATGATGCTTGTCTGTTTTCATATCAACCTTGGCAAATATGTTATTTCTCTAAGAAAAGCAGATATACATAAATAAGCACTCTAAGCTAATTCAAATTCTTTAAAAATGTTGCAGAGAGCAATTTTGTTTCAAAGCTGAATTACTTAAAAACAAGACTGTCATGCTTTACCTACAGCAAGTGCTTGATATGGCTAACAAATTGTCCCAATGAGATGTAATGACATTAGTTATTACTTCACAAGTGAAATTAACATCTTTCATTGATTAGATGACCTCAATCTTTACCCTAATCACAGGTGTGGAAAGAGTACATTTTCTAGTATTATTTTACTTTTGCAGATATGCATTAGACTGAATAATTTAAAAATAATGCAAAACTAAAACTTTTATTCACTTATATATTTATTAGACATTTAAATATTACAGAAAAATATTTATTCTAATATTGACCTTCTCCTACTCCACTTCCACCCACTCCCCCAAAAAAGATACACTGTAAAGTTCAAGTTAATGTGCTGGTTATTACAATGGGTCAATATTGGTAGTTAGCTGAATTTAAGCATAATGGCACTGTCTATTGTAATATGTATATTTGTATTTTTGTATAGCCTATATATATTTATGTATACATATATACATACATATATGTAAATATACATACACACATATACACACATACGTATACATATATACACACAATATACAATGTAAATATATGTAAATTTTTATTTGTCAAAAATAAATAAAAATGAAATTTAAATAAAACATTTATAACTAATCAGAAGCATTTTTGTTGAGACCTAGAGTTTTACAGAACACAATCTGGAAATGATGTAAAGGAAAGAGTATATTCAGACCTTTAAATCTGTCTGATGCCAGCAGCCTCTCTTATCTCTTTAGCAATACATAGATCTCACAAAAACTCATAAATGTGAGTAAGGCCACTCAATATTTCAACAAAAAGCTACAGTGGCTAAGAGGTAGGGAGTGTTATGTAACCCTCAAAGCAATCACTTCCACTTCATTGAACCCCGTGTATTAACTGTCCTACCAGAAGATGAAAATCACTTGTGGAACTTTACAAAAAGACGTAAACAACCAGAAACCATCCTGTACCTATCAAGTCAGAATGCCTGTGGCTGGAACCCATTAATAAATCTTAAGCAAGGTTAAATGGCTTTTCTAAGAACCAAAATCAAAATTTTCACGTGGCTGTTGTTAACTCCTTCACCCATGCTCCCTCCATAAGAAGAGGCTCTCTTAAGGGTTAGGCAAGATCAGGGCATGTGTGATGGCCCCAGAAATTGGATCTGAGAGTCACAGTCCAAGGAAACTTGATACAATCTGGCGCAAAAATTGAATACAGTCAGCTCTCTGTATCCATGGGTTCCACATCCTGGGATTCAACCAACTACACAGTCCAATATTTGGGGATGTGGAACAATTCCCCAACCCCAATACAGAGAACCAGCTTTTTGCATCCACAGGTTCCAAAGGGCTGCCTAAGGGACTTGAGCATCCACAGATTTTGGCATCCATTGAGGTCCTGGAACCAGTCTGCCTTGGACACAAGGGGTGACTGTATGTTACATTCTTTGAAGGCTATGTGCTCGAGCAGGATAATCCTTCCCAGACTTATAGTCACAGAATATTATGTTCCTCATTTTTAATTAGAGGCCTGCAATTATCCCGATATTATAGAAGATCATTGTCCACATACAATAGAAGATGTCAACCAGCAACACCAGAGACAACGATAGAAAGCAAATGATTGTAAAGCTGTTGAAAGTACCTAGAACTATCTAGTCAAGTGAGCATAGTAAACTTTGCAGCTTCACTGTACAAGTCTTTGGTGGCTCTTTCAACGTGTCCCAGACAAGTTTCTGTTAGACCCTCCAAATCCATTTCCCATCCTTTTCCATCCTGCCTTCTCCCTTGGAAAGCTGACTTGTGTGGACAACAGAAGGGGCCCTAATGATGGTTTGACTTACAATATTTTGATTTTACAATAGCACAAAAGGATACGCACTCAGTAGAAATGTGGTTGGAATTTTGAATTGTGATCTTTTCCTGGGCTGGAGAAGTTGGGGAAGATACTCTGCAGCTGGGCAGTGGCCGGGAGCTGCAGCTGCCAGTCAGCCACGTACTCTTAAGGGTAGCAATCATGAGATAACACTATATTATAAAATAGAGATGAATATGCCCAACTGTAAGCTAATGTAAGTGTTCTGAGCATGTTTAAGGTAGACTAACCTATGATGTTCAGTAGGTTAGGTGTACTGAATATATTTTCAACTTATGATATTTTCAAGTTACTGTGGGTTTGTCAGGATGTAACCCCATTGTAAGTGGAGGAACATCTGCATATTAGTGGACATCATTGTCTTCTGGCTTCTGTTGGATTTGGTCAAAAAAGAGGAGGCAAGTGAATTTATTTGCCTCCAAAGCCATGTTCTTATGGGGTTGCCTCAGGCTGGCTGCATTCCTCAACCAAAAGTCATTGCTCCTTTCCATGTGTCCCTTTCTACAGACTCTTTTCAGGGTCCTGAAAAGTGATGTAGCCTCTTTTCTTGCTGTGCCCAACTTTTGCCACTGTCATTATCTCACATTACCCTGCACCAGCCCTTGATTCCCCCACACTATGCCCACACATTTGCAAATAGTTCCTTCATTAAAGCCTTCTGGAATGATCATCATTTAACTGTGTTACGTGTTTCCTGCTGGCTCACTGACTGATAGACAATACCATGCTTCTCTATGAAATTTTAAAAGTAGCTAACATTTACCCCTAAGCTCAGCTTCTAGGGTTATATTTGTATTTTTTTACAATTAAATGGATTTGATTTTGTTCCTTAAAACTCTGAACATATATGCAAACTGAAATTGAGTAGTGATCATTGGATACCAATGATTTTCTGATGCTTGCAGAAATTTAAATCGATTTATCTATCTTTTGGATTAAAAATAATTAACTCAGGGAGTCAGATAAAGCACCTAATACAATCCTTCAGCCTCACAGGTAGCAGTGTGAAGGCTGGATTAGAGGCAGAGAGAGGTAGAAGCAAGGAAAGAGATCCGTGGGGTAACAGTGAGGGCAATGGTAGTACCAGTGTGGTGATGTGCTGGGGCAGACTCAGGGAGAACACACTTTAGAGAGTAGGTAAGCTGATGGAGGTAAGATAAATCAAGAGGAAAACAAGTCAAAAGTTAGCACAAGTGCCAGTGACTTTAGACATTAGGATTTAAGTTCAAATGAAAATTTTTGGTTTATGCTAAAAAATGAAAATAATCCCAATGTATTCTACTTGAGAATTAGCCTTGTGATTGTCTCTGGAAAAAAAGTTTCTCTGGGAGTGGAAAAGGAAAAGATTTCCAAAATAAAAGAGTCTAGCAATCACAGATACAATATAAAGAACTCATTCCCCATTGATTTCTAACATACTATTTCCTTGTCAGTTATCTGAGCTGACCTTTTTGTTGAATTCGGCAAAAGGGACACTATTTGTTTCTATTAAAGGTAACGAGAGAAATGAAAAATAAATTTTGCCAACCGTTCAATGTACTGGCCTATCAAGTTTCAGATTTGGTTCAAACTTTTTTACCTAAGTTAAAACACAAAAGGAGAAACATTACTGGATGGACTAAGAGACTGATATGGAATAGCATACAGATATTGTGAACATAAAATAATTATTAAAAATGATTTTTATGAGTTATATATAAATAAGAAACATATGGATTACATTTCCAGAAAATACACTCAGGTCTGAAAATTTAAAAGAAAAAAAAAAGTAACCACCTTGGCAAAAAGCTGACAAGAGTTTGCCAAACCCCAACAGTTGGAAAAATAACTTGAAACATTTGAGGAACCAAAACATGGATGGGTTCGTCCTAGTTAAAAGGCCTTTTACGGTCAGATGAATGTGGGTAACAGTGGAGGAGGCAGGGTGGAAAAACAAATTATGAATAACACATGGTTTGGCATTTTTCCAGTCAATTTAACGGAAACTCAGATTAAAATATTCCACAGAATGTACCTGACTCAAATTTTCACACCAAACAAGTTCAACAATTCCCTGGGTTGTTGACTCAACTTGAAATACATTTTAACAATTTAGTATATCCAAATGCCTGGCATCTGACCCTGTCAAACATCAATTCTAGATTTAATGACCAGGATTTCAAAAAATCGAGAGAAAAGCATAAGGATGATCACATGAATAAAAATTCTGCAAAGTAGGGAATATTAAGAAGGAATATTAAGAATCCCAGCCACTAACCAACATTGGGGTGTATCACAAGTGAAATTCTAAGTATATAATTAAAAATTGTACCCATGGAGAAGAAAAATGTTCACAGGCTTCAGGCAATTTACAAATCTGGGCTAAAGAGCTCCTGGGTACATGTATAGTTGCAAATCAGAAACACAAAAGAGGCCACGCACAGTGGCTCACGACTTGAATCCCAGCACTTAGGGAGGCCAAGGCTGGCAGATTACCTAAGGTCAGGAGTTCGAGACCAGCCTGGCCAACATTGTGAAACTCTGTCTCTACTAAAAATACAAAAATTAGCTGGGTGTGGTTACGGGCACCTGTAATCCCAGCTACTCAGGAGGCTGAAGCAGGAGAATCGCTTGAACCAGGGGGCAGAGCTTGCAATGAGCTGAGACTGTGATCGTGCCACTGCACTCCAGCTTGGGCAAAAGAATGAGATTCCGTTCCCCGCTACTCCCTGCACCCCCACACCCCCCAAAAAAAAGAAATACAAAAGAGAAAAGTGATGGTTACTAGAGACTAATAATGATTTAAACTACTGAAGAAACAGTACAAAATAGAGGCTTTTGAGAAATGCTAAGAACAGTAAAAATTTATCATTCATTCAACAACTGTTTAAAGTCTAAGAAAGACTCAAGCAAAATAGAGGAGATACATCATTGATTTGTGTAAGTTTAAGAGCTGAGATTCAACAATCCGATGTATTATTTTTATTTTCTCTGTCAAAAGAGTAGCTTTCAAACAGATGATATGTTTAGTTAAAACTGAAGCCTCAAATCAGTGAGAAAATAGCAAGGATATTATTATTGTTTTTGTTTTGAGAAAGTCTTACTCTGTTGCCCAAGCTGGAGCGCAGTGGCACGATATCGGCTCACTGCAATCTCCGCCTCCCAGGCTCAAGCAATTCTCCTGACTCAGCCTCCCGAGTAGCTGGGATTACAGGCATGCAACCCCACGCACAGCTAAGTTTTGTATTTTTGGTAGAGACGGGGTCTCACCATGTTGACCAGGCTGGTCTCGAACTCCTGACCTCAAATGATCTGCCCGCCTCTGCCTCCCAAAATGCTGGGATTATAGGTGTAGATATTAATTTTTTAATGTGCTTTAGTGTCTGGGCCTGCTGAGTTAAATTGTAGGGACTTGAGCAAAATTGCAGAGAATAAGCCAAGTCTCTATAGGTAATCTTTGGTAATTCGTGGAAAATGTGAAAACTAAAAAATAATAACATATCATTTTGATTTTCAAAGTGGTTAAAAATGTAGAGTAGGGATTTCCACTTAAATGAGGTAATAAACTTATGTGGAGTACTTGCAGTATTTCAGTACATTAAGAAGAGTTCACATCTCTGGGAATTTAAGGATTTAACTTTAGTTCGACTTATTATAAATTACAAATTATTATAAATTTACGTAAATTATAAATTATTATAAATTTTCTAGGAGAGCTTGGTAAACTGTGTGTAGAAACTTTCTATCACTAGATAACTTCTCATATTCATGATTCTGGAAGGGAGGTAGAAAAAAAGGAACAAATATAGTAAGTATGTGGAATGTAATTAAGAGGGAAAAACTAATTTCAAATACACTCATAAGATGATTTGAATAAATAAGCTTTTAAATAATGGATTCAAAACAATCCATTGAAACGTTTATGAAAAGTACCTTTTAAAAACCAGAGTTTAAAAACCAGAGACTCCATATCAACCTCTTTCCCTTCTTAACTATGATTTTTCTATGCAAATATTCTTGGTATTGTGTCTACTACCTATGATCAGGGGTGATAAAAATGCACAGTAGGGCTGACCCCTTTTTGGGGAATGGCCAAATGTGTTCACAATGGCATTATTTAAGAAACTAACCATAGAATTCAAGCTCCACAGAGAGTCAAGTGTAGCAGAAGTATAGATTATAAAATGGGACATCACTTATTTATTTGTTTAGCATAAATAAAGCGAAGGCCTACGATGTACCAGAACCTGTCCTATCCACTAGAATACTGTGACAGTTTTATGTGTCAACTTGACTACAATCCCCAGTCTCCAGTTAGTCAATCAAACAGATGTAGGTGTTGTTATAAAGGCATTTTGTAGATGTGATTAACATCTGTAATTATGCTAGCCATCATGACTCATGCCTGTAATTCTAACACTTTGGGAGGCCAAGGCAGGAGGACTACTTGAGCCCAGGATTCAAGACCAGTCTGGGCAACATAGTGAGACCCCATCTCTTATCTTTCTGGTAAGATTCAGAAAAAATGAAGAACATGTTATTGGAAACTGGAGGAAAGGTACTTCTTGTTATACAGTGGCACCTTGTTAACTGAATTGTACCCTATAGTTGTGTGGAAAGCAAGACTTGTAAGCAATGAATTTGGATATATAACTGAGGAAATTCCAAGCAAAATGTTGAAAGTACAGCTCAATTGCTTCTTTCTGCTTATAGTAAAATGAGGGTGGAAAGAGGTAAAGTGAAAAAAAAGAACCATTAAGGAAAAAATAATCTGCATTTAATAACTGGGTAAATTCTCAGCCTGTCCAGATTGGAAACAAAAATCCTAAAATTTGGAGATTCACTCATTAGGAAAGAGTGCTGTGGATAGAAGATCAAAAGTGTGGCTGGACAACCTTTTGTTGGTACTAAGGAGATTAGGCATGTGACTCATGGATCTCCCAGGTCATCTCAGCAGAAGACAAAAACAGAGACAGGATTAACTAGGAAAGTTCTTTGGAGGATCCTTTGGTCTAACAGAAGGAATTCCATAACATACACAGGAAAGCCACAACATTTTTGAGAGTGTTATTGCAGCAAAAACACTATGAGCTTGTCTTGAAAGTGACAGAGACAGGCAAGAAGATTGTCAGACTTCCAAAACTCTAGAAGCAGATAACAGGACGCTGAAACTACTCAGTTTCAGGCATGCATTACCCTTCAATAAAAAGCAAGCACAACTTCGAAAGCAGAGGCCAGGGCCTTGAGCCACTGACAATAATTCCCAGGTTTTGAAACCCAACATAATTTGTCCCGCTGGATTTCAAAGTTGCTTGGAATCAGTAACCCCTTTCTTCCTTCCATTGTCTCCTTTTTGGGAAGGGAATTTCTATAACTTTTATACTGTCTGTCTCACCATTGTATTTTATGAATAGATAACTTGCTTTCTAGTTTTACAGGTCCACAGATGGTGAGGTTTTTTGTCTTTGGTTGAATTATACCCACAGTCTCATCTATTCCTGATTTAGATGATTAAGGTGATGAGGTTTGTGCTTTTAATCAGATATGTTTAAATGAAATTTTGGGCTTGAGTTGATGCTGTAACGGGTTGAGACTTTTTGAAATGATGAAATGGTTTGAGTGTATTTTGCATGTGAGATGGACATCAAACTTTGGAGGCCAGAGGATAAACTAGTAGATTGAATGGTGGTCCTCAAAGGAATCAAGAACCTGTAAATGTTGCCTTATTTGGTGTGGGGGTAGGAGGGAAGGTACTTGCAATGTATTAATTTAAGGGTCTTGAGATAAAGAGATTATCCTAGATTATTTGTTTGGGTCCTAAATACCATCACGTGCATCCTCATAAGGAGATAGAGAAAGATATGACAAGAGAAGGCAATGTGACTGTGAAGGGAAATAATGGATTGATGCAGCTACAAGTCAAGAGGTGCCTGTCACCACCAGGAAGAGAAGGAATATTTATTAGATTCTGCCCCGAAGCCTCCTGAGGGAGCATAGCCCTGCTGATGACTTGCTGTTGGCCTAAAGATACTAATTTTGAATGCTTGGCCTCCAGTACTAGAAGAGAACAAATTTCTTTTTTTTTTTAAAGCCATCAAGTACGTGATAATTTGTTAAAGAAGACATGGAAAATTAATACAGGCACAAAGAAAAGAAAGGAATCCCTTCACAGAGATTATCACAGCCTTGTAGGGTTCAGAGACATGTCAGAAATAATTAAAATCCTTTACAAAAACAACAGTGTACAAAAAAGGAAAGGCTGCTTTCTCCTTGAGTCAAGGTCATGTCACAAAAATTTTTTCAGCTGTACTTGCAGAATAAATTCATCTTATCCAGATAAGTAAGAGAAAGAAGATGATTAGACAGAAAGTACAAAGGTGCAGAGGCAATGAAATAGTACTTGATGTTCACAGTGTGGAACAGGATCCTATTTGAGTGGAGTAGGGGATAAGCGAAAGGAAGGCTAGTAGTGAAGCTTAAGAGGTAATCTGGGATCTTATTGTAGATGACTTTTTGTGTGGTCCTAAGGAAGTTGGACTTATATGTAAGAAATGGGGAACCCTCAAGATCTTTAATGCAGTAAGCCAATAGGGGTTCATGAGATATGATTTTGTTTAGACGTTATAGTGTTCACCTTAGAAGAAGACATATAGAGAAGAAACTAGTGTGGGGTCAGACAGAGACCAGGAGACCAGTTAAAAAACCAATGGCAACACCCCAGGGGAGATTATAAGACAGAGGTGACAGAAAGAATAAAACAGCCAGGACTTGCTGATCAATTATATGTCAGGAATGAGAAGGAATCCAAGGCTGCTTAATTCAGCAGATGAATGAATACTAATGTCATTAACTGAAAAAAGAATGATAGGGGGGACTTGTTGGCTCTTTGTACAATTCATCCATTCACTTGATAAATATTTCTATCTACCTACTTTGTCCAAGCTCTGGGTTACTGTTGTTCAGCTTGGAGTGATTCCAGGACCAGAAGGAGGTCAAGCAATACAAGGAGGGTGAGGAGAAAAACAAGTCACTCTCGAAGTGTTAAACTTTAGTGTTTTTTTGTTGTGTCTTGTTTTGTTTTCTGACTGGGCAGGCAGCATGGAATGGAGAGAGAGTGGGTGAAGAGGTTGTAGTCTGGACTCAGGAGGATGGTAAACATGGAAGTGAAAAATGTGAAATTGTTAAAATAAGTTGTAAATCAGTTAACAATACCAATGTTAATATTGCCTTGAACAGAAATGAAAAATGTAACCTTTTAATGATTGATTGACTCTGAAATGCTTTGGATTTAAATACAGATAGCATGCCATATGCATTTCCTCCAATGGATACTCCATAGAATTGCTATGGTGTAATTCTATGGCAGAGCAATTTCTAATTATCAAAGGCCTACAATGTACTGGGTACTAATGTAAAAATGACTTCTACTCCACCCAACATTGCAGCAAAGGAACTCTTATTGTAATAAATATGAAAACTGGTAATTTTCTCATTTTAATAAATGACAAAAATATTATTTTAGATATTTTAATAGATGAAGAATTTTACTGGCAGAATTGAGATTCAAACCAAACATGAGACTCTTCAACCCCAAAGTCATGCTATTCCTAGCAAAACAAGCTACCTCATAAACATGCTGCTTAAAATCCCTAAATAATCAACACATTTTTGTTTGTTTTGACCAAGATTTAGTTCTTTGGGGAACATTTTTTTCTATTATAATGAAAGCTTAGCATATTTTATAGGTATTGTCTTTGGTTTAAAGCAGGTAGCTAAGAGAGTACATACACACTTCAACTAGAGATGTTACATCTTTGGAATTCAAAGTGCCTTTATTTGTTTTTAACCATGGTATACAATTGACCATCATATTCAAGCTAAATAAAAACTCATAACATTGAATTATATGCATGTTTTATGAATAAATTCTTTATGATTTTTGCTGTTCTTTAATCATATGAGATTGATCACAGGTATTAATTGTCTTTCTTTCTCAAGAACATACTGAAATGAATCATTAACCAATTTATTCCGTTACTCCCAGACTATCCTTCCTTTTATTCTCCTCTCACCTCAGACCTCGAATTTTCTTCACTCTCAGCCAATACCCTTGCTCCCTGTTATTGCAAAAACAGGACTTCTGCAAACTACTGTTTTTTTTTCCAAAATTTTTATTTATCTATGTTGGGTATATATGGGGAAAAGAAATGAGTGGGAAGGGTATATAAGATCAGACTTTGGCTACCATGAGAAGTAACTGGGTGATGACTAAAACTGATAAATCAAGAAAGAGCATTATAAATATACACCCTATAATATGAAAATAAATATCAAAAGAAAGAGCTAAAGCACTTTGAAAATGGAAATGTTGCTTCTGAGGAATAAAACTAGTGGGTCTGGAGTTGCCTGGGGACATTATTTTTTCACCTTAAGCCTCTTAGCATTTTTTTTAAATTCTAGGTGATAAAAATACAATTAACAAAATTATAAAATTGAAGGCTGGAAAAAATATGTAAAAACTATCATTGCTTAACAACTAAAGTGTTATTCTAGGTAATTACCATGTTTTCCTCAACTTTTTCCCATGTTAGATAACTCATAATTTACCACTGAATCTTTAAGATAAACAATTTCTTTTGTAATTTATTCTATTTTTGAAAATATTTTAAGGGTTTTTAAAAAGAAATAACTCAGTGGTGGCAAAAGGGAAAAGCACATACATTTCTACGTTTATATATATTAAATCTTACTACTGGCCAGGATAAAAGGTTATTCCCTGCTGGCCCTACTATTGAACTCAATACAAAATGAGAGAGTATAAAAATGTTTTCCAGGACTAAAGGAGCTGCTGACTTTATCAGCAAATTTAATATGCCAAAGAAAGTGCATATCAAGGAGGGTTGTCAGCACAAAAACAGTGGGTGAGCTGGGGAGATAAAAGACCCAGTTTCTTATCTTCAAGGCTAATGACTAGACCTTAGACCATGAAAATTCACCAAGGTAATAAGAATCTCTGAGAATTTTTGGTGAACAGTAAGCTCACCTGAAAATACAGCCCACTCACACCTCGAAATGATAACCCATCAAAATTAAGAGTTGTCCTTGATAAGGGTAGCTTCAAAGTACAATAAAACAGCTAGATGTCTTAGTCTCTTTCAAGTTAATGTCATACTGTCTAAATCCAAGAATCAAAAGTGAAGATATTTCTCTTTCACAGACCTTGCCCTCTATTCTTTTCCTAGATCATTCTAAGACAGTGCTTGAATGTAAAGCTAATTACTCAAGCTATAAATGAAATGACTCAAGTTGACTTTAGTTTTCTTACAGGTACAATGTTGTAATAAGGGATTATTTCCTAATCAACAGCTTGATGCTCAATCTGTAAATAAAATAATCACAGCCTCTCTATAAAATTATTTGTCATTAAAGCATAAACTTATACACTGTATAGTATAAAGGTTTTTACATATATAGAAGCTAATATACTTGAACAAATGCAATAATAAGACACAAATGTGATTGAAAGTATAACTGGTAGAAGGACTTGTAGCTAAAAATTAACAATAAAGGATCTTCCTGAGGGGAAGCAAAATTGTACAGTAAAAAAGGAACAGTATTTGGAATCAAGAAACTTAGATATTAGTCCTAGCTCTCCTACATACCAACTCTTTGCCTTTACCCAAGTCAGACATCATTTTCAAACCTAAATTTCCCTGTATTAGTCATTTCTCATGCTGCTATAAAGAACTGCCCAATGCCACTGCACTCCAGTCTGGACGACAGTGAGACCCCGTCTCAAAAAAAAAAAAAAGAACTGCCCAAGACTGGGTAATTTAATTGATGAAGAAAAGAGGTTTCATTGACTCACAGTCCTTCATGGTTGGGGAGGCCTCAGGAAACTCACAATCGTGGTGAAAAGGAAGGAAACACCTTCTTCACATGGTGGCAGGAGAGAAAAGTGCTGAGAAAAGGGGGAAAAGCTTCTTATAAAACCATCAGATCTCATAAGAACTAACTCACTATCACGAGAACAGCATGGGGGTAACTGCCTCCATGACTCAATTACCACCAGCTGGGTTCCTCCCACAACACGTGGGGATTAGGGGAACTAATTTCAAGATGAGATTTGGGTGAGGACACAGCCAAGCCATATCAGTATTTTTAAGCAAAATACAATTAATAATGTCCTCCTCATAGGTCTCTTAAGGGATTAAATACACTCATCTATTTAAAGTGACTACTATAGTGACTGTCACATAGTAAGTGCTCAATAGACATTTGACTGTTGATGTTAGCACAGAATAAAAGAACATGTCCACAAGGGTAAGTAGCAAAGCTTTATACAATATATTCTACATTGTTATTATTGATTATTAACAGAATGTTTGAAAACAAGTACCAAAGAGAACCCACACCAAGGAAGCTGCAAGGCTCTCGAGAGGTCATCCAAAGTCAAGGATCTAGGCAAAAGGGTCTTAAATATTGGTGCCTGTCAGAAAGAAGACAGTGCCAATGATGTAGCTGTGTGTGACCTTCTGCCAGGGCTCTGAGTAACTGGCAGAGCACAGAGCCTATGACTCATTATAAGTCAAATTGCTGTAAGTGGGAACCACCTGTAGTTAAGACAAGCGTCTCATTGAATTTATTAGAGCACGAGAAAACTCATTTAAGAGTGATCTCTTTGATGCAAAGTACATAGTCCTCAACTCTTGCTTTCAGTACTTTCTAGGAATTCTCTCTTACCACACCTGTATCTGGTAAAATCTTCTCTTCCAAGCCTCCTCTTTGGAGAAAACTGAGATCTGGAATCCGAGACACATATGGTCACCCTATATTTAGATTATGTACACTTGCCTTCTATACAACATTGTAGATGATAGATTGTGCTTAAAAAATAGAAATTAAAAAAGGGAACCATTTCCCATCAATGTCATGTATAAATCATAAACGAGGGAGCCTTATCCTACCTACTTAGCCTGAGTTCTGTCCCATGTATAGGCACTCAAACTTGGTTTAGAAAACCAAACTTTCCAAAATAGCATCACAATCCACAAAATCTATTTCTCTTTCCCTTCAACTTGTCCAGGGTAGTTTTCACATTTTAACATTAAAGTTAAATCCTGTCTGGATATTGCCACACATTACTTGACAATTTTCTGTCTCTTCTCTTTTCATTATTAAAGCTTTAAAAGCTCACTAGTTCTTTCCAATTGGTTCCTTTCAGTCCCTCCACTTGGGTCTGAATCAAGCCTTCATTTTCCCTCATTTTATTTTCATTTATTTACATTTCAATTTCATTAAAAAGCCTTCTGGGCCCCTCATAACTCTCCTTTGTTTTTATTCCTTCCTAAATTTCCAGCAGCATTAGCCCCCTCATTTTCTCCATGTGTTTTTCTCATGATTTGACTAAGGTTTTTCGAAGGAAGACAGTAGAGATGAAGTGTCATTTTCATCATATCATATGATGGGTGCATACTATCCACATTAGTTATCAGTGATGTAGTTAATCTCAATCCCCTGGCAAGGTGATGTTGGCAGGTTTTTTTTATTGTAGACACTTTTCTCCCCTTCCACACTGTATTCATTGGAAGCAAGTTATTAAATGTAACCCATTTTCAAGGGACAGAGAGCTAAGCTCCAACTCCTTAAGAAAAGGAGTGTTAACATGTTGTATAATATTCTTCTATATGGGAGATTTATATCTTTTCTTTCTTTTATTTGTTTAATAATGTGTTCATATCAACATGGACTTATAGGTGTTTATTTTTTACTTTTTGCTTTGAGTTACAATCCTATACTACATCATTTATTTTGCTCTTCAAATTGTTCCCTCTTTGGCCATTAGAAGCTTTTTCAGGATAGCTTCTATATTAAAGTTCATAATAATTTCTCCCATTTTATTACCTTGAACAAAATAAGAAAAAGCATACAAGCTGGGCTGTTTTACCTCTATGTCAAAATTCAATATATTTATCAACATATTTTATCAATTTTGCATTCATCATCTTCCCTCTGTGCTGACCTTCCTTCTTGCTAAATTTTATTTTTTAACAATTCCTTTATAAAGGCCTACTAATTGATGGTAAAAATTTCTTAGTTCTGAACAATTTTTAAAGAATATTTTGTCTTCATTTTTGAAAAATAATATAGCTGGGTATAAAAATTTAAGTTTAAATTTTCAGTCATTTAAAGATATGAATCTACTGTTTTCTGTTATCTACTTTTGCTGACAACAAAATGTGCCTAAAATGTATTAATCTGGGTTTCCCTTCAATCTAGAAGCCATTAAGATAAATGAATTATACCTCTTCTTAGTAAAATTCAACACAATGAGTCTAAATTAAAATTATTTTTTATTAATTCATTTTGCATTCAGAGTGAAGTTTTTATCTAACAAATTCTGGAAAATTATCAAGTATTTTCTATTAGTGTACTGCTTTTCTATCATTCCTTTCAATCCCTTATTCTGTTGTTACCCTCTTTATTAACCTATACACCTTTTACCTGGCCTTTTGTGTCTCTATTATGAAGAACTTTAGATGAAGGTACCTTCCTCCAAATCACTAATTCCCTTCAACTGTATGCACCATTTATGGAATCCATGAAAAGAGTTTTATATTTTTAAAATATACTTTTTTACTTTCAAGATTTCGACTTTATTTCTTTTTATACCTCCTCTTACTGTTTTTAAATTTTTTTTATTTTTTGAGACAGAGTCTCACCCTGTCACCCAGGCTGGAGTGCAGTGGCACAGTCTCGGCTCACTACAAGCTCCGCCTCCCGGGTTCTCGCCATTCTCCTGCCTCAGCCTCCCAAGTAGCTGGGACTACAGGCATCTGCCACCATGCCTGGCTAATGTTTTGTATTTTTTGTAGAGACGAGGTTCACCATGTTAGCCAGGATGGCCTCGATCTCCTGACCTCGTGATCCGCCCGTCTCGGCCTCCCAAAGTGCTGGGATATTACAGGCATGAGCCACCATGCCGGGCCCTCTTACTTTTTGTTTTACCTTAATTTTACCTAATATTCTATTCTTTTTAATCCAACTTATTTCTTCATTTATCTCTTCAAACATCCTCAGAAACTTTACTTAAAATTTTTGTCAACCTCCACTGAAATTATATTTATATTTTGGATTTGGATTTTGTTGGCTGTAATTTTAGCATTTGACTTCTGTGTAATATCATTTGTGCACTCGGATGGGCACTTTTTTTTTTTAAGTTTTCCTCTGTACTTACCCATCTCTGTTTAGCAGTAATTAGCTCTAACAGCCTAATACTTCATGATTTCAGTGCTCCTGCCAGAGGAGACACTAGGGATATCACAGATGTATTCACTGGTCTACTAGGTTTCTTGGTTCAGTTTATGGTTTCTGAGCTTGGTTGTTACTGACCCGGACCATAGCCTGCTACAAAACATTGTTGCAGGTAACAGTTAGTTGCCATTTTCCTAAGCCTGTTACTATATACAATCTAGGGATGGGGTAAGATTTAAGTTTGAGCTTTAAGTAATGAGACAGACTTCGGGTCTCCATTTATTGTGATAGAGTCCTTTTTTGTTCGTTTGTTTGTTTTTGTCTCTATTCGCACGCAGGGGCCAAACACTTAGATGCCACTGCCTGCTTATCACAGAGTCCAGAAAGCCTCTGACCTCATAACTTTGAGTTTCTGTTTCTGATCTAAAGAGACAGGCTTTAGAGAATGCGTTTTTCTATTTTTCTCTTTTCATATTTTATGTTACCCATATTCATTGCATGTTTGAGTAGAGGGATGTAAACAAGCATAAATATACATTTAAAACGTAAGTTTATATGTTTTTAATTGTAACTTAGATGTAAAAGTATAAACTTTATGTGCTTTGTGGATCCTAGCTGTTCATATCTAATCTTGTAAAAATATTTACAGTCTATTTTTTTCTAAGTAAAAGAATAATTGGACTGGGTACCATGGCTCACACTATAATCTCAGCACATTGGGAGTCCAAGGCAAAAAAAATAGGCAGATGTGGTGGCATTGCTTGTAGTCCCAGCTATTCTGGAGGCTAAGGTGGGAGGATCACTTGAGCTCAGGAGGTTGAAGCTGCAGTGAGCTGTAATTGGACCACTGCACTCCAGCCTGAGTAATAGAGTGAGACCTTGTCTCAGAAAAAAAGAAAAAGGATCATTGAACCAATATTAAGTTCTAGACTATTTTTCTACATCCAATAGCAGCAGCAACATATAATGGGTACACATACTGACTGGGCTAAGCATTGCGCAGAAGACATTTGCTAGGTTTAGAGATATGTGGGAATAGTAAATTATCACAGTCTTTTCCCTTTCTGAACCAACTTAGAAACAGGATACGGATCAAAATATAATCGGTAAAGCTTAATTGAAGGATGGCTTTAACTTGATTCTCTATCCTTCTGACTTCCTTGGTCAGCCTTGGGACCTGCTATGGGAAGAGCAAGACATTTAGCAGGTCTGCTACATGAACCTTTAAGCACAGAGGATCCATCCCACCCTCCATCCACCTGGACACACAAAAAGGCCACACATGCTCAATGATTTTTGCCATATTAATTACATTCCACTGGGAAATGTAGGCCAACATTTGTCTACCTTTTCATTTCACCAATCATTTCACCAAAGTGGAAAAAGTTGATCCACTTTTTCCCTGGGGAGAAGTCAGTAAGAGATGAAAACAAAGTAACAGCATCCTTCTATTTACTAATGTATAAGCTAATTACCTGGAAGTTTTGTGAAAATGCAAATCCAGTAGGTCTGGGGTCTAGCCTGAAATTTTGCATTTCTAACCAGCTCTAAGTCATGCAGATGCTGGTTTTGAGTAGCGAGTTTCCAGAGCAAGATTTGTGAAGCTTTTTCAGGAGAGCCCCAAGATTTAAAAAAAAAAAAAAAAAAGTTCTTATAACAACACAAAGATATTACAGTGGAGTTTCCTGGAGAGTACATGTGATGTTAAAATGATTAAATACGGGATAAGCTATTAAAATCCAGCTGTCTTCTATAAAGAAACTTGTCAATATATCAAACAACACGATTTGTTTCACTAATTCTTTTTGGGTTTGGAGAATATAATTATTTGCCATAAAAGTGTTACCTACATTAGCATAAATAGTTGTGGTGTTGTTATTAACAAATATTTATTTTTTCAGTTGTAATTTCTAGTGCGGTAAATATTAGCAGATATAACCTACATAAACTAAAGTTCTGGGGGTCCTTGAGAGTTTTTAAAGGCATAAAAGTGTCCCAAAATATTTGAGATTCACTGCTTTTTAGAGGATGGAAGTTTATTTCTCCTTGGTCAATAGACATATAAAGAAAGAGAAAATATGCTCTCCTACTCTTACAGATATGTCAAGAAAATATTGAGAACCCACATGTTTTAAAATACCACCTTAGCTCAACGTACTTGTGGACATTTTTGAAGGGAAAAAAATTTTGGCTGTGTCTTATGCTCTTTTTAATGGAATGTCAATAAACATTCAGCGAGTTCCTATTCAAGTTCCTTAATATTGGGAAATGGCAGAACAGGAAAACAAGTGAGTCTTAATCCCAAAATATGCTGCATTGCCACAAAAGTAGATGAGTCAATTTATCCTTGGCTTCCATAAATCCTGGTGTTTTCTTACCCATCTCATGGATGAATATTTGGGAAAGTATTTTCTTCTAACATAGGCCAGTATTTTCTTTATTAAACATATTATTTCTCTTCTATGAGTTTCTTCCCGTCAAAAGAACACATGTGGGGCAGTAAGTCAAACAATGCATTTGTTGATCTCACATGTGGCAAAAACTATAAAATATTTCTGGAAGTCTAAAAGTAACATTTACTATAGGTATGCCTAGTTTAGCTGCCTACAACTTGCCTTCACCAACTGTAGTTTCTTGAAATGTTTGCACTCTTGACTCTCTCTCTTCAACCTCATTTTAACAGAACCTCACAGATGTGGTTTTTTTGTGTGTAATAACACATTTGGCCATTTTACAACTTCTCCCAAGCATTTATTGATGAATGAATTCTGCAATGGATGAACTGCCTGGAGGCGCTATCTAAGTTCTTCAGGAAACCACTCAGAGACTGAAATGTGAATACCGTATACACTAATCCTAAGGGTCAAATGTTACATTATGTGATGGGAAAGATGAGAATCATTGACTTTTCCCTCAAGTTAAAAGCAATCATTACCATTTGTTACTACCTGTATTAGTCCGTTCTCACACTGCTATAAAGATATTACCTGAGACTGGGTATTTTATGAAGGAAAGAGGTTTAATTGACTCACAGTTCCACATGGCTGGGGAGGCCTCAAGGAAACTTGCAGTCACAAGTTTGCAGTCACAAGAAGGCCCATCTTTCATGGCAGCAGGAGAGAGAAACAGCAAAGGAAGGCACACACTTCTAAACCATCAGATCTTGTGAGAACTCACTCACTATCAAGAGAACAGCATGAAGGAAACTGCACCATGATCCAATCACCTCCCACTAAGTCCCTCCCTCCACACATGGGGATTACAATTCAAGATTTGGATGGAGCACAGTCAAACCATATCATTACCTGAGTTTTCTTTGAGGTGTGGAACTCTAGAACACAAAAGTTTCTATTAAACTCAGTTATAGATAGTCATGATTACTTTCTTAAGCTATAATTCTTTTTCTTTAAGTTAAACCAGTATTACATATATATATATATGTTATATATATATTCTCTCTCCCCACCTAGACTCTATGGGACTACATGAGATTGATTTAATTGAAAATCATTAAGCCAATGTTTGTCAAAAAACTGTAAAGTCCGATGTTGTGCTAGGCACTGGAGGCATGTGTAGATGGAGTCCTCATGCTCTGTGTGATGGCAGCCTGGCATGTGACAGGAGCAACAGAAAAATAAGCACACAAATGGCTTTAACACTATCAGGGACTATAAATACAAAAGGACATGAATGGAAAGGATGCACTGCTTTTTAAAATTTTTCTCTATATGTAGTCCACATAGAAGTCGTGCATCTTTATACACCTTTTTGGATTTTCCACTTACTTGCATCAGACTTTTCTCCAGTCTTAGTAACTGGAATGTCTTAAACTTCTTTATTCCTCACAGCCTTAGTGATTCTCTTCCAAAAACTTCTATCAGAACAACGCCAGAGGTAATCTCTGAGACAAAATTTAAGTGAATATGAAAGAGTTAAAACCCTTAACTGCTATAGTGGGTAATTTAAAATAACAATAATACATTTATTATTTATTTGCCATGTACTAGGTATTTCACACATGTTCAAATTCTTAACCTTGCTCACCTTCGTAAAAACCCCATGAGGCATGTGTTATAACTGTCACTCTTTTGCAGATGAGGAAAAAAGTACACAAAGTATCTAAATAACTTCCCCAGGATCCCAGATAGTGCCTAGGCTAGGACATAAACTCAGGCATTTTGGCTGCTTGTTTCCGCAAGGTGTGCTCAACCATACAGAAAGTTAAAACATAGTGAATATTCTCCTTCCACGCCTTGTTGTTTGGTAGAATAATTTTGTTATGATGTTCAGCTAGGCAGTTAGCTCTCACTGTTTAAGAGCCATGATTTTCTATACTGCAAGGTCACGCACTGAGATGAGGAAGGCTAGCCAAACATTTCTTCAGAATAAACACTGGAGGAAGGTTAATGTCCTTACATTCCAGGATTTTACAGATAATTATGGTATTTAGTAAGACTAAGCAAGCTTAGAATGATAGAATTACTGTGGAAATCTTGGTTTTGATTAATTATGAATGTAAAAATTTTATATTTAGTATACCCACCCCGAAAAAAGGCATTGACAATTTTTACATAGACCAGCAGGTAAGTGACATTCATAGGTAAGTGACAACAGAAAAACAGGAGCTACAATAATAGAATAAATGTTGCACACTTATTAGTTACCTGAGACTACAATTTTTAGGAATAATGTAAGAGATAAGCTTGTTAGTTAACATTACACCAATAACTACACACAGTTTTAGCTCAATCTGTTAATATTAAGTATTCATTCTTATGCTCTTTGATACCAAAAATATTTAGATTATCTAATATATGCAAAGGACTGAGCTAGGGGCTAGACATAACATGGTCAGGACAAAGTAGTATATTAAGCAGGTTATTTCTGCTTTAGGTGACAGAATCCCTAATTAAACTTGCTTAAACAAAAGTAAGAATATTATTCACATTACTGGATTTGAGGATTCTGATTATTTATTGTCCCCTTTTTCTCTCCTCCCTTTTCTACTTTCTCCTGCCTTCTCCCTTTCTCATCTCTGTTCAACTTCGTTCTTAGACTTTTCCCATTTGGTGGGATCTCTGAGATAAAATGGCAACCAGTAGAGACTGGCTAGTTGTTCCCCCTCTTTATTCTTCTTGGCTCACTACTGGTTTGTATTTTTCAGCTTCCCACTCCGATCTTTACATCTGAGTGGGGTCATAAGGCTATTACTGCCATATGGACTATATTTCTGCCAATGGACCAGAAGTATGCTACTTCCAGGAAGAGGCAAGCAAGGGAGAGTGTGTCTTCTCTACTGTCTCTTTCTCTTTCTTCCCTTTCTGCATCAGCCTTGGAAGCAGCTAGGGGGAAGGACTAGAGGATGGAGCAAGCTTGAGCTCCTACTGCATGGATCACTACTGTGCTGGCCATCAACCCACAAGGGACAGTGACAGGAGCAAAGAATACACTTTATGTGAAACCACTGAGAATTGAAAGGTATTTGGTACAGCAGTTCAACTTCCCTTCTTAATACGTGATCCTTAGATTTTCTGATCCCAGAGAAAAAGTGCTTTCGGCTAATGGTTTGAGCAAATGTCCAGTGGGCAGAGCTCTTCCCTGAACCATCAGCTCTGGCCAGATGTACGGGCACTCTGACTTGTCAGGCTTGGTATCCAGTATCCGGATCTGAAGAAAAGCAGTCAGCTTTATTCAAACACATAGACTGACTTTCCTTGGAAAGGTGTGCTTTTATTGTTAGAAAAAAGGATGGTAACGAAGAGCAACAGGAAAAATATCAGTAAGCACCCACATACATAATTTTTTAAAATAGTTAACGTATGTGTTTTGCATATTTTACATGTGTCCAGGCATGCCTCCAATTTGCTAGTTACTGAACTAGAAACTGGAGATACCATGGTGAGGAAGACAAGCACGGTCTCTGGTTTCATAAAATATACATTCTATGGCAAAGACGGAAAGAAAAAGAGGAAGAAAAGAAAAGAATGTGGAAAGAAGAAAGAGACGTTAGCCAAAAATAATTCTGAGACATTATTATCCTTAGCATGCAAAAAGTTTACCCATGTAGGAGGGACCCAACCATTAGACTCCCACCAACAACCAAAAGCAAAAGTGAAATTTTTGATAGAAAAGAGGGAAAAAAAATCTCATAATCTCAAGACATTGTTTTGCATTTTTTGGAAGGTAAACTGGTTGGCTGGAAGCTAGCAGAGACTCTAATCAGGTTACTTTGCTGTTTAATGCTCTGAATACCAGCAATTTGTTCAAGTTATTTATGGATTATCTGAAACTTCTGTGGAGTTTAGATATATAACACACGTAAGAGACTTTCTCTGTGTCATACTGGCCAGTTTCCCTATGTTAATGCCTCTACCTTTCTTAGATTCAATCTGCACCATTTTCCTCAATTGAATTTTCTAAAAGAAAGGAAGACACCTACTAAGCTAATAGATGAATGAAATAATTGCTTATATGATTAATGCTTATCAGAAATAAATGTGAGTCTGAGGTGCAAAAAAACATGCTAGAGATTATATAGTTAATTATAAATATAAATTTAGTAATTTATAGCCAACTATTGGTAATGAATTATATGTCACAAGTCAGAATAACTTTTTCAGGTGCCGTTCAAAATTCACCTGCAACATTTGGAACCAAAATGACATGGGCCATCGAGGGTCTGATAAACTTTCTGGGCAGATCTGGTGGGGATTTATCTGAGAAGATGATTTTGAACAAGGGCTTGAGTCTCACAAATGAGGGTCCCACAACTGAATCCTTTCCTCTCCACCCCCATTCTGAAAAGATTCTGATGTTCCACCTCCTTGAAGGATGGGGGAGTCTTGTTTTATCACGAACATAAACTGGAAAGGGTACAGAGGGATTGGAAGAGGGTCCTGAAATGAGAAAAAGAGAGGAGCAAAAGTGGTAGTCTGGCTCTTGGAAAGAACCACACTAGAAGCGATGGGCAAGAGTTAGTTCCCCGAACTGTAAATCAGTCAAAGCCCACTTCCTCTTTTCCTGCCGCCTCAAGCTCATGTGCTCATATTTTCAAAGGTCAGAGGTGTCAATCTTTTTGGGACCCTGGGGCATTTGGGACCCTGCGACACAGTGGTGAAACAGAAGTTTCCAACAGGTCCAGGTTGGGTCAGCTGGAAGGAGAAAAGGGGGAGAGTTGATGGTGAGTCCCTGGAAGAGGGTTCCTTCCTGGGACTTAGAGTCAAATCTTCATTCAGCCAGTGACAGTGCATTGTCACTTCCTGTTTCCAACTTGATTTAAAACAGTAAGAAGCAGAGATGTAGGAAGAGCAACATCTCCTAAGTCAAATAAAAAAGTGAGAAAAAACTGTAATGTATTTACTTGAACCCAGGTCTGGGAGTGTAACACAGGTAACTACTCTTCCACCTGTTAGTCCCTGACTAGGAAAGGTGTGTATGAGAGAGGTATGTGATAGTGTATGGAGAGTCTGAAAACAGATACTGTATATTTTCTTCCACTGACCACATAAGCAACTTGCAATGACCCCAACATCATGGGTAGGAGATAATTACATTTATCAAGAAGCTACAGTTTCCATTTCCCTACTTGCCAGGGGTGAGACTGTAACCAACTGATATTTATCAGCTTTGTGTGAACTTACTGCAAGTTCTTGCCTTATTTACCAGAAGAATATATTCAACATGGAGAGACCAAATAGTTTTGAGGAAGATGGTAATATTCTAGAGCTTGAGCAAGGCAATGTTAAGATACAACCTTAACTGTAAAAAAACATGCAATTATAGAACCGAGAAACAACTCCTACTACACTTACAGCTACTACTCAGTAAGTAATTTGAAAACTTTGCTTGAAATTTGCCATTATGAAAGAAAGGAAAGAAAACCTCAAATGTTTCAAATTACTTCTGCTGGAAATTCCTGATTTTTCCATGTGTTTCTAGTAAGTTTTGATTTTTGATGATTTTTGGAAAATAAAGAAAAAATAGAACTCAAGTAACTCATAAAAGCAAGTAATATGTGCATAATTGTGTGAGAAAAGCTAAAACAACATTTCACAGCTGGTCAGCATAAAAAATGACTTGTCGGTTTTACTTTACAGATAACACCTGTATGTCTTAAATAATACATTATTTAATGAATATGTACATTATTCATTTGAAGACTTCTATATAGTATAAAATTACTGTGTATAAAAAATGAAAATCTGGCTTTTCCAGAAATGTATTTTCTATAATATTAAGTAAAACAGATTCTAAAGCATATGTTATCCATCACAATAGATAGATTGTTTTGTAATATGTCCTAATCAGATAGTAGAGAAGATGGTTTCCAGTTTTATCAGGCGTTCAGGAAGGTTTCCTGAGGGGGGAAATAAAAGAATCTCTACAATACAGGTCTCTAGAAAGTTTTCTTCGTGAAGGCAGAGGATGATTGGTTTGATCTCCTCTTCTATTATCTGAGCTCTAATTAGGATTTCTAGCAAGCCATCAGTGCAGCCTAGAGGGAAACGTGAGTTCAAGTGAGTACGTGTGTGACACATGCATGCTGACATGTGTTGTGTGTACTAATGCATATGAGATTGGGTATACACGCATTAGTGCATCAGGATGCATGTTCTGCCGTTGTAAATATCAGAGGGGATGGACAGGGGGAAAAGAGCTGGGAAAGGAGTGAACAAGGGCTATTTAAGTGTAGTGTCACCCTCTAAAAATGAAGAGTTCTTATCAAAGCTAGAATTGCTCCCAAAGTGTAACCTTTGGTTTTGAAGCAAAGCCCTCTAAAAACTAGAATTTGCAAAGCGAGTGTCATGAAAGGAAAAAGTTCACCCAGAGTCTTTAAGGCATTCATTAATGGTCCCACGCAGTAGTGGAGCTTAGTAGTGGAGATCTTACCCACAGAATCCACACACCCTGCTACCACCAAGGGGGCTGATACTAAAAGGGTTTCCAATTCAGCAGGCCTAGGATAGGGATCTTGATGTGGGAAAGAAAAATGCAGAGTCGAGACTGTAATTCTTCTACATGGGAGGTAGGGAGCAGGTGTTTGGCTGGAAGGGAATATTTTACTGTCAGATATTTCCTCACTCTTACCATTAAAATCATAGTTTGGGGTGGGGGTAGGAAATGACACTTTAGCAAATGGAAATTTGAGAAAATACTACTTACAAGAGTATACAAATCTGTGGAGTAGAGCTATATTGGAAATACAGGGCTCAGAGCACCTGCAGGAATAATTCTCTTGCTTTTTCTCCCTCTATATTTGTATTTTCCAGTTTGTTTTCTGTGCATCTATTATACAAATGGCTCCATCTCTAAACTGTGAGTTTCCTCCAAACATTACGCATGACTTGTTCATCTTCTCATGCCTCCAGAGAGCCTTATAAAGGACTTTGCAGTAGAACCTTGACAGATATTTGTTAAGCTGGATACGTTGTAAGAGGTGTTGTAGAATGAGCCCAAATTAGGAGCTGGGAGTTTTAGGTTTCAGGACATTCAGTCACTACTGGACTTTTTATCCACAGGCAAGCCATTTTGGCATCTAGGTCTCAGCTTTTCACTGTTAGATGGAGGAAGTTGCCCTACCCGATCTCCAAGATAAATTCTAACATTCTGGAGTAGTAAGTCCTTCTTCCTTTTGGGAAATGTACAGTCGTCTATCAATGGTATTTGTGATCATATACTGTATAAATTTCTCATTAAATATGCGCAAGTAAAACTGTTACTTAGAATAAGTAGCAATTAGTCTACCTAAACATGACTGCTAATATATTTTTTTCTTTCTACTGTAAAAATAAAAAGTTCAGCTACTTTTATCCAGTGCAAATCACCTCCTTAGAGTAACAGATAGTAATTTTTTCCACAACATAGCAGCTCATCCTAATCCACTAGTGTAATATTTTTAAAATACTACCAAATGAAGTTTCTAAAGTGTCCAAGTTCTTTTCTAAAATATATATATATATATATATATATATATATATATATCCAAGTAGAAATTTTCTGAGATATAAGAATTTACTCATTGCATTCATAAGATTTAGTATTTATTTCCTTGTGAATATGTAGCTCTAGTAAATATTCTGTGCTTGATATTCATGTTTGGAACTTTATCTGTGTCTATCCTATTCTCCCCACGTATTTTTAAATATTTGCATAAACTGAGTACACACGTCACTATGTAATTAAACTTAAAGGCATAAAATTCAGATTCAGGATTCAGCACAGTGCTTGTGAAAGAGGAGAAAAGCTTCATTAAGAAGAAAATTCAAGCTGGCACTGTGTCTCATGCCTGCAATCACAGGTAATCAGGAGGCTGAGGTGGGAGAATCTCTGGAGGCTATGAGTTCAAGACCATCAAAGAAAAGATAATCTGTTGGAATTTCCTGAAATCCTAAATAACAAATCTGTTTGTGAATGAAAATAATTTTAATTAACAAATTTTAACCACTGTCGCCTAAAATGCCTGTCTATCAAAATGATTCTTTGACATGAACAATGACGAAATGATTAAATTTATTGAATCAAGGTTGTATTAGAAATGGTGCTTAGTGCCAAATATTGGACCGTTTTTCACTGCAACTGGTTAAAAAGATAAAGTTTGCCATTTGTAGGTGCAAAGCAAAGACCACTAGAGAGAATGGGTTAACGCAAGGCTCAAAGGCCTTGGTGAGATAGAGAATATGGCTGGAACCTCCTATCCTGACCCATCCAGCTTAGCATTGGCCTGGGGTAACTGGCCACTGAGAGGCTGAGGCATTGTGGAATTATAAAGCAATGGCCTTCAGCAACAGTAAATTCCTCCGTGGTCCTGATGTATTTCAGAATCCATCAGGGGCTGTCAGGTGTCCCTAAGGCCCCAATGATTTCTTAATTTCTAAGTTAAAACAAGATGTTACATTGGCTCCTCACAAGACTCCAGAGGGTGTTCCAGGCACAGGGAAATAGGCATTGTTGCCAGGCAATTCTGAAATTCCTTCCAGAGGATTATTGCCCCTCTAAGAACCTCTATCCAGCCCTGGACCCTGATCTTTCCGTCCCAGAGAAAGTGATCAGCTTGGGGCCCCATTAAGGCACCCGCCCTGCTATCCCCAGCATCACCAAAGTTAAACGTAGAAAAAGATGGAAATGTACATATTACACCACATTCATTTTTCACTGATGCATTAGTTAATTAGCCTGAAGAATAATTTGGGGATGGAGGGAGCTCTTACCCCTACAGTAGAAGGTAGATCTTCTAACCATAAGTCGTGGGGTTTTCCTTCTCCCTTCTTAGAATGATAATTAGAGGAAACAAGGAGGTCAGAGAAAATGAGTAGCAGTGATAATGCCACCCGCGTACTAATAAGCACCAATCTTCCTTCCGCCAAAAGTATTCTTTTTCTTCTAAAAGGAATTTCTGAGAATGAAGGCAGGTCAAGGCCTATGGCGATAAGTGGTTGCTTTAGAAGAGACAAAAACAGATATAGGAATTTATTATTAAATTATCATTTAAGCAAAAAAATAAAAGTGTGAGCGCAAAATTTTTAAATCTTTCGGGGAAAAAAAATGAGCGGAATTCCCTTCAAGAGTTAACTCTTTCCCGCCCTGCCTTTTTAGAGCAAAGGAAGTTCCAGTGGGCTGGGATTAAGGGACAGATTGTGGACCCTGACGAAAGGCGTGCTGGAGAAAGCTGGGAGCCCGCCGTTTGCACACGAAGCTGCGGAGTTCCCAAGCTGCGGGCGTTGTTGCCCCGAGGTTCCGCGAAGCGCCAGGAAGCGCCCTGGGCTCACCGCTCTGCTGGTGGCCGGGAGAAGTTAGTCACCCGGAGCCCGAATCCGGCGAGCGTCAAAGCACTAAGAGGCTGGAGAATGGGGAGGGAGGAAACCGGGTGCCGGGACGGAGGGGAGGAAGCGAAGGGAACGCGGTGGGTAGGGGACGCATGGGAAGCTGAAAAGCTCTGGCTGGTGGATGGAGTTGCACGGTCTGCGAGGTCACAGCGCACGGGTGTGCAAAGAGGAAAAACTTGCGGCAGGAACTTCCCACCGAGGGCGAGGAAAGCAGGAAAGAAGGAGGCAGGGAGAGACTTGAAACGTCTCAATAACTTTAAAAACACACCAAAACACCCGTTCAGGAGATGAGGTAAGCCAAGGTTAGCCAACCCCAGTTGGTTGTGAAATATCAGACAGACCCGGAGCCACTGTGGCTTTAAAAGCGGCCAAGGAAATCTGTTTTTCTTGCCCCATTACTTTTTTTTTCCCCTCGTCCCTCCTTCCACCTCGCCGGGTCCCAGTCCCTTCCTCCTACTTCGTCTCCCTTTCCTCGATCACCCTCCTCTTTTGCCCTCCCCCATCTGATTAGGCGCGGTCTGGGAAGGGTGGGAGTGGTGGGGGAAGCTCTCCCTTTAAGAGGCAGCGTGCAGTGACGAATTGTTGAAATTGCCATTGCAGGATGGCATGCCGCTATAAATTCATTGTTCCACCTCCTCGCATCTTCACAGCGCTCGCGCTGCTCTCGGCGCTCGCAGCGGCCGACTGGGGATGACGGCGGGCAGGAAGACACCGCAGCCGAAGGGACACAGACACGCCGCTTCACCAGCTCGCCTCAGGCTGCCCCCTGCATTTTTGTTTTAATTTTTATGGCTTTTTCCCGTCTCTTTCTTCCCTTCCTCCTGGTCCCAGCAGAGCCAAGGAAACCCACAAAATAAGAAAGGAAGTGGGCCCCGGAGCTTGGAACCTCCGCAGCCGGCTTGTCCAGCGCAGCGCGGGGGCGGGAGGCTGCGCGCACCAGTTGCCAACCCGGTGCGCGGTACCTTTCCTTACTTTTCTTGGAAGAGCGATCGTGCCTGCATTTGGTGGTTTTTTGCTTTTTGTTTTTTCCCTTTCCCGTATTTGCTGAATCTCCACTATCCGACTTTTTTTTTTTATATCTTTTTTTTTTTTTTTCCTCCTCTTCTTTCTGGAACACGAATCCAAACATTTTCCCAAGCAACAAAGAAAAGTTCGCACGCTGGCACCGCAGCCGGGACAGGCTGGGCTGCTGCCGGGCCCCCCTCCCTCGACACTTGACTCAATCCTGCAAGCAAGTGTGTGTGTGTGTCCCCATCCCCCGCCCCGTTAACTTCATAGCAAATAACAAATACCCATAAAGTCCCAGTCGCGCAGCCCCTCCCCGTGGGCAGCGCACTATGCTGCTCGGGTGGGCGTCCCTGCTGCTGTGCGCGTTCCGCCTGCCCCTGGCCGCGGCCGGCCCCGCCGCAGCACCTGCCCAGGATAAAGCTGGGCAGCCTCCGACTGCTGCAGCAGCCGCCCAGCCCCGCCGGCGGCAGGGGGAGGAGGTGCAGGAGCGGACCGAGCCTCCCGGCCACCCGCACCCCCTGGCGCAGCGGCGCAGGAGCAAGGGACTCGTGCAGAACATCGACCAACTCTACTCCGGCGGCGGCAAGGTGGGCTACCTCGTCTACGCGGGCGGCCGGAGGTTCCTCTTGGACCTGGAGCGAGATGGTTCGGTGAGCACTGCTGGCTTCGTGCCCGCAGGAGGCGGGACGAGTGCGCCCTGGCGCCACCGGAGCCACTGCTTCTATCGGGGCACAGTGGACGGCAGTCCCCGCTCTCTGGCTGTCTTTGACCTCTGTGGGGGTCTCGACGGCTTCTTCGCGGTCAAGCACGCGCGCTACACCCTGAAGCCCCTGCTGCGCGGACCCTGGGCGGAGGAGGAAACGGGGCGCGTGTACGGGGATGGGTCCGCACGGATCCTGCACGTCTACACCCGCGAGGGCTTCAGCTTCGAGACCCTGCAGCCTCGCGCCAGCTGCGAGACCCCCGCGTCAACACCGGAGCCCCACGAGCGTCCTCCGGCGCACAGCAACCCGGGCGGACGCGCAGCACTGGCCTCGCAGCTCTTGGACCAGTCCGCTGTCTCGCCCGCTGGGGGCCCAGGACCGCAGACGTGGTGGCGGCGGCGGCGCCGCTCCATCTCCCGGGCCCGCCAGGTGGAGCTGCTTCTGGTGGCTGACGCGTCCATGGCGCGGTTGTATGGCCGGGGCCTGCAGCATTACCTGCTGACCCTGGCCTCCATCGCCAACAGGCTGTACAGCCATGCTAGCATCGAGAACCACATCCGCCTGGCCGTGGTGAAGGTGGTGGTGCTAGGCGACAAGGATAAGAGCTTAGAGGTGAGCAAGAACGCGGCCACCACACTCAAGAACTTTTGCAAGTGGCAGCACCAACACAACCAGCTGGGAGATGACCATGAGGAGCACTACGACGCAGCTATCCTGTTTACTCGGGAGGTAGGTCCAGCCGGGATGCGGGGGTCCCAGTGCTGGGATTAGGAGGTAGGTGGAAGGGAATCTTGCTGGTAGCTTTGCTGCTTCCTCAAACCTCCTGCAGCTGTGGATGTGTTTAACTGCTTCTTGCAGGAAATCCAACCAGCCTTCAACTCTGCTCCTGTATTCAGGTTAGCCCCCGCAGAAATTTTTGCCTGAAATGACAAGACCTGCTTAGGTAATGATGAAGACTCAGTAATGCTGTATGTCATCTAGTCTGAGGGGCTGTGGCATAGGAACGTAAACATAAGAAGGCACTAGGATGCTTGGGGAAATGATACAGTTAAATGGGGAAAAGAAAGGAAAACAGGTTGCCTTTGGGATCATGGGTCTTCTTTCCAGTGAAAATAAAATATAACTTTGTTCAACCCAGTGGAAAGGGCTGGATGGTTCATTTACGGTAGTCACTGTTATCCGATGACCTTCTTTTATAAGTGTCCATACCTTTTTACGAGAATCCCTTGTGTTACACAAAGGATGAGAAAACTTTCTCAAGGACTCTTTTTCCAGGTTGGATTCCTAATGGAGTTCTTACATGTCCACCTTGGAATCTCAGTTCCTGGGAAGGAAGGAATGTGGGCGGGCCAGCAGGGTATAGAGACCCAATCAGATGAGAGGACAAACTTGTGAGGTTCCTTTAACAGCTCCTTTGCTTAGTCGACCAGTACCAGTGCGTCGCAAGCACTGCCTAGGCCAACTCCGCCGCCTAGGGAGGGTCACATCCCGTTTGCGTGTTTGGGTTTTGGATGACTATGTTTCCGAAGCCCCAGTGCAGAAGATCTGGGCGAAGAGTCAAGACAGGAGGAAGAAATGTTTTCTCAGCATCTCCCCCTTTTAAGAAAGATGGTCATGGGGAAGGAAAGAAATGGATCTTAAGGCTCAGAGGCTCTAGGAGGAACGCAGTATCTATTTACACAGTATTTGACCACCACGTTAGTGTGACATTTACACAAAAAGTCTGGGTTGGTTTGGGGCCTGGCTTGTGCATAGTTCTAAGCCTCAGTTGTCACAACTCTACTCTGATTGGCAGTTTTAACTTGTGCTTCTTAAATGCCTGGTAAGAACTGACTGCTAAAGCTCATTCTTTAAGTGTTTGAGACCCTTCCAGAATAAAGGATCACAAACTTTGAAGTATTATGTAAAATCATGGTATGAAATGAAGCAAATAGAACAAGGATAGGAAATTAAATGATGGATTGCAGGAGACTTTAGAATCACACAGCTTCACTACCTAATCCTTCTATTTTTACTAAGGCACCCCTGGTATGAAGGAAAAGTGTTGATAAATTTGGACTAGAGAAACACTTGTGGTTCATAGGGTGGACATTAATGTAAACCACATGTAAACAAAGATGCTGGAGGGCGGCAGTTTAGGGAGAGCCAGGCAGTGCTCAGTGCTGTGCACAATGGAAAAAATTTTTTTCCTCATGATGTGATTTTCTGGAAGCCATCCTTTAATTCCTCTGCACAACATTAGTCTTTGAAGCGGTAGAACATTCGTTTGTAGCCTTCCTTGCAAAGCGAAAAGTAAAGTTCTGTAAAACTATCCATTTCTTGTTTGGTTTCCAAGCTCCTTTTTTTTTTTTTTTTTTTTTTTTTGGTAAGCAACTTTCCATATCTAGGGTTCCTTGCTCTGCTACATCACAAGAGGATGCCAGGAAGGAGGCTTTGGAGAGTTTATGGAAGGAGGTTCTTTAAAGGAAGAGGAAGAAATACTTTTGTAAGCATATTGCGCCAAGGAGTGGGTCATTTTAGTAGTTCGCTTTCATTTTTAAATACAAATCCACATTTCATAATTTTAAAATAAATAAAAATTAATAGAAGGTCTGTTACTTTCTACCTCCTGCCCCATACTGTTCCTATTTGTTTCCCAGAAAACAGGAAACTACTCAGTGATTCTCAGTGATTTGTCGATTACTTTTTCTGAATTTGTTTTTTGTTTGGATAGTTAACTGTCCCTATTTTTCCAAAGTCTGGGACCTAACAGCATTATTTTAAACAGATAAAAAGCAAGGGACAAATAAATTAATGGCCCATCTTAATTTTTGTCAGTATTATAAGAACATGCATTTTTCAAACTTAGACTACACACGGAAAATATTTCACATGGGCCCTCTCTGGTCTCCTTGCCAAGCAGAAGCATACTTTTAGGAAAGCAAATTTCATTTGTGGTTGGCCCTGTAGTATATACATCTAACTTCACAGGAAGCAAATATTTGAAATGCGTGTGTATTTTCAATAGATGCACCCAATTTAAAAGAGTGTTACTAATTAGGGGGCTGAAAAAAATATTTCAAGGCATTTATGCAGCATTCATTGGAGAGTATTTCACAATCCAAAGTTAATCTCTGCCTAATACTTCAGAGCATGAAAAAAAAAAGAAGGCTGGAGAAGAGATGATCTGAGGTCTTCCATCTCATGAAAACCAGGTATCTTAAGGCCCGAAGAAAAACTTTCAGAGCTATTTCCTTTTCAATGAGAAATACCCAGAGTTGGCACCAAGATTCTACTTTTACAACTCTGTTTTGAATGTAAGAAGTGCGTTGCTTAGCAGCCAGACGCCAAGCCATGAAATCCATGTTTTGATGGGCTCTGAGTCCTGTTCAAATTTAGGTCCAGATGTCTTCTCCTAAATTGCTTGTTTTTCAAGCATGAAGCGAATGTATGAGGATATATTTTCTACCTCTGTTTACTAGCTGAGGCCACCTTGAAAGTTGCATCTGGAAGTCAACAGAATAGAGCTAGTAACTCATTTATCAAAGGAACACACTTCACTGTCAGGACTGTACCCAGCACTCCAGTACTATTCTAATTAGAGAGAGTTAGCACCAGTCAATTTCCTGGCATAGAAGCTGTTTTCATTCTGAAATGGCACTAATGCTGGAATTCACACCACTTCTGCCATCAAACAGTAGAAATCCAATCTCCCCAGGATTTAACTTTGCTTTCCAGAATCCTTACCTTGTTCCGGACGTCCTCTTTTATTTTAGGACAATTTCTTCAAAGACAAACTCTTACAGTAGGTTTTTTTTTTTTTTTTTTTTTTTTTTTTTTTTTTTTTTTTAGACCATTTGCCCTTTAGAAACAAAAGTCTACCTGCTTGGTAACAAAATAGGAAATTGTTTAACATCCCTCCACCCCTGCATGAAAGCAGCAAAAACCCTGACTCTTTCATAGATTGAAACATTGAATTAAAATAGAACCAACTAAGAGATTGTGCAGTATAAAGAGCTAATTCCTTTTCATTAACTATCAAGATGCCAGTTGATAGATCACTATCTCAGCTAAAACTCTCTACATTCTGCCTTACAGTGCTGGGGCCGGGTCACCACACAGGGCATTTCTCCTTTACCACGTGGCTCCTGGCTTGATTCTAACAACAGGGGGCACTAGAGGAAGACCAGAAGTTTGGAAGAGGGAGAGGAATGTGCTTTTTCTTATTGGCTTGCTGCCTAGACTGACTAATTCAGTCACATATTTGAGTTGAAATCTCATTTAAAGTCAAAAGTGAACCCTTGTCAAGGAATCAGAGCCTATAGGTCAATCCTAATCAATAAAAGGATAAATAACTCAGAAATGGGGAGACTATAGCAGACTAAGCAGCTCTAGTTAACATTTTTACAATAAACTGTGAGGGATGTTATGCAAATCTAAAATCTATGCAGTACCTGCCTATATGTACCTCCTATGTGTGAGACTCATGTAGGCAGTTTTAGGTAGCGAGATAGAAATACCTGCTCCCTGCCCACTAGGCATATCCCTGGCAGAGAGGAAACAGATACATGTGGAAATCGCTCTAATGTTAGGAAAACTCTGATAACTCCCACGCTGAGATATGAACAAAGTCTGTGAAAGGAAAAGGAAGGTAATAGTTAATTCTGCCTATGGACCTTTATATACGTCTCATTGCAAATGTAGAATTGAATTAATCCTCAAAGGATTGATAGATTGGATTTAGATTCAGCCAGCTGTTATTGGGCATTTCTTATGTACTATCCATGGCCACAAACTATTTTAAAATTAATCATTTCAACAACCTGCAACCATCGTATAATTATCTTGACAGAATTCACGTGAAGAGAAACAAAGATAAACTTCTTAGAGTAACAGCTAACAAATGGCGGACAGAGAAGACAGTCCTATCTAGTACTCTGTAAACTAAAAGCATTATCACAAATTTATTCAGACCTTTAATACTCTCCTCATAGGCAGAGAGGGATTAAAAAGTAACCCCTTTCTTAAGAATCTATTCCTGGAAACAGACAGGGAAATGGTCATTGCTGTACAGCATGATGACTCTTGCAGTAGATGTATTTGTCAGGTATTATGGAAGTGCATTAGAAGGTTGCCTCTCCATATGAGTTCAATTTTGCAGAAAGAGTGAGAGTTAGCCAGATACATAAAGAGGAGATAGGCATTGCAGACATCAGCAAACCATCATGTTCAATGGGGAATGGTAATAGATTAGTTTGGAGAGGATAATAACAGCCCAACTATGGAAAAAAAACTACACACTATGTCTATTAGTCTGTTCAGACCACTCTAACAGAATATTGTAAAATGGGTGGCTTTAACAATGTCTTCTCACAGTTCTGGAGGCTGGAAAGTCCAACACCAAGGTTCCAGCCAATTTGATTTCTGGTGAGGGCTGTCTTCCTGCCTTGTAAGTGGCCACGCTCTCACTAAGCCTTTCCACTGCCTGCAAGTAGAAACAGAGAGTGAACACTCTTGGGTATCACTTCTTCTAAGGACACTAATCCTATCTGATCAGAGTCCTGTCCTCATGACCTCATTTAACCTCATTTTCCTCCTTATAGGCCCTATCTCCAAATAGAGGAGTTTTGAGAGGACACAATTCAGTCTACTCCACCATGCTGACAAGTTTTAACTGTAAATTAAGTGCAATGGCAATCATTGAAAAGACCATTAGCAGGAAGACAGCAATGATCAGAGGTGTGTTCTGAAATGAGCCTTCTGGTCTAAGTAGTGGACTGGATCCTGGGTGAGCAGGCTATTTCAGAAATCTTCTAGAGGAAGCTCAAGGTGGTCTAAACTAAAGCAGTGGCATTAGGAATTGAGAGGCATATATTGGGTCAAGAAATGTTAGGAAGAGGTGGATGTGGGTAAAAATTCTTTGTAGCAGAAGGAATGTCTTAGGCTGAGCTTCAGAGGCCAAAATGTTCATGAGACATGCATGAAATAGTGGACAGAATGGAGCAGGAAGGTACAATGGAGGCAGACAGAAAGACTGAGGCTGTATTGTGCAAGGTTTTGAATGCCAGGCTAAGACTGAGGTGAAGGACTGGAGGAATCTAGTAAGATCTGTGTGCTAAGAAGGTGACTGACTGGAGCACATAGATAGGGAAGTTACAGGAGGAAAAGGGACCAGTTAGAAATCTCAGGTGATAATTCAGGCAGGAAGTAATAATGGAAAAAATGAGACATAGAGGACAACTACAGTGACTTACAGTGGCTAATTAGATGTGACAGCTGAAAGAAGGAGGTGAATTCATGATGTCACCAGGTTTCTTATCCAGTGCTTCCATTTTCTTGTTTTCGGGAATATCTTTCACAGTGTATTTTACATATTAATATAACTCTAAATTATCTAGTTTTTCCAACATAGCATAGAGATAAAACCAGGATATTCTTTATTTGCTGAAAATAAGAAATTCGCTTAACCAAGTGCAGATTGTGAATACAAAAGATAAGATTATGTCAAGAATAACATGTGATGATTTAACAAAACCATGGCGAAGTAAGTTCAGGCTTCTAAGTGTTTAGATATAGGTTTGAATTTCAGCTTCAGTATGGACAAGCTTGAGATTTCAGGCATTTAATGCCCCGAGCTTTAATTTCTTTATAAATTGAAATGCTTTTAGTTAATATCAAGACATGTGTAGCTGGAACAAATCCTAGAGATCACCTGGACCAAACTCCTGATGTTAATGATGAAGGAACTTTGTCTCAAAGCATGTAAATGATTTACACAGTGCTTCTTATTAACAGCGTTAAATTAAAAAGCAATCTACCTTCCATTCACTATCTCTAACCAGCTTCCATTTCTGTTTACCAAAATGACTGTCAAGCATCTACTCCCCCGCCCCCAGTCTCCAACTTGTTCCATCTCTTCTTCCCCTTCTGACCTCACAGTTGTCAGAGAAAGCTTCCTGACTTGGAACTCTGGGCCCAGATTCTCTTTCCAACTTCCCTGCTAGCCCTCTGCTCAACAGATCCTGTGTTCCAGCCAAAACAAACTTCTTGTCATTCCCAAAAAGACTCTGCCTTTTCCCATTCCATTATGTTTCCACTAGTCTTTTCTTGCCGGAGTATCCTTCCTCCCAGGCTATCAGATCCACTCACTTCCGTGGAGACACCTTTATTGATTCCCTCAAGGAGAGTTCATCAATACCTCTTCTGTTCTCCCTCAACAATCTGTTCGTAATGGAAGTCACAGTTTGCTTTGCTCTTGACATATCTGCTTTGCTCCTTAGAGCGTGATGTTCCTTAAAGCTCAGGATCAAATCTTATTTCGTCTATTTACCACAGTGTCAGCACTTCCACAGTGTCTGGCAGATTGGAGGCACACAATAATTGTTTTAGGAATAAACACATCTGGATCTCTGGGCCCCTAACCCATCTGGGCTCTGTGTGTTTGGTATCCCTTAGGTATATCAAGAGACAAGGATAGAGATTGTATAAAATGGGTCATTGTAATGGCTGGCCTAACAGTTCCAATTAATGTAGTCTCTGCTGAAGTCTAAAATTAAAACCCCTGTTATTGGGGATTACTGGATAGGTTGCCAGAAAGGCAAAGGACTCCTCAAGAATCAGATCCATAGAACAAATATGCATGTGTGTATGTGTGTGTGTGTGTATGTGTATGTGTGGGTGTGGGTGTGTGTGTGTGTGTGTAGGTAATACTTATGACTAAAACATGTACCACACCAGATTAATTCTTCTATCACTAGTATCTCTTCAATAAGAATTGTGTGGACAGATGGGTAGATATCTGAAATCTAGTTAAACTCTCTTTTATGCTCTTCCCTTGAGCTCCATGCTTGCCCATACCATGGGGTAAGATCTATAGAAACAGAAGTTGCTATTATTTCACTCCTATATAAGGTGTTCTTCCTTAATTTCAGCTGCTGTTGCTGCAGCTGTGATGGTATCTACCTGTATCAGCATTTGTGTTGCCTCTGGCTCCCTCCCTCAGCGTATTTGCACTGCATGCAAAAACAATCTCTCAGTCAAGACAAGAAATCCTGATTCCTGTGATTTGTCCACCTTAGGACTTTGTGTCTGACTGGTTCATTTTCACCACCCAGTACTGCCCACTGGGATTTTCAAGGTTCGCACTATCTTCTGAGCATCTGCTTCTCAACGCAGCGTGCTTTACCCGCTCCCTGTCCCCAATCCCATCCCCAAGAAGTGCCCAGTAGGTCTTGGGTATTATTACGGCTTCAGAATTCTGTGATCAATCACAAGCTTTGCCATATTTACAGTCTTCTAAAAGGTCATACCCGGTGAATGGTCACAGTGGCAATGACCTTCCTATCAAATCTCTGCTGGTCGTACAGACCACCATGAATACACTTCTGAGTTAGATACGATGTCTCAGTCTTGTATCCTGGCCAACACCATACCACAAAACCACTAGATAAATCTCTGCAACCTTTATATTTTACTCACTCTTCCATTGCATTACTCTCCACACAGTGGTGATAAGATACTGACCCTGCATAAAACAAGCCTTATTTGATATGACAAAGATATCATTTATCTTCAGATCTCCACTGAACAAGCAGATAAGCTTTTGTCAGCACTTTTAATTCATTTACCTCTTACATGGTATGTATGTGATTCACATCTCTCCAGTATCTCCTGCTTCCAGGTCTAGATTCTATCTATTATCTATCTATCTATCTATCTATCTATCTATCTATCTATCTATCTACACACACATATATATGTATACATACACATATGTAATAGCATATGTATGTTAAGGCTACGGGTGCTATTGTAATAGACAAGTTACAATCCTAAGACATCTTTTTTAAATGTAATTAAATTCCATTATCCTTCTGTGTTTCTGGGGACCAGAGCAGTTTAGAAGAGTCTCTGCCATATATATATATATATATATATATATATATATATATATATGCTATTGCCCCAATAATATCTTTACTCCTGCTCAGAATTTAAGAATTTAAGGAAATATTCTATAAACTTCAAATAAGGTTTACACTTATAATTTTGTTAGACATCATCACCAGAAAGTAGACATGAATGTGATATGCTGTATTCTTAACAATTTGATGCACATTCGTTTTAATTCATTGAAATGAACATCGTTCACAAACAAATTCAGATGTTCATTATAAGCCTTGAGGCTGAAACTGTAACTGTTTGCCAAGATTTGAAATTGTGTGAGTGAAATGGAAAGGTTGCCAGTTTACATAATTATAGCTACAGAAATATATAGTGTGGCTGAGTAGTCAAGGAGTTTAATCAGTGTGGTTAAAAAAATAACAAGTGCTTCTGTTCATAATTTTGCCACATTTCCGTGGCAAAAGGCCAAATGCATTTAATCCAATTCAAGGATGACAAGGAGGGTTGATGGCCTCTAATGAGCAATTGATTAGCAGTAAACACAGAGATATTAAGAATCTAGTTTAATCTCTCTCTAGAACAGGAGGGTTATTTCCCTTTGCTGTGGCTCTTCATCCTGGCTTATTTATAAAGAGTAAGAAGGGAAAATGTAATTCTTGGATTTTATTACTTAAAGATAATGACCCCAAATTGTGATGTAAACATAAATCTTGTTTTAAAAAAATGTGTGCAGATACAACCTGCAGTGTCTAGCAACTCCCTTAAGGCATGACCTAGGTTTTTGGTCTAGAGATACTGAAATGATTGTGGGGGAGGGGCTTAAAAATGTATTGTGCTATATTATTATCTCAGACTGATTATTATGCAAAAGTGTGTTCCAGTTTCAATTTGAAAAACTACTAATTTGTTCTCAACCACTGTAATTTGGCATCCCATGGGATGACATGTGAGGATACACAGGAAACTTTGGAAGGCTGTTGGTTTTCTGACATGATTAACCAAGGCTACTTGGCTGAGATTTCCACTGTCTAAAGCTACAGTAACATGGTGGCCACACTGTAACTTATCTTAGCTGGGAACTCATACTAAACAGAACACAATAAGGACCTGAGAACGTAGTAAGAGAAGAGAATACAGCTTGGTTGGATTTTTATGCAGCAAGATAGGAAAGGGTTAGAAGAATATGTTTCCATTGAGTATGTAGCATTGGTTATGTAGTCACACTGCCTTGTACTGGCTGTCTGGAGCCTGCTGAGGTCCTGCTAGCATACAGCATATTAAAGATGTGGGAGCACTCTAAGGTATCTGACTGTAGGTGACAATTCAACTCAATGAAGCAAATATTTGCTGAGTTCCTACTATATAAGCTGGTTAGTATGGAAGTTGGGCATACAAAGATGATTGCTGTATAATAGAAACATTTATTATTTTAACTAATAAACAGTTGCCTTTTAAAATAATTAATATATTTTAAAAACTTTTCCTTTTGCTGTTACTAACTTATGGCTTACTAGAAACACGATCTTGCTCTTTGGGAATATAAATGGGCACATTGTTAGTAAATTTTCATAGAAAATTGTGGTCAAGCACAAGAAATGCTAATGGCCGTTAATACTCAAATAGCATTTAAAGGGAAAGTTTATCATTATGAATCTGTCACGTCAAAAAGTTGAGACTTATATTTTCTCTTTATGTTTCATATCTCAAGAGGCTTGTTGATGTCCTTTTCATCTAAATTGATCATTTTTCACCATTAGTGGGGTGGAATCATGTTCCTATTTGAGAATCTCTTAAAAGATTCTATGACATCTGTGAAAAGCTATGACTTTTTACCAGAAAATGCATATACTCATGTACACACAATTTATATATGACATATATTTTCTGCAGGTTGGTCAGGTTGAGAAATGCTACATTAAATGTTATGAGTAAGAATGCATAGATTTCAGAAGACACAACCTATGAAATTACAGCTCATTTTGGGAGTAAAAGATGACCTTTCATCAAATTATGAATTAAAATTTAGTTTTCTATCCAAATTTCTAATAAATTTGTACTCTGTTGCAGACATCTGGCTGCAGTTTGCCCCTATAATAGAAAACAAATTATGAGACCAGATTTTGATAAATTTAGCATGAATTTCCATCAGAATTTTAGGACCTTCCTAAGCATGACCATATGGGAAAGTGATCAGAGACGTATATGCATTACAGCTTTGTTAAGGCTGCGGGCGCTATTGTAACAGACAAGTTACAATCCTAAGACATCTTTTTAAATGTAATTAAATTCCATTATCCTTCTGTGTTTCTGGGTCCCAGAGCAGTTTAGAAGAGTCTCTGCCTTGAGTTTGCCTTTGGAACCTTTCCAGAGAGGAACAGGTGATACCATAAACATATCCCTGTTGCCATTTGGGGTAAGCAAGTGGCTCTATGTGGCGGCTCCTTCTGGATGTAAATTGATTTTAATGATTTCTTTCTTTCTCCTGGGCAGGATTTATGTGGACATCATTCATGTGACACCCTGGGAATGGCAGACGTTGGGACCATATGTTCTCCAGAGCGCAGCTGTGCTGTGATTGAAGACGATGGCCTCCACGCAGCTTTCACTGTGGCTCACGAAATCGGTATGCAGCGCCTTTTCTTTTCCCTCACCAAATCAAACACTTGTAACAGCTGCAACAGGAACCAAAATACTTGGCAATTAATTCCAAATTTCTCCTGGTTCAGATGTACCATTGGGGATTAAATTTGTTTATATTTGCACTTTTAAGGTTAGCTAATATGAGCAAGAGAGAAGGCAAAGTCAGCAACACAGTGGATGTTTTCTTCTGACAGTGTCATTCAAAAGTTCAAGAGAAATTTACTACTGCTACTGCCTTCTTACTATCTTTTTAAGCATCCCTAAATGACCCCTGGATGAAATTTGTCACAGGCAACTTTGGTATGCAGAGATGTCCTTCTTAGAAGTTACTGGAGACAGTATTGATTCATCCAGGGCTAATCAGTTTGCACAGAAATTTAATGTGTTTTATTTCATTGTCAGTGGTAATTGTAGGCTCCTGCCAAAGTTCATCAATGGCTTATGGTAAATATTTCTGTCTGGTTCTTAATAGCAAGGAAAGGAAACCAAGCATGCCACTCAACAGGGTTTGCTTTAAAATGTCACTTACCTAATTTGTTTGTTATAAGAAACACATCTAAATCCTACATCTATAAATACAGGACTGAGTTGATTGCTAAAAAACATTCCCAAAATAAAGAATATGTACTTCCTAATTATTGACCTAGGTTACTAAGTGTATGAGAAATTGGCTTAATACATTTAGGACTAGATGTTGGAATTAGACACAATTTTTTGTGTCTAATTTTTTTTTTCTGTCTAATTCCAACATCTAGTCCTAAATGAGCTCAATTTTTGCTAAATTACTTTCTACCTATGTCACACTGGTCTAATTATTTAAACTCTCTGGGCTCCAGTTTTCATATCTGAAACATAGGGATAATAGTGCCTATTTCAAGGAGTTGTTTTGGAGAGTAAATTGGGTAGAGTTTAGATAGTAAATGTTGTTTATATTCACATATACTTATGTTTTGCTTTTTAGCTAAATAGCTAAATTTAGCTATTTCCTTTTTAAATGTGTGTATCAACTCAGCATCACCTTTTTGGGAGCAAAGCATGGTTTGATAATTATTGTACCTTTTGCCATCTATAGCAAAAAAGATTTTGATTTAAACAGATTTTGATTTTTAAGGTTAAAATCATAACTTTTAAATGGGAATTAAAACTACTTTCTTACATTCCTAATAGGCAGAGAGTATTTTCACAAAGCACCCATTTCTAACTGCTATGTTTTCTTTGGGGAGTTAAATAACTTCTAATCCAAGGTACTTTGTAATTGCATGATTCACAATATTGCCCCGGTAAAACAGAATTCAGTAGTTAAATGTCAATTCTTAAGTATGGCGTTAATGTTCCTGACACGTTTCTCACCTCCTAAGCAGAAAAACACAAACATAAAACCTAAATGTAAGTAACTATCCAATAGCATCCCTGAGAATAATTCAGTGTTTTATTGATTAAGCATCTTTGGCTTCAGTAGTCAAAGATCTGAGTGGAGTCCCAGCTCCGTCTCTGGGTTCTCTGTTTTATCTCAGACAAGTGATTTAGATACTTTGAGTCTCCATTTCTTCCCTATAAGGTGGGCTAATGAGGAGGCATGGCTCTCTTCTCAGCTGCACTAGAACTGGTCAGCCTGAAAGTGTCTTTATAACACATCCCATTTAGGCTCCAGGGCAGAGATTATGTCTCTCATTTATGCCTATTAATCCTTACTGATAAAAACACAGCCTAATACGGAACCTTAATCAATATTTATTACATATCTATGTATGTGCTTGGGTAAGCGGGAGAAAGAAACATGAAACTTGCTCAAGGCAACGTTCCGATCTGCAGCGGGAAACTAAGAGGAATTAGTCCAAATACTCAGGAGGATATAATTAAATAGAGGAGACTTTTAAAGTACACTAGTAATTAATCACCATCATTCAGAGTGCGAGGAGTGCCATAAGAAAGGTTCTAAATCCCTGGAAAGGCAGAAGCTGATTCGTCACAGGTCAAGTGGAGAAATTATGGGGAAAAAGCAGCAGAGCTGAATGTTGGCATCATCCATCCACAGGATTATGGGCTCCAAATCCTGATCTTCAAAAGGAAAGATTCCACATTCTTTAAAGGAAAGGCAGTTTCTTTCCTTTCTAGTGATTGGTTTTCACACATTGACTGCATCTGGGAGATTTCCCTGTAAGACAAACACTGTGGCAATAAATGCAGCTTCTTCAGGGCTGCTTTGACCTCAAGTTAACTAGGGTGGAAGGAAGAGCCGTGCAGGGTCACCTTTCCCAGCTCTCCTGAATTCCTAAGCCAATCTTGGGTTACAGGGCTGATGCAGCAGTCTGAGAGGCAGGAAGCCAGATGCTGATAAGAACAAACGTTATATTAAAACTAAATATATACATGTGTGTGTACACATTTTTCTCAATAGTACAAGAATATTAGACATAGTTATACAAGGAAACAATGTAGAAGAAAGGTGGACTTCTACATGAAAACTCAAACCTAAATCTTTGGTATATGATTGTGCCGTTGCGTCCACTAAAATTTTTGGTTGGATCATCTTTATTTCTTTGGAAGTCCCTGTAATTCATTGTCCAATCAAACACACTCTACTTAACTTCCCTTTTGTATTACATATGGGCTAATCTGAGCTATTTAAGGTCGGGAAGTGGGGGAATATGGATTCAATTCTGCTTTCATAAAAGAATCTGACTTTCATTCAGTTTATTTTCTAATGTCTTTATTATTCTTTAATTTCACTTTTTGCCTAAATATTATGGACATGTGTTATAAAAAAATAAGCCTTCAACATTTAGGAAACATAGCCTGACAAAAGATTTCCTGATCATCTGTGTATTATTACAGTCTTGTTCCTCCAGCCAGTGTGATCTTGGATAATGCAGCTTGCTGGTTTGTTTCCCAATGCTGTATTCTTTGGATTGCTGTGTGAAGCTCTCAGTCTGAGCTAACCATGCTCTCGATTTTAATTCTTCTCAATTCCTGCAATCTTCCCTCTTCCTATTTTTTTGTTTTTGTTTATGAGACGGAGTGTCACTCTTGTTGCCCGGGCTGGAGTGCAACAGCGCAGTCTCAGCTCACTGCAATCTCCACCTCCCAGGTTCAAGAGATTTTCCTGCATCAGCCTCCCAAGCAGCTGGGATTACAGGCACCCGCCACCGCACCTGGCTAATTTTTGTATTTTTATTAGAGATGTGGTTTCACCATCCCCCTTCCTTTTTACTAGACATTTGTGACTTTCTAGATTCGAAAGTTGTGTATATGGTTAAAGTACGGTGATGGAAATGAAATTTTGAATGCTCAGTTTTCCAGGGTTTTAAATTTGCTCTAGCCTCATTCCAAAATGTGTAATTTCCTTTATGCAAACAGTGTGAATGTGTTACTGTGCTCAAAACACAAGCAAGGAGAAGATTCCCAGGCAGTTCCCATAATTTTTCTACTTCATTTCTTCTATAAGCAGTAAAAGGATATATTTGAGCAAGAATTACACTTTCATTAACCTATGTACAGGTTTTCATGGAAGTGCACAACTGTTTCCTCTTTCTCCTCATAGTGGTTTAAAGTAGAAAGTCATATCTATTTTGTGCGTGAATAAACAGAATCAAAATTTTCTTTTTAGTTCATGAACAGCCTGGGCAACATAGGGAGACCCTGTCTCTATAAAAAAAAAAAAAAAAGCTGGGCATGGTAGTGCATGCCTGTAGTCCCAGCTACTCGGAAGGCTGAGGTGGGAGGATTGCTTGAGCCCAGGAGATAGAGGATAAAATGAGCTATGATTACACCACTGCACTCCAGCCTGGGTGACAGAGTGAGCCCCCCACCTAAAAAAAAACTTATCTTGATAATTAACACATAAGGTAAGTAGAGGCGGAGCTAAAGTTTCTATCTGACACCATTTCTATCCATGGCATTAGATTACAGGTTAAAAATGAACACAGGCTAAAAATGAACAATTATGAAAAGTTACTCTTTTCATATACCATTTGATAACTAGAACACTTCTTTTTTTCTACTCATTCTTTCAGAAAAGCTGCTAGATTTTGAAGGTAACTAATCAACTGATGCCCATACAGACTTCTGGAACATGGATATTGATTGACATTGACTCTGGATAGGCAGTCATAAAGTGCTTTCCTTCTTGTGTTATATGCATGTAAATGTTGGCTAAATTGTTAAGGCATTTCAGAAAGTCGCTTCAAACTATCAAAAACACAGTCTCCATCCATGTTCCTTGAGTGGAGGCAGGAATGTGTTTGCAGCCACTTTACAGTCCAAATGTGAACTGCAGAAAGTTTTCAAGTTAATGTAAGTTTACATTTTGAGTTTATATTTTAACTTGTCAAACTTTTATTATTGACTTGTAATAATAAAGATTTCACCTGCTGCACACATGGTTCTTAAAAACAATAATTTTATTGATGTTGGGCCAACTTCTAATATGCTCGAGGAATAATCTGATTTTATTTAGACTAATGAAATCCATAATTTGCAAACATGCTGAAACTTTGCTTTATAGTAGTTAATTATAAAACGCACTAAGTGAATCTCTCCACTGTGAAAGACTCCAGTTTGCTTCCTAAGCTAAACTCAGGCAACTTAAAAAGTTAAGACCAAATATTCAGCTGTGACTTAGGAAGTGGTTGAGACACAACAGCAAAGCCGCCTGTGTGTTGGTGTGGTTCAAAGGTGTTCCCTGGTTGTGCTGATCTGTGTGTGACTCTGCTTCTGTAGATGATGAGATTAAACACGGCCATATTTTGAAAAGCTGCAGAGGTTCTTGAAACACCACAGACCAAATCCAAATACACAGAATCAGATGTCCAGGCTGGCTGTAAGATGTGAAGTGAGAAGGAAACTAGGATTAAACTTGGTATTTGCCCACAAACCCATTGCTTTAATCAACAAGCAGTTTGGAGCAAAGCCACACTATGTCTTTCTTGGCCCCCAAATAAAATGTGGGAATAAGTTTTTGCTATATGTTGAGCAATATTGGGATATTTTGTGTCTATTGTCAGTTTTTTAAAAACTTAATCCCAATTCATGTTTCTCTAGAGAGAAACCTATAGATTATCTGCCACATGTGTGGAAACCAGCAAATTGAAGGTGGCATAAAAAGTAAATCTATCACACGCTTGCTGAGTGGTTTTTTGTTTTGTTTTGTTTTATGTTTAGGAAATTTCCTCTTGCCTCCCACATAAAGAGTGTCTAGTAATATCAAAGCTTTTTGGCTGGTGTGGTGGTTCATGCTTGTAATGCCAACAGTTTGAGACAAGCCCTGGCATCATAGTGAGACCCTGTCTCTACAAAAAGTAAAATAAAATAAATAAATAAATAGCCAAGGATGGTGGCATACACCTGTAGTCCTAGCTAGTCAGAAGGTATAAGGATCATTTGAACCCAGGAGATGGAGGCTGCAGGGGGCTTTGATAGCACCACTGCACTCCAGCCTGGGTAATAGAGCATGTCTCTCTCTCTCGCTCTCTCTCTCTCTCTGTCTCTCTGTGTGTGTGTGTATATATACACACACACACACACACACACACATACATACACACCACTGATTACTAGAATACTCATAAGTAAAAGTATATAACCATCCCAGAATATCAATGGGGACAATAAAGTTAGCTGACAACCACTGGTCCTTTGATATATGTCAAGCACATATTCTAATCACTTTGCATGTTTTATATCATTTAATTCTTACAAAATGCCATGAGGTAAGTACCATTAGTGGGTCACCCAAGAGAGAGAATGAAGCTAACGCACAGGGTACTTTCTAAACCCATCTAAGGTCAACAACTAATATACTGCTAAAGTGGGATTCAAACCCAATCCATCTGGCTTCAGAACTCAAGATGTTTATACCCTTCTAGAATGTTTTTTTAGACAGTTTTTACTTTAAAGGCTATAATTCTGAAATGGATTCAAAAGGATATTGTCACAGCTAGTTATAGGGTGAAAAAGTTAGAGTTTCTTCCTTCCAAATTACATAATTGATACCACACTTACCATTCATGTTTAATGTTTTGAAATGGGAGTCAAAGAGTTTTATCACATCTATGTAAAGATTCGTGTTTGAATAAGCATGCATGATCCAATGATTGGAGCTCATGCTTCCCTTCTTCAAGGATTCTAGCTTCTGATCCCATGTGAGCAGCTGACTCACTTTTCAACCCCTGGCAAGACCTTGCACCTCCATAATCCCAGCTGGAAAATTAGGTAAAGTAAAAACATGACCTCATTAAGAAACAGATGCTTCATCTGAGCAGTGCTTTCCCAAATAAACACATTACAGAGCTTCTTGTGACATTTTTTCAGGATGTGGTACTGTGTCCCCTTGACCATTGGTCAGTTTGGGATCAGGAGACAAGAGCTTGAAATTCTGTTTAATTTGCAGACCAAAGTTTAGAAAAACAAACAATTTCCTTCCTGAGGTTAATGTTATAAGTCAGCCCTAGTTGTACAGTAATACCTGGGTTGAATAAGAAGCTGAACCAACAGTTTCCTTTAAAATGATGTGTCTTCATCTGGCTACACATTATCACAGATTTTCTAACACCAGATTCCCTTGTGAATTTAAGAAAGCAAGGTGTTCTTTAAATCTGTATTGGGAATATCAAAGATAACATTTATTTTACAAAATGTCACCCCTTTGCCAATTCAAAAAGAGGATTTTCATACCAGGAAAGTTATCAGGTGACAATTTGTTTGCTATATCTGAGCTAACAACGTAACTCAAACTCTCAGCCCTATAGACTTTATTCTGACATAATTTATCATTATATTTATTTTCTTAGATTAATTCAAATAAACTCCTTTCTAGTGTTACTTGCTGACAGACACTCAGCATGACTGTTGTATTTAAGACATGATTTAACATCTATTAAGAATAGGTCAACATCATCTAACACAATTTACACCTTAACTTTTACTAATTATTTCAAACAGCAAAATACAGTTCTGGCCGGGCGCGGTGGCTCACACCTGTAATCCCAGCACTTTGGGAGGCCAAGACGGGTGGATCAGCTGAGATCAGGAGTTCGAAACCAGCCTGGCCAACATGGTGAAACCCTGTCTCTACTGAAAATACAAAAAGTTAGCTGGGAATGGTGGTGTGCACCTGTTATGCCAGTTACTCAGAAGGCTGAGGCGGGAGAATCGCTTGAACCCCAGAGGTGGAGATTGCGGTGAGCTAAGATCTTGCCGTTGCACTCCCGCCTGGACAACAAGAGAGAAACTCCATCTCAAAAACAAAAACAAAAACAAAATACAGTTCTGAGGCATGCACCACTTGGAAAATACTCGTGGATTAGATGGTTGCATTATTCTCTGAATTTCACTCTGGCTTCTGTCTCCCCTACCCAGTTAAAATCTTATTTAGCATATAAATACACAGGCCATTAACAGGGGCATCTATTACACAAGTGTGTTTGGTCCTTAATTGCCTCAGAGTTTTAGGTGAAAAGCTTCCAATTACATCATCAAAAATTAAGGATAGCTGAGAAAGATAGTATTGTAAACAAAATTGCTCAGGCATACTGCTTTTCGATCTTTTGCATGTCTGCTGATTATAAATGGTCCCAAACACAAATACTAACTCTTCCCTAAAGCAAGACTTCACTACCTCTGCTTTAAATCCTGACAGCAGATAGTTACCTCTAAACCCACCTCTGCCTTTTGTCTCGCTAGGAGTTTCACGTCCTATTTTACTGAGGGAGCTTTCTCAAATCTTTGTCAAAATGGCTTTGCGTCCTCCCCACCCTTCCCTTGCAGCACTCAGACTCTCCAAAAAGAACTCTTTCCCTTCTCCAAGGGTAAGGATTGCCATTCTATGTGGATTTCTTGATTTCATCCCCTGCCTCCTCGAAAACCTCACCCGCAACTAACTCTGTTGCTCTGTATTGCTTTAAAAACTCATCATGTAATACGATTTGATGTAAACAACAAGTTACTTTTGGCATTGTACACATTTTCTCCACACTCTTTTATATTCTTCATGTGCTGTTTTACTCTCTGGGACAGGGATATCTAATCCTATCTGCTGCTAATGCTCCTGGGGTCTGCTTGTCCAAGAAATGCTTAATCTCCAAACCACACCATTCATTTTAAACATCTCTGTGAATGATTTATGAACAACCTCTTCCTGAAAAGGCAGATGTCTTCAAAGCTATTAGCTTTTCCAATTCCCCTTCACAATCCCTACTTGAAATACACAGTTGTCAGCTGTGACATTGTATTTTAAATTCCCCGGATTCTGGATTTTCTCTCTTAAGTTAGCTTTTAGTATCATAGCGTGCCATCTTTACTGTGAGTACTCCTTTAAAATTGCTTATACTTTTGTATACTTTTGCTTTTTCAAGGCTGATTTCAACTAACAGTAAATGTCTTAGCATAATTGATTGGAGGGCTCGAATTAGAAAATACCACTCCTTTGGCTGTTTGCAGCCTTTAGAATGTGTGTCACGTCTTTCCTGAAGAGCATCCAAACATCCCTCACATTGATCTTCCCTTTCATATTCTGTCCAGCTCCTGAAGGGAAGTCACATGGTTCTTTCGCCATGCCCTGGTTCCAGCTACACTGGAACTGGCTGCTGGTTACTTTGGGTGCCTCAGTGTTCCTCACATTGCGCAGGACTCTCACTGCCCTTGAGAGAGCATGCCTCTCCCAGACAGCTGACAGGCTTTCTTCATGGAGGACAGAATGTTCATTCGCCCTCAAAAGAGTCCATCTCTTTCTGTTGATTCTAAGCAGTCTGTTTCTGCCTGACTTTTGGAGATCTTACAAAATTCACATCCCCTTGCTGAGGTGAAACGAAGATGTGTTCGTTCATGCTTGAATGGCAGTCTTTTCCAGTATAATTTCTCTTATGCATCTTCAGTGGCAGTTAAGTTTCAGTGTAAAATGAGTGAATTTGGGGAGCATAAAAGTCATAATATTATATTAACGAGCATTCCAAAAGATTCATAAATGATGCCAAAATATTTAAAAATTAAATTGACTTGCTTACATAATTGAACCCTTTAAAATTATATGCTTCACCTCTCAGTTTGAAAGAAAAAATGTAGGTACTTTCCCAGGCCCCTGAAAGTGAATTTCGTGTCTGCCATGTTTCCTATATTTTAAATCAGAATTCTAAAATCTACCCTCCAAATGAAGTGCAAATCTCTTGATACAATAATAAAAAGGCATATGGAAAGTGCTATGTATGTATATAGATTTGGAGGAAAAGACAATTGCCCCATTAAACAAATATAAATATCATATGAAGTAGAATGCATAAGTCACAGTTTTTAAGTATAAAACCTGGATTCAAATAAATATTATGTTGCAGAGGTCACTTGGGGATACTTTTCTTCTCTCTTATGCCAGAGGAAAAAACTCAAGTGTGAAATTTCCACCCATATCCCTCAGTGTTAACCGATAAATCTTCTATCTTGGAAAAGTTCAGGAAGTGTAGAGTGCATTATCAGCAAGTATTTCATGTACTAAGTAACTGTAAGTCATTTCTAATAATACATGAATGAAAGATTCTGGTTTTCTTTTTCTTTTCTTTTTTTTTCTGTAAGCTGTGAGTTTCTTGAAAAGCTCAATAAACCACTCAAAAATTAGATGAGCCCCTGCTAATTTCCTTTGCAAGTCTGTTGGGACATACTTTATGTAGAGACTATAATGCACATTTATGCTACTGAACAAACAAAATGTTAAGTGATGGTGGGAGAACTTCCCAGAGAAAACTTGTTAGCCTAGTAAATACTGTTGAAGTAAATATCTGAATAAATAACATAAAAATGTTGAGACTTGGAAGGTCACCAAGCCCTAGCCACTTATTTTCATCCATAACAGCAATCAGTTGCTCAGTGAACAATTTTGTTATGAGGTGTTGGTGATTTAACAAGTTGGCCCAAAGTAGTCGGAATCTAAAGTGAAAGATTTCATCTCTGTTGGGTTTTATTGGTACACACTGGACTCTGTTGCTAGAATGGCCAAAGTTTTCTTCTTTTGGTATTCAAGAACCCAAGGAGAATGTAGTCGCCAATTTGCTACAGTGTTTCCTGCATTTGTTTTAGTGGTTTGTGTATGATTCTAGAAAGCTTTGTTAAAAACACTACTCTAGGATGATTTGCTGTCTACTTTTTAGAGTATGTAATTGCTCACACTGCTGTCCTAGATGTTTTAAATAGCATTGTAAATTTGTTGGGGAATATCATTTTATCCTTAGACTGTATGAAAATTGATCTTATGTAATAAAAAGCAATTTACTTGGATTATAAGAATGTGATTATGGGCTCTGTAAAATAATATCTAGCTTGACGGGAACTGCAGAGAACATGTTTGAGAGGCTTAAGCACAAATATTACCTGGGTGAGTGGTTTTGAACAATCACAGCAATCACTGGGGAAACCCAGGCGTCCTTTCTTCAAGCTCTCAAACTCCATGTTATTGGTTTTTTAGACATTTTAAAATGTAAATGGGTATGTTTTCAAAATTAGCTGTAAGTTTGTGACAATAGTAAACTCATAATTCTCTATATCACCAAAAGAAATGAACGGATGAAGCAAGCTTAGTTTTGCATGAAACAGGAAAGTTCCTCGTTTCACTTATCTTTCTTTGTCTCCCCTAGTCCTCCCTTTTATTAGCCACCTATTTACTTGACTAAGAAAATAAGTCACTGACATTCAAAAACCATCTATTAAGTGTTTGCAACTTGCACAGCACTAAGTTCAATACAGAGGTTTCAGCAGTATATGGGAGCAAATGCACTTTGATCTCATGGGGCTTGATCAGAGAAGGCAGAAAATTAGACAGTCAAAACGATATGTGGTGAGGGCTATGACATAATCCCACAATTGTCTCGCAAACTCTAATTCTAAATAAGGCTTTGTTTCCACATGTCATTAAACATATGTGATCCAGATGAATTATGGGAACATCTACTCTTTAGTTTTTCAGTTTCCATCGAAATGTTCACCAAAAGCAACAGCTACACTAACTCCATGCAACTGTTATTTCCCTGGAGGTCCCGTCTCTGGGTGAGAAAGCAGTTAAAGTGAACTCATCTACGGTTAGGAAAAAAAGTCAAGCCCTAGCATAATAGTCATGGAAAAAAAGAAATACACAATCATGGATTATTTGCACTTCCTCTATTCTCTCCCTTAGGACATCTACTTGGCCTCTCCCATGACGATTCCAAATTCTGTGAAGAGACCTTTGGTTCCACAGAAGATAAGCGCTTAATGTCTTCCATCCTTACCAGTATTGATGCCTCTAAGCCCTGGTCCAAATGCACTTCAGCCACCGTCACAGAATTCCTGGATGATGGCCATGGTATGTATCATTTAGAACACAGGCTGAGAAACAAAATTTGGGATTCTTAGGAGTTTGACTTCATTATATCCTCATAATATTCATCTTGCCCTCTAAGACAATAGTTGTTTGGATAATGTCAGAAGAAAGACCAAGGAAATTGATCATATGTGGTTATGTACTGCCAACATCCTTGGTGGCATTTTAGCTATGGTATTTTGGCTTTTGAATTGAAAAAGTTCAAAGGAGAAGCAGTGTGGAAGACCACACAGAATGCCTAGCTAGTGCCCTGAAAGTCTGGCTTTTATTCCTTCTTTTACCACTAGCTTCCTGTGAGAACTTTGGCAGACATCTTGGTTTCCCTGCTATTAATATGACTCTCAGAATTATTTGTTACATGCCTATTATAGGGGTGCAGTTAAGGTGTAGGTGACAATTCTACTGGATTCTCTTTATGGCAACATAAACCCAGAAGGGGAAGCTTTCTAGATTTGCACTGACTAGAAGAATTTGGTTTTATCCTGATAGCAGATTCTCCTGAAAGCAGAGTAAAAACTGCAGAACAGAAATAGAAAAGCAATCTCAATGATGGGAAAATACTTTAAGAACTTCAAAAGAAACTCTTGGCTTTATCCTTTCAATACAGTTCAGGAGCACAGCATACTTTATTAAATTCTATAAGACTAGGATTAGTGCTATAAATTATATTAAAATACTGAGGAAGTTACAATTTTTAGAAATAATTAAATTCCGACCCCTAAGTAATCTTTGAAACAAGCTGTTGCAAATTTCCTAGCATTCTTTAGTACTTTAAAATAATAAAAACACAGGAGGATAGATGCATTGGCATTGTAAAAAATCTTCAGACATTATGCAGCTGAAATTTCCTGTCTTACAGAAATGGACATATTCTCATTTATTTTATGTTCTCTTAAAATTTGTGTTTCTTTTTTTTTTTTTTTTTTTTTTTTGAGACGGAGTCTTGCTCTGTCACCCGGGCTGGAGTGCTGTGGCCGGATCTCAGCTCACTGCAAGCTCCGCCTCCCGGGTTCACGCCATTCTCCTGCCTCAGCCTCCCGGGTAGCTGGGACTACAGGCGCCGCTACCTCGCCCGGCTAGTTTTTTGTAGTTTTTTTAGTAGAGACGGGGTTTCAACGTGTTAGCCAGGATGGTCTTGATCTCCTGACCTCGTGATCCGCCCGTCTCGGCCTCCCAAAGTGCTGGGATTACAGGCTTGAGCCACCGCGCCCGGCCAAAATTTGTGTTTCTAAAACCAGTAGTTAAATAGAATGTGACAGAAATTATTTACCATAATAATTTTCTATAAAATTATCTCATTATATAGGGTTCAAAGTTGAATAATCTATGAAAACTATCTTTTTCCCACTTCCACAAAGTTTATGACTTAATGTCCCATAACTTTTTGGTATGTTGATTGTTTTGAATTGTGGCTACATAATACCAGAACAATTGACAAATTCAAATTATTTCAGACATAAAGTCCGCACAGTTCTCTGATACCATGGAGCCAAAATATGTTCATTAACTCATTCTTGCTCCATTAGTGGTGAACAGGTAAAGATTTAGCTGCCTATTACTATATATTTTTATGTCTCATTTTGAAAAAGCAATCTGGGTCCAGCTTGGTTTAAAATATATCTCAATACGAAAAAAAAAAAAAGTTCTTTTTTAGCTGAAAAAATATCTCAATATATTTAAAGACTTGGAAACAACAATAAGAATTAGTGTATGAAACTTTTTCTTTAGACCAATAATACAATGGTAATTTTATGTTTAGCTCAGTTTACATTGTGGATTAATGCCCGTAAAGTCCTAAAGTGAATGTTACCTTATTATCATCCTATCTGTGTTGATCAGGTCAGTGTCTCATAAAGTCCTTCTTGGGTGGAATCTTAAGTCTCCATTCATAATATCGCTTTTCTGTTTTACTTCTTTTCAGGTTTTCTGAAAATAAAATAACATTAATATTTTATTTCAAAATCACACGTTACACATTCCAAGAAGTTGAGCTAAACCTTGAATCACTAAATGAATGGATTTAGTTGCTAAGGCAGCAAATACTTATGGCTAAAATGAGACCAAATTTTTTTCCCTGTGCAAGTATTAGGTCAGCTAATTACAATGCTGGGGAGAATTTTGTTCCTAATTTTGAAATGATTCATTTATTTCATGTTTATGGAATTTGTGATCTTAATTTCTATGCAGTAAATATGCTTTCAGCATTGTCTTCATTTTTTTAACATTAATTCTATATTTAAAGGAGTCTGTGCTCTGATTTTTTAAAGATTTTATAACAAATTTACATATTTTTATATCTCTGTTTCTGTTCCAAAGGACTCAAGAGAGAAAACAATTAAGAACATACTTTTAATAGAAATAGATCTATTCATTTGCACTAATAAAAAAGTATCTAAATTTCTCATATATATTAAATAAATTCAGTTACCAAAATTCCTTGAACAGAAAATGCTTATAGTTTACTTATTTAATTTATTTCCTCCAATCTAGACTTTCTCACTTTTGAATATGTTGGTTTGGTTAGGCAGCCTTTTGTTTCGATAAAAATAATCCTATTTTATCAGTAGCTTATAACGTGAATAAAGTGATTTCAGAATAACAAAAACCAAAGAAAAGCAGTGTGGCACAATGACAAAGCTCAGTTATATCTTATTTCGTTTCAAAAGAGCATACTCAGATTCAGAATTGAAACAGTGGTACTCCCTGTAGTGCTATTATTTAAAGATGAATTGAAATAACTTAATAACTTTTAAATTGTAACCAAAAAGCTGACTTAAGTCAATGTAAGTGAAAGTGTGACCATAGAAACTACTAAACCCGGCCGGGCGCGGTGGCTCACGCCTGTAATCCCAGCACTTTGGGAGGCCGAGGCAGGCGGATCACGAGGTCAGGAGATCCACACCATCCTGGCTAACACGTTGAAACCCCGTCTCCACTAAAAATACAAAAAAATTAGCCGGGCGTGGTTGCGGGCATCTGTAGTCCCAGCTACTCGGAGGCTGCGGCAGGAGAATGGCGTGAACCCGGGAGGCAGAGCTTGCAGTGAGCCAAGGTCACACCACTGCACTCCAGCCTGGAGGACAGAGCGAGACTCCGTCTCAAAGAAAAAAAAAAAAAAAACTACTAAACCCACTTTAGAGATGATTGAGGTTCTAACATTTCTACTGAAGAGCATGGGAGAGAACTAAGAAGACAGTCAAAGCCCAAGATGGTAGAATAACAAACAGATGCATCTTTGTTAGAAGACTAAACGATGTCACAAAACTCTATTATAAAACCTTTCAACTTTACCCGTAGGAAGATACGCAGGCTTCCACTCAGAGCCCATTTATTCATATTTTACAGTTCTACCATTTTTCTGTTCTAATTTTCTAGGCCACTCAATTTTTTAAGCAATAAAATAGTCATGAGCGGTGAGGGTGGGGAGACTTTAGACAGGTAATCTGAGAGCAAGAAGTGATATTATTTGACAATAAGAGAAAAGCTGTAAACAGCAGCCTGAGAACATGAAATGCACAGTGGTCTAGTACCATTTTCTAGAGGTCAAAACCCCTATCTCACCAACACGGTCCCTCAAGTTAGCGCTATATTTCAGCATGATACAATAACTGACACACAGAAAAAAATGATTTTCAATTATTTAGGAAAGTTAAACTGTGGCCCCTATAAAAGCAGAAAAGCAATTGCTATTTTTTAAGCAGGTAATCTCACAACACATATACAATTTTTTAATGGTACCTAAAGAGTACATTATAAATGGGAATTCCATTTATGTCTAATATCTTATCCCTCCCCCTCTCACCTTCAGTAATACTGGAGAAATGAGGTCAGAGAGTAAAATTAAATTCAAAGCATTTGATTTATTTTTAAAATTATTAGCCATAAGTAGCTGGACATTTGTAGCACTTGTCCACTGCCAAATGTAAATTCATTAGTACTGAGTGTTTCCTGATTTAGCTCCAACAAGAAATATGCAGCAATTAGGTTATGGTTGAAAAACCAGTGTGTGCTCACTCTAAAGTCACTGTGTCTGCAGATTTGTGATTCAGAAAAGGAGAAGCCATGTCTCATGGGACCCCCCTACTCCCAACCTTGGCCAAGATACTTGTAGACATTCTGCAGTGTTTATACAAGCTAGCTCTAGGCAAGCTGGCTAGGAGTATGATCCTCAAAAATAAAGGTAAGCACTGGCAAAGAAATTGTGCGGTGAAAGCAGGTTATTGAATTTCCTTTCTCAAATGCTTACTAACCTTGAGTCCAGAAAAGATAGCTGTGCCTGCTGTATCCCTGAGTCCACGGTGCCAGATGATGAGAAAGGCCACCACTTATGTAGATACAGCTCAAGAACACTCACAACATAGGTTGCTAAGGAAAATCTATAGATGGTTTTGAAAATTCGTCATGTAGTGTAAAGAGCTAAGTTTACAGCCACTTACTGAACACAGAAATTTGCACATAAAATGATATTGGAAAACCAGTTCTCTGAATCTTCTGTTAAGTATAGACTGTAAAGCTAGCCAGGAGAGCTTAACATCAGTTTTTAAGGTGGAGTTAATAAAATTCAAAGCCAACACTATGGTTGTATCTTGATTTTCATACTAAATATGCTCTTTAATAGAGTGTGCAAATAAGACATATAGTTTAAGGCCACGGTGACTTATATTTTTAAAAACATTCCTTTATCCTCTATCACAGGGAATCTTTAATTTAATTTCCTTGCCATTACATTTGCTAAACAGTATACCTAATGCATCTAACAGCTTCACACCCAGACCCCGTGAACTGCTTGTTGACAGCAATTGTCTGGTTTTTTGAAGTGCTCTTGTGCATTCTTATATCACTGGGTCCAAAATGAGTGATCAAAGAGCAGGCAAATGCACCCATTTGTATTTTAATCTTAGACATTCAAGGAAAGACCTAAAAGCAGAGGGCCAAGGGTCGTGAGATGAAGAGAGGAAGCAAAGGGAGATTGTAAGCAGTGGTGTTAGGCTTCTTTGGATGAGTTTCATTAGGAACATTAATTGATTTCTCCTTGATCATGAATATTTGGGTCATGCTCAATTTCATACCTGAGTATTGAAAAGGAAGAGAAGGTGGAAATAATTTCAGTGCTAGAAATAGGGAATAAAAAATTGAAAACAATAAAGAACAACAACTTTGAGACCAGGCATGGTGGCTCAAGCCCTGTAATCCCAGCACTTTGGGAGGCCAAGGTGGGCGGATCACCTGAGGTCAGGAGTTTGAAACCAGCCTGGCCAACGTGATGAAACACCGTCTCTACTAAAAATACAAAAATCAGCTGGGCATGGTGGCGCACTCCTGTAATCCCAGCTACTCAGGAGGCTGAGGCAGGAGGATTGCTTGAACCCGGGAGATGAAGGTTGCAGTGAGCCGAGATCGTACCACTGCACTCCAGTCTGGGCAACAGAGCTAGACTCCATCAAAAACAACAACAGCAACAACAAAAAGAACAACCACTCTGATAATTTTGGTTCACCATTAATATGAGTACTATTTAGTACTATAAGTCAGATACATAAAACTAGAGATTTTTCTGTTACGTTTCCTGGAGGCATGGCATTCCTTCCATCACCGTTAGTGGAATTCTGCCAACACGTTTTCTTACTGGTTCATCTCAAATCACAGCATTTTACTTTTTATTTTTTTGCCTTATTTTAAGCATTTAGTTTAACATGAATGGTAAAACATATATGCAATATGCACACATTTCTATTGACTTTCTTTTCTTTATTTCTTTTTCTTTTCTTTTTTTTTTTTTTTTTTTTTTTTTTTGAGATGTAATTTTGCTCTTTGTTGCCCAGGCTGGAGTGCAATGGCGTGATCTTGGCTCACTGCAACCTCAGCCTCCGGGGTTCAAGTGATTCTTCTACCTCAGCTTCTCAAGTAGCTGGGACTACAAGTGCCCACCACCACGCCCAGTTAATTTTTTGCATTTTTAGTAGAGTTAGGGTTTCATTGTGTTGGCCAGTCTGGTCGCGAACTCCTGACCTCAGGTGATCCGCCCGCCTCGGCCTCCCAAAGTGCTGGGATTACAGGCATGAGCCACCGCAGCCGGCCTGACTTTATTTTATAGTCTATCCATTTACATATACACAATGTTAAAACAAAAGAAAGAAAGGAAGAAGGAAGGAAAAGAGAGAGGAATGGAAGGAGAGACGAAGAAACTTGCCAATTTGTAGAACAGACCAAACACAAAATGTTCACAGCGAGGCCCAGATCAAATTTCAGACTACGACGAATTAAAAAATATGTGAAGTAGATGTGAAGAAGTGGTTGAGAATAAAAGTAAAACAGATTAAGAAAAAAATCAACAGTAGGTTGGATGCTTCCAGAGGTCACTAGAAATGATACTGAAAGGTTGATCAGTTTCCCTTTTTACTCCTTCCCCAAACCGTATACATTTTTTAAACATAGAAAAATGTATATCCAATCTGTTATTACTTAGATTTTAAACATTTTATACTGTGAGATTCAGACTTAGACTCTGTATTGATTTTTGTTATTGTTTCTTGGCATCATTCTGTCATTTGGTAGAGATGCTTGTACCTATTTTGTTGCAAAAGGACGTAATTCAATGTAAAAATGAAATCATATATACTCTGGCATAAACAGAAATTGATGCAGCTACAAATCCTAGTACTGAGAATGTTGGCATAACACATTAATTGCAATTCTGAAATAAGTTATTTTATTTTAAGCAAGAAAAGGTCATCTCCACATGTATGACCTCTAAGGGAAAATTATAGAGCTGATATATCTTATTTTTAATAGAAAGCTAATGTGTTAGTTATTTTTAAAACTTATACTTCTAAGTTAAGCTTTTTAAAGAGATGCCACATCTTGAAGTCTCCTTATTGGAAGCTGATTTCAAATTGTTTGCATTACACATTTCTTTTCACTTGTCATCTACTAATGAGGTAGAACAGGTGTCAGTGACTATGTATGCATAGTCAGGTGGTGAGTTATTTTGACTCCAGAAAAATGAGGTAGATCCATGCCATGTGAATGCATACATGATAAAGACTTCCTAACTAATATTTAGTTACCCAGTCCTATGGTCTGTGCTTTTTAGTAAAACTCAAAAAAAAAAAAAAAAAAAAAAAACAAGTTTCTTAAAACAGCACTTTTGAAGAATTGGAAAACAGTCTTGCAGACTCAGAGATATGTTGACAGTCTTCTAACATCAGCAATCTGCCAAGCATCTCCTGGTTTACACAGTACTTCTTTTTTGATTCTGCAATGAAGATAATGTTTTTCATGGAGTTCTGAAGCCCACATCGCACTCTGTCTTATAAACAAAGCTTAGTGAGCTTTTACTATCATTCTTTCCTATTGACCTGATGTTGATGTTTTTCTTTTAACTTGGTGTTTTTCTCCCAAAGTTCTCTTTGGCTGGATACTTATTTTTAATGCTTTTCCTGGCTTGCCTTAAGAAGCTTTACCTCTTCAAACGTTCTGGCTCAGAAGTTAAACAGGAACTTTGCTCTTTATTCATTTTCATATAATGCCCCCAACACAGATTGACAAATTCTAAGGTATTCACTTTGAAGAACTTTGAATGTAGTCCTTAAAAATTTATGGTATACTTAAAATGTGCTGAATATTCTATTTCTCAGTGGTGCATAAGGATTTGAATATGACTTTTTTGTTGAATAAAAAGAGTAACTGTAATACATCTAAAAGACTGTGAAATATGCTGGGATAGAACTACCATTGCTTTGTATTTTTCTGGTCACCCTTAATATCTTTGTTAGATAATTTCACATTTACAGTATCACAGTGAGAAGAGAAGCATTATGCAGATCTTGAAAATAAATTAAGGAGAGGTTAGCTAACTTAGCCAGGAGCATTCAGCCATTTAGTGTTTCACCAGAGTAAGACTTCAGACTGGGTGTTTCTTCCATTAAGCTCAATATCCACCACTTAAAGGATCCTTACACATGGCTGCCTTTCAGCAATACAATCAGGCAGCTACTCACATGCTAACAGAAGCCATCTGGCATCAGAAGAGGAGGGCAGGCTCCGAGCATGAAACCATAACAGCTGTGTGACCCTGGGTAACTGGTCTGCCTCTTGTGGGCCTCAGTTTCCTTATCTGTAGCATAAATAAAATATGCACTAGAATCTGCCTGATGGGGTTGTGGTGAGGATTAAATGAGCTCATATGTGTAAAGAACAGAGAATAGTGTGTGTAACAAATATTTGTTATTTTTAATTGCTATTAGAATAATTGTGTAAATCCTAAAATCAAGTAAACAGAAAAATACAGAAACAGATGGAAAATGTGCATGCACATGTGTGTGACAAAAGAAAATTAATGATATTAACTCACTGGACGGGGATTCTTAAGGAAGCTTTTGCAGGGAGGGGAAGGAGAGGGCAAGGAAGCACATTTAAGATTTTGGATTCTCATTGTCCATGTTCCAGCTTCTATGGATTCCCCATCTCACCCCTCTGCCTGTACACCCTCATATATGATGCAATGAGATGCCTACCTTGTTTCAGCAGATACGCTCCAAGTACTCAACAAACACCAATTCCATTAAATAGGTACAAAGAGAAGAGTATAAAGACTAGCCTAATCCTAAATTATCAAAGACTATTTTTTCTTTTTTCACTGCTTCTTTGTTCTGTGAATCTTGAAAGCTTTTTATTAAAATTTTTATCAGTCTGGGAGAAATACTTTATCTCCTTGACTTTATTGGAAGGCCTTCAAAGGTAGATCTGGGTCATTTTTCTGTATTTCAGATACCTAGTGTATTTTCTAGAACATTGTAGGTGCTGAACAAATGCTTGTCGAGTGACTGTAAGAATGAATGAGGATCCAGCTTGGCTACTATTTGTGGAATTAGTGGAAAGGAGACGTGATAGGCACATGGGGAAGGGGTGAGTTAGAAATGGATAATGGGTTATACAAATAGAGTGCCAAAGGCAAACTCTGTTTCTCAAAGTAGTACATGTTTCATTATCATCATTATTATTATTAAAATTCACCATCTGATTTCCTCTAGGTCCATCCAATTTTGTTTAGTGCCTTAGCACAACGGCTATTTACATAAGTAATCATTACAAAATCATTTTATTTCATCACACCCCTGCCAACCTCACCTGTATTGTCACAGACACTCCGGAGCGTATCACTCCTGAGAACCCTGGAGGGTATCGTGCGTCCGAGGAGGCGCCTAGCCTTGTCCCCATGGAGTCCCTCTCCAGAGCATTACACTGCAGATTCGTAGGTGCCTCGTGCTCCAACACCAGCCGGGGCATTTTATTTTTTAGATCCATGATTTTAGCGGTTTGAAACCTAAACACAGAGCCGTGGTCAATCTCAGATATTCTTGTAGGTAACTGTTTGCTGGACCAACCACGAAAGCAGATCCTGGGCCCGGAAGAACTCCCAGGACAGACCTATGATGCCACTCAGCAGTGCAACCTGACATTCGGGCCCGAGTACTCCGTGTGTCCCGGCATGGATGTCTGCGCTCGCCTGTGGTGTGCCGTGGTACGCCAGGGCCAGATGGTCTGTCTCACCAAGAAACTGCCTGCTGTGGAAGGGACGCCTTGTGGAAAGGGGAGAATCTGCCTGCAGGGCAAATGTGTGGACAAAACCAAGAAAAAATATTATTCAGTAAGTGGTTTTCTCATCAGTCAGGGCCTGGAGGCCCAAGAAGTGAAGTGCATTCTTGTGATGGATATGGTCACTGTCCTCAGAAGGCTTTATTTTCTGATTTAAAAACTTTTCATTTTGAGATTTATTTACAGCTTCTTTTACTCGCAGTAGCCATTCTCAGTGATCTGAGATTCACTGGGGAAAATGCAGATACCAGGGATTTCTTTGCAGTTTACATCTTTTAACAAATACTCGTGTAACTCAGATTCTGTCTAATTGAGACTCCAGGCAGGAGCCTATTCATTGCCTTTGGAAAGTTTACTTTCAAACTTCTCTTGCTAAAGTTATCAGAATATAAGTATTTAAATTCAGTAAGGAGGTAATAGCAGAGCTGATACATGTGGTCCATGTACATATTTGGTGAGCTCCAAATGGTCACTTTTTTCCCCTTGACAATAAGTTCATCTAAATTTAGGAGCTAAAGTAACTTATGGCTGCTCCGGGGAAACACATCTGCCACCATATACACAGTCCACTTCAGATCAGCAACTGCCCTGTTAATTTTCAAGACCTGAGTAAAATATGTGCTCGCTCTCAACCCACAAGATTTGCAAAGTCCCTAGAAGAGAATTATCGTGTGCCCATTGCCTGTATCTTTCCAGGGCATCACCCAGCCATGCACCATCAGAAAACCTGACACAGTCAGCCAGAGGCAATTCACAGATTCCCTCAGCAAAGCAGCTGATCAGATTCTTCCTTTTAGAATCTCTAAGCTCCCTCCCGGAATGTCTCCAGAGAAATAGACTTAGGTTGCCATAAAAGGGCTCTTCCTTCCCTAAGGGGTGTGTCTGCATGTATGGCATGAGTGCACTTCAGTATCTGTCACATCTAATTAGGAATTAAACCAAGTTGGGTCCGGTACATTTATGCACGTCATGGAGTCGGTCACAGACAGGATATGGGATGTCAACAAAGGGACCGCAGAGTTTTACTGCTAAACAGATGCAAACACAATTAAATAATGCCCAGTGCCATGCAGATCCTTCAACATTATATTGTTTCAATAAAGATCCAAGATCAGAGTGGACAAAAAGTTACCATGGTTCAGTGATACTAACAGAGATGGACCAAATCAGAAGACATAATTTACAATGGCCCATAGAAACCAGGAGGTAATCTTTGTGGTGTGCTCAGTACTTAAGATGACACTTTCAGATCTTCTAGTGCTGGAGTGGGGGTCGTGGAAAAGATGGATTGCTTAACACTGGAAATGTATTGTATTTCCAAAGCATGATCGTGTTAAATTCAGTGAAAATATAACTATGTCTGTGACAAAGTTTCTACTTTGTCGTTAAATGCAAGTGATTTCCAAATGCACATTTTGATTGTTTTTCTCTCATCTGAGTTGAAATATCTTCTATTTTCTATTTCAGACATCAAGCCATGGCAACTGGGGGTCTTGGGGATCCTGGGGCCAGTGTTCTCGCTCATGTGGAGGAGGAGTGCAGTTTGCCTATCGTCACTGTAATAACCCTGCACCCAGAAACAATGGACGCTACTGCACAGGGAAGAGGGCCATCTACCGCTCCTGCGGTCTCATGCCCTGCCCGCCCAATGGTACGCTGCTCCCAAGTGTCAGCAACTATCACATGCTACATGTCATTTGTATTCTAGCAATAATGAATCAGGAAGCTGGGGAAATAATATTAATCTTAGACTGCACAGTTCCACCAATATGCAGATCAATAACAAACACATATGTGAATTTTTTTTTTTTTTTTGGAGACGGAGTCTCGCACTGTTGCCCAGGTTGGAATGCAACGGCACGATCTTGGCTCACTGCAGCCTCCGCCTCCTGGGTTCACATGATTCTGCTGCCTCAGCCTCCCGAGTAGCTGGGATTACAGGTGCACACCACCACACTTGGCTATTTATTTATTTATTTATTTATTTATTTATTGTATTTTTAGTAGAGATGGAGTTTTACTGTGTTGGTCAGACTGGTCTCGAACTCCTGACCTCGTGATCTGCCCTCCTCAACCTCGCAAAGTGCTGGGATTACAGGCATGAACCACCATGCCTGTCCATATATGTGATTTTTAAGTTATTATTATAAGCAACAGAATATTCAGAGAACTGGAATAAATAATCACCATTTTGAACTCTATGTATGGGTAAAATCCATCAGTACTGTTGAGTAAAGAAACTGTGCAAAAAAAAAAAAAAGTTGCATCTTACCCTTAAAATTAACTATTTAAACCCACTAGAATATATATAAGTTTCAGAACTGACAAGTAATACTGTAACATGTTTGTTTTCTAGGTAAATCATTTCGTCATGAACAGTGTGAGGCCAAAAACGGCTATCAGTCTGATGCAAAAGGAGTCAAAACTTTTGTGGAATGGGTTCCCAAATATGCAGGCGTCCTGCCAGCGGATGTGTGCAAGCTGACCTGCAGAGCCAAGGGCACTGGCTACTATGTGGTATTTTCTCCAAAGGTAACTACACACCAACTGTGCAGAAGCAGTAGGCGTACTGGTGGAAATTATTTGGTAGAATGAAGCCTGCGGATGCCAGATGTAAACAGCTATTAGTTTGGGGTCAGTTAGATTTTGGAAGGTTTTTATTTTCATCTCTATAACTTCTATATTTTCAAACTTTACACAATGAATAAAAATTATTTTATAAACAGAACAAGTAAATGTTTTAAAAGCTATATTTAAAAGGTGTAACTCACTGTCAAGGAAGGCAAAGTGTGACCTTAACTTTAAAGTAACCATGAAAACAACTAGTATTTCCTAAGCACCATTGTAAAGCAGACTCTAAGGTAAGAAAACCTTTTCTATTTTTCTATGATTTACTTAAGAATTCCTTTGATGAGCCATGGAGATGGGTTTCGAGATCATATACTTTTGCCTGAGGCTTTTGAATAAGTCAAGAACCCTTAATATGAATCAATATCCCTCTAGTTACGTACGTTACAATATTTGTGTATGGAACATGACTTATTTTTCACAAGTGAGCATTTTCTAAATCTATAGCAGAGTTTTATTCTTATCGTCAGTGTTATACAGCAATTTACACATTTATAAACAGTTGCTACATTTAAAATCACCTATGGCTGGGTGCAGTGGCTCACACCTGTAACCCCAGCACTTTGGGAAGCCAAGGCAGGCTTTCACACGATGAAACCCCGTCTCTACTAAAAATACAAAAATTAGCTGGGTGTGGTGGTGCATGCCTGTAATCCCAGCTACTCAGGAGGCTGAGACAGGAGAATCGTTTGAACCTGTGAGGCAGAGCTTGCAGTGAACCGAGATCATGCCACTGCACTCCAGCCTGGTAAGAGAGCTAGACTCTGTCTCAGAAAAAAATTACCTCTGAAACTTGGCCTTCAGATATTTATGACATATTATTGAAAAACAAGCTAATGTCCAATTTATGTAATTTTTTAAATATCATGTTTTTATTAGAAAAGAATGCATTTTCATTTAAAAATATTACACAGAAGTAAAAACATAAAAATCACCTGAAAATACCACCATCTACAGAGCTATTAACCTGATGAAGTATATTCTACTTCAATTCACACACACACACATTCACAACATACAGACATGCATAAAAAGAGTTTTCTATATACATACATATGGAATTCACTGGCTTGTTTATGTATATGAGTGTATATATATTATACTCACATGCACAAGCCACAATCTATGTACACACAGTTTTATAATTAGCTTTTAAACTATACACTAATCCCTTTATTCAAAATATATTCAGTCTCTTCCAGTAAGTCCGTTCATCTAACTTCTCCAGACTCCTTTTTCTATACTAATTTGGTTGCCTCTATTTCAGTGTCTGACAGTTCAACGCACAATAGGGAATGCTCTCCAACCATGACATAGTTTTGAATGGCAAGTTTAGATTTTCTAATTTGTCATTATCATAACAACTATGCAACAAAGAAGGATCTTTGCATTCTCAAGCCTGCTCATATTCAGTTCTGCACACAAATGATAGTCCAAAACCCTAAGTCCAAAACACTTTTTTCTATCATAAAAAGCCAAGATAGTATCGTGAGAATGTATTATACATACAAGTACCTTGTGTCTCTTGACACATTCAGAGGTAAGCTTAAGAGAGAAACTGTGTAACCTAGACTTATCGGAAATCTGCTGTCTGGCAATATGCCAAGGATTTTTCAGTTAGATACTTCCAGAAACTATGTTTTTTGGCTTTTTTCTTTTTTCAATGAACTGTCTATGCCCATCAAACTCAAAAAATCACAAATCAGACCTTACTAGTTGACCAAAGGAGCAAATACTGACGCACATGTTTCCCACTGCTAATGTGTTTGCCATGATTCAGGTGACCGACGGCACTGAATGTAGGCCGTACAGCAATTCTGTCTGCGTCCGGGGGAAGTGTGTGAGAACTGGCTGTGACAGCATCATCGGCTCAAAGCTGCAGTATGACAAGTGCGGGGTATGTGGAGGAGACAACTCCAGCTGTACAAAGATTGTTGGAACCTTTAATAAGAAAAGGTAATGATAGAACCTTTGCCTTTATATGAATTGAACAAAGCTTTAGACGCTTGCAAAATTGATAAAGGGGGTTCATATTACATCATAAGCTATGTGTACAAGGAGGTCTAACGTGGCTCTAGAAACACATTTTAAATATGAGAAGGAAGAGACAGGAGATGAATAAAACTCTGGTTGCTCAGGGATAACTCATGACGCCTCTGGAAGCAGATAAACTGCAGTAGCCATGGGAATCAATAGCTGGCAGAGTCGGAAAACTGAAAAGAAAAAGTGGGTGACAGTCCACTTTAGTGATATCTTGCAGATCTATTGTTATTCCTAAAACATAATTTAGATAAGGTTGGCTGGTTTCGATCTTAACTGTAGTTTCAAAAACAAATTCTTCTTACACTGTGTTTTCCTTAAGAAAACATTTCTCCTTGCAAAATGTAAGTTCATGGCAGTGGTGTGGGTAACAATCCTAGTGAAGTATCCTGGTTTATATCTACTCTCTAAAGAAATATATACAGCAGTGTCTGTCTCCTGCTTCCTCTTGTGGTCCTAGATTACACTTTTGCTTTAAATATTCAAGTTTATAAAGTACCAATTTCTGGCATAAAACATGCTATCAGGTAGGATGACTGAGTTGACTAGTGTCTGGTAAAATACAGGCTTGCTTTTCTTCCCAAACCACTCTTAGGCTAAGTGTTATTAGTCAAAGGCATCTGTATTCTTGATGTACATGCTCTGTTGTCTGTAATTTGAGAGTAATATGCAAACCAAATTAACAATAGGATTTATTAAAATAATTTAAAATGTTAATGTAAAAACTATAAATTTCCTCTGATGCGATTGGAAAATATATGTCTAAAAAATTTATTCTGAGTTAAAATAGGCGTTACTAATTCTATTTGCTAATGAAATAATTATTCACCCAATTGTGTTAGACCATCTATGTCAAAAACCCTGCATGCCCAATTATAGCCTGCATTTTTATATGTTTCAAAGGTATTAAACACCTTGGAGATGATCAGTCCAAACTTCTGTTTTAAAAATGAGATGGACTTTGAAAATACAGGAGTTAGTCAATTCTCCATGGCTGATGAATGCCAGAGAAGAGCAGACACCATAACTGAAATCCTAGAATCCACAGGTCACTTTGAAAAAAAAAAGAAGAAATAGAGAAATAGAGAAAGAGAGAGAGAAGGAAGGAAGGAAGGAAGGAAGGAAGGAAGGAAGGAAGGAAGGAAGGAAGGAAGGAAGGAAGGAAGGAAGGAAGGAAGGAGAGAGAGAGAGAAAGAAAGAAAGAGAAAGAAAAAGAAAAAGAGAAAGAAAGAAAAGGGAAGGAGGGAGAAAAGAAAGGAAAAGGAAAAGAGGGAGAGAGAGAATTCAGGAATCAGGTTAGAAACAAAATTACTTTTAGAAAGTAATACCTTATACACTTTATGGTACATATTCTCTTCTACATAAAGTTACAAACCACTTTTCAAATTGCCAAATTTAGCATTTTAAGTATTTTTGTGTTGACAACTAATATCTGCACATGTTTTCACATTAAAAGATGAAGAAATTCATTATAGCAACAAGTGGTATGCAATGTAATCACTCGAAAATTGGTTTGACCAAGATTATATTATGGTACAAATGACTTGTTTGAGTATTTCAAAGTTATTACCTAGGGAGGCCATAGTAATTTATATGATTTATAAAAAGGAACATTGATCTCATACTGGAATATTTGTAATCAAGCTTTGGCTCAGTGATTGCTTAGACATGTGATCTTTGATTATCACCTAATGTCTTTACCGTGAGATTTCTCAGAAGTAAAGTGGAAATACTAGTAATTATCATACGGTTAATAAAACTGTTGTGAAGGTGAAATGAGATAATACATATTAAAATATTTTATCAAGTTTAAGCCTATTCACAATATGACCCTAATCTTAACTTGCTCCTCCTTCAGTTTTCCTCATCTCAGTAAATGGCAACTCAGTCTTTTTACTATTGAAGCCAACACTTTGGAGTCATGGTTCATGTCTCATTTTCTCTCACACCCCACATCCATCCATCACCAGATCCTGTCAGTTCTATTTCCACCACATCTCCAGAATCTGGGTGCCCCTCACCACAGCGACCGCTCCCACCACAATCCAAGTGTTCATCAGATCTTGCCTGGACTAACACTGCAGTCTTCTCGTGACCTCTGGATCCTTTGCCCCTCAATCTCATCTTACCAAGCAAGGAAAGCCACAGCTATTACCTAAATCAGATCATTGCATTCCTTTGATCAATAGCCTCCAATGGCTTCCATCTTACTTAGAGTCAATGCCCAAGACTGTTTTATAATCTCCAAGGTGCTAAAAGATCTGGCCCCTTCCCTCCTCTGTGTCTTTTCTACACTGTCCCTTTCTCTTGCTCTGCTCTAACCAGAATGGACTTTCTGGCACTTCAAAAACATGACACCAGGTATGAGGATGCTGTTTCCTCTGCCTGGAACACTTTCTGCTATTAATGAGCAGTACACCTTCCAGAATCTCTTAGGTTTCTGTCAAATGTCACCTGCCCAGATGGTGGCTACTGTGCGTGAACAAGAGGGCATCTCCTGCATTCCCACCACTACTGTGTAACTTCTTACTTTACTCTGTTTCTTCACAGCTCTTATCAATTGATATCACCACATACTTTGTTTGCTGGGAGCAGACTAAAACATCCCTTCCCTGACAGCATGCTTGGATATCAGTGAATACATTTCTTCATGACAGATACTGCCCTTGGCACTGTGCAGATAGCCCTGAACAAAACAAGATTCCTTTACCCTGCTAGCCATACTTTGTAAGAGTTATATGAAAATTGCATTCACTTATGGTAGTCAGGAAAGCTGGTTAGTGTCTGGAGTTTAAATGATACCAAGCAGGATTTAAAGAAAGGGAATCAGGAATATCAAGAGAATCATCTTTTACTAAGGCACTAAAAACTCAGGGCACTAATATTCAGGTTTACCAGTGCTTATGAAACTCAGTTTGAAGACCTACAGCAATACTGACCATCATACTAATTCTTATCAAGATGAGACAAGCTCTAAGGAACAAGGGTAGACACCCAAAAAAGCTTTCCTTACCCTTTATTCTTTATTTTACTTACTCCCTACTGGGCATCATTTAAACTCTGGACATAACCAGAATTTAATTTCATTTAAGCACTATAACATATGGCTGGCAGGGGTCAGGATTTTATGCCTGGGGACATAGTGAAAAAGAGCACTAATTGGGAGTCAAGAGCCTGACTTTTTTTTTTTTTTTTTTTTTTTTTCTTTTAAGACAGAGTCTAACTCTGTCACCCAGGCTGGAGTGCAATGGCGCAATCTTGGCTCACTGCAACCTCCGCCTCCCAGGTTCAAACGATTCTCCCGCCTCGGCCTCCAGAATAGCTGGGATTAGAGGCATGGGCCACCAAGCCAAGCTACTTTTTGTATTTTTAGTAGAGACGGGGTTTCACCATGTCTGCCAGGCTGGTCAGGAACTCCTGTCCTCAGGTGATCCCCCCGCCTCAGCCTCCCAAAGTGCTGGGATTACAGGCGTGAGCATGGCATCCAGTCAAGCCTGGCTTTTAAGCCTAACACTGCCACTAATCAGCTCTAAAGTGAACTTGTTCAAATACTTTCATATATCCCCATTTCATACTCTTTTCGTGTAAGATGACATATTTATCTCCAACTACCTTCTGTTTAGAGAGATCTCATTCTGTTACTCAGGCTGGAGTGCAATGGTGCAATCATAGCTCAATCAAAGACCCAGGCTAAGTGATCCTCCCACTTCAGTCTTGCCAGTAGCTAGGACCGTAGGCATGCACCACCATCCCTGGCTTTTTTGCTTTTTGTAGAGACAAGGTCTCCCCTATATTGCCCAGGCTGCTCTTGAACTCCTGGCTTCAAGGAATTCTCCAACATCCCTTTTGACTTTGTTTGAAGCCACTATAGTTTCATGGATCATTTATTAATATTAGGTACTACAAAACACATCTGTAACAAAGTCTGATCTGTAATGTACTACAAAAATAAAAATAATGAATCGAGTTAGACAGAATAAGGAACGCCCTGAGCATTGCATCATCTCTCTTCAGCACTGTGGGAAGCTGTATCACCTGTGTGGCTGTCACTATAGAACGCTTTGCCTGTAGGCAGGGGGCTTCCTTCTGATCAGCTTCCTTGGCGATAAACTTCCTTTCCAATTCAGAGGAAACTCTGGAGTGAGGGAAACACACTTGGATTTTCAGCATGTGAATGAGAACTGGAAATGAGACAGTTCAGCTCCACACGTCAGTCAAACTGTGCAAGCCAATAGTATTCCTGTTTAAATAACTAGGAAAGTAAAGGGACCCTATTATGAAATTACTTAAAAAGGCAAAAATGTGGACAACAGTAGACTCCTCACCTCACACTTGGTGCTTAATTAGCATTTCCATCCTAGCATTCCTCACAGGCTCATGGGTATTAAAGATATTTATGTCTTTCCCCATTTTTTTGAACAGATGATGGCTCTTTGAAGACTTATATGTCACTCACCATAAAGCCTTTCTCAATCTATTATATCTTATGGGCACTAAGAATTCAGAAAAATTCGCTAAGTCATTTTTTAAAAATTCCCCTTTTATGATGGTGTTAGTAATATCATTACCCAATTTCGAAATTGCGTGCTTCATTTAGTGGCCTGTCCCACAAAATCCAGAGTTCTAGTAGAAAGGGATGCAGAGACTCTACTCACCTCTAGTCCAAAAACTAATTAATTCTGTGTTCCCAATTAGTCTGCACATTGGAACAATGTGAGAAGTTTCAAAAGTGCTCTTTGCCTGTGCCCGAGCATGGAAGATGGGATTTAATTGGTCTGAGGTGTGGGTAGGCTCTGAAAGATTTAGAAGATCTCCACGTGATTCTAATGTGGAGGCAAATTTGAGAAACATTAAAGAATTATATGAGATTAAGTGAAGGCATACTTTTGTCAGTTTGTATTTAAATATATCCCATTTTGTGCCAGAAAGAATGTAAAATAGATTTGTAAAGGTGATAGGATTTGATAAGGATGAAAATGGTTTCATAAATCTTGAAAGTTAGTATAAATTTTTTAAATGAAGGCAGGTTGCTAGCATCATCCTAATTTTGAACACCTCCATTAAAGTGTATACAATACTGTAGGCTAATTGCAATTTTGTCATAAAAAATAATTTTTAAACTCAATTTTAAACTAATCTCTTAAAGACATTAAAACTGTGTGTTAAGAGAAGACTTTTTAGAGAACTTGTTTATTATTTACTGTTTACTTATTTTTTCTCCTTTTTTTTAACCACCTCCCCCTACTTCCTGTGAACATTCCTACTTCCAGTAAGGGCTACACTGACGTGGTGAGGATTCCTGAAGGGGCAACCCACATAAAAGTTCGACAGTTCAAAGCCAAAGACCAGACTAGATTCACTGCCTATTTAGCCCTGAAAAAGAAAAATGGTGAGTACCTTATCAATGGAAAGTACATGATCTCCACTTCAGAGACTATCATTGACATCAATGGAACAGTCATGAACTATAGTGGTTGGAGCCACAGGGACGACTTCTTGCATGGCATGGGCTACTCTGCCACGAAGGAAATTCTAATAGTGCAGATCCTTGCAACAGATCCCACTAAACCATTAGATGTCCGTTATAGCTTTTTTGTTCCCAAGAAGTCCACTCCAAAAGTAAACTCTGTCACTAGTCATGGCAGCAATAAAGTGGGATCACACACTTCGCAGCTGCAGTGGGTCACGGGCCCATGGCTCGCCTGCTCTAGGACCTGTGACACAGGATGGCACACCAGGACGGTGCAGTGCCAGGATGGAAACCGGAAGTTAGCGAAAGGATGTCCTCTCTCCCAAAGGCCTTCTGCATTTAAGCAATGCTTGCTGAAGAAATGTTAGCCTGTGGTTATGATCTTATGCACAAATATAACTGGAGGATTCAGCACTGATGCTGTTGTGGTGAACAGGAGGTCTACCTAACTCACAGAAAGTCATGCTTCAGTGGCATTGTCAACAGGAGTCCAATAATGGGCAGAATCTGCTCTCTGTGACCAAAAGAGGATGTGCACTGCTTCACGTGACAGTGGTGACCTTGCAATATAGAAAAACTTGGGAGTTATTGAACATCCCCTGGGCTTACAAGAAAGAAACACTGATGAATGTAAAATCAGGGGACATTTGAAGATGGCAGAACTGTCTCCCCCTTGTCACCTACCTCTTATAGAATGTCTTTAATGGCATCATAATCATTTTCACCCAAAATACACAGTAGCTTCTTTTTACTGTTTGTAAATACATTCTCCCTTGATATGTCACTTTATATCCCTTGGTTCTATTAAAATATCCATATATATTTCTATAAAAAAAAGTGTTTGACCAAAGTAGGTCTGCAGCTATTTCAACTTCCTTCAGTTTCCAGAAACAGCTGTGGATATTTTACTGGAAATTAAGAACTTGCTGCTGTTTTAATAAGATTTAGTATATTTTGACTACAGGAGATAAAATTTCCGTCAAAAAACCATTTTGACAGCAAGTATCTTCTGAGAAATTTTGAAAAGTAAATAGATCTCAGTGTATCTAGTCACTTAAATACATACACGGGTTCATTTACTTCAACCTTTGACTGCCTGTGTTTTTTTCAGGTAGCTAGCCAAATTAATGCATAACTTCAGATGTAGAAGTAGGGTTTGCCTGTGTGTGTGTGATTAGTACTCAAGAGTCTAAAAACTAGTTTCCTTGTGTTGGAAATTTAAAAGGAAAAAAAATTGTTTTTCACTGTGTTTTCAATTTGTATTTTCACAACTACTTTCTCTCTCCAGAGCTTTCATCTGATATCTCACAATGTATAACATACGTACAAAACACACAGCAAGTTTTCTATCATGTCCAACACCTTCAACACTGGTATACCTCTTACCAGCAAGCCTTTAAAATGCATTTGTGTTCGCTTATTTGTTTTGTTCCAGGGTTCAGTAAGACCTACAATGTTTTGTATTTCTTGACTTAGTTTATTAGAAACATTAAAGATCACTTGGTAGTTAGCCACATTGAGAAGTGGTTATCATTGTTAATGTGGTAAATGCCAAAAAGTGGTTAATACTAATAAGACTGTTTCCACATCATAGGCAATGATTTCTTAATTTAAAAAATCTAAATATATTCCTATTGTACTAAAGATTTTTCCCAACTGGAAAGCACTTGGTTGTACCCGTAAGTGTCTGAGTAAGGAAATGTGATGATTTTCAGAAAGTTGTTGTTTTTGTTTGCATAGCCTGTTTAGGTAGGTTGTAAGTCTGAATAGTTAGACATGGAAATTATTTTATAAGCACACACCTAAAGATATCTTTTTAGATGATAAAATGTACACCCCACCCCCATTACCAACCTCACAGCTTAGAAAATCTAAGTTGTTTCATTTCCTTGGGATTTCTTTTGTTGTGAAACACTGCAAAGCCAATTTTTCTTCACAAAAATTCATAGTAATCATGCCAAATGTGCCTATTGTTAAAGATTTGCATGTAAAAATCTTAGGGAACCATTGTTTGAGTTATACAAGCTCATGAGAGTTTATTTTTATTATAAGATATTTTTAATATAAAAGAATTATGTAACTGATCACTATGTCACATCATTTTAGTGGGCCAGGAAAATAGATGTCTCGCTGTTTTTAGTATTTTCTTAAGAAATTGCTTTTAAAACAAATCATTGTTTCACAAAACCAATAATCATCCTTTGAATTTTCACAGACTGACTTTGCTTTAGATGTAGTGATTTTTTTTTTCTTAATAAATTATCAGTTTGAGAAATGAGGCCTGTAGAAGGCTGATAACCTATATTTGATGGAGATCACCCAATGCCAAGGGCAGAAAGCAAACCTAGTCAAATAGGTGAGAAAAAAAATAATAATCCCAGTGCCATTTGTCTGTGCAAAGAGAATTAGGAGAGAGGCTAATGTTACTTTTTTCCATTTTGGAAATAATTTTAATCAAGTAACTCAAATGTGACAAAATTTATTTTTGTGTGTGTGGTTATATTCCCAACAACATTAAAAAATAATTGAGGCATAAATGTAGTTGTCTCCTACTCTGCTTCTCTTACTATACTCATAAATTTTTAATATGATTTGTCAATGATTCATGTTTCCCTCAAATAGTGATGGTTTACACCTGTCAAGGAAACAATCCTAGAGCGCTTAGAGCAAATAAACCACTATTCCATGCTTTTAAGTAGTTTTCTCCACCTTTTTCTTATGAGTCTCACTAGATTGACTGAAGAATGTATGTCTAAATTCCTGGAGAAGGTGATATGGACTGGAAACTGAAATTCAGAGAAATGGAGTGTTCAACAGATATCAAGAATTATGAACAAAGGGAAAATTCTATACAACTCAATCTAAATCAGTCCAGTTTTGACTTCGTACTTTCACCTTTCCATTGTTGCATCTTGAATTTTTAAAAATGTCTAGAATTCAGGATGCTAGGGGCTATTTCTTTTTTAAAAAAAAAAAAGAATTTGTCTGAAAATGCTCAGGTTGGTAAGAATCTAATCTCACTTCCATAACTAAGCACTCCATAATACGTTTTATTAAGTACAAAGGGAGCCAGAAGAAAATGACATTTATTTCTTCTAGATCAGAAAAATTTAAATTAAGCCCTGCCTTGCTGTTTAGAAATATAAGGGCATTGTTATAATTTATTCAATAAATTTATCTTCCTTTGCCTTCCTGTGGAAACAGTTTTATCCCACTAAACTAGGAATTAAGGGATAAATCACAAACAAAAAAAAGTTGCAGCACTGAAAAAAAGTAATTTATTGTTTTTGCAACTGGTATGTGAATCTGTTGATAAAATTATTTATTCTTATTTAACAAAAATATGTGCAAATTTTTCTATATTTAAAATGTTTTGCTATTGTCCTACTTTTTAATTTATGCTTCATGTTTGTGTATAAAGTACACTTTTACACTTTGTGAGTTTACATAATATACAGCACTGGTTGCTTTTGTATTTTTTTACAGAAAGCTTTCTGTGTGAAACAGGTGTATATGTATATATTCCTCATGTATTCTTATTCTGATACTATCATTTTTCTTTCCAAGGAAATTTTAATCTTTCACAACTAATAGTGTTCATTACTTGTACCTATGATAATAGGTCTTTTACATCACATTAACACTAATTTGTCCAAGTCACAAATAAGAAAAACACTTATTCAATGAAACAAGGTGCAAGTTTTAAATTTGGGTACACAAATAGCCTAGAAGCTTCCTACAGGCATTAAGACACAGACAAGAATCAGATTCTTTCACTTCATCGAGAAACATGGACAAGTTGACGTTGATGTATTAGATGAAAGTTGTGTACACACAACTTCTGAGGGATACAAATGATAATAAAACCAAATGTTGTCTTTGTCTGTTTAGAAACACCTCCTAAAATTAATATCATTTAGTCTTTAGTGTCTGTAGGATTCTACTGATGAGCACAAATAAATTGGGTTTGTATAACAAATGTTAATAGTCATAACTGTTTCTACAAATAAGGGGTGTCCATTAAGAGAATGTGATGTTTTTCTACTACTGTTGAATCCTCTGGGGTGATTATAGGACTTGAAATAGGCAGACTTGCCTCTGATGACATCAGCTTGCCTCTGTGATTTCACAGTCTGATCCTGGCAATAAGACAAAGCACCCTTGGACACACAGCCAATCTCTGGTTGTGATACTTCCCCATTGATTCCTTCCTTGTTAACAAGGTCATTGTAACGGTTCAGGTGAGGACAGCAGCCAGATTCAAAGTCCAGAACTTGTGCTGTTACTTAGAGTTCGCACTGTAAAATAACATTGAATTTAATAATGATCAAATTTTTCTAGTAGTCTGTGGCAGAGTGTATAATCTCATTGGCATGATTGATGAATATTAATAATCTCTTTATAATGAAATGATGCTCTACAAATACAATATATTTGCTAACATTTCAAAACTGCTAAATAAATGAAATAGCCATGTGTACAGAAATGGTCATCTAAAGCTTTAATAGAACCAAATTCAAGACAATGTATCATTTAGACACACAGAAAAGGAACTTGTATGTTTTCCCTATTATTTTTCTCATTTCCCAACAATCTATAGGTTTAGATTATCAAACAGATAGATCAACTTAACTGGCTAGGACATTGAAAAAAATCTTCCTAAGAATGCTTTGTTGGCATAATCTATAGAGATAATTTCTCAAATTATATTATTATGATGCATATAAACTCTCTAATGTATAATTGTGTTTCACTTATTTAATGTATGAGAACATATTGACATACAAAACCATGCATTAGCCAAAAAATTGGAATACAGGTGGTGTTCAGATCAGCAAAACATTCAATCTGGTAAATGCCTGCCTGGGACCATGATATCATTCTCAATGCAGGTTTTATGGGAAACCTGAAAGAATATGTTGTTAGATGATGTTGGTTTTGAAAAAAAATAAGACATTGGCATACACATTCATTAGCCCAGTTAATTGCATTCTACTAATATAGTTGCACTTTAGCAATAATTTTGCTCTCTCTGGTCTTTATTCTGTGGCTTCAACTAACTGGACCATGTGGACTATAAAGGTCAAATGAAAAAAAAAGAGTAGTGGCCCCTCATCCTATAAGGTACTGCCACATCAGAGTGACCTAAAAGTCTAACACTGTGAGGAGAACTGTGATTTGTAGGAAAAAACAAATGAAAAACAGGGCATGCCTTTTAATTTTTTTCCACTTTCCTTTGGCATATCCAGTGAACAATTCTAATTTTTATTGAGGTGCTAACATCTTTCGTGACCAACTGTCAAATGTGATATTTCTGAGATACTATTTTTTTACATGATTTTACAGTTTGCAGGAAAGACCTCTAAGGTTTGTGTCAGGGTAGGGCACAACTTGATGCTCCAAATTCGAAAAATAAACACATCCAATGATTGTTTTGACCAACAGTGGTCAGTGACATAAACTGCATGTGCGTCTGAGGACATTTAAGGGGTCATTAAAACTTGAGGAGCATCAGGCCAGAGTAGCAGACTTTCAGATGAGTCATATTTCAGCATTCACTAAGTCCTCAGCATTCCATTCAAACTTTCATGTATATTTGGCCTGATATTGTTTTCAAACTTTGCAACAGTTTATGTTATTAGTAAACACTTGGTGACTATATCTCAGCCTTTTCTCTAACAACTCATAATATATTAGAAACATGTCTACCTATACTGAGAGTATATTTACAATAGAAGACCATACTGTGTGTGACTTTGTAAAGCTAGACTTTTGATTAAAAAATATATAGTCTCTGGATGGTATTTTTGCATTACGCACTCAGGCACAATATAAACATTGATGGTTCATCTTGCTACAGTTAGGAGCTGAAAAACACTACTTACGTATTTGTATGACCTGTTAGTCAGAGGAAATCATACATATGCTTTGTAAATAGACTTTGTGAATAACTAAATAGACTGAAGAAACATGTTGCATTTGATAGAAGCAATGGCATAAATATTTGGTTTATATATTAGAGTCTGTGAGTAAAGTAATAAACCTAAGTAGGTATAACTGAGATTTTTAAACCTTGAAACTTGCTTTGATGGTAGAGAAAATCATTGAAGATTTACATACTGTATATAAGATGTAAAATGTAAGCTGCTTATTACCCTCAATTTTCCAGAAGCAATGGTATATAATGCAGTTGAAAAACCAAAAATCTTGGAAAACTAAGACGGGTCTTGTTTAAAATGTCTCTCAGCTTTGGCAACCTTCAAATCTTAATCAAGTATTTAAAACATTACTGTGTCTTGTAGCCTGCATTCCACAACAGCTCTGTTATTCAGGTAAAAGACTTGAACTGAGCCGTTTGGGACCTATACTGTAATATTTTTCATTGAGGAACAATATCCTATTTTGTAAAGCATTTCCCTATGTGTGACTTTAAACTGTAAAATTAAACACTGCTTTTGTGGGTTCAATGGGCACAATAAATATAAATTGTAAACTAGGTTAAAGTATGTACTGCATATAATATGTTTTAGAGTTGGAAACTATTGTTCATTTATTTTTAATTTTCTCCTAACAGTGGTAGCACCAAGCTGGGTCTCAGGGAAGTCCTAGGCTCTTTGTAATTTCTATCATCGCTCACCCTCTTTGGCATAGACAATTAATACTTTATCTTAGTTAAAGTTCTATGAAAACTATTGCTTCAAGTTCTTTTTACCGGACTATCAACCCCTGAAGATTGCATACTATTAAAATTTTGGTGTTAGATTAGAAACAGCAAGCAACATAATCTACCACTTCATTTTTATTTTTTGTATCTAAACTTAGTCCAGATATAAAGTTAAAGAATTGAGATAATAATGCAAGCATAGAAACATTTTTTTAAAACACCTGAAATTGACTAGCAAAAGTCTATTTTATAACATTTATAACATTAAGCTTCCTAAGAGCATTAATTCTTTTTAAACCTGGAATCATTTCTTTTCAGCATACATTTCAAACACTGAATTTCCCTCTCATATCAAATAATATTGTAGAATTTTGGTACTTTAAATTTTCTCCTTAGGAGGATGTATGCTTTTAAATAAATGATTTAAAACATCTATATTTCTTAAAAGATGATATAATACACACACACATATACACTAGCTGTCAAAATATAGCTAAGATTTGTTCAACATCTCATTGAGTTAGGCCCTGTGGTAATCACCCCACAAACTTTCTACCACAAATTTCTCTCCATGCCCTTTGGCTCTTGTGATACTGGTATTAAGATTCCATATTACAGATAACAGTCACAATATGATAGCCATTAATTATTAGCTATTCAGTTGGTGCAAAAGTCATTGCAGTTTTGCTATTTTTTATGGCAAAAACTGAGATTACTTTTACACCAACAGAATAGCTTTCACCAAGTGCCAATCACTGTTGTAAGCACCTTAGATGGTTATTATCAATTGTTGGTTTCTGTAATCACTGAGTCTTAAATCCTTTTGGACTGTGAATCTGAGCGAGAGATTGCAGGGTGACTGGAGGACTGACTGTGCAAGATTAGAGAAATAGAGGGAAGTGTTTAGGTCTAATGTGTCGGCCCCCTAAGTAAAAGCAAGAACATTCCTAAAATTCCAATGAAAATGGTAAGGAAACTATGGAGAATTAGACCAGCAGTAAGGATAATGTCAGGAGCTGAGGGTAGCACGAAGACTGTTGTTTAAGGAAAGAGGAGAGATAATTTGATTTAGAAAACTAAGAAATTGCCAGTAAGAGTTTTTCAAAAATAAATTCAGTGTTTTTCCTTACAAACTCCTTCACAGCTGGTAATGAGTTGGGCCAGACAAGGTCAAAGGCATAAAAGTGGTAATGGTGGTAGCTTTTGGATTAGGAGTAGAATGAACAAAGGAGATGCTTAGAAATTTGTGAAGTCCAAATCATCTCTATTTCTCACATTCTATTGGGTCTTTTTTGATATATTATTGAGTGTTTTATCTGTTCAATTAAATTCATATTTTCCCACAAAATAAATGATTATATGTCATTATGTAGACACAGGTGAGGGAGTATAGTAGAATAGCCTTGCTTTTTCTAGTTCCCTTCCATGTCTGTCACATAAGGAGACATGATGTCAGAATGATTAACCACCTGGGGCAGTGCCTAGCCCAAGACCTCTCTCCAATGTACATTCATAAGATTTTCTGCAATATAGCTTTCTCCTTCTACTTCCAGCTACCTGCAATGCTTTGTCTCCCTACTTAAGCCTCCATTGGGATTTGCCCTGAATTGGAATTATGGACTTTTTATTGTTGTTATTTACATAAGAAGCATCTAAATCTTGGAAAGCATGAAAAAATATTTCTTAATCACTTGTAAGTAGACTGCTTCCAAAAATAGCGGCTGAGCCAGTTTTCGATTTTAAAAAGAGGATTTTATCTACAAAAATGTTGAGAAGCATTAACGTCTTCATTTCCAAATATGTCTGGTACCTACTAGATATTGTAAAGAGTCTACCTAGATTGTTTCTTTACTGTCAAGCTCCTTTACCATCCCTCTAACTGTTCAAAGATGTTGCTTTGAACACTCATAGGAAGTGCCTGACTATGACCGGCTACAGGAGTGTCAGACAGAATATTAGTATATTAGAACAAGCAATAGATGTCTCTTTTTTAAGATTATGTTAAGACAAGCCAGTTCACAGCTCTACACTGCTACCACTTGAGTAGAATCCTTCAATCTTTTCTATCCTGAACAACAGCAAATACCTCTTTATGGGACTTCCTGCTGCCTTCAGCAGTTAGACTAATCATGAAAAACGTTAAGTGAGATCATTTAACTCCTCTGCCAAATATTCTCCAACACCTTACTAACTTACTGAAAGTAGGAAACAATCTTCTTTCCACAGGCTTTAAGGCCCCACAGGATCTGATGCCACAGACCTGTCTGATTTTCCCTTCTTTTCTCACCCCTTGGTTCACTCTCCAGCTACTTTGCCTCTCTGTTACTCTTTACAGCATCAAGTTTAAACCTTGTCCAGAATCCTTTGCCTAAAACACTCTTCTCCAGATATACACTGGCTTCCTGTCTTCCTTCAAGTCTCTACTTAAATGTTATCCCTCAGAGAGGCCATCTCTGACCACCCTAAATTAAATAGACACATTCCTCCTTCATTTTTGTTCATGTCACTTATAAGTTCCTGAAATTTCACCATATCCTCATTTGTATACGTCTGATATCCCTATCATATAACCAGATGTAGAAATGTACATACTTTGAGAGCATACTCTTTATTTTGTATCATTGCCGTATTACCAGCTCCTAAGAAGGTACCTGGCATATATTAAGAGTTCAATAAGTACTTGTTGAATAAATGACTGAATCAATAAGTTGATGGCAACCCAGTCAAATAATAATTATTAAAGGGTTCAGGAAATGGTTGATGATGTCTCCGAAAAATGGGCAAAATGTGAGTATGTAAATATTTTTAACAAGTAATACTGTTAAAAAAAAAAAAAAAAAAAGACATTTTAGAAAAAAATCAAGCCAAGTTTAGGCCCAAGAAGTAGAGGAGCCATGGTAGATGGGTGATAGCAAGAACCTGGCTACTTGATTCGAAGACAGATCTTCAGTGCCTGGTATGACACACCAACGTGGAAGACAGAATTCTAAAGATGTGCCCCCATAGTTCTTGTCCCTTGGTCATTCAATCAAACACAAATTGAGGTACTGCTGTGAAAATATTGTGTATATGGAATTAATGTTAATAATCAACAGCCTTAAAATAGGAAGATTAGTCTGGATTAACTTGAGAGCCCAGTTTAATCACATGAACTCTTAAAAGCAGAAGAGAAAGGCAGAAGGGGAATTTAGAGGAATTCCAAATATAAGAAGCACCACTGCTGGCTAGGAAGATGAAGAAAGGGATCAACAGGCTAAAGGATTCAGGTAGCATCTAGAAAGCTGAGAATGACACCTGGCCAATGGAACAGCCAGCAGGGAAATGAGAACCTCAGTTCTACAACTTCAAAACAAATGAATTCTAGCTAAAATATGAAGGAGTTTGTTGGAATCAGATTCATCCTTAGAGCTTCTAGAAAGGAATACAGCCTGCTGATACCTTGATTCCAGCCTTGTAAACCCAGAGCAGAGGCCCAGCTGAGCTCTGTTGAGCTTAGATATCTACAAACTGTGATATTATAAATGGGTTTGATAAAGATGCGGAATGATTGGCATTTGTTATGATATTAATAGAAAATGAATGTACACATGAAAACAAGGAATAATCTCAATCTAGAGTGGATTATTAGAAAGGCTATCATGTTAGGCCCATAAGCAGAATGAACAAAATTACAATCCAGTTATTGGGGTTGATGCAGGATTTTTTTCTGCTCCTTAGCTCAGCTAGGTACGGGTTCTTGTCTCATGACCAGGAAGATTTAGGCACACAGACACCAGAGAGTGAGTGGTGTAGAATGTATTAAATGAAAGGAAAGCTCTCAGCAAAGAGAAAACATGGGGGGGGGTGCTTCCCCTACGCAAAAGCAGGAAAGTCCCCCAATATGGCTGAGCCTGGGGCTTTCATGGACTCAGAATGGGGAGTGCATGCTGATTGGTTTGTGAGTATGCAAAAAAGTTTGAAGCAAAAACACCACTCAAAGATGGGCATGACAGTGTAGGAAAACAATTAGAATAGGGTAGGTATATGTAAAATAGGCTTAGGGTGGTGATCAGTCAGAGGAAAGCATGCCAAGCAGGAAGACAAGTCTTAATCTGGACTGAGGATTTAACTTGTAGCTTGGCTTTCAGGCTTTAAACTGTCTTTGGCTTGAAGGTGGGGTTTCAACAGGGACCTGCCCCATCAGCCTAGGCATTTGGTGGCCTCCTGTCACTATCAGGGTTACAGAACAAGGTGGAAACAAGAAAACTCAAACTCAGGGTTACCAGATCAGGCACAAAATCTTGGAATAAGACCATCGGCTAATCTAATTTTGATATCAAGTCACTTGAGCTGTTAACAAGGGCTGCATATATACACCCTTACTCCAGGACAGGATTAGTTAAAAATGTGATGTGGAGTAGCAATCTGTAGCCACAGTGATAAAAATAAGCAAACACAAGGCAGAAAACAGGGGCAAGAAAAATGGAAGTTAATGGATACGAAAAAAGTATCCATTTGGAAAAAAGTTTTCCAAAATACAGCTAAAAATTCTTTGTTGGCAGTCAATAAATGTGTAACAGTTTTAATCAAATGAGTCAAAAATTTAACAAAGGTGTTTTGGTTATATATTGATGTTAATACAACTTTCTAAATAGAGTGGTTTAAAGGAACACTTTATTGAATATTATGATTTTGTGAGTCAGGGCTCTCAGCTAGATGATACTTCTGCTCCACACACCAAATGGACTTGACTGGAGGGTCCAAGACAGGTTTAATCACATGCCTCGTGTCTTGGATGGGACAACTAGATAATCAGTCTCAGCTGAGTTCCTCTCCCTCTCCAGGCATTCTCAAGGCCTTTCTGTGTGGTCTCTTCAGCAGAGTATTCACTCTTCTTACAAAGTGGCTCAGGGTTCTAAGAATAGGTGTTTCCAGAAAACCAAGTAGAATCTATAAGGTTTTTTATGCTCAAGCCTTGGAAGTGCCAGAGTATTCCTTTGTAACACAACTAGTTAAAAATTTCACAATGCGTGAATCAAGAACACTCAAAGATACTTCCTCGATTCTTCTAGAAATTGAAAAACTATAAAATATGCCACTTTATACTTTGGTTACCAACTTTTTAAAGTAAATTTTTCATTGTTAACATGTCTTTCCTACAGGCAAAAAAATGAGGATTTTATTTCCGAAACAACACGATTTAGAATTACAAAGTCATAATAGTTATCAATGAGGAGGGAATTATTACCTTTTATATCCATTCGAGTATAAAATACAACACTTACTCTTAGCCAAAAGGCTGAGAAGCGATCAGGTATAAAATAAGCAAACTGCAGATGAGAAGTCACACTCTTGTAATTAACTTAGTGCACCAGCTCTGACTGGGGAAGCTTCCTTGTTGAGGGTGGAGAGGATGAATTGATTCTTTTGTTTGTTTGTCTGTTTGTTTGTTTGTTTGTCTCCCAGTCTGAATGTCTTCCCGTGAAAAAAATATTTCAACATTTCTGAAAGGCGTTGTTTCTCTGTGAACCAGAGGTATTCGAATATAAGGTAGATGGGAAGTAAGAGGACCATTCTGTGGATCAGGATGTAAGCAGGCCTCAAATATAAGACTGGAAAGAAAGTTTTTATCTGTTACACATGTAAAGTTGGACAAAACATCTTCATTTTACGAAACAGATTAAGCCAGATGTGTACAAGAGTATAATGAATTGTTCAGGCATCATCTGCTGGGTCATTTCATGAGCAACTGAAACCGTTCTAGTGAGGAAAATGAAGTCTTGGGAAATGTGATATTTAGAAAATGTAGATAGCTTTAGTTTGGATCTATTTAATGAAACTACAATTAAGTTCTAGCTGCATTCAAGTGATACAGCTCACTCCTAAGTCCTACGTGTTCCTCTGCCATTGCTCTTACAGGGGCTGATCAGAGATTATGGATGAGTTATATAAATCCCTCAACACAGACTTTAAAAGGCACCTACTGCTAAAAATGGGTCAGGAAACTACAGAAAGGACAGCTTGTATTTTGCACCCTCCTCATACTGAAAGAATGAAACTATTTTAATATTGATTGTTTCTGGAGCCCATTATTGTTATTTTTACAATCCATTAGAATCAGACTCCTAAGCCATTTCCAAAATTTTTGCATTGACTGGTCCCCATTATGTAAGCTCAGTGACAGAATTAGACATAAAATCCAGAATTGTCATTGTAGATTTTTTTTTCACTTTGGGGTCATAGGAGGAAACAAAAATCTCTCTAAAATAGGCCCCAGTTGGCTGTCACATCTTCTTGAAAATAAGTGTTCTCTCGAAGTCCTTTAACTTCGATCTTTCATTTATCCTTTTCCAACAAAAATCTGTGTTGTATAGGAACTTAACATCTGATGCAGGGGAAAAAATGCTTCTTTAAGAAGCTTATTAAAACTGTAGTTGACTTAATAAATGAGCGTGCGCACAAAATATTATGTACAACTTTGAGAGAATTCATATACCTCCAGAAGCTAAATAAGAAAATCCAATGTAACATAAACAAAATGAAATGTGCTGTAAATGGAAATTTTCTAGGAAGTAACTTCTCGCAAGTAAAAATTTTGCTCCTAAAATTAGAACGTATTTGGTATTCATCGATGTTTTAAACAATTCTTGAGCACACAAGTAATATGACCCAGAATAATATAGGGATGTGATCACAAATAAGACTTGGTTTCAGTATTCAACAAGCAAAAGCCAAGGGGGTGCATATATAGGAAATTACATTGCAGTGGAATAGCTTCTATGATACAGGTAAATACAGTATCAATCATGTAATACAATAGCCAGAGAAGCAACGAGGCTCTTAAAGTGCATTAATACAGTTATAGATGGTGATGCTCTTCCTAGTCTGCATTGATAAGGTATGCAGATTCTGACAATGCTAACTTCCATTCTACCTGCTTTTTTTGCTCCATACCAACATCTGCTCAGCTAGAGACTAGGTCTTTGAGCAGTTGAACCAGTATCAACAATTAACCATCCCTGGAATTCCTGTTATGTAAGAACTTTTTTTGTTAAAGGATTAAATCACTGCAGGATATTCTGAATTTTATAGACAAAAGCATTTCTAACTGATTCAGTTTCTCATGGGAATTAGGATTCTCAACCTTGGGAATCTTAATAATAATATAAACAGATTGAAGCTCCGTTTAGAGAAAGGTTAGAAAGGTGGAAGATCTAAAACTATGTCCTATTTTGTATAACAAAATAAAGTTTGGAAAATGGACTTCAGAACAAAACAGTATGTCCTTTCAAATAGTTGAAGGGCTATCATGGAAAAGAAAAGTTATAATTATTTTACATAAGCCGAAGGGTACAATGAAAACCAATGAGTTGGTCAAAGTAAGAACCAGTGTAGAAAAAAGTGTCTACCATTCTCACATTTCATTTTTTCTTCCAAACATAGTTGCTTCAGAAGTGTCATAACTGTAGAGGTTTATTTTTACCACTCCCTTTCACCCATGAAAAGTTTTCCAAAAGGTCGATGTATGCTTTGTGTTTATACACATCACTTTAAGTTAGTTTTACGAATATTTGTCCTACTATTTTTTACTACGTAGACTACTTATACTTCATGCATTCAGTATATAATGCTGACCAATTACAAATTTCTAGTTTTAATTTTCCCTTAGTACAGTGGTTCTAAATCAGGAAAATTTCTCCCCATGGGCTATTTATGATGTTTGGAGATGTTGTGGATTGCCACAACGGTGGGAGGGATGCTATTGACATCTAATGGAAAGAACCCAGGGAAGCTGAAATTCACAGAACAGCCCCCCATCCCCCAACACAAAGAATGATCCTCTCCAGAATGTCAGTAGTCCTGAGATTGAGGAACCCTGCTTCAATAGACTATTCCTGTCCTATTGTGCCTGCGTCATAAACATGCTCAAGGGAATACTTCTTACCTTCTAATTAGATGTGATCAACATGCCTGTTACTCTTTTCTACTTGCTGCTATAGAAGTTGGAGCAGCAGAATCTGGAAACCAGAGCTTAATTCTTGGAACATTGGCACTTGCTGTGTTTCCTGAGACCCAAATAGCCTCAGGTAGGTTATGAGCTGTGGGCACTGTTGGGAAAATTGATGGATTATGCAGGTGAGCATGGCATAGACTGATGACAGGCAATTACTGTAAATCACCATTAGTTCTACTTCCAGCCATATGCAACTGATTGCAAGAAATCTATGGAAAACAGCCCTGGCCCATCCATTTTAGAAAATTAGTGTTGTACCTAAAGCCAGTTTTGCACATTTTCTGAATGAGCTAAATGGAATGTTTTCCATATAGCCAAGTGAAAAGAATTGAGAAGAATGAAAGTTTTGTTTCCTCAATGGCATTTTTAAATAATATCTTATTTTAGGTGCAAATAGCATGTATTTTTAAATAGTAAACTCTGTAAATGACCATGTTCTAGTTTTTAGGGAATTCTAGGAAGTACGAAAACATGATACTACAACAGACCATCCTAATTCATTTTCCAATGTGCATTTCTTAGTATAGATATTGGTTTTTTGTTTAATAATATTTTTGTTTAAAAATTCTTAAACTTTTGCTTGACAGTAAGAGTTATTTAAAAGCTTGTACGTGAAGATTTACGCCAAAATATACATTCTTAAGCTTGGCCATTTAACATTAGGGCCATTAAACTTGGCCCTAATGTTATTCTAATTGATGAAAGAAACAAAAATTTGGGGAGCAAGGCGAGTTTTTTTCTTTCTGTTTTTTCCAAACACAATTTCCTAATTTAGAAAAGTCACCAGTAACACAATAGCCAGAAATTTGGTCAATACCAAAAAGGAACCACAATAAACAATATCTTAGAGGTCAAGAAGAGGAGAGACAAATGAAGAGAAAGAAGGAGAAGGAGGAAGAAAAAGAAGAGGAAGAGGAGAAGGGAGGGAGGAAGAGGAAGAGTGGAAGAGGAGGGGAAAGGAGGGAAAGAAAGAGAAGGCTACAAGCAGTATGATGGCTAAGATCAGGTAAGATCAGCAGAGAAAACACTGTGAAGTTCTACTTACATTTTCATGAGGTTATTATTCATTTTTAGATATATACAGTATACTTGCCACTGGATTCCATCATGTCAAACCAGGATTCCTGAGGTTCTTGTTTATTTCTGCTATCTAAAGCCATTACCTTCTACCTCCTAAGGGACTCAACACCACAGCTTTCAAGTCAAGGCCAAAGATGCTACCTCTCCAGAAGCAAGTGTACAATTTGAAAAATGATTGCACTTTGATGTGCTTGCTTTTCTCTCATGGAAATGATTCTCAATCATAAGAGTCAATCTTGACTCAATTCAAAGCCTGATATACACAGAGACTAGTATGTTAAAGTATGCAAGCCACCAAAATGAAGGGTAGTCACTAAAAACAAATTATATTGGTTTTGAATCACTGTGCATATGATATAGATGGAAGAGTGAATAATTCCTTTTCTCAGTTCAAAGCTAAACTTTGGAAGCAACATGTTCTCCTGGATGTTTAACTAAATCTTCTTGGCTAACTTTACTAAGTCAGAGCAACAAACTTCCAAAACACTATTGCATTTAGAAATGCAGTGGATTCTCACTTGTGAGGATTCCACACTTTAAAGAATATTTGCAGCTCAGTGTTTGACCCCATAGTACCTGCCTTTCTCTGGAATCCAGCAGATGACAGGTACTTATCTAAATTCCAGCCAACCTTTCCAGCCACATGTGCAACTGTTATACCTATCAAACACACTGATGATTCTGACACAAAGGCCAGATTTCCTCTAAATGCTCATGTCTCTGGGTCTTTGCCATATAATTCTTCAGCCAGTTTGCCTTTCAATCATCTTTCCTAACAAAGCTCTATGCAGTTATAAGATCTCATTTGTCATGCAGATGGCCCAATTCTGCTGCTACTATTAATTCTACTACACACATGCATACACACACACACTCATTTCCAGTAGAAAGAAATTGCTATGTCTTCTAAATGTCCATTTTATGGGTATCTATATTATTATACTTTTCTATTTTTGCCTTGACTTTAAATGAATTGCAGAAGTCTGTTTCTTCCTTACCCTGACAACTTCACTACCCCACATTACAAGTCTTGAGAGGGCGAAGGTCATATTTTAAACATCCTTATATTTGCAATCACTACAAGTTTGTTGTATGAATGATTACATGAATATGTATTGTAATATTAGCTATAACAAACATTGTAGGTATAATTTACAATACAAAACATTTAATTTAAAAATGCAATCTGTCTTTATTTAGAAATGTTGATGCTTTATCCATCATGGATTGCTGTGCAGTAATTCACATTTTTAAAACTGTAACACTAAAGTATTATTTTTCTTGATAACAAAGTCTACCAAATCTCCTCCCTGCTCAAATTTGGTGCTGGAAGCAAGTCCTTCACTTATCTTATCATAGACCCGGTACCAGAATCTTTATTACATCTAATGTAGCTGATGAAAAGTTAGTAGAACATGCTTTTTAACTTGTTGTCAATGCTAATGAAATTCTGTTACTGAAGAAAAATAATGTAATGCATAGATTAGAGAATTAAGGAAGCTTAAAAATCATATCATCCACTCCCCTCATTTTAAAGATAAAGCAAGCACCTAAGGGCCAGGAGTTTAGGAGAAAGTAGTCTAGGAACATCCTTTTTCTTCTTTTTTTGTCTGTACTGTGAGGACTTCATCAGGTTAGAGGTCTGTGGCCATGAACAGAGCCCAATAAACTTTCCTATGCATTGGCACCAGTTCAAGATCTCGGCTTTGTTGGTACTATTCTCTATCATTCTGTAGTCAATGTATCTTAGATGACAATATATTTTAAATTTTAAAAAGCACAAAGAAGTAATCTTAGATCCTTGGTAATTCTGGCTTATTCCATTTGCCAATTGTCTCTCATATTTTGGCATGAACATGTATTTCCTTGAAGGATTTTATAATAAAAACACTAAAGTAACAGCATTTTCAAGAAAGTCAGAGAGAAGCAATGATCTATTGTCTTATTGAAGGTTTCTCTTCTACCAGATAAGGAAACTAATACTAAGTGAGAAGAAATGTTTGCTGACAGATGTTCTTGCCCTAAGTCAGTGGTTTCTGAATCTTAGCTGCATTAAAGTCACCTGTGGCACTTTTTAAAAATATCTGTGGAGCAACAGGAACTCTCATTCATTGCTGGTGAGAATGAAAAATAATACAGGCACTTTGGAAGACATTTTGGCAGATTCCTACAAAACTAAATATGCTATTACCATATAATCCAGCAATTGTACTTCTTGGTATTTACCCAGAAAGATTGAAACTTCTGTCCACACAAAGATGTTTATAGCAACCTTATTCATAATTGCTAAAACCTGGAAACAACGAAAATGTCCTTCAGTAGATGAATGAATAAATACGTTGTGGTACATCCAGACATTGGGATATTATCAAGTGCTAAAATAAATGAGCTATAAAACCATAAAAAGGCATGGCAAAAACTGAAATGCATGATACTAAGTGAAAGAAGCCAATATGGAAAGACTGCATACTTTGTGATTCCAAATGTTTGACATTCTGGAAAGAGCAAAACTATGGAGACAGTAAAAAGATTACTAGTTGCCAGGGTTTGGGGATAGGGAGGAATAAATATGCAGAGCAAAGGAGATTTTTTAGGGCATTGTACCAGTCTGTTTTCACCTTCTCATAAAAACATACCTGAGACTGTGCAATTTACAAAAAAAAAGAGGTTTAATTGGACTTACTATTCCACATGGCTGGAGAGACCTCACAATCATGGTGGAAGGCAAGGAGGAGCAAGTCACATCATACATGGATGGCAGGAGGCAAAGAGAGGGTGTGCAGGGCAACTCCCGTTTTTAAAACCATCAAATCTTGTGAGACCCATTCACCATCTCAAGAACAGCAATGGTAAGACCCACCCCCATAATTCGACCATCTCCTACCGGGTCCCTCGCACAACACATGGGAATTATGGGAGTTACAACGTGAAATTTGGGTGGGGACATAGAACCAAACCATATTAGGCAGTGAAACTGCTCTGTGTGATACTGTAATAGTGGATACATGTCATTATATATTTGTCCAAACTCATAGAATGTACAACACCAAGAGTGAACCCTAAAGCGTGGACTCAGGGTGATAATAATGTGTCAATGTAGGTTCATCAATTGCAACAAATGTACCACTCTGGTGGGGGATGCTGGGAACAGGGAGGCTGTGCATATGTGGGAGAAGGGTGTATATGGGAAGTCTCTCTACCTTCCTTTCAATTTTGCTATGAACCTATAAATGCTCTAAAAAACAAAGCTATTAAAAACAAACAAACAAACAAAAACAACATCCAGGTCTCACTCCAGACCAATTAAATCAGAAGCTCTGGGTTGAGGCACAGGTGTCGTTGTTGTTGTTGTTGTTGTTGTTGTTGTTGTTGTTTCTCCTCAGATTTCCAAAATGAAGTGGTAAAACAAATTATTTCTGTACATCTTTATGACGATGTTCTCATTCCTTGTTCTAGAATTTTTTTATAGACTATATGCTTTGGTTTGGTGTTTAGTTGCTCATTTTTGAGTGGAAAAAGATTGTCAATCCAGACGATGATTTTTGCAATAAAGAGAGGAGCTAGCCTCCATCAAGTTTCACTTCATTTAGGGGAGTTTTCCAGTCATAATCTAAAAGCCGAAAAGAGGTGCATCACCTCGCCTGGCTAATTTTTTGTGTTTTTGGTGGAGACAGGGTTTCACCAGGTTGTCCAGCCTGATCTCAAACAGCTGAGCTCAGGCCATCCATCAACCTCGGCCTCCCAAAGAGCTGGGATTACAGGCATGAGCCACCTCGCTGCACACTCAGGCCCTGGCTTGGTGGCTTCTTTCTTGTCCAAGCTCAGAGATTGGAACCTAGAATGTGGAACCCAAGAATATGCTTTTCATATCTGTCACACCAGAGATGAAATTAGAGAAAATTCTGCCCTTGTTCACCTCTTATATTTAATTTATAGTGCTGCTGCCACTGTCTGTGCATTATTATGGGAATTTTAATAGGAAGTTAAGAGGAGGTATACTATTAAGCATGCCTAGTATTCCAACTCAGAAATCCTATATATCCTTTTTTTTTTTGAGACAGACTCTCATTCTGTCACCCAGGCTGGAGTGCAGTGGTGCGATCTCAGCTCACTGCAATCTCCACCTCCCAGGTTCAAATGATTCTCCTGCCTCAGCCTCCCAAGTAGCTGGGATTATAGGTCTCTGCCACCATGCCCAGCTAATTTTTGTATTTTTAGTAGAGATGGGGGTTTAACCATGTTGGCCAGGCTGGTCTCGAACTCCTGACCTCAGGTGATCCACCTGCCTCAGCCTCCCAAAGTGCTGGGATTACAGGCATGAGCCACCATGCCCAGCCTCCTATATACTTTTATAACCAGAAAAAAATAATAAGAAAACTAAACATTCTGGTGTTTCTCCTATGTTCTCGAACATTAGATATAGTTTATGAGTTTCATCTGGATGCAGCCTAGTGGCTCACAACTATCTAGTATCCCCACTCCCAGTCTCTTATGCTTAAGGCCAGATCTCCCATCTTGAAGCCTCTCTTGAATCCTCTCTTGAATCCTGAATCCTGTTGAAGCTTAGGTTTTGTTCAATCAATAAATGTGGATCAAAATTCTCAATCTATAAATCTTAGCAAGTTTTTAAACACCTCTGAGCTTTAGTTTCCCCATCTGCATGACAGGGGATATAGCATAACTGTATACTATATAGCACAGAGGAATAGCTCCATAAATATTTGGTCTCTTTTTTTCAGAGATTCTTTCTTTCTTATTCACTCTTTTTCATGGAACTCTACTTAAAGTTGTTAAAGGCTACCAGGGGTCAATTATTAAAATAAAACTCTGGATCCTGACATGATAGGGTGTGTGCAAGCCTAACTCTCCTGCTTTACCTTCCACTTTGCCTATGTCCTGCACCCTGAGGTTACTCTCAACCACCTGACATGACTTGGCTCTCACCCACATCCTTGCATTCTAGGAGCCCATCCCCTCTGTATGGGTACTCTACCCCATCCTTTTGTTACTGAAATTGTGTCCTCTCCGAAGGGCCGATTTAATTGTTACTTCCTCCACGAAGCTACGAGGACCTCACTTCAAAGAACTTCTTCCAAATTTAGAGACTCAAATTGATCCCTTGCCTTTTTAAGTCAAAAGTCAAATAAGCCAAGAACATGCCAAGAACTTATTTAAGTTCATGGTGAAGTCAACAAATGAAAGAAGAAAATAAATATACCTGAAAAAAGGAACATTCTAAAATATGTTTTTAATAAAAAAACTAATGCTTCATTTATATTTTTTCTTCTAATTTTGAAAAGATAAGCTAAATGCAATTTGTTTCATTTTAGCTTAATCTTTTTTCACTATAAAAGGGCGAGTGTTTATACTAATCCTCTGTGTAGACGAAATACTTAGATTGTTAAGGGGTCTAGTATACATCCTGTTTGCAAACTAAAATTTCTTTCTGAATGAAGAATAAATTGTGCATGTGCAGACCTGAAACAAAAACCTCACTTTGGAGCTTTGCTATTAGTTCCAGTCTTTATAATCTGCATCTCTAAAATGTTCCACTTCACAAAGTACAAAGCTGTTTTCACAGTTCTCTCATGACTTGTTTTCCTAAAACACTCCAATCAGTTTTATGCCAGTGAGTGTCTGTTGTGTTTATTATATTTTGCATTTTCTCCACCCAGGCCCCCACCCTCAAACCCCACATTGTGAGCAAGTCTTTTGAGTATCCAAGCTTCTTAGCAAATTTTCCAGCAAATAGAATTTTTTGGAATTTTTTCCACCTTTGGTTGATGGGCTTACCCTGAAATAAACCAGTCATGTTTGTGCTAAACTTCTAATGGAACTTCACTTCCACTCACATTTAATGAATGAATGACAAACTGAATATACCAACAAAATCAAGACATGAATAAAAATAGAGAGAGACAGAGTGTCACTGAGTAAAACAGAAAGAATGTGAGACGAAAACTTTGGGAGAGAGAATAAATGTTTATTCCTGTGGCTTCTATAACAAAAACCTAGCAAATGTATTTTCCCTAGGCTAAATATGAATGTCTGAACATCTGAGAGAATCAACTAAATAAGTTAAACCCTTATTTTATTTCCATTAGATCTACTCAATAACTATTGGTCCCTTCTACTGACATCAAAATGTTGATAAACCTATTACTACGTAAGCGTTAAAAGTCACAAAGTGAACGTGAGATCACTTTGTGATTTGGAATTTGGAATTTAAATACTAACTAGGCCTGTCTAGGTGAGTCAAGAAGCAAACAATGACAAAATCTTACCCAAAACATCAAACCAAATGGGATCTAGACTTTCTTGCTTCTGAGAAGCCCTTTGGCCTCAATTATAGTCACTCCTTTAGTTTTTGGTTCCATACTATATACTTTCATTTTGATTTTCTTAATTTCTCTGTATTTTTAATATGTTTTCATTATTTTTTTAAAATTCTTGTGGGCACACAATAGGTGTATATATTTACGGGGTACATGAGATGTCTTGATACAAGCATGCAATGTGAAATAAGCACATCATGGAGAACAGGGTATTGATCCCCTCAAGCATTTATCCTTTGAGTTACAAACAATCCAATTACATTCTTTAAGTTCTTTAAAAATATACAATTATTATTGGTTATAGTCACCTTTTACGCTATCAAATAGTAGGTCTTATTCATCTTTTCTCCCTATTTTTGTACCCATTAACCATACCCACCTGCCCCTCAACCCCCCACTATCCTTCCCAGCTTCTGATAACCATCCTTTATTCTCTATGCCCTTTTCCAAAAGTTCCAAAGTATTAGCTTTGAACTAAGATGAATAACTGACTAGCAATAGGAAAATGAGGGGGAAAACATAAACCAAACGGAAAAAATGTGTTCAAAGCATAAATACCTTGAAAAATGGTCACATCTTCATCCTCTAACTCAGCTTCACATCATGGCTTAACCTATTACCATGTATTGTTCACTTCACTAAATTTAGTCTCAAGAATCTTAGGAGACTTGAGAAGATGATCACAGTGTACGCCCCGACCTTAGATAATTCCAACAAAACGTTATCAGTCACTCAAGATACACACTTCTAAAACCTCAAATCCCCAGAAAAATGATAATCCTTTGTTATACGTAAGATAGTAGTGTGTATTTTTATAAATGCATTCAAATACTGCATCATACTTTGTCTGACTCAATGTAGGTGCTGATTCAATTCTTGCTCTATTGGATAAAACTATATTAAAATCACGTGAGAAAGTTTCATGTATACCATGAACCTAGGAAATGGGAAGCCAAAATAAGTGTTGGTTGGAGACAGTGCTTGGTTTGTACGCAGCTAAATCAGAGCTAAGTGTCAGGCTTGTTGGAAGAGCTGACACGCCAGACAGCTGGAGTCAGTTTATTTACCTGTGGGAGAAAACGCTTACACAAAGAGATGGCCAGAAGCTGATGATGCCAAATCTAATTTAAAAATGAAAACACTTACATAAAGAGATGACCAGAAGTTGATGATGCCAAAACTAATTTAAAAATGTGTGGTCACCTGCCCCGTTGCATTTTTATGGGACGAGATCAATAATTTATGACCAGAAGTCAAATTACTTGCCAACGCTGTCAACAGCACCCTTTCATCTATTGGTTCAAAAAGACCAAGTTCACACTGATGTCCTCACAACACTTCACATTTCCATGTGACACTTCTCCATGCCTTACCGTGGCGAGCATGGTACCATGCCCAACCTGTCACCGCCCTTCCCACTGCAAACACTGACTAAAACTAATCCCTCTCTGAGCTTCAGGGACTCAGCAAGCACACAGGACTGCTAGTCCTTAGTTGGAAACCTGAGATTGTTCCACCCACAAATCCCTGTGCTGCCTTTGTGATATGTAGTCTGATTTAGAATGGGAGCAGACATAACTTTAGGAGTGAGAGACCAGACAGAGGGATCAAAATGAGATTACAGCCAAAGTTAAAATCATTGATTCTATGTGACTGTGAATGAAAAGGGATCTCTTTAAAGTCCTTTTTCAGGACTGAACATTATTTAAAGCTTCCAAAGAGAAACATTGGAATTCATCTGCATACACTATATGCCAGGGAATACTTGGTTGTCTCTTCTGTGTTCATTTACTTGTATGGCAAAATAATTCAAGAAAAACGAGCAAAGGAGGTTAGATTAAATCCTGGAGTTTTTTTTGTTTGTTTGTTTGTTTTGGCTGATGTTCTATTTTTATTCTGTCTTTTTGTATATTTGCTTTTGAGTTTGATGCAAGAGTATGATTCTAATATGTAAAATAAGAAAAAGAAATGAAAACACCAACTACTACAAATATATTCTAAAGAACATAAATTTTACTCTGAAACTATAAATGAAAAACTAAAACAAAACACCTTTGACTGATTTGAGGAATATGGAAGACCTTATTATTCTGATTTGGGAGATTTATTTGGTACAAGGTTTTATTTTTTGATGTCACTATCAAAAATTGAAGCCTTTTATTATTTTGACAGCCAGAGGTATCTAGGCATTCCCAAAATAAAATGCTAGATTACTAACTTCCCTTAAGACCAGCATATTTGATGACTGTGTGGATTTTGAAAGTGTAATATTACCAATTATTATTTTGACACAGTTTTAAATTTCAAGATAGAGATTTAAAAGTTCAGAAAGGACAGCTATTTCAGCTTATGACACAGTCACAGAAACTGAACTTGCCTTCCCACTAAAAACAACTAGAAAACTGACAAAATATGTAAAACTGCTATTTTCAGGCATTGGACAACTGGAAGCACAGGACTGCATTGATTTAAAAGAGGGAAACATAAGAGGTGAACTATATAATCACTGCACTTTCTTCCTTGAATCACCTTTCTTAATTTCAGAGCTTATAGATAAGGGGAGCCCAAGCTAAGCATGACAATCCCACCTAGTTGATGGAGCAGCAATTAGAGTTCAGAGAGGCTGAAGCAGCTGCACTTGCAAGAAAGAGTAAATAGCTCTAGAAATCTGTATGGAGCACCTTGATAACTCAGTTGAACACTAAGCAATATATGCATGGGCTAAAACTAAGTAATGAATAGGGTAAAACTCCATGAGCCTGGACAAAAATGAAAAGCTACTGGCGAGCTCTAACCTGAATGATTCCCAAAGATCACACAGGAATGGGAGACAACTTCACACCGATCAAGCCAAAAGGGGACACCTTGTTGAATGTCTGAGGCATTTAAAAGAAAACTCAGAGGGTACTTCATAGTAGAGCTACTCTATGCCACCCTTAAAAAGATGAAAGATAAAGTTCAAAATAATCCACGAGTGATTAAATTTTCTGCCAAAATATACTTCAATACTCATTACATGAAGACAGCAAGATCCACACACTTATCACCATAATATTCACGATGTCCAATATCATATAAAAACTACTGAACATGAGGCAGGAATTTATGGCTCATAATCATGGGAAACATGATAGAAACAAACAGAAATTACAGAGATGGTGGAAGTAGCAAACAAATACATTAAAACATTATAAATAGTCTTAAGGATTTAAGAGAAAACAAGGTACTAGAGCAGTGGAAGACTTGAGAAAACGAATGTACTTTTTAGAGTTAACAAGCATAATATCTGAGAGAAAAAAATAAATGGACGGACTTAGTAGTGGATAAGAGACTGTATAATAAAAGACCAATGAACTTGAAGACACAGCAATGAAAGGATGCAAACGAAAATACTGAAAGAAAAAATCTTGAAAAATCAATACAGTCTCAGTTTCCCGTGGGACAACTGGACTTCCAGAAAAAGAGGAGGAAAGGTCAGATTAAAGCAATAATAGTGAAACTTTCTCCAACTTTGATGAAAACTATTGATACGGTTAGTCTTTGTGTCCCCACCCAAATTTCATCTTGAATTGTAATCCCCATAATCCCCGTGTATCGAGAGAGATCACATGGAGATAATTGAATCATGGGGGTAGTTTCCCCCATGCTGTTCTTGTGACAGTGAGTTCTTATGAGATCTGATGGTCTCATAAATGATTCTTCCCCTCTTCAGTTCGGTGCTTCTTTCTCCAGAAGGTGCCTGCCTCCCCTTCGCCTTCCACCATAACTGTAAGTTTCCTCAGGCCTTCTCAGCCGTGCCCCACTGTGAGTCAGCTAAACCTCTTTCCTTTGTAAATTACCCAGTCTTGTGTATTTCCTTATAGCAATGTGAAAATGGACTAATACAACTATAAATCTGCAGTTCTAAGAAACTCAACAAAGAGAATAAAGACAAAGAAAACGACAGAAGCCATATTTTAATCATATTATTGAATATTAGTGAAAAAAAAAGAAGCATTGGGCAGGAAGAATGTCTTTCACTGCTTAATTCTATTAAACATTGAAGAAAGAAAACAATAGTTTTACATGAACTCATTAATTAGAATTAGAGGGGGGAATAATTTCCAACTAATTTTATGAGACTGGCTTTGTTGAAATACCAAAAACAGAAAGAGAGATTACAAGAAAACTACCAAATACCTTGTAGACATAAACCCAAAAATCTTTACCAAAGGTTAGCAAGTAAAATTCAGCAAAACAAAAATTTAATGCCACGTGATCAATTTGGGTTTATCACAAGATTTCAGGTTTGTTTAATAGTTGAATAGCAAATCAAGGTAATTTGTGATATTGACAGACGAAAGAAAGAAATAATATGCTATCTCACTAAATGGAGAAAAAACTATTTGACAACATTCAATAGCTATTCATCATAAATGCTCCTAGCAAATTGGTAATAAAATAAAACTTTCTTTACTGGAAGACAGTATGATAGTATGCATTAAAAAAATAAGCTACAAAATATCTACTCAGAATATCCTATAAATTTAAAATAATGTAAGGACATAGAAGATCAATATTTTAAAAATTAATTTTAATTATATATATATTAGCAACTAACAATGGCATATTGAAATGTTTAAAAATACCATTTCAACAGCATAAAATATTCAGTTACAGAATATAAATAATGCATGACTTCTATTGTAAAATTATAAAACATTGCTGAGATGAATTATGAAAAATTAAATGAAGAGATGTATTATATTCATTAGAACACAGTATTAAAAAGTCAATTTTCCCAAGTTGACGTATTGATCATTCTGATCATAATTTCAGCAGGGTTTTTTCTTTCTAACTAACAAGCTGATTCAAATATTTATTTTGAAATTCAAATGATCAGAACAGACAAGATACTTTTTTGAAAGGACAAAGTTGGAGGTAGTGTACTCATGTAATTTAAGACTCACCACAAAGCTGTAGTAATCAATAAGGTGATAACTTCAATTGTATCAACGTATAACTCAATGGAACAGAATAGAAACTTTAGAAGTACATATGCACATATGTGGTCTTTTTATTTTATTTTTTATTTTAATTTTATTCTTAACTGACACATAATAATTGTACGTATTTGTGGGGCATAGTGTGAGGTTTCAATAAATGTGCTACAGAAATACAATGGGAAAAGGATAGTTTTTTCAACAAATAGTAGTGAAGCAACTGGATATCTATGTGGAAAAAAACCTTCAATATTTCATACTATTAAATATACAGAAAATTTTCTCAGACTGGATCATAAACCTAAATGTTAAAGCTAAAGCTATTAAGCTTCCAAAAGAGAACTATGAAAAATAAAAACTTTGAGAACTCAATGAAGGCAAGGATATATTAGGATATAAACAAACTGTTCTGTCCCTACACAATGGAATACTACTCAGCAATAGAAAATAATGAATTTGCACGATATGTACAACAATTTGGCTGAAGCTCAAAAACGTTATCCTAAGTTTCAAAGAGGACACACTGCACTGGTGTCTTGTGTGGGACACAAGGCGGCATAGCCTTGGCTTGTCTAATCACAAAAATCCACCAGTCTTCAAATTTGGAACTTGTGAGATAGAACAAACAGAGGCCACAGGGAGTTCTTTCTAATGTCAGCTTCAGCTACACTCATCATCCAGGGCACCAGTAGCTGAGATGCCTATCTATGGCGGCATCCAGGAATCAGAGCTAGAAGTAGAGATTGTATAAGCTGAGATACTCTGTTGTGTCATGCTGGCAGTAGCAGTGTCCTCTTTGGAGAGAATCTGTGCCATTACCATGATCTGTGCAATTCTGGCTTTTACCAGCCTTCTTTGTTCCTGACAATTCCCTGAGCTATCCTGGCAATTCTTTGAATGACCCAACATCCATTCAATATTCTTTTCTTATTGAGATGATCCCTTTTAGTGTTGTTTGCTAATAATAACTCTGATTAATAAAAATTGTCTTAAATACCATGTAAAGATTTGAAAATTTATTTTTCCGCCTTTGACCCCATCTGCAGATAGATGAACTCTCCTTAAAATCACCCTCAGATACAAACTAAATATCTGTGAAACAGAATTCTTGATCTCCTTCTTCCCCATGAACTGGCAATTGACTAACAAAAGCATAGTGTTTTCTTTCTGCAGTACATCAATTAGCAGCCACTAAACAACCCCATCCTTCTTATAATTACTATCAAATTACAAAAGTATTAAATTTCATAGCTGCTGTGCAGTCCAGTGCATCCCTTTTCACTTGTATTCCATCCCAACTCACCACAGGTAAAAATATCAACAACTTAATGCTATAGCAGGCCAGAGGATATCACCCCTTCACTCACCGCAAACAACAGCTTCTCTGTTGCCATCTGGGCATTGAGTGATTTAATTCTGAGTTTCATCCTAAGAGTTGGCTTCCTAGAACAAATTTCAGCACCTAAAATTATTGACATAGGGTTGGATTCCCCAGAAGCACCATAGTGAGATGAGGATTTTGGGGGAAAGTGACTTGCTTGAAGTATTCCTAGGACAGAAGTAAAGGAGGAAGGAGTTTGGACCTGAAGAGGAAGGAGACCAAGGAAGGCTGTGATAGCAAGCATAGCCCAGCAGAATGTATCTTAGGCTCAATAATCCAGGGGCAGTTTGCATTCCATGTTGTTCTCAGCTTACAAGTGTCCTGATTAGGGGATGGAATATTTCTATTCCTTCATGTTTCAGTTATTAGCCAAGAGCTATTCCCAGGGAGAAAAAAATGCCCAGCTACTTCTCTCCGAGCTTACAGGAAAGGCAGGTTCTAGCATCTGGAAATGAAACACACATGTTTACTTTGTGTTTCCCCGACTGGGTTGTGGGTCACATAAGGCCAGATGCCATGTCTTCCTACGGAGCTGTATTGAGCACCAACAATAGTGTAGAATATCAACAACACCTTTGCATCCAGCTTTGCACCACTCTGGGTTCCAACAATCAAGATGCAGAATTGAGAGGATATTACTTAGAAAGCAGAATTCTGAGAAAAGACATGGGAAGTAATTTAGATCAAGATCAACAAGTGCATGCGAGATGAGACAAGAAGTTTAAGGTCAAGAATATCAGAAATCCGGAGGAAGCAATATACTAACCGGACTAGCACAGATATAATTAAGACATCCTGGACATATTATTGAATCAAAACTATGAACAAAAATATTTTTTTAATGCCATGCCTATGACTGTTGCATGGGTTAGCCTTGAGAATTAAAGGGGGCTAAGGGAATAAGAAATAACAGAGCATTAGGTGACCTTGACTATTTGATAATAGTGAATTTGTTCTCAGAAAAAGTGAGATATTCTCAGAATAGGATGATTAGATGGAAGAATCAGAGTCATTTCTCCTGCAACCAGCTATTAAATCAATTACTGAAAACAGTTCTATACCATCACTCTAGAGGTGGAAAAAGGAAGACAGATTATGTGTCTAAGTAAATTAGACATCTTTGAGTCTCCAACAAGTACAAGGCAGAACCGGCCTAATAGAAATATAATATAAGCCACATATGTAATTTTAAATTTTGTGGTGGTCACATTAGCAAAAAAGTGCAGAGTAACAGGTACAATTATTAATAGTAATACATATTATTTAACCCAATGTATTCAAAATACTACCATTTTAACATATGATTGATATAAAAATATTAATGATATATATTATATTCAATTTTTTAATCGAATGGAATAAAATTTTTAAAAAATTAAAAATTCAGTTCCTCAGTCTCACTAGTTACATACATTTCAAGTGCTCGATAGTCACATGTGGCTAATGGCTACTTTATAGGACAAAGTGATGCTAGAACCAAAGAATAATGATGATGTGAGACTTTCTGAGAAATATTGAATTTAATGCGTAATGATCTCATGGTCTAATGCTTGCAGTTAATGAAATTCTTACCCTCCTTTCAGAAGGTCAAGTTTTTGAAAAATTTGCTTTTGAAAGCTTCTTAATGGCAGACCATCAATGAGGCTACTGCAGAAGCCAAAATAATCATCACTTACTGAAGAACGTTCTGAGTTAAGCTGCTTCTATTTAGAATGTTTGGCCTCCCTGGAATGTTCCATGACTTCAATCTGACCTTGCCACCCAGTTTCCAGATGTGCTGCCATATATGAATGATGTTCTCACTGTGGCATGAACAGATGATGAACCCATGAGAAGAATTTAGAGATTCTTCTAAATTCTTCTAGATTCTATCTATCTATCTATCGATCAATCTATCTATCTATCTATCTATCTATCTATCAGATATATATCACTCAGCACACACACACACACACACACACATATATGTATATATGTGAAAAATCCACTGTAAACCTCTCAGACCCCAAGTAGTATCACTGGTATTTTCCTCCCTAAATCAGGACACAGCAACACAGGAACTGTAAATGCTAAAAAGAAGGTATGATTTTAAAACTTTCTCGTGGTTACTTACTACAATTCCTTTTTCTGCTCCCTATTCTTTCCCTGAAATAATAAAAATCATACAAGGTCATTTCATTAGGGTTCTCTAGAGGGACAGAACTAATAGAATATATGTATACATGAAAGGGCATTTATTAAAGAGAAATGACTCACACGATCACAAGGTAAAGTCCCACAATAGGTTGTCTGCAAGTTGGGGACCAAGGAAGCCAGTGGTGAATCTGTCTGAGTCCCAAAAACTCAAAGTAGGGAAGCCAACAGTGCAGCCTCTAGTCTATGGCAAAAAGGCTCAAGAGCCCCTAAGAAACCACTGGTATTACTCTGGGAGTCCAAAAGCTGAAGAAGTTGGAGTCCCATGTTCGAAGGCAGGAAGCATCAGCTTGAGAGAAAGATGAAGGCTGAAGACTCAGCAAGTCTTCTCTTCCGTCTTCTCTTGCCTGCTTTATTCAGCCACATTGGCAGCTGATTAGATGGTGCCCACCCAGATTGAGGTTGGGTCTGCCTCACCAAGTCCACTGACTCAAATGTTAATCTCCTTTGGCAACACCCTCACAGACACACCCAGGAATAATACTTTGCACTTCAATCCAATCAAGTTGACAGTCAATATTAACCATCACAGTCATCGTATTGGAAACTGGAATAAAGCTGGAAATGACATTTTGTAGTTGGGAATTTATTCATCTGTTATAAAATCCAAGGACACCTACTTTCCATGAAAATTTATCAGAAAATATAATCAGGAATGTAGTGTGATTTTATGTCCATTTCTCAGGGAATACCATTTCTTAATTTGGTAGGTAATTCAAAATGGCTTCAGGGCCAGTAAGTTTCATTTCACACATCTCCTGAAATAATCTAAAAAACACACAAAGAGCCACACAATATTATTGCCAATAGTGGTCTGATTAATTCATTTCAAACAATTTCTCCAAGTTATCACATACCTCCATCATCTTGAACAAATGACAGGCTAGAAGGAAGGTAGAGATGACTAAGGAAATGCTAAAACAAATCTTTCTAAAAATGGAAGTACTAAGCATTCATCACCAGCATGCCATTCCAGATTCCATCTCAGCAGTTAATCTTGATGGCAGTTACGGGGCAGCATCTCAACACTCACCTCCATTGTAAATAAGGGTCAGTCTTGGGTTCTGTTGGGTTCTACCTACCTAATCACCTCAACTCTACTACAAAAAGTGACAATGCTAGGCAAAGGAGTTAAAACAAAGTGGTCTAAACCTGCTATAACTGTATTCCATGTGAAATGGGTTGGAGTAGCAACATTATGATACTCAACTGAGATTTTCCTCTCAGGATAGCTAGATAATATTATGACTATTCACTCAATTCATCACAAGTGTCATCTTTATTTTTTAAAAATACAAAAATTAGCTAGGTCTGGTGGCACACATTTGCAGTCTCAGCTACTTGGGAGGCTGAGGCTACTTGGGAGGATGACCTGAGCCTGGGGATGTCAGGGCTGCTGTGACTCATGATTGCGCCACTGCACTCCAGCTTGGGCAGCAGAGTGAGCCTCTGTCACATACACACACACACACACACACACACACACACACGTTATACATACATAAAATACAGTAAATAAATATTTCCACTTACACATATATACATGCACTTATATGTATACATAGATATGTAAGCACACACATATGCACTCACACTCTTATAACTCTCTTTAGAACCATCAAATGAAAGAGTAACTAATAAAATAAAATTTCCAGGTTTTTCTTTATCAACTAGTATATATAGATGTAGCTCTGCAAAGACCACTTTTCTTTGCATTTTTGCAATTTATGAATGGCAGTTGATTCCATAGGTGAGAGCTAGGATGCAAGCTCAGGCAGTTTGGCTCACATCCTTGGCTATATCCCTGGCCACAATGACAACATAGAAACTCATTTTTGGAAAGAATTTAAGAAATTGTCTTGCCTAACTCAAAAGCCAATATTTAATGTGTTCAATATTCCCAACATGTATCAATTCTTCTAGCAGTAAGGACAGAAAAACATTTCTGAAGCAAAAGGAATGTGTCAGATCTGTATTCTGTGTGACAAATTCAAATAGTTTAGTTACTCCTTAAGCAGCTCCGCTATCTGATTTCCAATTTTAGTTCCAATTTGAGGAATTACCCCTTCCCGTAATAAATGAAGTAAAAGCGCTATAATCATTATTTTATTTTCTAGGGTATCTGTCTAGCTTGGGAAAAGAAAAACTGATAAATTCTAAGGTAAGCTGTAAACATCAACTGTATAGGTTTATAAAGTCATCCTATAACATGTCTAATATTTGTAATAACAGAATCAGATTGTTCACAGAAAATACTCATTCAATTTTCAAAAAGTACTTTTCACCCATTATGTCTAATGTCTCATCTCTATCTTGTCCTACGCAGAAATGTGGACTTTCTCAAGGTTGAGCTCTTCATTGAAAACACACACACACATACACACACCCAGAGAGAGAGAGAGAGAGAGAGAGAGAGAGAGAGATTGCTATCTAGGAAAAAAATTAGAAATGAAAGAAAATAGAAATATCACCAAAATTGTGGTTTCAAACAGAGATCAACTTAAACCCTTCCATAGTTTTTACAATCAATCATAAAAGCAGTTCTTTTACTTACTTTCTCAAAAAGGGTTGGAATAGGGAGCCTTCCCAGGAATCTAAGCAAACTTCAAGCAGGATTATAGTCCTGTTTCCCACATTTGCATAAACATCCTTCACAGTGATTTGACTTTGCAGCATCAGGATTGTCTGGCAGAGCAAACAAAGCCGGAGTTGGCACAGGTATCTCCTTAGCTCTGGAATGAGATTAGAGATGGAAGAAATATCAACATCTACCAAAGCCAGTGAAAGCAAATCTAAACTTTCTCCTACCACCAAACAAACAACCACAGCCACATCTTAAAAACTACAATTGGATGGCTGATTTGGGCCCCATGGTCCTGAAGTGGCTTCTTGTATATCTTAGTCCTGTAATTAGTGGCGAGTGTTCCCTCCGGATACTAAAGAGTTGGATTTGGCTTCAATGTTGTTCAGAAGCTTATCCAAATAACACTGGATTTTTCTTCTGTGTGTGTTCCTCCTTTTACTCATATATTTTCTTCCTCTTACCCCACCTATTCAATTTTTTTTTCCTTCAGAACCTAAATAATATTTATTGCCAAGTATAAAATGTTCTATTATATTTCATTAGTTCAGTGCCTATGTCCTACTCTTTAAAAAAATATTCATTTTACTTTCTAGAAGCTACAGAATTGAATTTTTTGTCAAAAAAGTAGCTTAGTTGAAAAAGTTCCAAGTTCTTTCTAGTCAGAAAATACATCTCCTACCCATTCTTCATAAGGCTTCAATTTTGTTTTTAAGAATCTTTCTAAACAAAAAATAATAAAAGCAAGAATCAGCTGGAAGCAGACATTTGCAATTATTTGACTGGCTAGCATCCTTTTTCTCTTCCTAAGTGTACCATGATTTCTAAATATTTGAGGAATTACCTCCTTCCCTTCTGTCAGGACTATAATTATGGGCCCAGACCTCTTGTAGGCTAGGCAGTGAAAATGTTCCTCAAGATAGGCAATAATTCAGAGCTCTCTGGAATTTGATTCTTGAGCAGAGGGACAAAGAGACTGAAAGTTGTGGTTTCTCCTTTTCCACAGTGGCTTCCTGACTGGATTCTTCATGTTACAGGAGACTTTCTGTGGTTCTTCATCAGTTTGCTGCATGTACTTTTCTGCTTGCCTATTTCCAAGCCTACTTCTCCAGAATCCCCAATAACTCACCACAGTTTTCTTTGGTTCATGTTAGTCAGGGTCAGTTTCTTTTGCACACAACCAAAGAATACTAATGAATTCAGAGTTAAGACCTGTCACTCATTCTTAAATAGATAATGACCTGAGCCAGGTTCATTGAATTGCAGTCAGTTCAGTGAAAAATAATACGAGAAAAGGAAGACAGTACTTATGCTTAGGGCATTTGCCACACAGTTAAGATTAATCCACACACAACAATTACAGTTCCCAGGCATACAAAGAACCTAGAAGGAATGCATTCAGTATCCAAGCAATGAGTTTTCTTGTCACCCACCTTATTTCCCAAGTCTAAACCTGAAATTCATTTTTTAATTACCTCTCGTTCTCACCCCATACATCTAATTAGTCACAATTCATTCATTGAGAAAATATTTATTAGCAAGCCATGTTCATTGTTCTTATTCTATATCTCTTCTTTCTTTCCATCCCCAAAGCCACTACTTTAATTTAGCCCCTCATGGTGCATTTCTCATCTGACCGACTGCAGCAATTTCCTAAATGGCCTCTCTGCTTCTGTCTTTGTTCCTTACAATTCCTTCTCCTCTAAGAAGATAGAATTATCCTTCTAAAATGCAAATCTGATCATGTTGCTTTCTTCCTGAGGCTTGCCAACATTTTAGGAAGGGCTCCAAATGTCTTAGTATGGTATTCACGGCCCTTCAAGGCACTTAAAAACTCTTCTGGAACAGAGTGAGCTGTAACTAAACAACCAATTGAAGAAGCAAGGTCTGTCATGATTTGGCACTTGCTTATCTCTCCGGCTTCATCTCTCACCACTCTGTGCTACAAGTATATTGAGCTACTTACAGCTCTCTCATCTGGCCTGGGTACTGGCTGCTTCTCTGGCTGGAATGCCCTTCCTGCTCACTGCCCTCATTTCACCTGACAAGTTCCAACTTTCCCAAATCCAGGCCCAAGAAATCTACTTCTCCTTTGCATTGCTGTGCTAGTCCCTCTGTGCCTACCTCTAACACAGTATTTATCACTTTATACTCTAATTTTCCTTTGTTTGCCTTTCTTTCTAGAAGGCAAGTGCTGTTCTTTGATTTTGGAAACTGTGCCTGCTTCATCTTTGTATTCTCCACACTTAGTAGGACACCTAGCACATGAAATCATCCAATACATGTTTATTGACTAACTGAACACATATAAAATATGTTCAGAAGCAATGTATACAGTATCTTTTCTACAAACCCAAATAATAGAAAAGACCAAAGAATATATTTTAAGGCATTCTCCTTATAAGCGTGAGAAACATCTTAATACCTAGAGAGTTTGAGGTCTCTCCAAAATGCCAACTCTAAATTACATAAAAAGTATTACAGTAGAGCAAACAAACTTTACAGATTCATTTAAAGCTTCTGTTGACTCAAGCGAGCTGTAAATTCTCATGGACATTTCAAAAAAATATAGATGTTCGTAGAGCTCTTCATTTTGTGGGATGCATACTGATGCATGATCCAGCCTGAGACAATTGGTTTTATAACATTTAAGAATGAGCTAAGATTGTCATTGCAGCCCAAGAAGAATATGCAACCTTTTTTTTGACAATCTTCTCTGAATAAATATAGACAAAAATAATGGAAAGTTGTACAAGAAACCAGAGAATGAGTGGACTATTGATGCATACATTCTCCTAGGATGGAGTCAAATGGAATAAAAGTTGTAAAAACATAAACGTGGTTTCATAGGCACTTTATATTAGTCTGTTTTCACATGCTATAAAGATACTACCCCAGACTGGGTAATTTATAAACTAAGAAGGTTTAATTGACTCAGAGTTCTGCATGGCTAGGGAGGTCTCAGGAAACTTACAATCATGGTGGAAGGCGAAGGGGAAGCAAGGACCTTCTTCAAATGGCAGCAGGAGAGAGAAGAGCAAGCAGGGGAAGTGCCAGAAGCTTATAAAACCATCATATCTCACAAGAACTCAGTTAGCATCACGAGAACAACATGGAGAAAACTGCCCCCATGATCCAATCGCCTCTCACCAGGTTCCCTCCTTAATACCCGGGGATTATAATTCAAGATGAGATTTGGATGAGGGCACAAGCTTAACCATATCACACTTGTAACAACAACAGAAAAAATCCATGAATTTCAATGACTTCACAGAAGTTTTTTTCTTACACTAAATGTCCCACATGAGCCATCATGTAGCTTTACTGTGCTGTCACTCAGATATTCAGTAAACAAAGGTTCTCATATTTGGTGCTACATTATGCTCAGTTGCAATGGCAAGGGAAGAGAAAAACTAGAGAAATGTGCAAGGAATTTTTATTGTCTCTAATCAGAAGACAAAATTCATTTCAGCTCATATAGTCTCACCTTGCAAGTGGGCCATAAAATGTAGAGGAGTGAACAGAACACTTAACACTATAATTGCCATCACTGTAAATTTGTATTAATAGTTTCAGCTAAGCTTATGCAGAAAGTGGAATTCTTAAGTCTAGAACTGCAGTTTTTCACATCAGAACATTATTACCTATAGAGAAAAATTGAGGACAGTACCTGCCTGTCCTAGCAGACCCACTTATGTTGCCTGCTGTCAGACCAGATGGAAAGCAGCATGAATAGGAGCAAGATCTTAGAATCTGAAGGCCAAGAGCCCAGGTATATTAGGAGATTCCCTCCTTAGCACAGATAAAAGTCTGCCACTCATGGTTGTGAGCTAAGCTGACCAATAAAGATGGTCTAGAATGCACCTGATATAATAAGGTCAAATTGTCTCGAATGTCCAGAAGAGCTTTGAAAGGTGGAGGCTAGCAGCTGTCTTATTCTCTTCATCCATTTAGGCTGCTATAACAAAAATACCTAAGTCTGAGGAGCATATAAACAACATAAATTTATTTCTCACAGTTCTAGAGACTGGGAAGTCCAAGATCAAAGCACTGGCAGATTCAGCATCTGGTGAGGACTCTGTTCTGCATAGACAGACATCTTTTCACTGTAACCTCACATGGTGAAAGGGGCTAGCTAGCTCTCTGGGGTCTCTTTTATAAGGGTGCTAATCCCATTCATGAAGTTGGAGCCCTCATGACCTGAATCACATCCCAAAGGCCTCACTGTCTAATGCTTTCATGTTGGAAATTATATTTCAATCTATGAATTTAGGACAGTAGGAAAAAAAAAAAAAAACATTCAGACCATAGCACTTGTTTTGCTGTTTCACTGCTTCAAGTGTCTATTCATTCTCCTAGAGAGAATTCTAAAATAACAGGCGTTGTGCAAGATAAACTTCCCTTGTGCTCCAGCACTGTGTCATCAGGGAATACTCAAGGTTGTTTCATAATGGACAAGAACCTCTTCATTAGAAAGACCATGTGTGCATGGGTAGGAAGTACTTCTTTATTCCTTGTGTTTCCCTCTTTGTGGAAAATATTCCATCATACCCCCAGCCTCCCTTGCTTTCTCACTCATTTCCAAATAGTTTATATACCTGGGAGCGGCTTATCTCACAGGTGATGTTGGAAGGAAGACCTGGGCAAGTGGAACCCACGTCTTCCTTCACTGTTTCTCTTGAGAACAGTTGCCCCCATGTTCTACTTGACTTCTCTGTGGGTGGCTTCTGTTTTCATAGGTGGAGCCTGCCCAGTCAAGCACTCCTGTGACAAAGTGAATAAGGCTATATAAATCAGGCCTTCAGTGCAGAAGTCCACATGCTCCCAGATACAGAACACATTCTCCAATTTCAATTTTGACTGAATAAGGGTGATTATATTTTATTCTCTGTATGTGAACTAATTTATTATATTTCTTAATTGAAGCTGAATAGGTAAATGGAGCACAATTTGTTGCATTTCCCAAATAACTTCAAAAAGGTAGCATATTGTTTTATTTACTTAAATATATTCATTGTTAACCTTTACAGTACGATTCTTTTTTTTACTGTTACTATAAAACAACTACTACTTTAGACCTGATATTCAGTGATATTAATACATTATTAGAATGTGTAGCCACTGCAAAACTTTTCATGGAAAATTTTATCAGTTTGAAGTAAAATATGTCAATATAAATGCATTATAATCTTTTTATTTTCCGAAACAGATTTTCACTCTGTCACCCAGCTGGAGTGGCATGATCCCAGCTCACTGCAACCTCTGCCTCCCAAGGGCTCAAGCCATCCTCTGGCCTCAGCTGCTGGAGTAGCTGGGAACATAGGCACAAGCCACCGGACCCAAATAGTTTTTGTTTTTGTTTTGAGATGGAGTCTTGCTCTGTTGCCCAGCCTGGAGTGCAGTGGAGCAATCTTGGCTCACTGCAACCTCCACCTCCCAGGTTCAAGCGATTCTCCTGCCTCAGTCTAACAAGTAGCTGGGATTACAGGCGTGTGCCACCACGTACAGCTAGTTTTTGTATTTTTTTGTAGATACGGGTTTCAAAATGTTGAAAATCAAAATCAGCCCAAGCGGATCTCCAACTCCTGAGCTCAAGTGATCCACCCACATCGGCCTCCAAAAGTGCTAGGATTGCGGGCAGTAGCCACTGCACCTGACATGCATTATATTTTTAATCTACCTCTATTGTGACTTGCTCACAGAGGCCAAAAAAAAAAAAAAAAAAAATCAGTTTGAACATGACATTCTCTACTAGCATTAGAAAATGCTAAGGCATTAGAAAAGTAGTTCAATCTTTTCTGGTTGTGTCAGTCAATGACAGGTCCTCTAAGCAGCCATAAGCCTACTGATTTTTAAGTTTTTTAAACGGGAAAGAGTAGATTTAATTCAAAGTCAAACTTTATATGAATGTGAGTGCTGGGGTTTATAGTAGGGGAGGAGGATATAATGGATGAGGTTGGCAGGGGTTGAATCCCACGATTCAAAAAACTCTAATAAGGAAACTTCACAGCTTCTATTCAAATCAAACTTAGGTCTCATAATTCTTTTTACTTTTTTTATTTTCTTTTTTATTATTATTATACTTTAAGTTCTAGGGTACATGTGCACAATGTGCAGGTTTGTTACCTATGTATACATGTGCCATGTTGGTGTGCTGCACCCGTTAACTCATCATTTACATTAGATGTATCTCCTAATGCAATCCCTCCCCACTTCCCCCACCCCATGACAGGCCCCAGTGTGTGATGCTCCCCTTCCTGTGTCCAAGTGTTCTCATTATTCAATTCCCACCTGTGAGTGAGAACATGCGGTGTTTGGTTTTCTTTCCTTGCGATAGTTTGCTAAGAATGATGGTTTCCAGCTGCATCCATGTCCCTACAAAGGACATGAACTCATCCCTTTTTATGGCTGCATAGTATTCCATGGTGTGTATGTGCCACATTTTCTTAATCCAGTCTATCATTGATGGACATTTGGGTTGGTTCCAAGTCTTTGCTATTGTGAACAGTGCCGCAATAAACATATGTGTGCATGTGTCTTTATAGCAGCATGATTTATAATCCTTTGGGTATATACCCAGTAATGGGACGGCTGGGTCAAATGGTATTTCTAGTTCTAGATCCTTGAGGAATCGCCACACTGTCTTCCACAATGGTTGAACTAGTTTACAGTCCACCAACAGTGTAAAAGTGTTCCTATTTCTCCACATCCTCTCCAGCACCTGACTTTTTAATGATCATCATTCTAACTGGTGTGAGATGTTATCTCATTGTGGTTTTGATTTGCATATCTCTGATGGCCAGTGATGATGAGCATTTCTTCATGTCTGTTGGCTGCATAAATGTCTTCTTTTGAGAGGTGTCTATTCATACCCTTCTCCCACTTTTTGATGGGGTTGTTTGTTTTTTTCTTGTAAATTTGTTTGAGTTATTTGTAGATTCTGGATATTAGCCCTTTGTCAGATTAGTAGATTGCAAAAATTTTCTCCCATTCTGTAGGTTGTCTGTTCACTGTAATGGTAGTTTCTTTTGCTGTGCAGAAGCTCTTTAGTTTAATTAGATCCCATTTGTCAATTTTGGCTTTTGTTGCCATTACTTTTGGTGTTTTAGACATGAAGTCCTTGCCCATGCCTATGTCCTGAATGGTATTGCCTAGGTTTTCTTCTGGGGTTTTTATAGTTTTAGGTCTAACATTTAAGTCTTTGATCCATCTTGAATTAATTTTTGTATAAGGTGTGAGGAAGGGATCCAGTTTCAGCTTTCTACATATGACTAGCCAGTTTTCCCAGCATCATTTATTAAATAGGGAATCCTTTCCCCATTTCTTGTTTTTTTCAGGTTTGTCAAAGATCAGATGGTTGTAGATGTGTGGTATTATTTCTGAGGGCTCTGTTCTGGTCCATTGGTCTATATCTCTGTTTTGGTAGCAGTACCATGCTGTTTTGGTTACTGTTGCCTTGTAGTATAGTTTGAAGTCAGGTAGTGTGATGCCTCCAGCTTTGTTCTTTTGGCTTGGGATTGACTTGGCAATGCAGGCTCTTTTTTGATTCCATATGAACTTTAAAGTAGTTTTTTCTATTTCTGTGAAGAAAGTCATTGGTAGCTTGATGGGGCTGGCATTGAATCTATAAATTACCTTGAGCAGTATGGTCATTTTCACGATATTGATTCTTCCTATCCATGAGCATGGAATGTTATTCCATTTATTTGTGTCCTCTTTTATTTCATTGAGCAGTGGTTTGTAGATCTCCGTGAAGAGGTGCTTCACATCACTTGTAAGTTGGATTTCTAGGTATTTTATTATCTTTGAAGCAATTGTGAGAGTTCACTTATGATTTGGCTCTCTGTTTGTCTGTTACTGGTGTGTAATAATGCTTGTGATTTTTGCAGATAAATTTTGTATCCTGAGACTTTGCTGAAGTTGCTTATCAGCGTAAGGAGATTTTGGGCTGAGACTATGGGGTTTTCTAAATATACAATCATGTCGTCTGCAAACAGGGACAATTTGACTTCTTCTTTTCCTAATTGAATACACTTTATTTCTTTCTCCTGCTGGATTGCCCTGGCTAGAACTTCCAACACTATGTTGAATAGGAGTGGTGAGAGAGGGCATCCTTGTCTTGCGCCAGTTTTCAAAAGGAATGCTGATTCCATCCATTACATTTACCCATTCTGAAAAAAGAAAAATAGCTCTAACAAATGTCCTCTGCTTTGCTTACTTACATCTTGATAAAGTGGCTTGAATTCTAGGTGAGGTACAAAATCTGCTCTCAAAATTCCACAACAAAATGGCAAAATCATCCACTTACACGAACGTCTCGTATTTTTAAAACTACAGTTTTGAATTTGACCAACAACGAGGATCTCTCTGCTTTAGGTTAGAAATGGAAAATATTATTGGCTGTCACCCAGGATCTGCCATTGACAGGTCATTCATTAAAGAGTCTATTTTCTGTAACCCTGAGGCACACAATAGTGTGAAGTTGGATTCAGATGAGAGCATCTGTTCATTCAAAACTTATGGTACAAGCATGACTCCAAAGAAAATCAGATTAGCCTGCATATGACAATGTCTCTGATGATTACACACAAAAAAAGATCACTAGTTTTGTAGGCTGAAAACCAAACACCGCATGTTCTCACTCATAGGTGGGAACTGAACAATGAGATCACTTGGACTCGGGAAGGGGAACATCACACACTGGGGCCTATCATGGGGAGGGGGGAGGGGGGAGGGATTGCATTGGGAGTTATACATGATATAAATGATGAATTGATGGGTGCTAACGAGTTGATGGGTGCAGCACACCAACATGGCAGAAGTATACATATGTAACAAACCTGCATGTTATGCACATGTACCCTAGAACTTAAAGTATAATAATAAAAAAAGATATTAAATTAAATATATACAGCTACAAGACAAATGAATTTCAAATGCTTTAAGTTGGACTGAAAATAGAAGCTTTTCTTCAAAATATTGACAGCTTAGTATTTACAAGTTGCTAAGAAGCAATTTAAGTATTTAAACATAAAAGAAGACTAAAGCTTCTCTACCATCTCTCTTTTATGTCACCAAATTCTACTTACTTGGAGGTCACATATCTGTTTTTTTAGTGCCACCTTTTGGGTGGTCTTGTTATTACATAACAATAAAATTGAAATGCTGAAAATTCAGTGTGTGTGTTTTAATTGAACTTTAGCATATTAAGTTTATTCTCTTAGTTGTCCACATTAACTGCACAGTTTATTTAGATAGAGATATTTTTCACTTGTCTTCTGTAATAAAACAGAAGCTGTGAAGTTTCCTTATCAGAGTTTTTTGAATCGTGGGATTCAGCCCCCGCCAATCTCATCCTTTATATCCTGTTCTCTCAATATAACCCCCGGAACTTACATTCATACAAAGTTTGACTTTGAATTATACCTACTCTTTCCCTTTTAAAAAACTTAAAAATAAGCAGACTCCTACAGTTGCAATCTATATCATTGATTGACACAACCAGAAAAGATTGAATTGCTTTTCTAATGCCTCGTGATTTGCAAGTAGTGGAGCTGAAATCAAACCTAGATCTCATCAATGTAACTCCATCAATTACATTTACGCATTCTGAAAAATATATATATTAACTCTAACAAATGTCCTCTGCTTTGCTTATTCATATCTTGATAAAGTGGCTTGAAATCCAGGTGAGGTATAAAATCCGCTCTCAAAATTCTACAGCAAAATAATAAAATTACTTACTTACACTGACATCTGGGGTTTTTAAACTATAGTTTTGAATTTGACCAAGAACAAGGATCTTTGTGCTTCAGGTTAGAAATGGAAAATATTATTGACTGTCACCCAAGATCTGCCATTGACAAATCATTCATTAAAGAGTCTATTTGGTATATTATCCACCCATTCACCTAGATTCTCAAAATCCCATTCCTATAATTAAGTAGATAATTGAGCAATAAATCTAAAAAATATTAATGCAGTATCCATAAGAAAAATTTATAATATAATATTCAGCTATTGGGTCAGTAAAGATATCATCTCTTTAAACACAATTTTACATCTCTTTTTGGTAAAATCATAGTTGTTTTTCATTGATTTTTAATATACCTTATAAAAGCACCTCTTTTACATTCAATTCCTGCCAAAAAAAAGTTGTTAAGTGAATTGGTATCATTTAAATTTTGTAACTAAAAAATGTCTTTGCTTCCAGGCAAATCAAACTTCATGCCCAATTATGATAATTAAATAATCTCAGGTATTTGTTCATGTTTACTCTTTCTACTCTTTGCTGGTGACCTCTGTTCTGTTTTTGTTTCCATTCCAAATTGCTCTGCCTTTTGTTATGTTTGCTTTTCCAAATTATCTTAAATCTTGTTGGATGTGGACAAGTGCCAAAATGGAAAGGGGTTAATTCAAGGATTCCAGGAAAGAGGTGGTTGCTGCAGCTAGCATCAGACAAGAGTAGGGTAGAAGAGCCTTCCAAGATTTCACGGGTCATAGCTAAGGCCAATGGAGAGGTAAAGCAAAAGACAATGAGAGTGAATGCAAGATAAATTGAGAAAAGAATGTATCAAACATGTTAAGATAGCCGGCAAGAAGACTTGTAATCAGACAGAGCCATGGCTAAAGATTCTCAAGAGAAAGCTTACAAAGCCCACTGGGTCTGATTGAAGAGCTGGGTTAGCAGGAGTTTACCATGTAGAAGTCAGGTGGTCTTATTGGAAGCAAAACCACTCTGGTCATGTACTTAAGAATTTATGACAGTGAATTACAGATAGTAATCCACTAAAGGCAAGGATACTTTTTGAGAAATGGTACCTCTGCTTCCTTCTGAACCCAGCTACTGAGTTCACCCCATGGTTGACCAGCGGTTCAGTACTTCCCTCCTGAACCCACCCATTTTGAGAAACTCTGTCTCAGTGTGAGAAAGGAGTAACTGGAGAAAAGAAGCTGTACAAATCTAGAATTCATCAATTATATAAATGAATACATTCCACACAATATCACATGTTCACTGAGTTTACTTAAACTTTAAGATTATTTACTGGCCGGGTGTGGTGGCTGACGCTTGTAATCCCAGCACGTTGAGAGGCCAAGGCGGGCAGATCACCTGAGGTCGGAAGTTCGAGACCAGCCTGGCCAAGGTAGTGAAACCCCATCTCTACTAAAGATACAAAAAAAATTAGCTGGGCATGGTGGCACACGCCTGTAATCCTAGCTACTTGGGAGGCTGAGACAGGAGAATCGCTTTAACCCGGGAGGCGGAAGTTAAAGTGAGCCGAGATCGTACCATTGCACTCCAGCCTGGGCAACAGGGCAAGACTCTGTCTCAAATAAATAAATAAATAAATAAATAAATAAATAAATAAATAAATAAAAGATTCTTTACTGTCTGCCACATGGTATGATGAAACACAAATTTGTTTTAAAGGTCGTATCCTCTGAAAGTATACTGTGCCCACTTTATGGTGTGTACACTGACTATAATTTAAAGTCAATCAGTATTATGTACTGTTCTCCATAGAGTGGAAGCCAACTCTGTTTGGGAATCAACATAAATGTCCACAAACAGGAAAAACTGTACTTCACAACTTCTCAGAGTCATTATTAGGTTTAAATTCAGGGTAGTATTAATAGAAAAATAAACACATATTTAAACCGTGCAAATGTTATTACTTTCTCTATTTTGTTAGTCTGTCAAGAAACCATCACTTTCAATAATGGAGAAAAAATGCATCATACATAATAAAGTACTGTTTCTTTGTTGTCCACGAAATGCAGCAAATTAGTTAATTTGTTGTTTATACCTAAATAGAATCCTCCAGAATCGCTAAATGCCTCCACAGATTTGTCTTCATAGCGTATTTAAGAAGTACAATATATTTGGTTTGTCTTCTTTCACAAATTGGGAAATGCAGCATCAGAAATTAGTTGAGGTTTTCCCCCAAGTTCATTGGTCTGATTTCTTCATTAGACTTCACACTAAAATTGTGTACTACTTTTGTCTTGTACATATTTATATTTTAAACTCCTGAAGAATGTCAATAGTTATCTGTACTGCTCATGTGACTCCTAACAGAAAATGTATGTGATAAAAGGTCTATTTGGTACTTAAGGACTTTTATACCAAATATATAACTGAAGTCATCTAAAAGAAATATTGTTCATAAAATATAGAATTATATTTTCTACAGGCAATTATAAATTCTGTATTGCACAAATAAAAGACATTTAAGCTATATAATCTCTAATTACAAAATGACAATAAATGTCACCCAATTTCCGGGAAATACAGTTTCAAAGCATTAGTTCAAAACAAAAATGCGTGTTTATTATCTTATATAGATAATAAGATATAAAGATTATAAGATGATAGAAAAATTCTAAATAAAGACCACCATTAATTTTAATCTATATTTTTAAATAATTGGCCTAAAAACTACATCTTTAGATTCTTATGCAAGTTATTCTTTTAAGTAAAAAATGTCAAAAGATTTAGGATACATATTAAGTGAAATAAAATGTTTACTTACAAATAATATAAAATATTTTAAATAAACTTTTTATTTTGAATAGTTTTAGTTGCAAAAACATAGCGGCTCCATATACTCTTCAGTCTGATTTCCCTAATATAACCCTCTTACATAACCGTGGCTTAATTGTCAAAACTAAAAAATTAATATCAATACATTGATAAATGAAACTACAGACTTTACTCTGATTTCACCAGTTTTTCCTCTAATTCTTTTTCTCTTTCAGAAGTTAATACAGGATACCACATTGTGTTTAGTTAGATCACTTTTTCTAAAAACATGTTTACATTTATTTTGGATAAATAAAATAAGTATAATTAATATAATAAATATTACTTGATTATTATTAAAATATGTGAGGTAAGAATAAATCTAATACATTTATTTGCCAAGAGATTGTACGAACCTTAGAGAAAACTTTGAAGTGTATCTAATGAGTTTCATAACTTCTAGTAAAATTATCCCTTTCATCTTGCTCTCATGGTGCATTTGTTTACATTTAGTGTATTGTGTAAGCATTAAATTATATGAAAATATTGAAATAATAAATTCACACAATCTGAGAAAGTAAAATTTATATTTTCATATATTCATTACAGTATTATTTGTACTGTTTATAGAGGTATTTCTATGACTAAAAACTATCTGGGTTAGATAAATGGACTATTTGCATAGAGATGCTACTCTCAAATACCTAAGAAACTAGAGAGAGCGGGGACAGATAATTTTAACAACTCAAGGCTTGGGTATTTTTCTGGGGAACTGTGGAATAGAAAGCTACCTTATTAAAGCCCTTTTGGAAATTGCATTTAGAGCCAATATATTTTGGATTTGCTCACTGATACCGTAGAGCGCACAGCATGAAGGAATTAAGAGGCCATCCACTCATTATGTTTAGGAGTAGTCAATTCCACAGCATTACAAGGTTTGCAAGCCAAAGCATGAAGAAAACTCAGAGCAGACCAAAGAAATAATGCAAATATGGTTAAATGATTAGAGAACACGAGCATTAAGATATAAAAATCATTTACCCTAGAGAAAGAAAGCTAAAATCAATCTTCAATTTTAAGCTTGGCTACTACCCAGAGGATGCAATCACTAGATCTACTGAACCCCAAACAGATGGAAGCAATTGTAACAATACAAAGATATATGTGAGATAAAGGAAGTGAAAGTCTTTCTGACTGTGGAAGCCATTAAGCTGTTGAAAGTTCCACAGTGTTTTTGTTTTTAGCAAAGAAGAAAACTAGCATTCTGAATTGCATGTCCTCGATTTTCTTTAGATTATCACCATGTATGTTTGCATCCTTTAACAATATGTCTACTTTGGGATATTTCTAGATGTCACACAAATAGAATGACACTGCATATATTCTGCAATATACTTTTGCTTGCCAAAAATTGTTTAATACAAATAATTTATTTTTATAACTACTTGATTTTCTGGTACCACAAGATATTTCAAGCACATCTTCTATTTTCCTTGTCCAAGCAACTTCTTTACCAAGGAGCGTGGTTTCTTTCTTTGGAGAATGGTACTTAAAAATCAAAATCTGAGCTTCAAGTGTTCTTATTGCTAATGGGTTGTCATTGCTTTTAAACTCTTTCAGCAGACAGAGTGTGAAGAAATGTGTTTGTATACTACCTCATACATACATACATACACACTGTATATTTATTTCTGTGCACACGCACACACACACACACACACAACTTTATACAGATATTTCCAACTCCAGTCCAGCAGCACAGAGTTCATTCTAACCTTCCTCCTTTACTTATTTGAAACTTTTATTCTCAAACAATAAGAAAGAAACCTGACTTTTATTTTCTACATATATCTATTTGTGTTTTCAACCATAGTGTCCACATAAATTAGTTTCAGAATAACTAACCCATGTCTCTATAAGAAACAGAGCTACTAACTGCAATGCAGTATGTATGTGATGCTCTTTTTAAATTTAGCTTTAAATTACCCATTCTTTGTGGTATACAGTTCTACTGGTTTTGAAAAATGAATGGAGTCATGGGCCTACCTCTATAGTGTGATTTGAAAAGTTTCATCAGCCCCCCAAATTCCTTTATGGTGACTTTTTGCTGTCAACATCTCCCCTCACCCTAATACCTAGCAACTACAGACTTCTTTTTCATCCTGCGCTGGTTAATTTTATGTGTGAACGTGACTGGGGTGAGGGATGCCCAGATGTTTCCATGATGAAACATTATTTCTGGGTGTGTTAATGAGGGTGTTTCTAGGAGAGATTATCATTCGAATCAGTGGACCCAGTGAAGAAGATCCACCCTCACCCATGTGGGTGGGCATCCATCCAATCAGCTGAGGGCTCAGATAGAACAAAAAGGCAGAAGAAAAGTGAATTCTCTGTCTCTCTCTCTCTCGGAGGTGAAACATTCCGTTCTCACCAGTGGAACCACCCTCCCTGTTCTCAACTCCCCTGGTTCTCGGGCCTTAGGATTCTGGCTCAGTTACACCACTGGCTGCCTAGTCTCCAGCTTGCAGATAGAATACCAGGGTAGATTTCAGCCTCAAAACTCGCATGAGCCAGTTCCCATAATAAATCTCTTATGTATCTCTATACATATGTTATTGCTTCTGTGTCTTGGCAGAACCCTGACAAGTACACATCCTATAATTTTGCTTTGTATATAATACTTTATGAATGGAATCAAGTAATATGTGACATTTTGAATTTGGTTTCCTCTGCTTAGCAAAATGTATTTAAGATTCATCTATGTGGTTGTGTAAATTAATAGTTATTTCCTTTATTTGCTAAGTAAGTTTCACTGTATCACTGCATTACAGCTTCTTTATCCATTCACTGACGGAAGAACATTAGAATCATTTCCAGTTTGGGATAATTATGCATAAAACTGCTGTAAATATTCATGGGGTGGTTTTTATGTTAATATAACTTTTCATTTATATTGTGTAAATACTGAGGAGTAGGATTACTAGGTCCTATGGTAAGTACGTGTTTAATTTTATAATAGAATGAAGAGTTCAGAAATAGATTCATGTGCAAATATTTCTTTAAATTATGATAACTATGATGCAGTCTAATGGGGGAAAGAAAGGTCTTCTCTATATGATGCTGTGGCCAATTAAAGAACACATGTTCTCACTCATAAGTGGGAGTTGAACAATGAGAACACATGGACACGGGGAGGGGAATATCACACACCAGGGCCTGTCGGGTGGAGGGGGCATAGGGGAGGGATAGCATTATGAGAAATACCTAATGCAGATGGCAGATTGATGGGTGCAGCAAAGCACCATGGCACGTGTATACCTATGTAACAAACCTGCACGTTCTGCACATGGACCCCAGAACGTAAAGCATAATAATAAAAAAAAAAGATGGTCACAAATTTGTTTACTTTTTTTTCCATTGAGATGTGGTCAGTTTCCCTTCCCTTGAATCTGAGCTGTTTTGTGAGTGATTTCACCAACATAGCATAGTGGAATTTGTTATAATGCTATTTCTGGACCTTGTCATAAGTGGGCTGGTAGCTTCCACCTTGGTCTCTTGAAACTGTGAGCTGCTATGTAAAATGTTCAATTACTCTGAGGTCACTGTTCTATGAAAATCCCAAGCCACATTGAGAAGCCCTGGTGGATGAGACACCATGTGGAGATTAAGAAATAGAGAGAGGCCAAGAAACCCAGGCACCAGACATAGAAGGGAAGAAGCCATTGTGGAAGTAGATCCTTCAAAGCTAGGCGTCCTAGCAGCTAATATAGAACAGAGATGAACCACCTTGCCAAGCCTTTCCATAATTCCTCATCCAAATAATCATGGAATAAAATAAAATGAGCGTTTTACCCATTTTATTTTATTTTATTTATTCACTTTATTTATTTTAAACTTCTAAGTTTTGGGATAGTTTTGTTTGGTTTTGTTTGGTTGGTTTTTGGCAGAAATTGATCACTAGAACAGTGCTGAAACAATTATATATCCATATAAAAAATAAAATACAATTTGACCTCTACTTCACTTCCCATACCCAAATATTAATTTGAAATGGATTATTGCTCTAAATGTAAAAGGTAAAATTATAAACATCTAAATAAAACAGAGAGAGAATCTTTATAACTTGGAATTAGGCAAAAGTCCTTAAAGAAAGTTCAGAAAATACTAAGCCTAAAAGGAAAAGTTGATAAATTATACTGCAATAGAACTGAAAACTTCTGATTTTTGGAAGATATCATGCAGCATTTCAAAAAGTTTGCATAGATTGGGACAAGACATTCACAATACATATATTTGCTTAAGGTTTTATTGTATGTTGATATAGTTTAGATATTTGTCCCCTCCCAAGTCTCAAGTTGAACTGTAATCTCCAGTGTTGGAGGTGGGGACTGAAGGGAGGTGTTTGGGTCATAGGGGTAGAGATCCTTCATGAATGGCTTGGGCCATACCCTTGGTAATAAGCAAGCTCTCACTCTGAGTTCACACAAGATCTGGTCATTTAAGAGTGTGTAGCACCTCCTCCCACTCTCTAACTTTTTATCACTCCTGCTTTTGCCATGGGACATGCAAGCTCCAGCTTCACCTTCTGCCCTGAGTAAAAGCTTCCTGAGGCCTCCCCAGAAGCAAATGCCGGTGGTATGCTTCCTGTAGAACTGTGAGCCCAATCAAACCTCTTTTCTTATAAATTACCCAGTCTTGAGTATTTCTTTATATCAATTCAAGTATAGCCTAATAGGTATATCCTTTCCAGTGTCCATTTTCAACCTATCTATATTTTATCCTTCTTAAAAAGTTATGTCCCATGTAAGAGTTATACAAGTGGTTCTTTATTATTATTATTTTGATCTAACAATCTTTAATCTTTGTCTTTGGAATATTTAGTACAGTTGCCTTTGATGTACCTACTCACAGTGATTAGCTTTGTTTTCTGTTTGTGCCATCTTGTTACGTCTTTTTCTTAACTTACTAATTTTAGATATCTTTTCACACATTGCCAAGTTTTTCTCTTGAAATTATTAATGCATTTATTTGCATTTATTGATTTTCTTTTCTTTTTTCTTGTTAAACAAAGACTCAGTCTTGCTATCTTGCCCCAGGCTGGTCTCATACTTCTGTCCTCAAGCAATTTTCTTACCTTGGCCTCCCCAAATGCTGGGATCAAAGGCATGAGCCACTGCACCTGGCCTGATTTTATGTTGAACCTCTGTTGCACTTCTGAGTTAAACCACTTGGTCAAAAAGTATATATATATATCTATATATATATAGTTTTTTTTTTTTTTTTTTTTTTGAGACGGAGTCTCGCTCTGTCACCCAGGCTGGAGTGCAGTGGTGGGATCTCCACTCACTGCAAGCTCCGCCTCCCGCGTTCACGCCATTCTCCTGCCTTAGCCTCCAGAGTAGCTGGGACTACAGGTGCCGCCACCACGCCCGGCTAATTTTTGTATTTTTAGTAGAGATGGGGTTTCACCGTGTTAGCCAAGGTGGTCTTGATCTCCCGACCTCGTGATCCGCCCACCTCGGCCTCCCAAAGTGCTGGGATTACAGAGTATTTATATTCTTTATTGTACATTGCTCAGTTATGCTTGCTAATATTTGGCTAAACATTTTTGCATCAATGTCACAATGAGATGACCTGATATCTCCTTCCTCATTCATTTTTGAGGGGGCTTTTGCTAACAAACTTATGCTATTTTCATATAAAGAGCTGATTTTTTCTTTCTTTTTATATACTCTGGAATCATTATATAAACAATCAAGTTGTTGCTTGACCCCCTGACAAAAACTTCCATCTAAGATAATATTCTTTCTTCCTGAAATGTGGGTGCAAGCCACCCAGATGCCGAGGAAAGAGACGGAAGGCACAAGCTGTTCCAGTATAATAAAGAAAATATATACAATAAGAATAGTTATACTAGAAATAGATTATAGATATGATTATATATGAATATTATCTGTCATTAGTAACATTACTCTTTATTCCAATATTATAATAATCTTTGTTCTGCAACTCTAACCTAGGAAAAGCCAGGCCATACAGAGATAGGAGCTGAAGGGACACGGTGAGAAGTGACCAGAAGACAAGTGTGTGAGCCCTCTGTCTCGACCAGACAGGGCCACTAGAGGACTCCTTGGTCTAGCGGTAGTGCCAGTGCCTGGGAAGGCACCCATTTCTTAGCAGATCGGGAAAGGGAGACTCCCTTTCCCCAGGGGAGTTAGAGAAGACTCTGCTCCACCACTTCTTGTGGAAGGCCTGACATCAGTCGTGCCCGCCTGCAGCCATCCAGAGGCCTAAACATCTCCCTGTGATGCTGTGCTTCAGGAGTCACGCTCCTGGTCCACTTTCATGCTCTACCCTGTACACCTGGCTCCGCCTTCTAGATAGCAGTAGCAGAATTAGTGAAAGTATTGAAGTATTTGATCTCTCTGAGAAATACCTAAAAGAGATAATGACGTAAGCTGTCCCCTCTCTCTCTGCCTTGGCTACCAAATAGGGAAGGGTCCCCTGTCCAGTGGACACATGACTTGCATGACCTTACCTATCATTGGAGATGACTCACACTCCTTACCCTGCCCTCCTCCTGCCTTGCATACAATAAAAAACAGTGTGGCCAGGCATTCGGAGCCACTACTGGTCTCCAAGCCTTGGTGGTAGTGCTCCCCCAGTCCCAGCTGTCTTTTCTTCTATCTCTTTGTCTTGTGTCTTTGTTTCTACGATCTCTTGTCTCCACACATTAAGAGAAAAATCCACAGGCCCAGTAGGGCTGGACCTTACATTGAAATGTGTATTTTAGGTTTTCCTTACTTTATTGTGGACAAACTCTGTTAGGTTTTATCTGAAACTGTCATTATTTTGCCCTAATTCTCGTGATTTTTCTAGTATACAATTCTGCACTGACAGTTACTTTCTCTCAGGATATTAAACACATCATTCCACTTTCTTCAAGCTTTCACTGATGCTGTGGAGAAATCATTTCTCAGAATAATTATAATCCAACTGAACATAGCTGTCTATACTTCTGCGTGAGGTTGTAACACTTTTCCCATTTGCTCTGAGAATACTTTCCAGCAGTGTTTGCAGCTGCAGCATTTACCCCGAGATAAATTTGCCACAAAATATCTTGCTTATATTATTATTTTCATGTTGTTCTTGTATATCAACTTCAGAAACAGAAAACATCATTCTATTTACAGCATTCTGTTTTTAGTAGTGGTATTTCCATTTACAAAATATAGTAATTCTCTATTGCTAAAAATATCAAATCCTAGAAAACATAGCATTCCTACACATGAGGTTAACATTGTTCTTGAAGAGTTGCTGGTCAAAGATTCATTTGATGAATCTGATTTTTCCAAAATAGACAACTCTCATGATTCAGACAATTCTGATGTTAGTTCTGTTTAGAAATAACTCTGAGAACAGTTTATATATTTTATTTTCACATTGAAAATCAATCAGATTTGATTCAGCCTCAAAGAGCATATTTATGTAAAATTGTGCTGGCAGTGAGCTGCACTTTTTTTTCTAAACTGGAAAAGGGTTAAATCTTCGATTTATCTTTGCTTACCTACATTTTTACTGTTATGATAAAATTACTGTTTATATATTATTTTCTTGTTTTTAACCTGACTCTAGCTTTCATTTTACTTAACATGCCTTCTCTATCTTTCATCCCATGGACTTTCTTACATTCTTTAAAATTTCTCCATATCTCTTTCCAGTTCACTAATTTGCTCTTCATCTTTGTCTAATCTGCTAATAAACCCATCATATTCAGATTTATATTCAGTCATTTTTACAGACTCTCACTTGTAACTTATTTTCAAATCATTGTTTTATATGTTGGGTCTGATAATTCCAACATTTAACTTTTTTTTTTTTTCAGATTTGATTCTGTGATTTGTTTTTTTCTGCTGGCTCTCATTCATCAAGTCTTGCTTACTTTATTTTGCTTTGTTTCACTTTTGTTTTTACTCTGAGCTCATATTTCTATGGATATTATTTGAGCTCCAATCTGTGGTAGTTTTCATGGCAGAGGGCTTTTGTCTGGACCTGGCGGGTCCCAGGGACACCAGTAACCAGGACCACATTACACTGAGTGTATGCTGAGAACTGAGACCACCCAGGAAGTATGAATTCTGTCTATAAAACTGAAATCAGATGGCTTATGGTTACAAAGGCTGAAAGAAAATTTTTCTTTTTCCTCTATACAGCATCAAAGTCCAAGATGAACTATTTTTCTTGTCTTCTTCTGAGAGGTAAATATATGGGATGTAGAGAAGTGATTCCCTGTGAATATCTGTCTTGTATAGACATGGAGTTGATCCCGTGTTCCCCACTTATGGACAGTCCCTGAAAACAAACTTTCTCCCTACAGAAAATTTCCTCAAGGAGAATTTACATCTGAGTTTTGTTTTCCTCTGTTGATTCTTTGCCCTCTAAAAATTCCTTACTTTCTTGTGTATTTACAAGATGCACTCATAAAGAGTTTATTGTTATATTTTCTCTGTCTCTTTTAGCTCTTTTCCATAGGAGGAATCTTAAGGCAATCTAGTCCAAAATACCGCCTGAAATGGAAAGAAAAGTGTACTAATTTTTGAATTCTGTATTGTAAACTTGAATAAAAACCTCCAGTTAGCCAAGTCTTGTATTAACAGTTCTTACCTAAAACAATTATATGGCTTAACAATTGCTGCTTCAAACTAAGAAACACAAAGGACGTTCAGAAATCTGCCTCCTAATAATTCCTTCACCACAACATTTACTTAAGAAAGTATGCTCTCCGGCCGGGCGCGGTGGCTCAAGCCTGTAATCCCAGCACTTTGGGAGGCCGAGACGGGCGGATCACGAGGTCAGGAGATCGAGACCATCCTGGCTAACACGGTGAAACCCCATCTCTACTAAAAAAAAATACAAAAACTAGCCGGGCGAAGTGGCGGGCGCCTGTAGTCCCAGCTACTCGGGAGGCTGAGGCAGGAGAATGGCGTAAACCCGGGAGGCGGAGCTTGCAGTGAGCTGAGATCCGGACACTGCACTCCAGCCTGGGCGACAGAGCGAGACTCCGTCTCAAAAAAAAAAAAAAAAAAAAAAAAGAAAGTATGCTCTCCTCTGAATTCTATCATAGACAAACATCGTTTCCATATTGATCTTAATAGTTTTCACTTCAATTAATTTGAAATAAACATTTGTTGGTTGAGTGCCTGAAAATTTTTTTCTGAGTTACAGGTGGTGATAAGACACAACTACTGTCCTTGGGAAGTTTACACCCCAGTGGGAAAACAGTATCAGTAACCAAACAATTACAGCAATTTTATACATAGAAAAGGTAATATAATATCAGTATATATAGCAATAAAAATAGAAGAAAGGCAGATATTCCTACTTCAGCCTGTTTGTTTCTCGGGAGAAAACTGACACCATGTGGGATTTCTTCAACATGACATCACCAGAAGAGCAGAGTATTAAAAACAATAAATATTTTTCAGGCTCACGAGAGTGTAAAGGATGTTTCAAGATCTAGGAAGGGAATACAGACTAGGTAAAAGTACAGAGATATAAAGCAGCGTTGTGTATGCAGAAAACAACAGAGTTTGGTACCATGAGAATTCACAGCGCAAGAAGGGCTTCTGATGAGTTGACACTAGAAAGGTTGTCCCAGGGCAAAGACCGGAGTTTGGATTTTGTCTTCTAAATGACTGGGAAGCTTTGTTTGAAGCACCAAAGGGGCAAACAAACTCATACAACAAAAATGTCATTTTTGAAATTTGTGAAAGATGGACTACATGAAACATGCATATGTTTCTTTATTCTTTATTGTACCTCTGTCTTTTGATTTAGCATTTTCTATAGTATTTTCTATGCATTTCTATTAAATATAATTATCATTTTAGTGGAAATATGCCATCTTACCAGTATAACAAGAAAATTGGTTTGACACATATATACACATAATACATATATTATACATGCATTCATTTACATACACATATGTATGTATCTTTCATGCATTTTTACATAGTTTTAAAGGGCACATAAAACATAATCCTCTGTAAACGTTTTAATAAGTTAAAAGTATATCATAGAAATTTACCAGGACTTTAAATTTTCTTCTCAGAGCATTTTTATGCAACATAGCACTACATCATATGCCTGTATTCTAATTTACCTGAAATTGCTTATGTTTGAACATTCTTTGATTCTTTGATACTATAAAAAGCTGGTGGGGCATGAAGCCTGACACCCGTGGTCCCAGCAACTCGGGAGCCTGAGGTGGAAGTATTGTTTGAGCCCAGGAGGTTGAGGTTGCAGTGAGGCATGTTCACACCACTGCACTCCACCAGTCTGGGTGACAGAGCAAGACCCTGTCTCACACACACACAAACACACACACACATGCAAAAGCACATAGTGATGGTTAATTTTATTTGTGAACTTGATTCGGTCACAGGGTGCCCAGATTTGGGCTCAAACATTGTGTTTCTGGGAGGATGTTTTGCATGAGATTAACATTTAAATCAATGGAGTGAGTAAAGCAGATTGAACTCCATGATGTGACTGGGCCTTGTCTAATCAATCAGAGGCTTAAATAGAACAAAAGGTGGGCCCTCTCCCTAGTAAGAAAGAATTCTTCCTATCTGGCTACCTTTGAACTAAGACATTGGCTTTTTCCTGCCTTTGGAATCAGACTGAAATTTCACCTCTTCCTAGGTCTCTTCCCTCTTCCTCCAGGAGTGGAATATTTTATTTCACTTTGTTTTCCCTTCCCCTGTTCAAGGAAGATAGTTTTGTTTTAGTTTCCACCCCCAGAGTTACTGGATTCTTCCCCTTTAACTTTGGCTCCAAATAAAAGATAATTCTAGAAAGTAGGTAGAGCTTTGTACATAGCATCACCAAGGGGAGGAAAACGTCCAGCTTGTGAGTGAGTGCAGAACTTTCTCATGTTTGGACTCCCTGACGTGCTGGTTAATACTTGGCTTTTTTTTTTTTTTTTTTCTTACTCACCTTTGCAGTAGGTAACTCTTCTTAGTGCTCTACTAATGGTAAAAGAAAAAAAAAAAAAATTGTGTGTTCTCACCTTGGAAGGGATTGTTACACTTTGGAATTTAGTGTAGTTAGTTCCTTATGACTGCAGCTTTATGAACAGTTCAAGAAGAGTTATGATTTTGTTTATCATCCAGATTTTTCTAACAGTGTTCTCTGACAGTTTTATACATCCTTAGCAAAAGCTGAACTCCTTTGAATTAGTTCTTCCATATAAATTTTAAACTTGCTATTCTGGGTTCCCTCTGAAAAATATTCTGTTAATATTTTTCCTGTGATTATGTTAAGTGTATAAGTTATGGAGAACTAATATTTTTATAATGTTGAGTCTTCCATGTACTCAACCTTTCACAGTAAGGTATGACATCATTTGATCAAATCATTTTGCAGCCCTCACAAGTTGTTTGTTTTATTATTTTTCAGCACATCTTTAATATATTTTTTCATGCTCCTTTTTAAGATTTTAATAATTTTTTATTGTTGTGAAGGGAGCTTTGCTTACATTATATCTTTAAACTGCTTGCTTTTTGTATATGTGAAAGTTATGACGATGCTGTTATATTGTACACAGTTTTTACTTGGTTTTCTTAGTTTTCAGTAAAATAGTGCTATGTGCTTAATGTTTGTGTCCCCTCCAAAATTTATATATTAAATCCTAACCCCTAACGTTACAGATGGAGGGTTTTGACTACCAATTGTGCAGGTTCTTGGCATTTTGAACAAAAAATTGGACAAAATATGCAGACAAAGCAATCAAAGAATAAAGCAATGAAAGCAGAGATTTATTGAAAAGAAAGTCCACTCCACGGAGTGGGAGCAGACTCAAGCAAGCGGTTCCAGAGTGCTGGTCACAGAAATTTCTGGGATTTTAATACCCTCTAGAGGTTTCCCGTTGGTTACTTGGTATACATCGTATGTAAATGAAGGAGTGGCCCCAACCAGTCTGATTGGTTATGGAAGGCAACCAATCAGAGGCTGAAGTGAAGTTACAAAGTTATATCCCTCTGCAAATTTAGACTAGGCCCACCACCATTCTGACTGGTTACAGGAGGGGACCTATCAGAGGTACTTTCCATTTTTTATCTCCAAAGTACAAAAGGGGAGGGTTGTACAAGGAGTAGCCTTTGATCCTTTTGTTATTTGGGCATGGAAAGTTGGGGATTCTTTTTGGTTTAGTTCTAGGAAGTCAGCATAAATTGGTCTTAGGTTTCCTGCCTGCAGACTCTAGTCTCCTGCCTCACCGAGATGATGGCATTAGGAAGAGCCACCTATGGAAAGTGATTCGGTCATTGAGGGAAGAGCCCTAATTAGTGGGACTGGTGCTTTTACAAAAGAGGCCCAAGAGAGACACCCAGCCCCCTCAAACATGTGAGGACACAGCTAGAAGACAGTTATCTGTGAACTGAAGAGCTATCTTCCCCAGACACTGAACGTGCCAGCACCTCGAATCTGCTTGTCCATTATGGTTGTGAGCTCTGTTGTCATTGTCATTCTTCCAAGACTCAGGCTTATAGAGCAGCCAGTGATTTTGACATAAGCTTTGTCATTACAGAGGAAAATAAAGGGAGCATGGCAAATCACTCAGTGGCTTCAGAGTTTCCAACTGGAAGTCGTATTCTGCTTTCATTTTATTGGCCAATTTAAGTCACTTGGCTCACAGTTTACTAGAGCAAGTCACACAGACACACCTAATTTCAAGTGGGTGGGGAAGTACAATACTAACATGTGCTTGGAAAGAGAACCAGAAATATTTGGTAGACAGTTGATAATGACTACATAAACTGCTTCTTACCTATGGGACCTTAGGGAGTTCAATGAACATTTCTAAACTTCCAACAATTAATAGAAAATATTTCATAGGGCTCTTTTGAGGAAATAAACTAATACATGGGAAGTATTTAGTGTAGTGTCTGAAAATCCCAGTAGTGAACAAATGTGAGTTATTATACCACCACCACTATCATCATCATTATTGTGAGTTATAGCTAAATCAATTTTACTCAAGTATTGTTAAAAAAAAATTTATATATGTTTGTCTTGGATTGTCCAATATTTTGTGAATGATTTATGTCTTTGAATCATTTATTAATCAGAAAAGTTCATTTTTCATTGTGATTATTTTCTTTACTCTTTTAGGTTTCTTGGGGAACCATTGAGCCTGTGTGTTAACATTTACATTCATATCTACCAGAGAATGAATGAGGAAAAAAGACCTTTCAGGCTGAAAACATATTGCATTCAAATGGCACTTTTCAACTCCTCAAATGATTCACATTAAAAATGACATATTAAGGCCAGGCGCGGTGGCTCAAGCCTGTAATCCCAGCACTTTGGGAGGCCGAGACGGGCGGATCACGAGGTCAGGAGATTGAGACCATCCTGGCTAATACGGTGAAACCCCGTCTCTACTAAAACATACAAAAAACTAGCCGGGCGAGGTGGCGGGCACCTGTAGTCCCAGCTACTCGGGAGGCTGAGGCAGGAGAATGGCGTGAACCCAGGAGGCAGAGTTTGCAGTGAGCTGAGATCCGGCCACTGCACTCCAGCCTGGGCAACAGAGTGAGACTCCGTCTCAAAAAAAAAAAAAAAAAAAAAAAAGATATATTATTCAAAGTGCCAATTCAGATAATACATTCAAGATTGTAAGACTATCACAATTTGTAAAAGTATAAGTAAAAGCATATATTGATTGCTCTAATGTATGAATGTTTGTGTGTATACATATAAATATAGATATATAATATAGTCTACAAAAAATAAGTATAGGACAAAAACTAAATTATTTTTCATTTGCAATTTTTACTTCTCAGTATATGCATTTCCCTCTTCTCTAAGAAAAAGGAAGTGAAAACAAGCTTTTTCTTAGGAAGATAAGATTCTCCTCATTAATCGTTTCACTATTATGTACCATCCTTAACAGAAATAATTAGAAAAGTAGACAAAAAATACAAGAAGTCAAAAAGCCTTTTCCTATTACTCATACACAATCATTTTAAAGAGAATAAGTAAACCATATGTAAAGGAGAAAATAGTAAAGCAAAATATTTAAAATATTTTAATATTAAATTGAAGACTCCAAGTTTAAAGTTTTTCTTTACAATGAAAAAATGCCCCAGATTCATTCTTTACACTAAGTAGTGAATGACACTTTAGAGTTTGAGTTTTATAAGCTCTCATGTTTTTCCTTTTTTCAAAGAACAAAGAGGCATTGATAAAATTCTTAAATGATGCTAAAGAAAAGTTTTATAGATAAGCAGAAAGAGTTAAACAATAATAGCTATTCACTCTGCTTTTAAAATTAGATTTTAGCATAATTTAGATTTAGATTTTAAAATTAGATTTAGCATAATTTTCTTTGTTATTTCCTGAAGTTGCACTGTATTTTTCAGTAATAAAGTCTTTTCATGTGTGAATATCTGTGCATGGTCATATAGATTTTATATTGCTTTAAAACAGAAGAAAAATTAATAAGAACAATTTAAAACGTAGAAACTAAGCTACACAGAGTAAAATGTGCTAATGTAAATCAGTAGAACCTCAATTGAAAAATCTTTTCTAGAAAACATGAAATTTCTAAAAGAAGTGAAGTGTTCCATATTCTTAACTTTTTAGAGAAGGAACAGAAACGGAAATATTATTCACATACAAGATAGATCTATCAAGTCTCAAAATAATATAATGAAGAAAATCAGATCAATAACTCTCCCTTTGTAAAACGTCTCTGCTCCCTCCTCCCCCCGACCTCATGCCCTTGAACAAAGTTAATGGTCCCAACCTCTCTATTCTGCCTCTTTTCCCTGTAGATCACTAGCTACACCAAAGAGCGAGTATTCTAACAATTCTTGATAAGACTGTGAAGTCTTTGGGTGCAAAGAAAATACCATTAGTGTCCAGTACAGCACCTGACACAAAGTAGGAATTTAATGAACATTAAAAAATCTGTGTTAAGCACAGTACACAGAAAAATAAATAAATAAATAAAAATGTAAAAAGAGAGGATGGAAGGAAGCAAGGAGAGGAGGAAAGAAAAGAGGGAGAGAGGCCGGGCGCGGTGGCTCAAGCCTGTAATCCCAGCACCTTGGGAGGCCAAGACGGGCGGATCACGAGGTCAGGAGATCGAGACCATCCTGGCTAACACGGTGAAACCCCGTCTCTACTAAAAAAATGCAAAAAACTACCCGGGTGTGGTGGTGGGCGCCTGTAGTCCCAGCTACTCGGGAGGCTGAGGCAGGAGAATGTCGGGAAGCCAGGAGGTGGAGCTTGCAGTGAGCTGAGATCCTCCAGCCACTGCACTCCAGCCTGGGCGGCAGAGCGAGACTCCATTTCAAAAAAAAAAAAGAAAAGAAAAGAAAAGAGGGAGAGAAAATAGAATTGACAAAGTCATATAAAAATTATACAATCTTTTAAAAGTCATTTCAATTGATAAGAAAACTTCTTTTCCTCCAGTTCCTTAACATGGAATTTATGCAGCCTGGTGCAGTGGTTCACGCCTGTAATCCCAGCACTTTGGGAGGCCAAGGCAGGCAGATCATGAGGTCAAGAGATCGAGACCATCCAGGCTAACACAGTGAAACCCTGTCTGAAAAAAAAAAAAATTAGCTGAGTGTAGTGGCCGCTTCTGTTCAGGTGTCCATCTTACTAAATAGGTATTGGCTTTCTGAGTCTCCTTAATTAGTGTATATAATGGTCTGGCTATTTCGCCGTACCTGGGAATCCATATTCGGCAGAACCCTGTTATGCCAAGGAACCCTCTTAGTTGCTTTAGGGTTTTGGGATGAGGATAAACCAGTATAGGCTGGATACATTCCTCATTGAGGGCCCTGGTGCCTTTGGATAATTTTAGCCCTAAGTATTTAACCTGCTGTGAGCAGAGCTGAGCCTTTGGTTTGGAAACCTGTAGCCACAGGTGGCGAGGAAATTAAAGAGTGCTTGGGTGGCTTGATGGCACAAGGTTTCTGAACAGGTGGCTAAAAGTAAAGCATCCACGTACCAAATAGGACAAGAGTGTCCAGGTATGAGAATTGGCTCATGTCTTGGGCTAATGCCTGGCCAAATAGATGGGGGCTATCCCTGAACCCTTGGGGTGAAACAGTCCGGGTGAGTTGAGACATTGGGTTTGAAGGATCTTCAAAGGCAAACAAGAATTGAGAGTCAGGATGTACAGGGATGCAGAAAAAGGCATCCTTGAGGTCCTGGACTGTAAACCACTCTGCTTCCTCTGGTATTTGGGATGGCAGAGTATAAGGGTTAGTACAGCTGGGTATAGAGGAACAGCAGCCTTATTGATAATCCTGAGATCTCGCACTAATCTCCACTGTCCATTGGGTTTCTGTACTCCTAAAATTGGAGCATTGCAGGAGCTATTGCATGGCTTTACTAGGCCTTGGGATTTTAGGTCCGTAACAATCTTTTGGAGTCCTTGTTGGGCCTTGGGTCTAAGGGGGTACTGCCTTTGGTAGGGAAAGGAGGTGGAATCCTTTAGTTTAAATTGAACAGGACAGGCATTCTTAGCTCGTCCATATTCTTCTGTTGTCCAGACTTCAGGAGTAATTCCTTCCTCAAGCGGGGGACAACAAATGGGTGTTCCTTCTCCTGTGTTCAGGTGTGTAATGGCCCCTGCTTTTGCTAGAATGTCTCTCCTTAACAAGGGAGTGGGGCTTTCAGGCATAATTAGAAAAATATGTGAAAAGAGAAAAGTTCCCCAGTCACAACTTAGTGGCTGGGAGAAGTATCTAGTGACTGGCTGTCCTAGGATCCCTTGGATAGTGACAGATCTGGAGGACAGTTATCCAGGACAGGAGAGTAAGACTGAAAAGGCTGCGCCAGTGTCCAGGAGACTGTTAACCTCCTGGCCCTCAATGGCCAAGCATACCTGGGGCTCTGTGAGGATGATGGCATAGGCTGGCGCTTGCCCCAGGCACCCTCAGTCCTGCCATTGGATCATCTGGTTAGAGGCTTCTGACTCAGAGGACCTTCATCCTCTGGGGCAATGGCCCTTCCAGTGTTTCCCTTGACATAAGGGGCATGGACGAGGGGGCAGCTTATTTCTACTTGGACAATCTTTTTTAAAGTGTCTTTGTAGACCACACTGGAAGCAAGCCCTATGAGGCATTCGATTTGCCCAGTTTTTCCCTTTTCCAGAGCCTCCAAAGTCCACTTGCCTGAGGGCCATGACTAAAGCGGTGGCCTTTTTTTAATCCCATTTGTCCTGTTCCGCCTGCTCCTCCTGATCTCTATTATAAAAAACCGAGGTTGCCAAGTTCAATTGGGTTTCTAAGTTTTGCTCCAGGCCTAAGGTGGACTTTTGAAGTTTTTTCCTAATGTCTGCAGCTGACTGAGTAATAAACATCCTTTAAGATTAGTTGGTGACAGGGAGATATGCTTCAAGTCAGGTGACAGGGAGGTATGCTTCCTCAATGCCTCCCTCAGTCTCTCCAGAAAGGCAGTAGAATTTTCTTCCTTTCCCTGTGTCATAGTGGACATCATTGAATAATTCATAGACTTCTTCCTAGTTTTCCTTAGTCCTTCTAGCACGCAAGTTAGCAAATGTCTGCGGCACCAATCTCCATGTTCTGATTCTGTGTCCCAGTGAGGGTCTACACTGAGAACTGCCTGCTGGCCTGTGGGGAATTGTTCTCTTTCCTCTGTTGTCATCCTATCACTGACCTGATGGAGATGCCAGAGATTGCCAAACTCTTGGGCTGCAGTTATGGCGGCACTTCTCTCATTTGGGGTTAGTGTCTGATCCAGCAGTGACGTTATATCTCTCCATGTCAGATCAAAGGATTGTCCTAACCCTTGTAAAACATCAATATAGCCATCAAGGTTATCTGAGAATTTACTTAGGTCTATTTTACTTTGCTTTAAGTCAGAGAGAAAATGGTACATGCACTCTGGCTGGACCGAATTCTCCTCCTCCCACTGCTTGGAGGGGGCAAACCTGGGGAATATTGGCACTCTTTGGTTCATTGTTTATCCCTTTGTCTATCTCCTTTTGGATCATTTGGGCTGAAGGGGGGTCCTTATTAGTTGGGGAAGGTGTCAGGGGATCAAGGGGGTAGGGAGGTAGACTCTGAGGGCTTCCTGTAGGGCATAAATAACACATTTTACATAATTGCAAGTTGTCTCTTAATGAAAAGAAAGTTTGTACATATGGCACTTCACTCCATTTGCCTTCTTTTCTACAAAAGAGGTCTAGCTGTAAGATGGTGTTATAATTTATACTTCCCTCAGGAGGCCAGGTTTCTCCCCCTTGAAGAGGATATCGTGGGCAGGCGGTACTGCAGAAGAATACAAGTCATTTCTTTCTTAGCATCTGAGGGTCAAATTGGTCCCAATTCTCCAGAATACATCTTAGGGGTGTTTTTGCCTTGGGGCGGGGGTAACATTTCCCATCTGAGAAAAGAACATAGGGATGCCAGCACCCCTAGTCATTTTCCAATGAGCATTAGTCCTAGAGCATCCTCTAAGGGCCTAATGCTTATTCTTTTCCAGGGTACGTAACCACCCATGGACCTCTGCTTATCGGATTAGTTACATCACCGGTGTAGCAGTCCTGCACATGTTTTCCCGCCTTTCTTGGCCACAAAGAAAGGTGTCGGGGCTGCTGGATTCTAGTGGTCCTTTACCAGCGTGCCCAACACTGCCTTTGTGCTCAGGGGTGAGTCCTAAAGCTGGGCTGGGTTCCTGAGTATTTCATAACAATCCAGCTGCCCCATCAAGACACATTTCCATAAAAGCAGTTCTTATGCAAATTCCTTTCAGAGAGGGTGTAGGTAATCTTTTGAGTCAGGATTGAGATAGTCTTTTTGAATCTGTAAGTACTGTAAGGCTTGGCTGAGTGCAAACAGCTCCCACGTTTGAGGAGACCAATTATTGGGCAATTTTTCTAACTCTGCTTCCACAAGAGTCTCCCTATCAATTACTGAATACCCATTGTGGTTTTTTCCTCAGTCACCCGGGAGGAACCATCTATCGTCCTGTCCTGAAGTGAGTTCCTCCTAGGTCTGGTCGGACCTTTGTATGGTAATTAAGATTTAAATCCCCTGTTAGGAAATCTGCTGGGTTAAGGGAATTATCAGTGGTTGGTGTTAAATTACCTTTTTTGTTGTTGTTGTTAACAGAATAGCCCCATACTTTAAGACTTTTGAGTCAGTAAGCAACCTTTTTGCTTTTTTGACTTAGAATAATTCTGAACTGGTGAGTTGTGCTCACAATGAGGATTCCTCTAAAAGTTACTTTTCTACTTTCTTCTGTTAGCAAAGCAGTTGCTGCTACAGATTGAATGCATATGCAGGTTACTGGGTTAAGGATTTTTTGATAGGAAAGCTACCGGGTTGTCAGTGATCTCAGTGTTTTCAGGCTACACCCTTGTTTACACTGACAACAAGGTAGTATTGGAGTATTATAGGGTCACCGAGAAGACCTTCAATTATCAATTATAAGTTTTAAATTTACCCTGGCTTTTAAAGGAATAGGGCACACTGTCACACTGTTTTGTTTTGTTTTGTTTTGTGTGTGGTTTTTTTTGGGGGGGGATGTGTGTGTCTTTTTACTATTTTTATCTTTTTATTTTTTTCTTTGACTCCCTCTTTGTCTCTCTCTCTCTCTCTCTCTCTCTCTCTCTCTCTTTCTCTCTCTCCTCTTAACCATTATAAACTTGGGCCCCTGGCAAGGGTGGTGGGGAACGGATCCCACAGGGACCCATGTCTAGAACTGTATGCCTAAATTGGGAGGAACACCAGGGGCAAGAATCCCTGGGTTTATAGCCTAGATGTCTAAGGAGGCAGCAGAGAGCTTCCTTAGATCACTTTGGAGATACAACTTGCTACAGGAAATGAAAGTCTGAACCGTTAGTACATAGGAGGCAGGCATCAGAGAAAGTAGATTCAGAGGTAAGGAGAATTTTGGGGCTACACTTTCAAGAAAGTCATGGTCGGGACCCAGGAGGTATGGGTCAGAAGGAGAGGTAAGGGCGCACACATGGGCAACTGTTGAGTAGAAACTTCTGGCTGCACCATGATCTCAACCGGCTACTGCTGGGGGTTTGGGATGACAGATTTCTGCCTCTAGTCAGCCCTCAACTTTCCCAAGAAAATTGAAAGTGGAAGCTGGCTCCAGGCAGACCAACATCCCCAACCCAGAAGGGTTGGGGGTTGTTAGAAGGCCCTTCCCCCGATAGTCTCACAACTGAGTCTTAAGTCTGGTGGCCATGCTAATCATTTTTAACTGGCTGACAGGTGCCCGGTATTTTCCTCCAATTCAAAGGAAGGATAGGACAGAATAGCAAGTGAAAGTGGTCCAGTATTACTCATTGCTTTGGAGGTTCCTTCATGGTTGCCAAAATATCCTTGCTCCCACAGCTCCCAAGATGGTGGCCGGCCACTTCGAAAATGGTGGCAGGCCTCTTCCAAGATAGTGGCAAGCCTCGTGTTCTCTGACCTGGAGTTCTTGGCCTCACGGATTCCAAGGAATGGAATCTTGGGCCACGTAACACTAATAGAGTGTTATAACTTTGTTAGAAGCCATGGGTCATGGAAGAGAACCGTGGAACCCAGTGACTAGTGTTCAGCTCGATTAGGACGAACCCAGGCACTTAGGCATGCAGAAACAATGGCAAGCCTTTAGCCTGATCGGGAGCAGCAATGGGCACCTCCCTGGATCAGGAGCACAGTGGACACCCTGCCGGATCCGGACGGATGGAAGTCAGTGGCGGGTCTGCGACGGAGGCAAACAGCAGTGGTGGATGGTGAGCGAAAGCTCAGCTGGAGCCGTAACAAACATGGACCAGAAGAGTGCAGTTGCAAGATTTAATAGAATGAAAACAGAGCTCCCATACAAAGGGAAGGGACCCAAAAGGGGTTGCTGTTGCTGGCTCCAATGCCTGGGTTTATATGTTGATCATTGTTCCTCCTGCTGTGCTCTCAGGCGATAGATGATTGGCTATTTATGTACCTTCTGTTTTTGCCTAATCAGCATTTTAGTGAGCTCTCTTTACTAACTGACTGGTCAGGTGTGAGCTAAGTTGCAAGCCCTGTGTTGAAAGGTGGAAGTGGTCACCTTCCCAGCTAGGCTTAGGGATTCTTAGTCGGCCTAGGAAATCCAGCTAGTCCTGTCTCTCAGTATGAACCCTATAGAGGGTATTTACACAGATCTAGATGGTAAAGCCTACTCCATACTTCGGCTGTGTGACATACCCTATTGCTTCTAGGCTGCAAACCTGTACAAAGTGTTACTGTACCGAATGCTATATACAAATGTACACAATGGTGTTTGTATATCTAAACATAGAAAAGGTACGTAAAAATGCAGTGCTATATTCTTATAAGACCACTGTCATATATGCAGTCCAACACTTACTGAAACATTGTTTTGTGGCACATGACTGTGTATGATTTTTAAAGTTACAGAATCTACAAAAAGTGTCACTAAATCCCCACTAAACCCTGTTGTATACCATCATATTTCTCAGTTTATTTATGAGCGAAATTACCTAAAACAGAATAGCCTTATTTAGAGTTTTAATTCATTGTTTCTAGACACTGGTGACAATAATGCCATTATCTGCTGTGGGTTTCTGGAAATAGAAATAAGTGTGCCTTATATTCTGATATGAACAATGTTCTAATTGAGGCAAAGTTTAATTGAGGAATGATTTCCTCACCATTGTTGGTGAAATAATAAATCACTTAGGAAACAAAGATATACCATTAAAATAAAGGTACATCAATTTGTACATCTATCATCATTCAAAGTACAAAAATTACACTAAGAGTTATGGAATACTCAAGTTGGAGCTGTTCAACCCATTCCAGATTTAGAAACTGAGACCCAGAGAGTTGGTAACTGAGGCCATTGAGCTAGACGGCTGCAACCTGGAACTGGCTACTTTGATTCTCAACCTAGTCCTCTTTCTTCTCTACACCACATCACCCTCACAATGTTTTAAATACAGGTGTATATACAGTACATTGTGTTAAAGGTTAAAAGAACAGATTACCTGACTCCATCAATTACTATCTGTGTGGGCTAGCCAAATTTCTGCCTCAGTAAGCTCATCAATGATACAGGGATATTAATAGTAATAAATCTACATGTGAGCATTAATTAGCTTATGTATGTAAAGTAGGCATGGTATATAGTAGGCACTCAATAAATATCAGGCATTATTATTGTCACAGCAAAACAGTAGAAAAATATATTTTCAATTATGAAGTCATTGGCAATTAGTTCCCTTCCCCTGCCAGCTGGTTCTCTTGAGTGGACTGGAGTTCTTAAGATAGGAGTGACATAAAGGGTAGAATCAGTCTGGCAGGAAACAGCAGGCAGCCACTGCTCTGGAAGCAGGGAAATGGGACCTGAAGTGTGAGATCTCCCCCTACTACACACATAATGAGCATTCCTCAAACCGAATCTCTCTAGATCAGACAGACAAATCAAAAGATTCCTCGAATCATTGTTGGATCCTGGAAATCTCAGCCAGATACCTGACTAGAATCAACATCAGGTTGATATTAAACCTGAATGGACAGCCACCACCACGCTTCACAGTGAAGTTGGGCCTGGTTTTGGTTTGGCTATCACCCCTCCAGATTCCCAGAATTTTTACTATGGAGAGAGAGAGAGGTCTTCCAATATGATGTATGTTATATTTACAATATATATTGCTTTCAATATTAGATACATGCACTACTGCTTCCATTTTTTAAATTTGGAAAATATTTATGAAATAGAATTCATATGATGTGATGGTTAATTTTCTGTGTCAACTTAACCAGGCCAAGGGGTGCCTAGATTAAACACTGTTTCTGGGTGTGTCTGCAAGCATGTCACCACATGAGATTAACATTCTAATCAGTGAACTCCAGTAGAGTAGACTGCTCTCCCCAATGTGGGTGGGCATGATCCAACCCACTGAAGCTCTGAATAGAACAAAAGGGACAGAGGAAGGAGGAATTTCCCCTCCTTTGTCTTCCTGCCTGCTTGAGATGGGACATCAGTCTTTTTCTGTCCTTGGACTGGGATTTATACCATCGACTACCCTGGTTCTCAGACCTTTCAGACTTGAACTAAAATCAAACCAGTAACTTTCTTGAGTCTCCAGCATGCTGACACCAGGTCATGGGACTTCTCAGCCTTATAATCATGTGAGCCAATTCCTCATAATCTCATTAAATACATATGTTCTCTCTCTCTGAAGAATCTTGACTAATACATATGGTCAGTGTTTCTTACAAAAGTTCCCGCAGAAATTTTGGACTTTAAGAGGCTAGGAATGAGGGGGAAATGGGGCAGAAGATGAGCAGGACAAGTATCCTTTTGAGGCAACTGCCTCTGCTGAGAACTTTACAGTCTCTAGGCTAAAAAAGGGTGTTCCCTTCTAGCAAGGGGGTGACATCTGCTTCTGCAGGGTCTAGGAGAATCTGGGGCTCATCCCTCCAAATGTCTCTCTTTTATGTCTCAGAATCCCAGTTTTTCTATTAGGACCCTAACTTTAATATAAAACAACTATAAGATTATACATTTTTAGATTTTCAGCATTGTCTGCTCTCTGATTGCAGGAGATAAAAGTGACTTCTATGGCATGTCTTGAAATTAAGTTAGAAAACTATGTAATCTCTATATTTGCAAAATAACCTTCAAAACAGGCATTGGTAAACTTTTTTGAAGGGGCCAGATAACAAATATTTTGGACTGGAGGACATTGCTCTCTTTTGCAATTACTCAACTCTGCTTTGTATTGTGAAAGCAACCATGAAAAATACATAAACAAATGATCATGACTTTGTTCCAGTAAAACTTTATTTACAAAAACAGATGGTCAGCCTGAAGGTCATAGCTTGCCAGCCCCTGCTCTGAAGCAACTATCAAAACCCATCCAACTACATGTTCCTTTCAATTGTTATTTTCCTTATACTGTCTAAGCGCCACTGCTGCTACATAAACCTGCTCCTCACCCCACACTACCACCTCATCCCACACAGAGACTCTTTGTCATTGCACTGACACTGCATGCCAAGGGCTATCCCATTCCATTCACCACCAGCAAAGGGATTCTACTGCCCTCTAATCAGTGAGCAGTCCCCTCTAGAAGATCTCCTGATGCTTGTTGTTTTCAACTCAGCTTAGCCTAGAAAGCACAACCTGAGAAAAGGGCTTGTGTGCATGCAGTCCCTGTAGAGGTGGGGAGGGTAAGTAAGTTTAGGAAACAGGAGGGGGTAACTAGGAAGGAAGAGACAGAGGAGGAAGCAAATACAGTGGTGCATTATCCTTCAATTCAGGATTGTTGTCATCTCCATTTTACACATGAGGAGGCTCAAGGATGATCAATGGCTTCCTTGAAGCCACAAAGTAAGGATGCAGCAGTCAGATTGCCAGAATTCAAATGTGGATTATGTGGCTCTCCACCACAAGCTCTCAGGGTATGAAGTGCAGGGAACAGGAAGACCCCCAAACTCTATGCTTTAGACATTGTGCCACTTTAGGATGGTGTCCAACTCTAATCCTTTCAACTATCTTGTCCAATTATGTATTTAGAGAGATTGTCTAGGCCTTTCCAATCAACATTACATGAATATACAAGCCTACCGTCAACCAATTACAAGTGTGTCCAGTTCTCAGGGTGACCTGAGAGCCACATGGAACAAGAAAGCTTTCCAGCCAGTGTTTCCAGCAGCAAGCATCCTAACCCAGGCCTAGGAATTTGAAGATATAGTGTTCAAATATCAGTGCTTCTGAGCTACTAACTGTTGTAATTGCCCAAGTAGATGGCCAATGAATGGTAATAATTCATAATTCAGTTTTTGGTTATTAATAAGATTTATTGTATCTTACACAAAAGAGCACTATAAAGTGATAAAGTTGTAGGACAGAGGCTGATATATAACCAAATATTACTCTTTATGTTTAGCAAAAATCACTTTCAAAGGACAATTGATTTTCAGCCTCTGATTAAATCCCTGCTAGTGGAAGTGTAGGGAAGGGACCAGCTCCTATCTCAATCAGCTAATCAATAATTGTAAGCTGGGTGGGGAAAAAAAAGCAGTAGTGAAATAGTTTAAAATATCTTATTCTATGGTCTCAAGTGCCACCTGCTGACTAAAACTGTCCACTTCCAATTCCAGCACTTATTAAACTAGAGATAATATGTTAATATTAGTTTGCTTTAAGTAATAAAATATTCCTAGAATATGATTTTAAATTCACATGACATTCGGAAGTCACTTATATTTGCAGTATTCAAGAATTATATGAAGTATGCATTTGTTAAGAGTGATTTTAAATTTTATCTTTTGTCACCACCTGGTGGTAGAACATTTTTCTCACTTTTCTTTTTTCATTTTAAGCTTTATGTTGTTGCTAAGGAAAACTTTTAAACCAAGAAAACCAGTTAACTAGTATTGATCGTCAAGTATTGATGTATACTAAACATACTGTATGTACTTAATATCTATAGAATAAATGAATGAGTTTTAATCTATTTTAATGGATTGCAAATTACTTAATCTTTTCATTTGAACGGCAGGAAGTTCTCAAATGTAATGAATAAAAGTGGTCCACAGTATTATTTTGTCAGAGGCAGTTTTCTTTCTTTAAAGTTTAATTGGATTTTTGCTTATGGTAATACGCATACATAATTAAAAAGTAGTTGGTTTGAAAAGTATTTTATTATGCCCTTAAGAATAAATTCATTTAACATTGTAATATTTTAAAAATATTTTCCATAATACCAAGATGTAGGAGAATATTTAATTAGAATTTATTAAATATGATTAAGAAGATGTAAAACTTTTGCAAATTCTTAACTTGAACTATTAAGAATAAAAAAGAAAAAAACAAAAAACGAAACAAAACCGATTTGCGCATCATTTGTTGTAGACCATCGCCACCTTGTGTTTGGAGAAGGAAGTACTAAAGTCCTTGAATCTTTTAAGGTGGAAATTTTTTATTGCCGGAAAATTCCTATTTATAATTTTAAAAAACTTAACTGGAAACAACATCATTCCCAAGTCTGACAACATAATTACCTCCTACACAATTAGATAGGTTAAAATGTCAAAACAGTTGATGAAAAGTTATGCGTCAGAGTCATTTCTAAGCCCCCTGTTTGACTCTCGCTAGACATCTTGGGAAAACTACTTAACCCTTCTGAGTCTCATTTCTGCATCAATTACCCAGAGGGAGTCAATTTGGCAGATTATACTCCTCTTAGATCTACAAGTGCATGATTTGGAGGAAATATCAATTTTGATTCTAAATGTAAGCTACAATAATTTTTCTGTCTCCAATACTTGCAATACTTCTGGGTACATAACCTGTTTAAACTAGAAGTTTTCTAACTACTTTCTCATTTGTGATCAAATAAAATATCCATTTGTCCAATATTACTTTAGACCATATGTTCCCAAAAGGAAGACTAATATCAAACAGCTTCCCTACTTCTCATTAGTCAATCTTACGGTACTAACATGTGAATAAAAAGCATTTCCTGGTTATAAAATATGCACACTAGTTGTTTCTCTAGACAATGTTTACATGAAAACAATTCTAATAGCTCATGTATATTACCAGATTTCCTCATTTCATGGCTACTTGTTGAATACTTACTTTGGTATAGACTTCGTGAAAATTGTGAATAGAATATTGTGTCTATAACGTATGAATCAGTGAAACAAATATGAACATATAAAGTGTAAATAGAAATTAACACCTTAATGCTTATCTCTCACTTTAAACTGCAAACAACTTGTTCTTTTTTTCAGATAGTCCCTCCGTTCATAGAGGACAATAATGTGTTTAATGGATCAAACAGTTAATTGTTCCAATAATTTATGTCAAATGTTTTGAGTTTTGTTCTATTATCTCTAGAAATAAAAATTGGCTTACATATGTAAATTAGAACATGTTAAGATTAATGCTTGTATAAGCCCATATGTATTCTATAAAAATAAGATCCAAAACATGGGGAGTAGGGATTAGGATAGCATGTGTTACTTTGGGTGCCCATTCAAATCAAGGGGCAAAAATTGGATTAAGAAACTCACTATAAGAACCCAACATTACATGTCACTTTTACTAGTGCCTTGTACAAATTTACTCCTGTGGTCTGTTTCTCCATTCAAATGTTTTTCTAATTCACATTTTGCTTATAAATATACATATATGTTATATGTATATATTTGCATATTACCACAAATGCCTGATGAATGCTGATCTTTAAGAAAAAAAGAGAAAAAGTGAGTGGATTAAATGTTCTTCTGAGCATGGATGGCGTTTTTCCGCTTAGTAGTTGGCAACTCCAACATCCATGTCTCTGTTGAAGCGATTAAAAAAGAATCATTTCCCAGAACTACAGGTGCACAACAGATTGGAGTCATTATGCAAAAGAACAGAAATCTGGACAGAAACCCAGAGAATAAAAAAGCCATGTTCCCGGCCATCCTTTTGCCTTTAACTCTCCGTTTTTTTCAACTCTATTCGTATCTGCAACATGAAATATGAAAAAATTACAATGGATTTGTAGTAACCCATTCAAGATCAGAAATGCATGCTTTAAACAAGCCTCCAAAAACAATAGGTAGAAACACACTACAGATCAAACTTACATTCACATGTTTTTAAAAGCTAAAGTTTATGTAGAGACGTTGATAGACTGAAATACATTACATATGCCTTTAAAGATACAGATTTTCTGCTGTTTTTGCCCCTTCTTACCCCAATTTAAGGGAATCACATCTACCTTCACTAATCTCCATTCAGCCCCTGGGCCACCTCTCCTTGAGATGGAGATTATGAATGTCCAAAATCTCTATCTCAAATTTCCATCTCAAAGCCACTCTGAGACTCTAACTTTTGTCACCATATATTATCTTCTGAGCCCTCTTCTAAGCAAGAGGTTTGAAAATGTACGGATGGCTTTGCCTTCATGCTTTTGTGATCCCGACGTCAATATCTTGAAAGTCTAACATGACTTTGCTCATATGTTCTCTCAAGTATCTTACCTTTCTTCTAGCTAGAAAGAACAAGTAAAATGAAATGAAATCATAGAAAATGGACCGTCAAAAAATTACTGTAATAGAAGATAACAATGTTAAAAAAAAAAAAAAGTCTGAAAACCAAACTGGGAAGTAGGAATGATCAGATGTTTGGGAAAAGACGCTTGGGAAACAGAAACAGAAAGGAATAATCCTCGTAGTTCAAAGTCGAAGAGAAGGAGGTAGGCTGGACAATGCTGGACAATGCAGAAAAGAATCACACACTCATGTGTGCGGGTGTCAATGTTGAGTTTGAAGGAGAAACGGAACGGGTAAGAGAGCGAGGGCTGCAAAGGAGAGACTCAGTGAAAAGAGGTAGGCAGAAACACTACCAGAATGTTAATCGAGAGCTGTCAAAATATATCTAAGGCCTTGGTTGATCATTCAACGTTCAACGATGAGGGTGATTTTAGGAAACCAAAATTACATTTACGAAACCACCCACTCCTAAATGTGTGGGGACTAGAGGTCGTTACTAAACCCTTTCAGAAGTAAGCGGAGTGGCTTCTCTCTGCCATTCTTGCTCATTTGGTTTTTCCTGGTGAGTGGAAAGCAATGTTTTTGTTTTCGTTTTTCAAGTAAGCAATCTCGCTAGGAAAAAAGAAATTGGAAAGCATCCGGAAAGGAAAGCTTGGAAGAGGGACGTGTGGGAGAACTAGAAGGGACGCTTCTGGCTGAGGCCGACCGAAGTTGGGAAGATCTGGGGAGGAGCGAGGAAAGGACCCAGATTAACTTGGAGCCAACCAAGAGAGCGGACGGGGATGGGGCGGAAGGGCGGAGACCAGGTCGAACACTAACGCGGGGGCGCGCGAGTGTGAGGGTTGCGGGTCTGCACGGGGCTAGGGCGGTCGCTCTTGCCATTGTCCCCGTGGCTTTCCGCTGTGAAACACTTCTTTCCTCTGGGTCCTTGAGCCCCTCCCACATTTTGGAGAGAAAAGCCACTCAGTTTTTTTTCCTAAGGACCTGTTGGTGGAAAGACTCAACTCTCCTCGCTTTCGTAACGCGGATATAGCCTTTTCCCTTCCTGGTAGGAAGAGGAAGGAGGGGTCCGGGAAGGAAGCCGATTTCCTTCTTTACCCCACTGCACGCTTGCTAGCCCCAGCGATTGCTGCTGGCCCCCGGGTAGGAAAGTGGGGTTCCTGGCCGTTTCTGCGACGCTGGCCTAGGGCTTGCAGCTGCTGTTGAGTGGAAGCACGCAGACTGGCGGGAGCCGATCATTTCTCGAATGAAGAAGAGAAAGCGCAATTCCCTCCTTAGGCTCTAGGGAATTGAGCCGCGTCCCAGATCACCCATTCCAGAAATGTGAAACCGTGTCCTCACAAAGTCGTCAATGGGGAAGAGGTGGCGTGTGGGGTGGGGGTTGGTGGAGGGTGAAGGCATAAGCAAACATATTTTAAAATCCAGACCCTAAAAAGTGTCACCTGGCCCCTCACTCAGGCATGCTTTCTGGGGGAAGCGCAGGGCCAACCAAGCTTTCCCGAGAAAAGTTGGGGCAAAGAGAGCAGGCGGCGGCTAAGGAGATCCTGGCAGGCTGCGAAGGTGGAGAAGTGGGGTGGGGTATTTTTCTAGAAAGTGTAGCCCCAGCTCATCTCCTAGATTGGGGAAGAGGGAACTGAGGGAGTAGGGAAGGAGACTCAGGGCAGCTCCAGGATAGGGAAATGTTGGAGAAGGGACTCCGTTCTCCACCCGAACCTTCCTGCCCGGGAACCGCAGCCCAGCGCGGTAACTGAGTTACCGCAACCGGGCGGTGGGGAGGAAGGGTGGTCCAGGAAACCGGCGAGGGAGAAGAGCGGTGGAAGGGAGAGTCTTCTCCCTGGAGCGGCCCCAGCTGTACAAAGTGCTGGTCACAGTGCCCCTTCCGCCCCTAGATTGACGAGCAGTGGCATGGAGCCAGGGCGGAGGCTGACCCCTCCCCCTCCCTAGCCCGCAGCGCAGAGCGCGGTTTAGCACCAACGGAGCCGGGGGCGGCGTCTTTGGGATGGAAAAGGGCCAAAGGGGAGGAGTGGGGTGGGGGGGGCGGGTGGTTTCAGTCCACTATAAAAGGAGCGCTCGGTTGCTCGGTTCTTGCACTCGCTGGAAAGCGGCTCCAGCCCAGGGGCTATTGCAAAGCCAGGGTGCGCTACCGGACAGAGGGGAGAGCTCTGCGCAGTGAGCAACACCGCGGCCAAGGCGGAGGCCGAAGAGGGGCGCCAGGCACCAATCTCCGCGTTGCCTCAGCCCCGGAGGCGCCCCAGAGCGCTTCTTGTCCCCGCAGAGCCACTCTGCCTGCGCCTGCCTCTCAGTGTCTCCAACTTTGCGCTGGAAGAAAAACTTCCCGCGCTCAGGCAGAACTGCAGCGCCTCCTCTTAGTGACTCCGGGAGCTTCGGCTGTAGCCGGCTCTGCGCGCCCTTCCAACGAATAATAGAAATTGTTAATTTTAACAATCCAGAGCAGGCCAGAGAGGCTTTGCTCTCCCGACCCGAACTAAAGCTCCCTCGCTCCGTGCGCTGCTGCGAGCGGTGTCTTCTGGGGCTCCAATGCAGCGAGCTGTACCCGAGGGGTTCGGAAGGCGCAAGCTGGGCAGCGACATGGGGAACGCGGACCGGGCTCCGGGGTCTCGGAGCTTTGGGCCCGTGCCCACGCTGCTGCTGCTCGCCGCGGCGCTACTGGCGGTGTCGGACGCACTCGGGCGCCCCTCCGAGGAGGACGAGGAGCTGGTGGTGCCGGAGCTGGAGCGCGCCCCGGGACACGGGACCACGCGCCTCCGCCTGCACGCCTTTGACCAGCAGCTGGATCTGGAGCTGCGGCCCGACAGCAGCTTTTTGGCGCCCGGCTTCACGCTCCAGAACGTGGGGCGCAAACCCGGGTCCGAGACGCCTCTTCCGGAACCCGACCTGGCGCACTGCTTCTACTCCGGCACCGTGAATGGCGATCCCAGCTCAGCTGCCGCCCTCAGCCTCTGCGAGGGCGTGCGCGGCGCCTTCTACCTGCGGGGCGAGGCGTATTTCATCCAGCCGCTGCCCGCAGCCAGCGAGCGCCTCGCCACTGCCGCCCCAGGAGAGAAGCCGCCGGCACCACTACAGTTCCACCTCCTGCGGCGGAATCGGCAGGGCGACGGCGGCGGCACGTGCGGGGTCGTGGACGACGAGCCCCGGCCGACTGGGAAAGCGGAGACGGAAGACGAGGACGAAGGGAATGAGGGCGAGAACGAAGGGGCTCAGTGGTCGCCGCAGGACCCGGCACTGCAACGCGTAGGACAGCCCACAGGTAGAAGAATTGCTCTCGTTTGTCTGTCCATTCATCCTCCTCTCACTTTCTCTATCCCATGCGACTTCAGGGTAGACTCCTGCTGGCAGACAGGAGCATAAGTCCGCGGACAGAACGGGGGCCTGGAATGGAGGAATGTGGTTTGAGGTTTGGATCGGTGAACTCAGCTAGAAAACACACTTTCATTTGGCCGAATAATGAATAACCAAGAAAAAAACTGACAAACGATTTTCTGCAAACTAAAGCAAAGCATTTAGGCCGGGGAGGGAGAGTTTGTAACCTGACTCCTTCCACCTTTAGAGTTGGAGCTTGTGCGAGTTCTTTCCACTCTGTGTATTTCTTTTTAACGATTTTGTGTGTGCCTTTTGTCCGGGTTGCAATGTTGCGCTGAGTTTTGTGACCGCTGCCTGTGCGTGCATCCTGCGCTCACGGGAGGGCGGATGTGGAGAGGGCAGAGGACCAGTGGTGACCTAGGAAGGTACCCTGAGCGGCTACGCTAGGATCTCTGTTCTGCAGGCTCTGTCCCCTTTCCCCCTTATAAGGCTGACCCGGGCCGGCTGAAGGCTGTGGGGCCCCTCCGCAGAACCTGCTTGGGAGGTCTTTCCCGGGCTTGCCCCGCCTCCCAGTTTGCACTCCCTCTCGCGGCCATAATTCTGCTCTCAAGCACTGTTGAAAGTCACTGCAGGTCCTTCCTGCTACGCCTTCTCTGTTGTGTGCAGTACTTACTCTCCAGTTCTTTTTATCACTTTGGTGCCTTTTTCCTTCTTTAACTCTCTCGCGTGTCATTTTTTAAATAATTCTTCCCTTTTCCCCTGCTCCTCTGCTCCTGGCAACAAAGTGGTCGCAGCCCAGTTCAGGACTTTCCCCAGGGGTTGGGTCTCAGTCCGGAGTGGAAGACTGTGTTCCAAATAATCAATCTTGCCTGGAAGTCAGAACTTATTTCCCTGGGGCAGTGGGAGTGGGGCCATAGGCGGCTGGGCAGAGTGGGTGGTCCTTGTGCCCGGAATTGGCAAGAGCGGAGCACCCCCAGGGACCTCTGGAATGAGACAGCAGAGCTGTGCAGACTGAGATTCCTTAAGGCCCGGCCCCTTGGCAGCAGCCCAGGCCCTACCCGAGGCCTTCCACGTGGAGCCCGATGATCTCATTCAGGATTTGAGCCCTCGCCTGTGAAAGAGTGACTCAGGGCCTCTGCCTGCCACCCTTGCTCCAAGATTTTACAATTGGGCAGGATGATGTGCGAAACTGCCTTGTTCAGACTGTAGGATTTCAAAGGGAACAGAAGAAATCCTGCTCACACACAGAAAGAGCCTGACCATGCAGAGGAGAGCGTGGTCTTTTTATTTAAAGGAGAGGAGAGAACTTTAAAAATAACACTTTGAGTGAAGAGATGCAAATATTTTTGTTTTTGTTGTTCCGGGTATATTTTTGCTTTGTTTGCTTTGACTGGTTAGGCTTTCCTAATATATGCTAGAAAGGTAACTATTCTTGGACAGCCTGACCGTAGCAAACTTTCTTTTTTTTTCTTTACAGGAACTGGAAGCATAAGAAAGAAGCGATTTGTGTCCAGTCACCGCTATGTGGAAACCATGCTTGTGGCAGACCAGTCGATGGCAGAATTCCACGGCAGTGGTCTAAAGCATTACCTTCTCACGTTGTTTTCGGTGGCAGCCAGGTTGTACAAACACCCCAGCATTCGTAATTCAGTTAGCCTGGTGGTGGTGAAGATCTTGGTCATCCACGATGAACAGAAGGGGCCGGAAGTGACTTCCAATGCTGCCCTCACTCTGCGGAACTTCTGCAACTGGCAAAAGCAGCACAACCCACCCAGTGACCGGGATGCAGAGCACTATGACACAGCAATTCTTTTCACCAGACAGGTAAGAGGAAGAAGGTACCAGTTGTGAGACTGTCCTCTTAGGAGTCTACATTGTACCAAAAGATATATACAAGGCATTTCACCAGTGTTTTTGCAGTTAACCTTTTTTTAATTGGCTAGCATGGTTTATCTTACTTATTTCTACCGTAATTTTAATATTTCAAGTTTCACAGTTCTATTTTAAAAGCATTAGGAAAAAAGCTTGATTAAAGTCACATGCAATCTTATGTCAACAATAATGAATGTAGATGCTCCAAAGCATATGTGAAGGCACACCCTGCCAAAAAAAATTAGATCCCAAGGTTCATGTTCCCCTTATTAATTAGGATTTACCTTTGCTTTTTGTAGGACTTGTGTGGGTCCCAGACATGTGATACTCTTGGGATGGCTGATGTTGGAACTGTGTGTGATCCGAGCAGAAGCTGCTCTGTCATAGAAGATGATGGTTTACAAGCTGCCTTTACCACAGCCCATGAATTAGGTAAGGCTGCTTCAAAGTAGGAGTTAAGCCCAATTCAGAAATGTAAACTGGTAAAACAATATAAGAAGGAGAGTCTGTAGGTTATATTGCTATTTTAGGTCCTAGTACATCTTAGAAACTATAGAAAATATTTTTTCACTATTTCAAACATGGTCATTTTTATTAAAGTAAAAAATAAGATAGTAGTAGCTCTGGACATTTGGAAATGTGTATGTTTGTTTACACCCTGTGAAAAGTAGACATGGTCTCCAAAATAGCCGGTCTTCTAAATATATTTCTTCCTTTAGAAATATTATTTTGGGACAAATGAATGAATCCCTGCTGGGAAAAAAGAACCTCCTGCATATCATCCATATTTTATTTTATTTACTTATTTATTTATTTTTTTGAGAGGGAGTCTCACTCTGTCTCCCAGGCTGGAGTGGAGTGGCGTGATCTTGGCTCACTGCAATCTCTGCCTCCTGGGTTCAAGCGATTCTGCTACCTCAGCCTGCCCAGTAGCTGGGATTACAGGTGCACGCCACTACACCCAGCTGATTTTTGTATTTTTAGTAGAGACGGGGTTTCGCCATGTTGGCCATGTTGGTCTTGAACTCCTGACCTCAAGTGATCCGCCCACCTCAGCTTCTGGAATTACAGGTGTGAGCCACCACACTGAGCCATGATCCATATTTTAATGTGGGTTTTGGATTGCTTCCTAGGCCACGTGTTTAACATGCCACATGATGATGCAAAGCAGTGTGCCAGCCTTAATGGTGTGAACCAGGATTCCCACATGATGGCGTCAATGCTTTCCAACTTGGACCATAGCCAGCCTTGGTCTCCTTGCAGTGCCTACATGATTACATCATTTCTGGATAATGGTCATGGTGAGATGTTCCAGCTACTCTCTCTAGATGGCATCCAACCTTTCATGCATAAAGTTTAGTTAAATGAACTCTTTCCTTTTTGTTCTTTTTATTTTCCCCACTTAAACATTGCTTTTCCTCTGTCAAGATCCTAACTGTTGAGATCTTAATTCCAAATAAAAAATAGTGCTTCTCGTTGAGTAGCTCCCAAAGTCTATTCATTCACATTGTTAGCAGATCAATAACTTCCTGTCATTGTTAATATAGAAATACTCCATTGAGGATAAGATCTTAATAGCAATCTAAATCTCTTTAGCATTTCCCTCCCCCAGCTTTACAGTTTTCAAATCACTTTGCTATCTATTTTCTCATATGATAAATATTTTCTGAAATGGGATCTATCTCTGCATGCCCTCACTAACTCTGTATTAATATTGGTTGGCATTTGCTTTGCAGGGGAATGTTTGATGGACAAGCCCCAGAATCCCATACAGCTCCCAGGAGATCTCCCTGGCACCTCGTACGATGCCAACCGGCAGTGCCAGTTTACATTTGGGGAGGACTCCAAACACTGCCCTGATGCAGCTAGCACGTGCAGTACCTTGTGGTGTACCGGCACCTCTGGCGGAGTGCTAGTGTGCCAAACCAAACACTTCCCATGGGCAGATGGCACCAGCTGCGGAGAAGGGAAATGGTGTATCAACGGCAAATGTGTGAACAAAACCGACAGAAAGCATTTTGATGTGAGTTTTTCTACTGAAACATATTCAGAATTGAAAAGAACAAAGTGATGGTAAAAGATTTGATACCAAGTTAAACATCCCCATCTGTGTCCTCTAGCAGGAATGCGAGATGGCTTATTTTTAGAATTGATTCTTTGTCCCATGTGGTTTTCTTTGACACCCTAAAAGTCCTCTTTAGAGAATTCTAATGCTGATGATTTGTGTCTCCATTTAGACTCCTTTTCATGGAAGCTGGGGGATGTGGGGACCTTGGGGAGACTGTTCGAGAACGTGCGGTGGAGGAGTCCAGTACACAATGAGGGAATGTGATAACCCAGTCCCAAAGAATGGAGGGAAGTACTGTGAAGGCAAGCGAGTACGCTACAGATCCTGCAACACTGAGGACTGTCCAGACAATAATGGTGAGGAGCAATGGACTCTGATTTTAAGAAGTGGGATTTAAAAAAAGATGTACCCACAAACAGGTGGCTCAAGATTAGAAACTGATAACGTTATCATATTATTCTCTTTCCAGGAAAAACCTTTAGAGAGGAACAATGTGAGGCACACAACGAGTTTTCAAAAGCTTCCTTTGGGAGTGGACCCGCAGTAGAATGGATCCCCAAGTACGCTGGCGTCTCACCAAAGGACAGGTGCAAGCTCATCTGCCAAGCCAAAGGCATTGGCTACTTCTTCGTTTTGCAGCCCAAGGTAATTTTTACCTTATTTTTACCTAAAAACTTAGGCGTAGGCTTGCTACCTTTTCAAGTAATTTTTGATATACTTTCTTTGCTTTCCATATTAACATATCTTGAATTTCACATTTGAACTCCTTTTCTTTTACATTAATTGGCAACTGCCTGCTTTGAGTTTAGTGTTGTTTTCAGTTCTGAATGAAGCTTAAATCTAACACTTCAGATGCTTGCAATTGTTCACTATTACTCTTTTAATACAAGGAGAAGCTTTTTGGACAATCAAGCACTCCTCTGTGTGACTAGGCTTCACATACAGCTCATAGTTAGATACATTATATGTTCACACAGTAACCAGTAGTTTTGGAAAATAGTTTATGCATGGTCCAAAATACTTGTTACTGGGTAACTAGCAGTAGCAGATGCAAACAGAATAATTGAAATGGCAGTCTGAGTATTGATAAGTTTTATGTTTGAAAACACATACTGAACTAGGAAAAGCATCATTTCTTTTGCTGCTTTGCTAAGGGAATACATCTGGCTCTGAGATAGAAAATGGAATTTAATGTGATTGAGACAATCATGTGTCATTAGCACCATGGGCTATGAAAATACTCCCAAGTTGCAGATTCAGTATTCAGCAAGTGATTTATGAAGCACTTACTCTTGCCAGATATTAATTATTCTAAGCTCTGAAGATACAGCAGTAATCAAAGTGACAAAGAGTTCTACTTTCATTGACCTTAGCTGGAGGAGAGCTAGGTCAATAGATAATTTTTAAAAATCTCTAATTTCTTCAGATGTCTATATGTAGTATTGAAAAACATGCCAAAGTGAAGGGTAAAAATGCATGAAATGCATAATATGTAGAGGGTACTGTTTTTAATTAGCATGGTCAGGAAAGCGGAGAGAATATGTTTAAACTTGTCACTGCAGCATCTCCTTCCTTTGCTTGTATGTAACCCTAGACATGTGTCCTTTTTTCAGGTTGTAGATGGTACTCCATGTAGCCCAGATTCCACCTCTGTCTGTGTGCAAGGACAGTGTGTAAAAGCTGGTTGTGATCGCATCATAGACTCCAAAAAGAAGTTTGATAAATGTGGTGTTTGTGGGGGAAATGGATCTACTTGTAAGAAAATATCAGGATCAGTTACTAGTGCAAAGTAAGTTTTAAAACACCTATTCGCAGACGTTGTAATTTAAATGGGCCTTTCAACAGGTCTCGGAAAAAATCATATCTCATAAAAGATTAATGTGTTTTTAAGCTAAATAATCTAATTAGCCAATGATTCAGAGATTTATGCCTGTTTTTGTCGCCTGCAGACCCGGATATCATGATATCATCACAATTCCAACTGGAGCCACCAACATCGAAGTGAAACAACGGAACCAGAGGGGATCCAGGAACAATGGCAGCTTTCTCGCCATCAAAGCTGTCGATGGCACTTATATTCTTAACGGTGACTACACTTTGTCCACCTTAGAGCAAGACATTATGTACAAAGGTGTTGTCTTGAGGTACAGCGGCTCCTCTGCGGCACTGGAGAGAATTCGCAGCTTTAGCCCTCTCAAAGAACCCTTGACCATCCAGGTTCTTACCGTGGGCAATGCGCTTCGACCTAAAATTAAATACACCTACTTCGTAAAGAAGAAGAAGGAATCTTTCAATGCTATCCCCACTTTTTCAGCATGGGTCATAGAAGAGTGGGGCGAATGTTCTAAGTCATGTGAATTGGGTTGGCAGAGAAGACTGGTAGAATGCCGAGACATTAATGGACAGCCTGCTTCCGAGTGTGCAAAGGAAGTGAAGCCAGCCAGCACCAGACCTTGTGCAGACCATCCCTGTCCCCAGTGGCAGCTGGGGGAGTGGTCATCATGTTCTAAGACCTGTGGGAAGGGTTACAAAAAAAGAAGCTTGAAATGTCTGTCCCATGATGGGGGGGTGTTATCTCATGAGAGCTGTGATCCTTTAAAGAAACCTAAACATTTCATAGACTTTTGCACAATGGCCGAATGCAGTTAAGTGGTGTTAGCTTTGAGGGCAAGGCAAAGTGAGGAAGGGCTGGTGCACGGAAAGCAAGAAGGCTGGAGGGATCCAGCGTATTTTGCCGGTAACCAGTGAGGTGTATCAGTAAGGTGGGATTGTGGGGGTAGATAGAAAAGGAGTTGAATCATCAGAGTAAACTGCCAGTTGCAAATTTGATAGGATAGTTAGTGAGGATTATTAACCTCTGAGCAGTGATATAGCATAATAAAGCCCCGGGCATTATTATTTCTTTTGTTACATCTATTACAAGTTTGAAAAAAACGAAGCAATTGTCAAAAAAAAGTTACAGCTATTACAACCCCTGTTTCCTGGTACTTATCAAATACTTTGTATCATGGGGGTTGGGAAATGGAAAAGTAGGAGAAAGGTGAGATTTTACTAAGACCTGTTTTACTTTACCTCACTAACAAGGGGGAGAAAGGAGTCCAAATAGGACCTTTGACCAGCACTGTTTATGGCTGCTATGGTTTCAGAGAATGTTTATACATTATTTCTACCAAGAATTAAAACTTCAGATTGTTCAACATGAGAGAAAAGCTCAGCAACGTGAAATGACTCAAACGGCTTCCTCTTTACTTTTTTGACCATCTCAGTCTTTATCTGTGTAATTCATTTTGAGGAAAAAACAACTCCATGTATTTATTAAAGTCTACAATGGAAAAAAAAAAAAGCAGTGAAGCATTAGGTGCTGGTAAAAACTAGAGGAGACACAGTGAGATTAGTACCTCCAACTTCCTTTCTTTCCTACCATGTAACCCTGCTTTGGGAATATGGATGTAAAGAAGTAACTCGTGTCTCATGAAAATCAGTAAAATCACACAAGAAGGATGAAATGCCGGAACAAAAATGAGGTGTGTAGAACAGGGTCCCACAGGTTTGGGGACATTGAGATCACTTGTGGTGGGGAGGCTGCTGAGAGGTAGCAGGTCCATCTCCAGCAGCTGGTCCAACAGTCATATCCTGATGAATGTCTGTTCAGCTCTTCTGTGAGAATACGATTTTTTCCATATGTATATAGTAAAATATGTTACTATAAATTACATGTACTTTATAAGTATTGGTTTGGGTGTTCCTTCCAAGAAGGACTATAGTTAGTAATAAATGCCTATAATAACATATTTATTTTTATACATTTATTTCTAATGAAAAAACTTTTAAATTATATCGCTTTTGTGAAAGTGCATATAAAATAGAGTATTTATACAATATATGTTACTAGAAATAAAAGAACACTTTTGGAATGTGTGTGTCTGTTTTTTGAAGTGGGAATTAATTCCTGGGAAGGAAACCTGAGACACAAACATTGAATCAGAAGACCAAATTATTTTCTTAAATTATTTGGCAATAAGATTTTGTTCTAGAGGAAGGTGAAGCAAGATGACCAAATAGAAGATTTTGTTCTAGTGAAATACATTTTTTTGTATCCTTGATATACATGATTGCTAAAAAGAAATTTATGATGTCATTTGTTACTAATGTATCTAATAATACACACCAGTGGTTGGCAAACTTCTTTTGTAAAAAGCCAATAGGTAAATATTCGCAACTTTGTCAATCCTGTCAACTATCCTGTCAATACCATCTATGTCGCAACTGCTCAACTGTGCTGTTGTAGCACAAAAGTAGCCATAAAGAATGAGTAAATGAACGGACATGGCTGTGTTCTAATAAAACTATTTGCAAAAACAAATAGTGGGTCAGATTTGTTCTGTAGGTTCAGTTTGCCAACCCTGGTATATACCATAAATTAAATGGAAAGAGATTTCAATTCTGGATGCTTTTTGAATTTGTATCTCTTCCTCAATTATATCCCATAAGTAAAAATATGTGAAAGTATTTAGCTATTGACTAGAAAACAATGACTCATAAATTACATTTAAGTTAGACATACATGGTGAGTTAAACCCTCTAAATGTCTCACTTGCTCATCAGGAATACCTGAGGGGTTTTGGAGAAAACTTGGAAAGCGCAGGCCTTTCTGGGTAGTCTTTTTGTAAATCACTGTCTTTTAAATACTAAGTGGTACATCAATAACTTTAAAAGTTCAGATTCCTTCCAAAGTAACTACACTTCTCCCAGGAAATAGTATTTACTGGAAGACAGATTATGTGATTAACCACAGACATTTTGAACTCTACGTTTTTCTCCTTTTCCTTGAAAGGAGGAGTTTGTGCCCTCTCCTGTTGCAGTTTGATAAAGACATACCCAAGACTGGGAAGAAAAAGAGGTTTAATGGACTCACAGTTCTGCATGGCTAGGGAGGCCTCACAATCATGGCAGAAGGCAAGATGGAGCAAATCATGCCTTATATGGATGGTGGCTGGCAAAGAGAGAGCTTGTGCAGGGGATCTCCTCTTTATAAAGCCATCAGATCTCATGAGACTTATTCACTGTCACAAGAACAGTGCACAGAAAAGACCCACCCCCATCATTCAGTTACCTCCCACTGGATTCCACAACACATAGGAATTATGGGAACTACAAGATGAGATTTGGTGGGGACACAGTCAAACCATATCAGTATTACAAGATAGCATGCTAGTTTTTATGTATAGAGGATAATTTCTAACTTACTCTCAGTTATTCAAAGTGTTCTTCCCCTGAGCAATTGAACATATCATTCTCAGCAGTCAGGTGTACAGGTGCAGAGAATCAAATTGATTTCTGGTTATTTTTTTCCTACCTACTAGACCAAAGGACTGAAAGTTAAAGTCCTCTTCTCACATTGTGGGAACTACTCTTGGTCCTCCAGAACTCATTTAAACACAGAATTTAACCATTCAATTCAGTGACTTAACTTGCCACTTGCAACAGCAACCTCTCACATTAAATCATTTGTCTACATTAGTGCAGTACAAATCCCCAAAGTAAGTGACATGGAGAATACACATGAGAAATGCCCTGACCCTCATTAACTACACATGCCATTTGAGAACGTGAGATACACAAATCTAAAATGATAGCTCATAAGATTGAAAAGTCACTTTTGGATCTTGCCTCGTTCACCAGAATTCTTTTCTTTTTAATAGCTTAGATTGATTTGACGTAAGTAACGACACTAAACTTCAGGACGCTGAGAGATAAAATCAGCCAAAAAATTTCCTATCATCCTCTCAGATCAAGGCAATGTCAGACAACTTTCTGGTGTTGCCACATTGTTTTTCAGCCCTCTGCTGGTGAAATTTTTTTTTTCATCAGTAGGCTGAGTCGTTTAAGATACTCTGTGTTGGCAGCAAATTGAGATTAGTTCAAAACACACATCCTGATTTTGTAAGCTTGACTAACCGCTTGTTTGAAAGAAGGAGAGATTTTGTGCTCTCTCCTGTTGCAGGTATAAATGATGAGCTGTGCCTCTGATGAAAGAAACTTTCCACAGTGGAAAGATCAGAGACTCAAGGCCTGCATCTGGTTTCCTTTGTCCCATGGGATGCTCCTTGAATGTGATGCACTCCCACACCCCTAAGAGTAGTGGTCCCTGAGGGTCAGACTACTGTGAATGCGGCTGCTCCTCTGGGTCTCATCCCCAGTGAGGTTTCCATCCTCCATGCTGCTGGTGGTGAATGTCTGCAACAGATCTAGTGATGTAATCTGTCTGGTCCCCCAGCAGTGGGTATGAGTACCAGCTCAGTTGTGGGTGGGAAGGGAGTAACCTAGACCCTGTGAGATTTCCATGGTTATAAATAGCCTTCGTGTGTTGGCCTTCTCAAATACAGCTGTGGTGGTCATGTACTGGGCACTTGGACAGACTCAAGATCTACTGGTTAGCCAGGGTGATGCAGGCAATGGTGATAGCTGAGGTTTTGCAAAAGTTTTCTCCTTCCTGGGCACTGTTATTGTGCCTGCAGATGTTGTAATGGGCTTTGCCACTTGGCCTCCAGCCCAGTGGTGGCACTTGCAAAAGAACACCAGCTGTGATGGTAGTTTTGGGATTTGTGTTTGCCTTATGTTACCATGGGTAGGGGAGTCGGGGGGAAGGGAGGGGCGTACTCTGGAGTCTCAGGCAATGTGCAGGACCATGGAACTCCCAGGAGTCTCTGTCCATTGTATTACACTATCAGGGCAGATGAAGAGCCAAAGCCAGGTGTGGACTGGGTCAGGTAAGTTTGTTGTTTGGCTCCCCACTTGTGAATACAAGCAGCAGCCCCAGTGGTGATCAGAGGGCAACTCCCTGCCTGCTGGGGTAATGTTACAGGGAGGAGTGCAGCTGCCTCTGCGGTACAAATGAATTCACATGGGGAGTCGGGGGTAGCAGGCAGCAGTAAGCCCCACTCAGCCCCCACACACTTGGCAAGGCAGGTCTACACATCCACAGCATTCTACTAGCAGCAGCTAGCTGGATTCCAGACAGCCTGTACTCAGAATTCCAAACTGCCCCAGGCCGGAAGCATTCCGGTCTGGATGCCATTCCTCAAATACCCCCCACCACTCAGTAAGTCAGCTCCAGCGCCGAATAGGGTGAAGGCCTCCCCGCGTGGCCTGGACTGCCTGGCTCCTCAGTGAGAATGGGTGTCATAGATGCAGTCTCTCCCTCTCACGCTCTGGAGACACACAGGTTTTTGTGCGGTTCACGGTGTAAGCCTCTGCTCACCACTTCTTTGAAATGAGTCTGTGGTTTCTTTCAGTTTTTCGATGAGTTTCCTATGCTGCTTCTTGGAAAAACGTTCACAGCATGAATTTCTACACAATATTTTGCCTTTTTGAGTGTCTTTTCAAGTGGAGGCATGCTAACAATGCCTCTAGTTCACCATCTTAGAAAAAAAAAAAAAATCCAAGCACGATTTTCAGATCGGAGATTTCACCTATGGTTGGCAAAAATAGTTCCCAGCTCTTTGTTTCATTTGTCTTCTAGAAGAGTCCACTACGGATCTTAATGAAAGAGGAACAATATACAGCAGCCATAATTTTCTAACCTCACTGATTTCCCAAAAGAAAAACATACTTATTAATATTAGGATTGTGTGTGCTGGGACTATCAAGGAAATTAAGCAAAGCTATCGTAGAGAAGTGTAATCTGTTCTGCCATGCACATATTTCTGTGACATGGGTGAACTCATATGACATCAGCAGAAAGGGAATGAGGTCATTGAAGATGGAAGGTGTTTTGGTTCATCTACATGTTTTCACAACAAAGTAAATGTTTTATGCTTTCTCATTGGAACAGCAAAACATGAAATATAGTAACTCATGAACACAGCAAGTCACAGAGGAATTCAGAACCATACACAATGCCCAGTCACCCCACTTGTCTCCATCTGGTCACAAACAGTCTTGGAAGTTCCTTATATGACCTTTGTTCAATGTGTTCTTGTCTCTGTAATTCAGAAACCTGAATTTTTCTTTACAGCCCCGTCTAGCAGTCATATTGCCTTTATGTAAGGGTAGGTTTCTAAAAGTACAATTATTTGTTTTGCATGTTTTGTTAGCTAGGGAAGTTTCTTTTTATTTAGCATTACTATTGTTTTATGTTCTGCTGCTCTTAAGAGACGTACAAAACAATTACTTATTAGGGTGTGAAGTAGGTGAGGAGTGAAATCTTATGAAAAATAATACAGAAAGTTTTCTTAAATAAGGAGATATTTGAATGGAAACCAGAGAGATGGAAGGGGATAGCTCTCAGAAGGATGTGATAATAGAGGGGGGCCACTACAGGTGGGAGTATGCTTCACTTCTTGGAGAGGACAGCAAGAGGCCAATGTGGCTGGAGCAATGAGGATAGGAAGTTGGTGGAGGGCAGAGACCATGTTCCACTAGAGTAGGCAGTATGTTTGCATTTTGCTCAGAGTGAGTTGAGGAGCTAGTGAAAGGAACTGAGCCTAGGAGAGACATGCTTACCTAACATTTTAATCGAGGCCATTGTAGAAGAAGACTCAATAGAAGACCATTGCCATAATTGCAATAAATGGCAATGGTGGACTGAGCTAGGGTGATAGCTATAGAGGTAATAAAAGAGGTCAACTTCTACAGCTAGAGACAATGAGATGTGCAGATTTATAGATGTGAAGGGAAAAGAAAAAACCATCATGGAAGACTCCAAAAATTTGTATTGTTCTTCTGTTTTGTTTGTTTGTTTGTTTGTTTTTGTTTTGGATGGGGAGATATTTTGTGCAGCATATATGTGTACTGTGTTCTACTTAGAGATCAACAGAAATTAAAATACAAGGTTTCTAGTATTATTGAAACCAGTTCCACCTATAGCAAAGTACAAACAATTGCAGATAATATGGTTTCAAAATTATCTGGAAATGTAAAGATAGTTGTTAAAAAAGAGGATATATAATGTGAAATATTTTAATAAAAATAATTCAAGTACAAAACCATATGCCATATTTACAAAATTATAAAAGAATCTTCTCAAATTATATTGGGAGTTATCAAAGAATATAATTTAATTCTTGAGTTTGGTAATTAGATAACTATAGATGAATGATATTTCTTGAAAACAAACACACACAAAAGTCTTTTCATGGAAAGAGAAGGCACATGAAACCCATAAAGTAAAGAACGGAAAGCAAAGTAAAAACACAAAATAAGATTACAGAATTCCAGTTACATCATTATGGAAACACATTGTTTAAACTTTTCTATTAAAAGACAAATATCTTCAGGATGTGCTTAAAAATAAAATCCAAGGACATGATAAGTAAAAGGAAACTATCTAAATCAAAATGACATTTTTTTTTCAAAGAAGTGCAAAGATTTATCAGGCAAACACAGAGAAAATAGGAACAGAATTGATTTCAGCCAAATTATTTTTAAAATGGAAACACAAAAAAAATAAAATAAAGAATAATATTTTTGTGAATTGGAAGTACAAGTCACAATAAAATATGTGTCCTGCATAATAAAACATCTACCTATAAATTTAAAACTTTAAAAAAATACAAAGGATAATCAATAGGAGAGCACTATTCTATTTATTTTTAACATCTCTCTCTAGCTAAGGACAGATCAAATATGTAAGAAAAAAAGCCAACCTTTACAAAAACATAAAAGAAGACTCAAATAAAGCAAAAGATACACAAATTTATTTGAGTTTGACTCCAAATCATGACCTGTTTATTTTGTCCTAAAATAACGAGTAGATTTAATGAAATTTCAAGTATTGGCTAATGACTCATAAATTTTTGGAACTTGATAACATGATTCTGAAGTTCATCTGAAGAAATTAATTTGGTAATGAAAAACAGAGAGAAATAAAACTGAAAAACATGGTATAATACAAGAGACTTGTTTAACTTGATTTGTAAATTCACCCTAATCTTATGATTAGAAAACAAAATGGTAGTTGTAGAATTATTGATAAACTTATCGATGGATAAAAAAATAGCTCAGAAACAAATCTTAGTAAACTTAACCACAAATTATTACTAGATGATAGTTAGAAGCATAAATCTGTGAGCAAAAAAGGACCATTCAAAACATAGCCCTGAAAAATATTTGGAAAAAATAAATAAATTCAGAGGCTTCTTTTGGACTATTCATCAGCTTAAATTCTAGATACATAAATAGTTAAAACATTTAAATGAAAACTGTAATAGTCAAGGTTCTCCAAAGAAACAGAACAAATACGATATCTATATCTATAATATATCTGTAATTATCAATTTATATAGATACCAATCTATCTCTCTGTATAGATCTGTGTGTCTCTGCCTATCTATGTAGCTATAGAAGTTATAAAAGAGGTCAAATTCTACAGCTCAAGACAATGATATTTGCAGATGAATGTGATATGAAAGGAAAATAAAAAACCATTCTGGATGACTCCAAATATTTGTATTGTTCTTCTGGGTTGTTTGTTTGTTTGTTTTTATTTGGGTGGGAATATATCTGTCATATAGTAAATAAATCTTATAGTAAATCTCTGTCTATCTATCTCCCTATCTCTATCTAGATCGATCGATCTATCTATCTATCTATCTATCTATCTATCTATCTATCTATCTATCTATCTATCTATCTCTGTCTAGATCTATCTATCTATCTATCTATCTATATCTAGATCTATCTATCTATCTATCTCTATCTAGATTGATCTATCTATCTATCTATCTATCTATCTATCTATCTATCTATCTATCTATCTATATCTGTCCTTAATCACACGATTAAGCAGGCTGAGAAATGACAAGAACTGTAGCCGGCGAGCTGGAGGCCCAGAAGACTAAGCTAATCAAACATCCATATTTGATGGATGGCATCTGTGAATGGTAGTCACAAGAAGCAATCTCTTAAAAAACAAAAAGAAGAAGAGCTGATGGTATAGTTCTGTCTAAGTCTGATGCCAAAAGAAGATCCATGTCCCAGCTCAAAAGAAATTGGGCAGAGAGAGAAAACTCTCCCTTACTGAGTTTTTGTGTTCTATTCAGATCCTCAACAAATCGGATGAGACTCATCTGTACTGGGGAAGCCAAGCCTCTTTACTCAGCCTACCAGTTCAAAAGTTGTTCTCATGCAAATGCACCCTGACAGAAACACCCAGAAAAATGTTTAACCAAATATCTAGGTACTCCAGGGCCAAGTCAAGTTGACACAGAAAGTCCACCATCACAAAAACATTAAGAAGTATTAGTAAATATAAGGATATATTTGTCTGCTCCCTAGATGGGAGAGTATATGTGAACACAGAAACAATGAATGTGATTACACAGCCAAAACACAAACACACACACATATATACACAATACACACACGCAGATAAATGGAATGATTTGATTGGCTTAAAAGCTCTATACCTCCATGTTTCAAGATAATTCTTTAAAAAATATGAAAAAAGTATTTCGTTAAATACAAAAGGTATGGGGTTATGATCTGTTATGTAGAAAAAATTCATACAAATAGGTAAAAATAAGTACTCAAGACATTGTCAAAGGACCTGAACAGACAATTGAAAAAAAAATCAACATGTACATAAAGTTCAGAAAAAATGCTCAGACTATTAGAAATCAGACTGCATGTTTTTAAACAAGATTAAAATTCAGGTTCCAAATAGCCAAAGTTTAAAAATAATGTTAGTAAAAATTACAATAATATTAAAAATTGATATGATTGTATGAAAGCCTCCTCAAATCCTTCTGGTGCAGATGTAAATCATAACACTCTTTCTTGAAGTTGTAATCATGATTTTCAACCTCAAAGTTCGTATATTTAAAGTTAAATTCAACCTGTTGTTCCAGCTTAACAGATCTGCTACCTCCATTCTTCTCTTCTCAGTATGCTGCAGAAGCAGGGATCTTCTCCCCACTCCTATTCCACACGTGGCCCATCGGCAGGTTGTGCTACTGCATCAAAGTCTTTTCACCACCTCCATGCCTCTGCCTCCTCATCACCAGTACCCTAGTCCCAGCTGCCATCTCTCCCACCACTAGGCTTCTGTCTGCCTCTTAAGGGGAAGGCTGCATTCCTTTACAGTGCTCCCTCCAATACATACAACCAGAGTGTTGTTTCATTTGTGATAATACAAATGAATGTCATTTTTTAAAAAATTATAAATATAAGGGGTATTGGTACAGTTTTGTTACATGGATATATTGCATAGTGGTGAAGTCTGGACTTTTATTGTAACCATCACCCTAAGAATGGATGTCATTCTTTTGTTCAAACCCTTCTCTATGTAGAGGACAAAACCAAAATCTGCAGGCAGATTACCGGACTTGTAGGATCTGGCCCAGCTGTTCCTTTTCATCTAGAAGCTCTCTTCCTCCCCTCTGGCTTCCTCTGAGGTTTCTCCCAAACTTGTTTCAGGACCTTCGTGCTGGCCATTGATTTCACCTCCTGCTTCCAAATGGCCATTTAATTAACCCCTAATCATTGTTTAGATCTTAAAGTCAACGTCACTTTATCTTAAATTCCCCCAGGCTAGATTGCACCCTCAAAGTACTCTGTACATTCTCCCTTGTCACTTTTCATAGAAACCATATCCTTTTCTAGCTCTGGGTCTGTTTTGCTCACCATTCTCCAAACTCCTAAAACTATGCCTGTGAGATGTGATTTTTATTTAACAAATAACCCTCAAAAAACTAAAATTATTGCATATAGATATTTCTACTCCTAGGAATCTATGCTAAATAATCTGAAGGTTTCACAAAGATTTATATATGAATGTTACATAACTCTGAATGTAGCCAGCAAAGAGGTACACTGTATTTACTGACATAAGAAAAGTTGAATCTCAGATAGTAATAATGGTAATCACCTTTTTTTTTTTTTTAATTGAGATGGAGTCTCATTGTGTCACTCGGGCTGGAGTGCGGTGATGCAATCTCGGCTCACTCCAACCTCTGCCTCCAGGGTTCCAGTGATTCTCCTGGGAGTAGCTGGGATTACAGGCGTGCGCCATCACACCCAGTTCATTTTTCTATTTTTAGTAGAGATGGGGTTTCACCATGTTGGCCAGTCTGGTCTTGAGCTCCTGACCTCAAGTGATCCACCAGCCTTGGCCTCCCAAAGTGCTGGGATTACAGGTGTGAGTCACCATGCCAGGCTGATAATCAACATTCTTTGAAATTTACAATGTGTTTTATGTAAATTAACTCATTTAATCCTAAAAAAGCTACATTATTATAATTTCTATCTTATAGATAAGGAAACAGAGGCAAAGGGAAGTTGAACTGCTTGGTCTAGGTAGGGCAGTTAGCAAGAGGTAGAGCATGGGTTCAAACTCAGGTGCCACTGTGGTTTGGATATGGTTTGTTTGTCCACACCAAATCTCATGTTAAAATTTAATCCCCGGTGTGGCCGTAGTGGGAGGTAGGGCCTAGTGGAGGGTGTTTGAATCAGGGAACCAGAACCCTCTCGAATGTCTGGGTGCGATCTAACCACAGGGAATGAGTTCTCACTCTGTAGGGATGGCATTTGTTCTCTTGGGAATGGATTAGTTCCCTCCAGAGTGGGTTGCCGTAAAGTTAGGACAGACATCCCTCATCCCCGGCTTAGGTTTCTCTTCACACTTGCCCACTTCCGCTTAGACCTTCTTTGCCATATTTTGACGCAGCATGAAAGCCCTCACCAGAAGCCAAGTGAATGCCAATGCCCTGCTTCTTGTACAGCTTGCAGAACCGCAAGCCACATAAACTTTTCTTCATAAACTGCCCAGGCTCACATATTCTGTTATAGCAACAGTAAATGGACCAAGGCAAGAACCCAACCTCAAGAGCATATGCCTTTTATACTCTTAAGTATTAAGCCGTGTTGTGCTGCCAAGTTGTGTACACACACACACACACACACACAACAATACATAGATACAAAAGTAACCTAATTGGCTATTTTTGTTTTCTTCTTTCTAACTTTATGAATTTTCCATGTTTTCTTCAAAAAAACCACACTATATCATTTTTATAATCATCAAAAAATGTGGTTTTTTAAAAGGTGGGAAAACCCTAATTAGTGTGGTTTTCCTTAAGCGTGAAGACTTTCTCACCAGTGGTTTAAAGACACTGTAAATAGTTTCTGTTATTATTAAATTTTCCCAAAACAGGTAGTTTTCAAAAAGCTGAAGCATTTTTGTAGTACGATATAATAAAAGAAAGTTAGTTATATTGGTATTTACGTGAGGATGGCTTTTCCAAGCATGAAGGTAAATAATTTCAAGATAGATTAATTGGTCAGTTGATTACTAAGAGATTTCATATCTTAACTTCAGTATACAAATTATTTTACAAAGAGATGTATACTACATCTAATTAAAAGTACAAAAATTTGGCCGGGCGCGGTGGCTCAAGCCTGTAATCCCAGCGCTTTGGGAGGCCGAGACGGGCGGATCGCGAGGTCAGAAGATCGAGACCATCCTGGCTAACATGGTGAAACCCCGTCTCTACTAAAAAATACAAAAAACTAGCCAGGTGAGGTGGCGGGCGCCTGTAGTCCCAGCTACTCGGGAGGCTGAGGCAGGAGAATGGCGGGAACCCGGGAGGCGGAGCTTGCAGTGAGCTGAGATCCGGCCACTGCACTCCAGCCCGGGCGACAGAGCGAGACTCCGTCTCAAAAAAAAAAAAAAAAAAAAAGTACAAAATTTTAATTTCAAATTCAAACCTATTTGGGTTTCCCACAATTTTGTATTTTTCCATCTCTCTGTCCCTGTTCACTGAAGAAGATGCATGAATGGGAAAACGCTAAGAATTTCGTGTTAGTAACAGTTTAATTTTTTTTTAAGTATACCCTACAACTAGGGGAGATCTGGGAGAATCAAACTCATGGATCCCTAGTAGGCATCAAATCCACATAAACTGAGTATTCCTTTGTGTGTCACATGTGATACTAAGTCCTTTCACGTTAAGTCCTTCCGTTCTGAAGCAATGTAGGGGGCACCAGTAGCCAAACATGAGAATCGAGGAAAAGGCTGGGCTCAAGCCCCGCAATAGTCCTATGTATTCACGATTATCTGTGGAACCAAAGAATCCTCCAAAAGCTATGGGTGAAAGAATAAACTACGATTTTAATTGTAGGCATACAAATAAAGTCCAGGTGAGATGATGACAGTCCTCTTTATGACAGAAGTTTTGTAGAAATAACTTTCAAAATCTCTTCAATTATCCTTTTCAACTCTCTTCGCTTTTCTTCTGGAAACGTATGGTTTGACCCTGTGTTCCCACTCAACAATCTTGAATTGTAATCCTCCAGTGTTGGAGGTGGGGTCTGGTGGGAGGTGATTGGATGATGGGGTAGTTTATTTTTCTTTTTCTTTTCTTTTCGAGACGGCATCTCGCTCTGTCGCCCAGGCTAGAGTGCAGTGGCACGATCTCGGCTCACTGCAAGCTCCGCCTCCCGGGTTCACGCGATTCTCCTGCCTCAGCCTCCCGAGTAGCTGGGACTGCAGGCGCCCGCCACCACGCCCGGCTAATTTTTTGTTTGTTTGTTTGTTTGTTTGTATTTTTAGTAGAGACGGGGTTTCACTGTGTTAGCCAGGATGGTCTCGATCTCCTGACCTCGTGATCCGCCCGCCTGGGCCTCCCAAAGTGCTGGGATTCCAGGCGTGAGCCACCGCGCCCGCCAATGCGGGTGATTTCTAATGGTTTAACACCATTGCTCTCGTGCTGTCTCGTGGTAAGAGTTCTCACAATATCTGGTTGTTTAAAAGTCTGTAGCACCTCTCCTTTTGCTCTCTCTTTCACCTGCTCCAGCCACATAGGACAGGCCAGCTTTCCCTCCACCTTCCACCAGGACTGTAAGTTTTCTGAGGCTTCCCTAAGGGGGCTTCCTATGCAGCCTGTGGAATTGTGAGTCACTTAAACCGCTTTTCTTCATAAATTACCCAGTCTCAGGTAGTTCTTGAGAGCAACGTGAGGATGGACTAATACAGAAACTGTCAGTGAGGCAGAGGAAGTTTTTCCCTTAGCAGTAGAAAAAAGAATATCCAATAAGTACTGACATCATATAACATATTAAAATGGCACACTGGCCTATTAATGCAGTGGTGTTTATTACCTTGAACAAAAACACATCAATGGAAAGATCCTATCCTCTCATAATTAGGGTAGATACTTCTAAATTGTATCTTGTTTCAAAAACTAAAGCTGATACTGAAGTAACATAATACGTCTGGAATTTTCTTTAAATTTTTCAAGCAAAAATAGAAAATATGAAGATAGACGAAGCCAGATGAGCAAAATGATAATAATTGTTAAAGCCGAGTGATAGAGACTCATACTTCATTCTCTACTTTTGTATAATTAGACTTTTTTCCTACAATAAAAGGTTAAAAATAAACTGAGAAGTTATGTTTCTTTTGTCTAATTTACAAGTCAATGTCAGTATATGAAGCAATTTAAAATATGACATATATTAGTGTTCTTTTCTACTCTGGCTTTTTTGAGGAGTATAAATGTATTTAAAGTGCTCACACTTAAAAATACAGAAACACTCTCTAAAACAGGGTTCAGTACAGAGTGCAGGAGGAAATCATTATGTGGTAATTAAAGTAAGAAACAGGAATGAAAGAAGAAAGGAAGGAAGGAAGGAATATTTATGCTCTTCAGCAATGTAAAATATAGGTCAATTAAATGGATTCTCTGTTGTAATGGGTTGTGAATTTATCACTTTTCCTACAGAGGTATTATTTCAATATTATCATAGGATACAAAAAATTCAATATTTTATATTACAGTCTCCTGGAACTCCAATTTTCCACCAAGAGGGATAAAATTACATAGAGAATGAAAAAGAAAAACCACTTTTTGCTTGCATGTACTCAGGATTTAATCTTAAGGACAAAAGACAAATGTATTATGACTACCTGAAGCATATATCAAGGGAAGTTGTTTTTTTTTTTTTTTTTTTTTTTTTTTTTTTTTTTGAGGAAAGAAATGCTGAGTGAACAGAAGGGAATTAATACGTAGACCATCAGAGAGATTCTCAGCTCCCAAAGTTGAAGGAAGCAGAGTCCATTGGTAAAGCAGGAAGAGGTCATACTTGGTGTATTAGTTCATTCTCATGCTGCTATGAAAAAAATATCCAAGACTGGGTAATTTATAAAGAAGAGAGGTTTAATTGACTCACAATTCAGCATGGCTGGGGAGGCCTCAAGAAACTTACAATCATTGTGGAAGGCACCTCTTCACAGGGTGGCAGGAGAAAGAATGAGTGCCAGCAGGGGAAATGCCAGACACTTATAAAACCATCAGATCTCATGAGAACTCGCTCATTATCATGAGAACAGCATGGAGGAAACTGCCTCTATGATCCAATCACTTCCCACTAGGGCCCTCCCACAACACATGGCGATTATGGGAACTACAATTCAAGATGAGATTTGGGTGGGGACACAGCCAGACCATATCATTTGGCAACCTTGAATTGGTAGATGAGGGAGCTCAGCTGAAAGATTAAGGAAATAGGTAAATCTCAAAGATATTTGGTTTCTAGCTGAAGCTCTTCACCATATGTATTAGATTAGTTATGTGCACAGTTTCTTCATTTTTTTCTTTAAAGTGGGCTAAGAATTTATCAGACCCCTGCTGTATCTTGCATAAAAACAGAGAAATTCTACAAATAAAGAACACAAATGTTGACCGACTTCTGGGTGTGCTGGCATTACAATATTGCTCTGGCTTTTCATTAATTTCAAGTTGTTTTATTCAGTTCTGAATGTTCCAGAACCTTTCATCTTCAGTGGTTTCACCAAAGTTATTAACAAGAGTAGAATCAACAGGCTTGGCTTTATCTCTTCTCTTCCCAGAGTATGCCAGAAGTAATAATAAAAACTAACCTAATTCCAAAGGATACTTCAGGGGAAAGAAAAGAAAAGCAGGGGTGTACCTCATCTTTTGGTTTGATAAATTAATTCCAAATAAATGGAAGTTGGCTGGAGACCTTCATTTGAAACAATAAGGATACATATTCTCAAAGGCTAACCCAAGCCTATGGACAGGATTCTTTGCTCTTAAAGACCCACATAGATGATGATATCTAGGTATCACACTACAGGATACTCTAAAATATGCTCTAAAATAGAAAGTCAATTTCTTTTAGAAGTTAGATATTAGTTAAACCTTGTGGTTTTCTAATTAAAATGACTTCCTTTGACAGTAGTGATAACAGAATATTCTCTTATAGACCTTCAGCATAACTTTTACATTTGGCCTTCAAATGTAATATACAACTGTACGAGATTGCTAACAAAATGCAGAATATCCTATTTATCTTTGCTCTCTAGTCTCTTTTCTTAAAACAAAGGACATGGGTTATCCACCTAAGGTCATCATAGTGTTGTATTTTTTTTTAACATCCATATGCATGTGAGCCATTTAAAAGATTAAAATGTAAACAAAGCTAAATACTTATAAAAGCTTTTGATCCTCTACATTTGTAAACATTTCTAAGAAACCTCACTTGGGACTCTCCTAGAAATTGCAGGCATGTTTGAAGCAATAAAATGCAGTTCTTAGCATGACTGGGAGAAAGGAAAGAGCATCATTTTACAAGTGAAAAAGAAGGCATTATTAACAGTGCAAAATTAGAGAACTGAACACTTTACTGAGCAATTTTCCTACCCACAAACTGTGGGACCATATCATTAGTTCTTTTTACCAGACCTGACTTTATCAGTAACCACACACAAAAAGGTACAATCTAAAATGTGAATAAATGTGAATGTTTGTTGATTATGGAGCATCAATAAAAGTAAAGTTGCTTTAGATTGCTGGATATTACACTTAATTATATTTTGAACCCCCAAAATACAAGAAATGAATACTGGTAAAACAAATGCTTACTTTTAAGCAATATTTTGACAAAGACTTCTGAAGAATCAAATTGTAGACCCCAAAGGTTTTATGTAGCAAGAGGAATCGATTATACTTTAAGAGCATATCTTCAACCAAAACATCCCTTGCAAAGAAGATAGAATCAATTTTAGCACTATACTTGCCCTCTATCACTTTGAACAAATAAAAAAAGATGTTTAGCTAAGGCTGCCTTTTTTTGAAATACAACCCTTCAAGTAGTATATGTCAAGAAAAAAAGAAAGGAAGAAGCAAAGGAAGGAAAACAACATTTTCTTAAGAAAATTATAATAAGAAAGATAAATATGCAGAGTGGGGAATTAGATTATTCATTCCATTGATATAACAAGAATGAGTAAGAATCAGTAAATGTCACTGGGCTACTAGTTTGTATAGGGAATTGTCCTAAGGCCTGAATAAGAGCCCATAGGAAAAAAAAAAAAAAAGAAGAAGAAGAGAAAGGAAGGATGTAGAAAGGAAGGAAGAGAGAAGGGAAAGAGGATGGAAAGAAAGGAAGATAAAATGGGTAGAAAAAAACATTCTTGCCTCTAGTCTTATAGTATAGCTGGAGAAATAAAATGTATACAAAAGAAAAAATAATCAACAATACAAGAAAGTGAGTCCAATGAACTGCATGAATAACATGAGCTCAGGAATACAGAAGCAAGGGATCACTTCAGGTCAAGGGGTCAAGGAAGTAGTAGGGACATAACATGATACTTTGAGTTGAAAGTAATGAAAATAGGCAGGAGATGTGTTCCAGATATTGGAGAAGAAATAACAGGGACAAAAATGTCTGGTCCATGTGATCCATTCTTGCTCACCCACACATACTGATGAGTGGCATGTGTAGGTAATACCACCAGGTAACGCTGGGTGGACAGGAAACCCTCCCGGCATGGAGCAAAAAGTAAAGATGCAGATGGATGCCTCCTGTTTTGCTAGCTTCATCCCTGTTCACTCAACTAGGTAGGTCAACTTAATTTTCCAAAAAGTTGTCTACAGAAATTATTATTTGGATTTATAAATTTTTAAAAATTAAATACAAGTTACAGAGGCAAGGAATGTGACCTTTGAAGAGAAACATGTCCAGATTTGAATATCTAAATTGACCACTCCCTCACCCCAAGTCGAATCACTTTGGACTGCAAGTCGTGAACCCAGAGCAGGCAGTTGCTCCAAAGGCTCTGGAACTCCTCCTTGGAACTGTCCTCAGAGCCAATTTAGAGAAACAATCTGTCCCATTGCCTCCTAGGCATGTTTCGCTTTTTTGACCAAAAATGGCATCACCCGGATTAGAGACCCACCTTAGTCATGGTATTTGGCTGCAAGGGACTTTGGTGGCATCCAAAACAAAATCCTCCTTCAAAGAGAGATTTGCCACCACAGGAGATAGTCGAAGAATGAGCTGCAGGCTCTGATGTTAATTCCAAGGTATCCATTTCAGAAATATTTAAGGTATGACAGCATCCTTAGGAAAGGTGTATGTACTTCCGAAATGACAGCCTTAAAAGGGACAGAGTGCTTTCGAATGTGGGTTTTGGCTTCTCTCTTGAAAAAGATTCAGTCATATTGAAATGTTGTTGACATAGCTACTGAACATGGATAATTCGAATCAGGCTGCTTGGATTCGAACCCCAGCTCTTCCATTTCCTTGCCTTACTCTTAATTTGCCTTACCTTGATTTTCCATCTATAAAATTGGAATGATGAAAATAGTAATGTACTTCTTTCAGCTGGTATAATTATCCCACTCATAATACATGCAAAGTGTTTAAACTAGTATCTGATATATAGTAAGCACTCCTAATCCTAATACGGTGGTAGATATTTATGTAACGGTTTAGATTAGGGCAGTTTTTCTAAGGACAAATTCATATGAAGACAGCAAAGTTCTTAATGGTGTACATACTTTGTTCTGTTGGCAAAGAACTTTGGCATCAGCCCTGTTATTTGTTACATAAGACTGTCTCTGCCATGTTTGATTGTACTTTCCTTCAAAGAACCGTCTGCATTTCTGGACAACACTCTCCATCCTGACTGGTGTATGTCAACTTGAAATTAAAATTTGCCATAAGATGCATTTTTGGTTCTACTAAATGAATATAACTATACAGGCAGAGAGAGTATACTGAGAGAATGCGTAATATACACGCATATCACTGTATCTGTGCTAGGAGGAAACGGATGTAACTTATAATAATCATAGTTTATGATACCTACCGTATGTCCGATTAAAGCCCCAAAAAGCCCAGAGTCCCTTAAATCTATGTGTAAAGTCATACTTCTCCCCTCCCCAACTAGTGCTCCTTATGCTCTTCATGGTAAACCCACAATCTCCTCAAAATCTTAGCTCATAATGAGACAATGAATCTTTGTTTGCTCTGTCTGCCATTTCAGTTTCCCAGCATGAAGCCCTTGCTATGCCTTCATGCTATACTTTAGCACATTAAAAATGAATGGGCAAACATTTCTTCAATCCTTTCTGTTTACAGTCTTTAAGTTTGAAGTCCAGGATCTTTTATAAACCAAGTATATGACCTTGAGCAAGTCATTTAATATTTCTAGGTCTGTTATTTCTTCAACAAGGTAAGATAATTGAGTTATTTTAATTTTATGGTTGAAGATCTCTTTCCTTTTCTAATATCTCTTGTCACTGGATAATACCTTGGAAAGCCAAAAGCCATGTATAATTCATTATATCCTGGTATTGAACTTTAAGTTACAGAGATGCGCACGGAGGCGGATATCACACCACGATAGCCAAGGCAATTTCCTTTAAAACATTTTTTTTTTCAAATTCCCCCCATTATACTGTCATTTTAATTGTTTACTAAAAAAAGAAATACATTTGATTTAAATTGCCTTTATTTAGCACAGAATCACTTGAAGGCTTTCACTTGGAACTCTATCATTTTCATGTGCTAAGGCCTCCAGCAGACACACATTCCCTATAAAAGTGTTCACCCAGATTTTATACTCTTGTGCTGTGTCTCCATAAGTGGGTTTTATGATTCTTAATAATAAAGCCACATCTTTTTCTTTTATAGCTCTCCCTCCTGTCGAGCTCCTAGAATTGTAGTCTAGACATAGTAGAAACTCAGTAAAAGTTTTACTCATTGACATCTGGGCTTTCTGCAAAGAACAACTATGGCTTAAACATTTACTAGTTACCATGGTTCAAGTAGCTGTGGAGGAAAATTTATGCCCTTGCTGCTACTGAAGTTGACATGTCTGTACTTATAAATTTCTCTTGGGAACTGGCAAATTACCTTTTTGCATTTCTGGTTCATCTTTTATAAAAATGAGGAGCTACCTTAAAAGATTACTCTAAACTGAATGAGATATTACATATAAAACTTCTGGCACACGGGGTAAATAAACATGTTACTGAGCTATTAATATCTGGAGCACACATGGCTGACTATAGTCGTTTTCTAGATGATTCAATGCTCTCAAACCTGCTCTGATTTAGGGACACACGACTCAGTTACCTTAGAAGGTATCTTGGTAAAAAGAATGGATCTGAGTTCAGTTGGCCTTCAGAAGCTTCTAGAAGCTGACAAGTTTGTCAGCTGCAACAAAAGCTTAGGCAAGCTAGGGTTAATTATGTCCTGGACAGTATTCCAAAAGTAACAAGCAACAAGTAATGTGAGTGGTACATTCCATCATAAAGCAAAAAAAAACTGTTTTCCTAAAGTACTGAATTAAGAGGAAAAAAATATAGATACATATAAACATATTTTACATGTAAAATAGTATATATAATAGACACAAATATCTATTTTATATAAATATATAATTATTTATAATGTATATATTTTCTCTATTTTATATATAATACATATATCTATTACATAATATATACAATAATATGTAGTATTTTATATAGAATTATATATACTTATATGCACTTAAATGTAAGTATATAATGATATGTCATTTATAATATATAACAATACATTTATATATAAATATATGTTGTTTATAATGTATATATAAATATATTTATATATTATTATATTACTATATATTAAAAATATATATTATGTTATTTACATGTTATAGCGAGTATATATAGTAATACATAATAAAATCATAAATTTTTATATAATTTAATTTTGACATATAATTATACAATATAGAATACATAATCATGTAATTATATATTATATAATACAAAATTACATAATCATGTATTACTATATTATTATATAACATAATTACATTATTAATTATATAATTATATTAATTTTATAATCATTTATTATATAATTATATTTTATCATAACATTAAATAAAATTATTAAAATATAATTTTATATTTTTTCTATTTTATATTAAAAATAGAAACTGTAAAATATATATATTCATATATATTTCTATTAAATGTAACTAATTCCCAACTTCATAAAAATGCTTTTGGAGAAATTTTTTTATTATAATTAATAAGAGTTTTTTGATGGGGTGATGGCTATCCTAGATGACCAAGGTTCTAAACACTACTTACACTGTCTAGGCTCTTGAAGCAAAAATTTCATGTTCCCCTTTCCTTGGTTCACATTTCAGAATAAACTAGAAAATAAGTAGCATACACTTTTGATCAATACGTTTAATGATGGAAAGTCAGAGCTTCTAAAAATAACAATTATGACCATATAATTTTTATTATGTTATTTTATTACACATATATAAAAGTATGGTTATAATAAAGAGCAAGCTTATAGGTGGTTTAAAAAAAGTTCACAAGAAATGACCCCAAATAAATTTCCCATTTATTTTTCTTTATATAAAGAAACATTTGTTATTTATATTTGTTTGTGTGTACAAAAAGTATTGGGAGTTTTTAAAAGGTGTTTTTAAATGATGGTGCTTGTTTTAAAGGGAAATGTACAATAAAGTTTTAAACCTTGGAAAAAGAAAGGTACTAGAGCTTGTTTTTATTTATAATGATTTTTAAAATGTATTGTTATTCCTACGGTGGTTGTTCCTTTTGGCAATATTGCTATCAGATCATCCACAAGAGCAGTGCAATATTTTAGCTTTCTCTGAAAAAATATATTTGTGTGTATACATATATATTTGTGTGTGTATATGTATGCATCTACACACACATATACACATATATATGTACATACACAAATATACATATGTATGTATGTGCATACACATTTATGGATGTACATATATACATATGTATGTATATATACACAGAAACATAGATATACACAATACACACACATATATACACACACATACAAATATACACACACACACACATTATCAATTGAGACCTCTAGTGGAGCTAAGTGGGAACTGTCCCACTGATAGCTTGAATGTTTTAACTTCATCAAACAATAATAAATTCTTTCCTAGAAAATGTAGAGGTTTCAGTAATTTTAAAAGCCTGCCTATTTATCTTTCATCCATGTATTAACTTTTCCTTATATTTTAGATCAAATACCTAATCATTAAAATGATTATATGCAAAATTTAAAAACCAGTTGCTATGACTACAAATGCTTTAAGACTCTAACATACCGTTTGAAGTATGAAAACTGTAACAGCATTTGGGTGGAAAGCTCTTTTATTCCCTAGTGAAATGACTCACTGTGATTTTGTACGCTGGAGATGGAATGCACGTTGGGAGTCTGGTATCCTGTTAACGATGATGATGCAGCGACTAAAAATACTTGACATTTATATGTTGTTTGACATACTGGGAAATGAAAGCAATGTTGAAGTATTGTATCACTGTCCCAATCCCAAACAAAATGGCAGACGCTGCAATGTACTCTCAGTAACAGGAAACCAGCTTGAAAATGAGAAATGGCTAAAGAAAAGTTCTACAAAATAATAATGGGACTGTGAACAGAAACTAATGGTCTAGACAGATTTTAACAGCTGCATGTGAGCTAGCTGAAGAAATAACTGGCTCAAATGTTTTTTCGTGTACTTTAATTTATGGTTTTATTTATTTGCATTGTACAAAGAAAACCAAATTCAGTTTGTAAAGGAAGTCCCTAAAGTATCATTTATAGATAACTCTGGCTGGAGATTATCCAAGAGAACATGAGACTTTTCAGCTTGGTAAACACAGTGTTCAGATGAAACAGCTCTGAATTTAAGTAGAAAAAATGCTCAGAAGATAAGGTTCTAACATCATTCATATGCCAGTAATTCAAATGAGGTAATATTGTTTCCAAGTCACACATAAACATAAAGTCAAAAACACTTACCTAACACGTATACATTGACTACAAACTCAAGGTAAAGTTCAGAAACACACAGGACAGACCTTACACTGAACAATATCCCAGTATGTTTTCATTAATTCACTTTTTTTAAATGTTTACTCATTATCTCTCTAGAAAGGGTTTTTTGTTTTGTTTTGTTTGTTTGTTTGTTTGTCTCGACAGAGTCTCACTCTGCTGCCAAGACTGGCATGCTTTGGCATGATTTCAGCTCACTGCATCCTCAACCTTTCAGGCTCAAACTATCCTCCTGCCTCGGCCTCCCAAGTAGCTGGGACTACAGGTGCACACACGCCTGACTTTTGTTTTTTTTGGTAGAGACGGGGTTTCACCATTTTGTCCAGGTTGGTCTTGAATTCTGGACTCATGCTATCCCCCAATCTCAGCCTCCCAAAGTGCTGGGATTACAGTTGTAAGCCACTGTACTCGGCCTATATAGAGCTTTTGATTTACTTTTGAGGGAAGGGTGAGACAAATAAAAGAGTATATGTCTATACATTTACATTTACCTTTGGGAAGTCAACTTCCCATATAAAATTACTGAACAACAAGAAGTGGCATTACATGCTTTCCCAACAATATGAAGAGTTACAGATAAAACAGGCAATAGAGTAAACACAGAGTACTGTAGACCAGGATGCTTGAGAAATCTGTGCAGGAAAAGGAATTTAAGCTATGATCTAAACAATGGGTGGGATTGGGATAGGCTGAGAATGGTATTCCTCCAAGTATGGCAGAAATTGGAACAAAATCTTAGAGGTAGAAGGAAGCTTAGGGCAGAGCTTTAGTTCAGGGAAATTATGAAAAAAAAAAAGGTAAAGGAATGACCCATTAAATCATTTTGGACTTCAGACAAAATGGAGATAACTATAAGTAATAAAGATTCCATAAAAACCGGACGGCTACAATGGACGGTGCTGGTGATGCCAGGAAGGAAGTTAGCTCTAAATTGAGGCTTCAGATACTGTCGAAGTATTTACTTGGTGATTGGTAAACACTGACTTCCCTCTGAGTGCTATGATAGATGGTATTGGTAATAGGTAGAATATTACCAAATAAATCTTGACCCAAGCTTTAAGGAAAATGTAATCCAACTGTCAAGGCAAAATTTATGCTAAAAAAAATTGGAAACACACAAAAATAATTTATGAGTAAACTGAAATCTGCTTAACAACTAAGATAAATGAGAAGTTAGCCAATAATAACCCAAACCAAATGAGGTTACAAAATTTAAGCTTTGTACAACACCCCTCCACTTTTTTTTTTTTTTTAAAAGAAGTGCATTATTGTGATGGTTAATTTTATGTGAAACTTGGCTACACCATAGTACCAAGATATTTGGTCAAACGCACTGTGGATGTTGCTGTGAAGGTATTCTTTAGATGAGATTAACATTTAAATCAGACTTTAAGTAAAGCAGATTATCCTCCATTACATGGATGGGCCTCATCCGATTAGTTGAGGGTCTTAAGAAAAAGACTTAACCTCCCTGAGGAAGAGGGATTTCTGCCTGTAGACTGCCTCTGGACTCAACTGCAACATCAACTTCCCCGTGGGTCTCCAACCTGATGTCCTATCCTGCAAATATGGGACTTGCCAGCCCTACAAATATGTGAACTAATCCTTAAGATAAATTTATCTCACACTTTCTCTCTCTCTCTCGCTCACTCTCTCTCTCTCTCTCTCTGTCTCTCTCTCCCCACACACACATACTCACCCTATTGATGCTGTTTCTCTGGAGAACCCTGAGTAGTTCACAATTGCGAACGAGATTGTTAGAGAGAATGTTGTGATAGATAAAAGTAGCAAACAAATCCTCACATGTGGGAAACTTCGTGTGTTTTGCTGGACGTTTTTTGCTTTGGCTTCTTTCCCTCAGAATGGAAAAATTATTTCAAAGCACATTCAGAAATGAAGTTAATTAGAGGTGAAAACCAGTGAGACAATGGTTTTTGACTCTAATGCCGTAATGAAGGTAGTGGTGGATTGGCCTAGAGTCAAACGATGCATACCAAGCACTGACATAATACGGATGAAGTGCAACCATTATGAAAATAGTAAATGTACATAATTTTTAATGTCACTAAATAATACATTCACCAGTAGGCTGCTCCTCCTTCAAATTGCTTTCAATCGCAGTGCTTCCTTAAACAATTCCTTAAAAATTTCTCTTCAAATTTCAACATCAACTTATCATATGATCCAGCAATTCACTTCTGGATATATTCCAGAAAGAATTGAAAGCAAAGATTCAAACAGATATTTGTACATCCATATTCACAGCAGCATTATTCATAACAGGCAAAAGGTGGAAACAGCCCAAATATTCATTACTGGATGGATAAACAAAATGTTGTATATAGGATATTATTCAGCCACAAAAAGAAATAAAATTCTGACATATGCTACAACATCCTCAAGACATTAAGTGAAATAAGGCAGAGAGACAAAGGTCAAATATTGTCTGATTTTACATTTGAGGTATCAAGAACAGTCAAATTCATAGAGATAAAGTGGAATTGGGGTTACCCAAGCCATGGAGAAGGAGGGAATACGGCATTATTATTTAATGGATACAGAGTCTCTATTTAGGATGATGACAAAGATGCGGAGATGAATGATGGTGATGGTTCTGCTTCGAGGTGAATGTAGCTAATGTCACTTAAAAATAGTTAAAATGGTAAATTTCATATTATGTATATTTTACCACAAAAAAGAAAACCTTCTTTTCTGGACAGGCAAGTCAACCTGAAAAGAGGACACCAAGGAAAATTTAGAAAGAGAAAGATAATTAGACTGAGGCTGATATTGGAAGGAGATAAAGAATTCTGGCTGAATGTAAACTCAAGGGTCTCAAGACAATGATAGCTTCTATATTCCTGAGCCAGGAACAATCAGATGAGCCAAAGTATACATTGTAGTGAGTAGCATAAACTCTTCAGAGGACACACCCCCACACAAAACACACAAAATTTTCCATTTAAATCTTTACTTATGAATTACAGTGGTGATTGCAAACAATCCTTCTAGATTTGCTCTCGAAATAACCATATGATTATAATTGAAAAACATTTATTGATCTCTATCTGAATCCAGAAAGGAATGAGCTATATGGATTTCTCATTTGTCTACTTTTCTCACAGCATACAAATAAATTTACTATATTGTAGTCATTTTCTAAAACTTCCTTGCTAGAGTTTTAATTTATTAGATATATTCAAAATGCAAATTTTCAGAGCCACCAGTTATAACAAGACACGTTGGCTATCTAATGCAATATCAGTCAGTTGCTTTCAACACAAATTTCAGGTTCTTACGATGGTTTCTTTCGTTTTGGTTTGGTTTTTTGGTTGTGAAGCTTGGGAGATTTAGTAGAGGTAAATTATCGATTATAATCCAAGGGACATAATTTGCATTTTTAGCAACAGAAAGTATTTCCATTCCTACCACATTTCTACGAGTTCACTTCTACCTCTATAGAGCTGGAAAAAAGCCTAGTTAAAGATGAAGGCACACATCACCATAGCACCACATAATCTCCAAAGGCTCTTGCATTTCATTGAAAGGATATTTAATAATCTGTTTTATCCATTGTGAAATCTTCCACAATTTTGCTCAAGTCTCAAAGTACAGTTATTATTGATTTAGCCAAAAGTGCCCATCTTGGTTTTCTAATATTTTAGTGGTTAAAATGGTAAGATTATAAAATCATATTGAAGGAATAGAAGAAAGGAGACAAGGTGTACATCGGCTGATGGCTTATTTCTGCATCCTCTTAATCTCAACTTCCTTGTTTCTATATAGAATGACATTGACTTTCCTGACATATTCTTTATTTCAGACCAAGACAGCATTTTAGAAAATGTATGCCCGCTATAGCACAGTCCAATATATGCAGGGATAAGACGAGAATTCCAACAGATTAACTTACAGATGGTTGTTAGGCTGTATAGATGATCTTATCTCCAGCCCTGCCCAGAAACAAACAGGAGACCATTGTGGAGCTCCCAACTCAGCTGTTCAGGACTTAAGATGAACTCTGTAGCAGCCAAGTCCTACATAAACAGGCCTTTCTGGGTGGTCATCCCGGCAGTGTGAAGTATGATTCATTGAAGTGGAGAGTATTTGAGATGACAGAGGCACAGATGACCCCTACAAGGTTCAAATTAGAGAGAGTCCAGGAGCAATAATGAATCCAAAGAGAAACTGAAGCTGACTATTATTTTGTCCAAAGTCAAACTACTCTCTCAGCAGGGAGCACGGCACATTCTCAACCCATCTCTTCCTTTTGCCCATCAACAAACACGTCTTTATTTTATTATGCTTGACATCAAACCAGATTTCCTCATTCAAATCCCTGTTATATTCAGGCTCCATGGCCAGAATTAGGATGCAGTGTTTGTCTTATTTATTCCTGACTCTTTCACTGGGAACTAAAATATTTGGATTACATTACCCATGACAATGAGAGTTCTGATGGTAAAAACATGATCGCATTCAGTTGCCAAGCAAATCAGATATGATTTTGCATGCCAAGCATAAAAATTTGCTAAAGTGTTGGTATTTTTAAGTTTTCCTCACACATTTACTTTTAAAAAATTTCATCTTATCCTCATAAGAAGACCTAACATAATTAAAGCAGGTATAATCATCATATTTAATTTAAAAGATGAGGCTGACTCACAGCAAATTCAAATTGATTTTTCTTTTTTCTTTTTTCTTTTTTTTTTTTTTTTTTGAGATAGAGTCTCGCTCTGCCGCCCGGGCTGGAGTGCAGTGGCCGGATCTCAGCTCACTTCAGCTCATTGCAAGCTCCGCCTCCCGGGTTCACGCCATTCTCCTGCCTCAGCCTCCCGAGTAGCTGGGACTACAGGCGCCCGCCACCAGGCCCGGCTAGTTTTTTGTATTTTTAGTAGAGACGGGGTTTCACCGTGTTAGCCAGGATAGTCTCGATCTCCTGACCTCGTGATCCGCCCGTCTCGGCCTCCCAAAGTGCTGGGATTACAGGCTTGAGCCACCGCGCCCGGCCCAAATTGATTTTTCTTATACAGGATTGTGGTGATGACTACTTGGGCAAAAATCACATATGCACATCATAGGGGCTAGAGGTACATTCAGACACCAAAAGTTTCTCACAATTTATATGAATAATGAGTGCCGAGCATAGCCTGGGAAAATAGATAGTCAGCCAGATGTTTTCAACACAAATTTCACGTTCTTGCAATGCTTTATTTTCATTTGATTTGTTTTTTTGGTGTGTAGTTTGGGAGTTTTCATGGGGGTAGCTTTGACCTTGAACACAAAGGTAAGTGAAAATGAAGGGTAATTTATACAGCATAAAATAGCAATGATGAATTGGTTGACTTTCCACCATATTTTATCTTTGTACAGAGCCTATAAAAGGAAGAATAGTCTGTGAACATCTGAAGAACACATGTGAATAGTGAAGAAAATACTTTTATTCCTAATATTTCTCATGGAAAATTCCTTATGACTGATATAAAACATCATTATTAGAAACCATCAATTTAAATGTAACAACAACTGCTAGATCTAGTAAATATTTCTTGTTGACCTGTCTCAAATTTTGTCATCATGGTACACAGGAGCAAAAATAAAATCAGGTGTCTTTATTACTCATCAACTTTACATCATTGTGTGAGAAAGTAACCTCAGTACTTTGAATGCTAAAGCATCGGATGAAGGAGTGCTACTGCTCCTATGTGTATTTTAAACTTGTTAGGAAATGAAAGTGGTTAAAAGTAAGTTTGTTTTCCAAATTTAAAAATATAAATTTAACCATGTAATACATCCAGCGGAAAAAAAAAAAATTATACAAAGTTTTTTTTTTTTTTTTTTTACTTTTGACTTTTGAACTAAGTGGGCCTTTTCAACAGGGTTGTAGGTAGCAATGATCAGCTCCTAAATGATTAAGGCTGAAACGACACCTTCCTTAGAGCAAAGCTGATGACAAATTAATTCTAAGCACTTTTTACATCACGTGAAAAATGCACTGTTGTAACATTCCTCTATGTTTTAAAATCTGGAGATTAACGAATCTTTTAAAAATAGATTTGGAAAGGCAAAGCAAGCTCATGAAGATATCATCATCTAGGTAAGTTCAAGCAAACTTTGTTTCAGGGTAGACAATGTATTTATCTATCCTATTTTGACTGCCTCAAAGGGAATATTGGAAAAAAAATATGAAAAAATAATTCTAGTCAAAGAAGAAATTTCAACCAAGCCATATTAGAATTCGGCAGGATCTGTGTGAAGTAAGAGTATTGTCTACCACCAAATCAGGAATTGATGATCCATCCAAACACATAAAATCCCTTTGGTGATGAAAGCAAAATCCCCAGACAATTTGATTCTTTTTTTCCAAAGTGAGCCTCCACCCTAAATTTCCAACTATAATACTTAATTTGGCAAGGGGACAGTAGCATAAAATGCATTTTGCTCATGAATTATATTTTTCCCTGTTCTTCATGACATTTATGCATGCCAAATATAAATGACTGCACATGGATTAAGTAACAAAGGTGTCTTTCCTTTCCAGTAGCACACATTTTATTAATAAGGATTTGACCCAATCATCAGAGTGAAGGAAAAAAAATTAAACTGGCTTCTGGAAATAAATAGCATGACCCATCTGAGGCAAATTATCTATTTTAAAGTACCAGTTTCTCTCAGCCTTTCAGAAAGTTCCTCGCTCAAAAAGGAAAGTAATCTCTTGGAGGAAATCATTTACCTCAGGTGCAAAAGGGGCAAAGGTGTAGCTCTTGACCTAGCAAAGTTTTTAACCCAGGCTTGGGAACTCAGTATTGAATGGATCCCAACAATCCAATACTAAAGTCAAATTGTAAGGGCGAGAGCGTGTCTTGCACTATTTCAAGGCTCTGCTGATTTTGAAAGGGCTCTTTAAGAGGTTGTCTCAAAATCCATGTGCTCACAAAACTCAATATTGGCATCGTATACCAGTTCCCATAGATTCTCTGATGTTTCTGGAGGTAACTGAGTACAGAAATTAGACAGTTTGTTCAGCAGTATTTATTGGTAGGGTAATTTTGAAAAAGTATTATCTTGTTTGTTGTTATTCCAGACACAAATTCTTCTCAAGTAGCTTCCCTTGTTCCCAGAAAGCTGAAAATCCCATTCACGCACAGAGATGGGGCACTTTTGAATGTTGTGTTCATAACGACCATTTTTCTACTTCCATTCAGTTTGCTCATCGTACATATTTTTAACTTCAATTTAGATTCTCACGCATCCATTTAACACTAACTCTAAGGCATTCATTTTCAGCATTGATCATCACAGGTTGCTTCATCGGTATCCTGCGGGTGGCATGAGGTACGATGGTGCTCTGGCTTCTACTTTCCTTCTTCTTCCATATGAACTCCTGGTTTGGGTTCCACAACACTAGCAGATTTTTTCCCACCCCAATCAGAATTCCTTCTGGGACTTCAAATCCAGGTTTGGGCATAGGAGGAGTAACAAAGAAATATTTTCCCATTGAAATATCCCCTAGTGAGACCTCGCTAGACAGGCTTGAAGAGGGTTTTCTATCTAAGTAGCCCATCAATTTTCTTCTCCATGTACAGTGGCATAAACAGGTCCAAAAACGTAAACTATGATATTCTCTGTAAGTGAACATCCTGTATGTCAGGCTCATAATTTCAAGAGGATAAGTATATTGATTTAACATAAGAAGTGGAGAGCTGGTATGTAAATGCAAGTGTGCGTAAAACCTGGAATTTGAATAGTAAAACCAATTTGAATTTTGACAACCTAACATATGGATAGTAAGATCAGTTTGAATTCTGACAACCTGAAATATGAATAGGTGGGGATGGCTGTGGATAGGGTTAAGATGAAGACAGATATACTGAAATTAGCATGTATTACCTTTTGTCTAGTAATATTACCTCTGGTCTAGTAATGCCAGCTTGGCAGCCTAAACTGAATTTATCCTTTGATTTAAGTAAATCAGAGGGTGTCAAGTATCTATGCAAAGCTTGCATAAGAACTCCATACGATTTTTAAAAAGTCATCCACAAATAAAACGCAAAACATAGGAGGCTGGCCTGATGAAAATATCCCAATAACTGAAGAGAGGGTAAATTTGAATATGGCACATCTCAGGTAGGGTCCTTTTCCCAGCATTAAGCCATTTTGCTTGAGCTCTGTGGAGGAGAACACAATAGAAATGAAAAGGACTTTTCCAATCAAATTCTCCTAGGAATGGAGAGCACAAATGAGGGAGATATGACCCATGGAACTCAAAGCTGGGAGGTGATACAGACCACGTCTACAGTATGACTTCACCATAAGGACTTCAGTAACTCTAATTTCCATTAGATGGGTTATGGATTTGAGTGCAGTGAGACAGCTTCTGCAAAGAGTGGCTTTTTTTACAAGATAGTCTCGCCTACGACAGACCCAACAGGCAACAATACAGTAGCATTAACAGTGGCTTTTAGATATATCGATGCCTCCACTCTGATTACTGTATGAAGCCAGTTCAGGCAGAAAGAAAATACGGGCACATATAGTATCTATCAGAGCTGAGTTTATGAGTACTCAAAAGACATCCTCTGGGGACTTCCAGAAATATTTAGGAGGGACGATGAAGGTTTCTGTAGGTCTGGAAGACCATGAGGAAGGGGAAGAGTCAAAGAGACAAACACTCAGGGTGACTTACTGTGACTCATATTCTTGCTTCAAAACCTGTGTGGTCTGAGGAAACACATGTTATATCCATAAAGAACTGTCTATTTGTTGGTCAGAAGCATACGTGACAAATATTGTGAGTTAGTTCATTTTCAACCACTGTTCCAAATTCATTTACTCCTCTTTACCAACATTTAAAATAAAATTTTCATTCTCCCTTGCTGCTAGGGGTTGACCATATAAAATGGTTTCGGCCAATGAGACACACAGAATTCTTAAATAAGAATGGTAAAACATCGTGAGAAAAAAACTTTGGCATTTTACACTTGCCAAAACTATTCTTTCTGCCTAGAATGAGAATGTGATGGCTGGAGTTGCTGTAGCTATTTTGTGGCCACGAGATTAAAAGCAGTAGACGATAACTGAGGGAGCCTGGTTCCGTGATGTCTCCCTTGACACCTGCAAGAACCCTTGACTGTCAGCTTCTGGATTTTTTGACACCTCAGAAAATCTTTTACTTCTTTAAGCCATTACTTTGGTTTTTCTCTTAATTTGTAGCCTATTTGATTCTAAATTGATGTTTGGAAAATATTCCACTATTCTGAATAAGCTGTCCCCCTGTTCTTCAACTGACGGAAATTTAGATTTCCTGTTTTGCAATTTGTTGATTCATTTGTTGATTCATCCTGTTGGTACAGAGCAAAGATCAGATGCTCATTCATTACTTTGGGTGCTGATTTGAAACACAGAACACTATATTTGCATGTAATTGCCTTTTAATTATTTCATTTTTATGGAAGGACTATAGAAGTGTGGATAAAATATCTTAATATGTTAACTGACTTGGCCATTGATAAAGGCTAGTTTTCATCCCTTATCTAGGTTATAAATTAAAAAATCAAAATTCAACGGCTTTAGAGATTTTGTTAGAAATGTTTTAATACCCCAGTGGTCAGTTCATGTTTGCCAGTAACTTTGTGCTTTCATTTTTACTGTACTATATTGATAATGAAAGCTTTTCATTCATATGGTCATGTGAAAGTATATAGATCTGTGAATACAAAGGCCTGGAAATCAAGTATAGAGAAAAGCTTTAAACTAAATTTGGGGCCACTGGTTTGCAATATGGAAAATCCAAGAATGAGCTGAAGCTTGTGCCCATTAAACAATTATCTGCAAATTGGAAGGTTTTGTTTTCAGTTTAGGCCACCCCTCACCCCTACCCCACGCCTAATGTGTAGAAATGGGGGTGGCAGTTTGCAGAAGTGCACATTACTCAGAGAAAATAAAATTTATTATAGTCTTATTTTTTAATGTCAGTAAATCATCCAATACCTCTCCAGTGGAGATAAAAGAAAGAAAGAGGGAAGTGAAAGGAAAGGGGGAAGCACATCCAAGAATGAGTGAGCCTGACTCTTCAGTGGAAAGAGTGTCTGCACCCTGTATGCTCGCTACACTCTGATTAGGATAACACGATCCAGATGGCCACTCCAAGAAGATTCCTTTCATGAGGAAAGTTCTGGGTGGGGTGGATTATTGTGATCAATGGAATAAGCTGCAGCTGGATGAACTCTGGTTTACCTTTGAGAATTGCTAAATTAATGATGATTACACAGATTCTGACAAATTTCCCAGGAATTTTTCTAAAATGGATGGTTAAAACAATGTGTATAGGGGCTAGATCTTTTCATAGCAATGAGAGGGAGCTTCTTAGAAACACATGGGCCTCTAGGAAGATTTGAGATTGCAGGGTTTACAAGCAGTGCAGATTTTCAGCAGGTAAGCCCCAGTACAGCTGTGCAGGTTGTTTACCGCCAGTGCCGATTCTGACTGGTTGAGGCACAGCCTGTACTAATTGATAAATATTTTGGAGATCACTAGTGCTTTTTGGCAGAAGATGGTGGCATTGATTCAATTCCCTTGGCAGACTAAAAATGATAGGCCAAGTCAATAGAGCAAAGGCAGCTTAGATGGAGGGGGAATGGGACGTGAGTTTTGTCCATCAGGTGCTCAGGAGCCTTCGTTCTCTGCACAGCTCCACAGTAGGTGGTTAGGTATTCAGTCCATCATACCTCATTTTATCCCATTCATGAGTTTAGGCTTTCTAACACCTAGTAGAACACCAAAGTTGCTTCCTTGAGTGAATCTGACTCGGTTCATTCATTCAGGATTTATTGAGCCTTTCCTACCTGTCTAATATTCAACCAGGGACGAGAGCTGAATAAATTTGGTGGGTCATGACTGAGTATATTAATCCTTTTGGGCATTACATTTTATAATGCTTAGCAGTAATTTATTTAATTAAATACATACCTAGTGTGTTTCGCAGGGGTTTATCTTTCTACCAAGAGAAGGGAAGCCAAGAGATTATAAGCACAATTTCCTAACCAAGAGTCTCTAAAGAGATTTTTGGATAGCATCAAAGGTCCACAGAGTTACTCTTAATTTGGTCATTTTGGAGGGAAAAAAGAGAAACAAGCCATTAATTATGTAATGGATAATGCTAAATGCCTCAAATTCAGAAACTTTAAAGGGGACTGTATTAGTCTGTTCTCACATTGCTATAAAGAACTACCCAACACTGGATAGTTTATAAAGAGAAGAGGTTTAATTGGCTCACAGTTCCACAGGCTGTACAGAAAGCATGGCTGGGGAGACCTCAGGAAGTTTACAACCATGGCAGAAGGTGAAGAGTAAGGAGGCACGTCCACATAGCTGGAGCAGGAGGAAGCAAGCAAAGGGGGTGGTGTTACACATGTTTAAACAAACAGATATCATGAGAACTCACTCACTACCATGAGAACAGCAAGGGGGAAATCTGTCCCCATTATCCAATCACCTCCTACCAGCTCCCTCCCCCAACATTGGGAATTACAACTCAACATGAGATTCTGGTGGGAGCACAGAGCCAAACCATATCAGAAACTAATCCAATAAGAGAAGCCAGAGACTCCTAACACAATGTCTAATCTATTGATTGCAGCAGCATCTTGGGCAAGTCATTGTCAAGGAGGAGCAGTTAATAGCAGAGATTCAGCTGTTCTAGCAACTTAGTACAAATCTGAGCTCCATCTCTTATTAACTGATTGACCTTGAGTAAGACTTAACATATCCAAGCCCCAGTTTCCTCATCTGTAAAGTGAAGGCAGTAACCATAAAGCTGTTGTGAGGATTAAACGTTATCATTAGATCTGTGCCTGACACACTGAAACACCAAATAACTGTCTGTAATTATTTTAAAATTGTGCAATAAATGCTATATGGGATACAAAAGAAAAGAATGGATTCTAAAAATTGGGAGCTGGAGGAATCTCAGAAACTATAATTAGAAATGAAAAAAAAAATGGGCTAAAATAGGTCACTCCAAAAATTGTTCTTCTCTTTTGCCTTCATGCTTGTTTGTGTCTTATGAGATATTCTTTGCTAAGTTAGGAGAAGATATTCATGGGAAAGGATGGAACTGTGAGATAAGGCAAGGCAAGAAAGGAAATGAAAGGGAACCCACATGATATTACCCAAGCAACTTCTAAAATGTGTACACAGATTAATAAAGGCAGGTACACAATACTGTCTGCTGCTTCCAGTCTCAACAATACCCTGTCAAATTAAGAAGGATTTGTTGCTTCCAGAAAAAAGCAAAAAGTTTCCCCCAATATACAAAGCAACTAAGGAGCAGGTTTATGCTAAAGTTGGGAAGGAAGTAGCAAACGAAGTATAAGAAAACAAGGCAAGAATGAAGGGAAATGGGGATCAGAGGAGGTAGGGTAGGGCCAAGGAGAGATTTCTTACTTGTATTATTGTTAACATAACTGCTGATTTTTACAAATGTTCTAAGATATTTCTTGAATTTCAGAATTAAAGTGATGCCATGTCAAATACGGAATTGTACAAGTTATTCTTCAATTAGGCATATTTGTTAGATTCAAAGATGTATAATCATGTTAAAAATATTAAATATAACAACCAAAACTGTAATATTAGAACTCAGATTATATTGCCAATTTTATATTACATGATATTTCATTTCTACAAAGAAATTACATTCCCTTAAGAAGAATCTTCAGGGGCCGGGTGCGGTGGCTCATGCCTGTAATTCCAACACTTTGGGAGGCCAAGGCGAGCATATCACTTGAGGTCAAGAGTTCAAGACCAGCATAGCCAACATGGTGAAACTCCGTCTCTATTAAACTATGTATATACATATATATATATACAGAAATTAGCCGGGTGTGCTGGCATGCACCGGCAGTCCCAACTACTCGGGAGGCTGAGACAGGAGAATTGCTTAAACCAAGGAGGCAGAGGTTGTAGTGAGCTGAGATCGCATCACTGCACTCCAGCCTGGGCAACACAGTGAGATTCCATCTCAAAAAAAGAAGAAGAAGAACCTTCATAGTTAATAGCTGCATCCCCACAACCATCTCACCCCTTCCATACATGCTTTCAATTCACAGGGATTTGTAATTGGGTTGTCATGGTTCCCAAGATTAGGTAGTTGTTCATTGATTCAAGTTTTCACTTTTCATTCTAATTGTTAGCATGTTAAGAATGGTCTAATTGGTAAAAAAAAAAAAAAAAAAAAAAAGACCTGAGAAAATAAAGCCTATGGAATATTCACCAAAGATAAATTATATGTACGTGGTTCTGACTCTCCATCTGTCACGCATCCTGTGTTAACAGACAAATCCCTGTTGGAAATATTGATACCTTAGTTTAGAAAATGTAGTTGATTAGCAAATACCAATGCACAAATAAAATGAAAGAGCAAAGTTCATGATGTGGATTATCGGAAAGAAATGATTTTTAAAAACATGTTTGAGATCCTGGCGAAATCGTCATAAAACCAAAGTTTCTATGATTCCATGATACTAAATGACTGAGTATGGAAGAAGCCAAAATAAAAAATCCACGCACATTTTAATGGTATATATCCTTATCTATATAAAAACATAAATGTGTGAAGATGTCTGAAAATGTTCTTGAAAGATAATCCTTTGTTTCACCCACATAAATAGGAAAAAGTCTCTACTTCAATCCTGTGAATTTGCTTATATTGACTTTGTTACCTTTTGCTATTGGGAACAATAGACCATATAGTGCAAGGCAAGCCTTTTTTCATGTAATTTTTAAAAATAAGGACACATGCATTTGCTTTATTTAATGCTAGTTGTCTTCTACTTCTTAGACTGAGCTAACCAGCATGAAATCTGCAGCATACACTCAGCAAATGAAGACAGATGTGAGTGAAGGAAAATCCCTTTCCTGGTTCTCATAAAAGCTCTCAAGTTGCAGGCTGATGGTATTTTCTCCTTAAAAGGTAGCAGAATTTACAATCACAAAAGTTTGCGTAGTGGGAAGTTGCATAATTCTCTCCACCAGTGCCTGTAAAAAATTCTCTTCATTCTCCCTCTTTTGATAATCTCTAGCTTGCCAATGCATTCAGTTTCAGCTGAAATGTTTTTCCCCCTTCTACTATTTCAAATCAGGAATTGAACAAGGTAGGAAAAAAGTATTTTAGAATTTGGTTTTCTTCCTAAACGTTTTGCCATTTGGACAAAACATGTGAATGGTAATGAATGGCTGAAGCTTTCCACTGTGTCCTGAGGCTGTGGTAAGCGGGCCACTGCGTTAATTGTGTAACTGCTTTTAATTTGAGATCATTGCATCCTTGTGTCACAGTAGTTTTCTCCTCAAGTCTCTCTCTGGCTCTTAGCTGATGCTGTGATGTTTGAAAGTTGCTCAATGCTGTCCTTCTCTAGGGCTCTGTCATGAGAAGGCTGCTCACAAGAACACAGAATTTGAACAGAGCGTGGGACACTGACCCGGTTGTGTACTTTGTGGGCCACTTCCACCAGTCCATTTTCTATGGATAACAAAACTAGACCATGTTGAGTAAACTCCCCTATGAGCATTTTCTCTTTCTCAGTCTCCTGGAAACTTTCCGAATGGATTAAAATAAAAGTAACATCATGTGTGATCATGTGATCCTGCAGACAGACCAGGCAGTAAGCAGAGATCATTTAGTAGATCCAAAGTCCTGTATAAAAATGAATTCATTCAAAGCGGAAACTCAGTTCCAAATTTAAAATGCAGTGTATAGTTTACTCTTTTATTTATACAATCCCCAAATGCCATAAAATCACAGATATTTTACATATTGATTATGTTCATCCACTTCAATGAGGTCACTTAGTAACCCAGCTGTAGCTAACTTCTAACTCATTCTGTCACCTTCATTCTATCTGTTGCTGGTACCACCAGCAACATTAAGACATTAAGACATAAAATCAACAGATGAAAACATAGTTTCTGCTCACATCATGCCCAGGAAGTGCAGGTAGACGGGGTTAGGTATATGAGAAGTGATTTAATGAGCAATGGGACCATTTAATGAGCAATGGGACCATTGAGACTGGAAGGAGAGACAAGGACACTCTTTAAAGTGAGGAAACAAAGAACACATACCAAAACCATAAATGGGCTCAGTTCACAACCATGTACAATGTGTATGAATGCATAGACTTACATACACATCTCCGTAAGGCATATCACCCACTTGCCACCCACTTCGAGACTTCTGCAGGGTGAGCTATCCAAGGGCCTGGGAGTGACTCTTCAAGGTCAGTCAGGGCCCTGCTACTCTGCAATCTGATGGGGGAAGGTGGCCTGGAAAGGGTGGCAGCACCTTCTACACAGAACAACTGAAATATTCAGAAATGGGACTCAATGTTGTGTCCTCGTGCTTTTCTTGGAATCAGAGGGGAGGAGAGAGCAGTAAAGAGTTAAGACAGTAGGTCTGCAGAGCCTGAACTGGAGGCATTCCTAAATGTGAGCACAGCCCAAACCACCCACGGTTGGCCTTGACCTAGAGGAATCAAGTGTTGTACTCTGAAAGAAGTAATGCTTTTTCAAACACGCTGCTTTGTAAAGAGGGCAGCAGAAAGGAGTGGTTCTTTATTCAATCTATGTAGAAGCATATCACTTTGTTTATTTCCTTTTTCAATTGATTTTATTATCATTATTATTTTTTGATGTGGGAAGGACAGGTCTTAGGTGTAAACACAATCCTCTTCCCATCTTGGTTTTCATACCTTCTCTTCACACGTGATTTATAGTACATAACTGGATGTAGATAATAGAGGGAATGGGACTATCAAAATAGGAATTGTTCAGGGTAGGAAAAGGAAAGGAGACTTTAGAACTTGGAGAACTGATCTTCAAGTTCTGCCATTGTCTAACTCTTAATCTTCCTTTGTCACACGGAACATAGTTAAGCAGAGGTATTTGTGCTCATTAGTAGCGTAAGAAGTGAGCAGACAGAAGCAGAAAAGAGAGGGATGTGATGGTGTGTCAGTAACTCAAGGGCTGAGCCCAAGTACACAGTACTATTTGCTGAGTTCTATGGAAAGTTTCTGGAGCCAAATGGAGAAACTGGGCAGTAAGGTCTTTAGCCTCCTAAACTGCGATAGCCTGGAGCTGCCACGCTTAACCTTCAGTGGATTATAGACCCCTTTTTGAACTAGGTGAAAACAACGGAGCCTCTCCCCTATCCCCCAAACACACAGACATGCACAATTTGTCATGCAGTTAACAGGAAATCCCAGACTACTGGAGCCTCTGCACATGCCCTAGGTTAAGAGCCCTTCTCCAGAGAAGGCTTCATAAAGCCTATTCTGGGATGTTTATAATGGTTGGTTTGTTTGAGAAAGGATGATGTCATAGTTTATGGCTTTGAAAGCTTGCCAGAAATTGAGATTTCCTTTTGTGGAGTGGCTTTTTCATGTTAAGCACTTGATAAATATTTGTTGAGTGATTGAGAAAGCAAATAAGTGAATGTGCAATATCTAGATCTTATCATTGTATGTATCTGTTCCATATCAAAGGCTAGTTTAAAATAATTTCTGTGCTTTTTGTGCCATGATGGTGGTACAGCTCCATGAGGTTCCCAGTTTCATGCATGCATGGACTTGATCACCATAGGGCCTGCCTTATTAGAACATGGTGTTAATGGAGGAGTTAATGGATAGAAACATATGGGACAGCCAACGCAATGAAGATGCATTCAAATTTTTCATTCAGATTTATAATCAGTAATATTCCCTGTGTGGGAAGCAGAATAATACCCTCCCGGACAAAGATGTCCACCATGTCCCAAACCTGGAGGCTGTGAATATGTTATCTTCAAGAAAAAAGGGATTTTGCAGATGTGATTAAGGTTATGGACCTTGAGATTAACCTAGATAATTCTAGAAGGCCCAATGTAGTTACACAAGTCCTTAGGGAGCAGAAAACCTCTACCAACTACAATTAGAAAGATGACGGAAGATGGGTCAGAGAGATGCAGCGTTGCTGCTTTGAAGATGGAGGAAGGGGGCCATGAGTCAAGGAATGTGGTTGGTCTCTAGAATCTGAAAAAGGCGAGGAAATAGATTCTCTTTTGGAGCTTCCAGAAGTAAAAGTACTCCTGCTGACATCTTGATTTTAACCCAGTGAGACCCACATCAGACTTCTGACCTGCAGAACTATAAGATAACAAATTTGTGCTGTTGTAAGCGATTAAGTTTGTGACACTGTTTCAGCATCAATAGGAAACCAATACACACTCCAATAATGAGAGGTGATATTTCTTAAGCATCACCTACGTTAAACACTTTACATGAATTAGCTTCGTCTTCACAAATCTTTTCAGGCAGGTGCTAAAACCAACAACATTGAGCAGAAGAACAAGGGGAAGCAACCTGCTTGGAACCACATCAGTCTGACTGTGGGAACCACACACTTCACCAGGCAGTACTACGGGATGATGATGGTTCGGGCCAGAGAAACAGTGGACATGGGAAACATGGATTGATTGGAGTTTGTGACACTTTCCTGTGGATGGCGTGTATGTGCGAGGGTGTGAGTGGGTGTGTGTTTACATATATTGCTGTGTAGGCATCTGTGGGTGAGTCTGTGTCAGGTTAGGGCTTATGCTCGGCACAAAAAAGTGACAAACAATAAAGCTGAAAGGAATAGATTTCCAGTCCACTGTTTCTTTTTTTTTTTTTTTTTTTTTTTGAGACGGAGTCTTACTCTGTCGCCCAGGCTGGAGTGCAGTGGCCGGATCTTAGCTCACTGCAAGCTCCGCCTCCCGGGTTTACGCCATTCTCCTGCCTCAGCCTCCCGAGTAGCTGGGACTACAGGCGCCCGCCACCTCGCCTGGCTAGTTTTTTGTATTTTTTAGTAGAGACGGGGTTTCACCGTGTTAGCCAGGATGGTCTCGATCTCCTGACCTTGTGATCCGCCCATCTCGGCCTCCCAAAGTGCTGGGATTACAGGCTTGAGCCACCGCGCCTGGCCCAGTCCACTGTTTCTTAAGACAGAATAGTGTATCCCTGCTACTACCTTTGTCAAGCAGTAGAGAGCATATCTTGGCAGTAACTGGCCTACAAGAATAAAAGAAAATCAAGAAACAAGGAAACCATCAGATTGGGCATAGTGACTCATGCCTTTAATCCCAGAACTTTGGAAGGCGGGGGTGAGAATATCACTTGAGACCAGGTGTTTGAGACCACCTGGAAAACAGAGGAAAACCACGTCTCTAAAGAGAAAAAAAAAAAAAGGTGGGGTGTGGTAGCGCACACCTCTAGTCCCAGCTACTGGAGAAGAGTTAGATGGGAGGATCCTTTGAGTCGGAGTTGGAGCCTGCTGTGAGCTGTTAATGCCACTGCATTTTAACCTGGGCAACAGAATAAGACCCTGTCTCTAGAAAAAGACAAAAGAAAATCACTACGCTTTTCAGGATTTAAAACTATTTCTCCCTTCATGCTGTGTATTTTTTTAGGACTTTTGTTGTGTTTTGCTTTAAAAAAAATTTTAAGTGCAGGGGTACATATGCAGGCTTGTTACACAGGTAAACTTGTGTCATGGGGGTTTGCTGTACAAATCATTTCATCATCCAGGTATTAAGCCTAGTACCCATTAGTTATTTTTCCTGATCTTCTTTCTACTCCCACCCTCCACCCTCCAAAAGGCCCCAGTGTGTGTTGTTCCCCTCTACCCCTCTATGTGTCCATGTGTTCTCATCATGACTCTTTGCATTTTTAACATGATTTCTATGTCAAATTTTCAGTATCAGTTCATAGTTGGAGTGGGTAGAGCACATAGAAATCACACTGTGTGAGTTGATTCATGCTCCAAATCTGGGCAAAGCCAGGTTGACACACGTTACCAGTACTGCCCTGCTTCTTTCCTGGAAAAGGAATTTCGCCTCCAACCACTGTGGTCCCTTCTTGAATTGCTGTGTAATTTCAGGTTTCTAGTCCTCGCAAAAGAAAAGAAATGCCACTATCAGCCCTAATCTAGTAAACCAGTGAGTGCACATCAGGACGTATTTGTGAATGTTTTCTTCTTAAATCTTGTACCATTGTAAGAAAGAATTTAGGCCAAAGAAGGAAGATCTCTTGATAAGTTTGGAAGAAACAAAACTGTCAAACGTTGCCAAATGAAAGCACTGAATAAATATCAGCAGAAAAGAGCATATGTAATTATGATTTGATTTCTGATTTGTGCAAACTGGAGAATCTACTTCTGAGGTAGTTTCATGGAGAAACTCTGAAACAAGCAGAAATATAGGCTGCATTTATTTGTATAGGGAAATGTCAAAATGTTCTCCAATCTTTTACATATATGATACATGAATGTAGAGATAAATAGATACAGAAATAGACCGGAAATATGTTGTGGATGATTGTATTAAGAGTACAGTGTCCTTTAGTGTCTAATTTGCATATGATTTATTTGAGTGAATAAAAGAGACAGTTGACTTTGTTCAGAAATCTTCAACTAGAAATCCCATATGTTTCGAAGATTTAGAAATACGTTTGATAAGCAGTTCCTTGAAAAGTTAAATATGAATTTCTGGATATTGTCATCATCTCATATTAGTCTCTATTTGTCCTACGTGCATTTTGCTTTCTTCCTAAAATTTCCCAAAGAAAGTAAAACTGGCAGTCTTAGGGACTGGTAACCTGAGTCAAATTAGGGTTCAATCCAATAGTTCTTTCGTATTCTCTCAAACAACCGGAGTCATCACAGTCCTCTCTCCTACGTAAATAAGGTCTGCTGGACAAGGTTTATAGCATCACACAGAATGAGTCACTGTTTATTTATGTTCTCTTTCTGGCTATCTCTAGAGAAAGAACTCTTTTGGCAGCCTGCCTTCCCCCTCCTTTTTCATAAAGGCTCTCCATGGCCCCCTCCACCCACGCACAGCAGCACCCACACTTTCCAGCCGCTTTACGCTTTATGTGCATGACCCTCATGTTTCCCGTGAATCCTGCAGCCGTTGTTGGTCGTTACACAGTGTCCATTGTCTTTATGGCTTCTGCTTTATAAAGAGGTGGCTTTCAGTCTGTAATTGCTTTGTAGCTGCTTGTTAAATGCTTACTTTTTTTTTTTTTAATGACAGCTTGAAAAAACACAAGTGCATAACCCTTTTTTTGAGGAGAGCAAGTTTCCCATCTCCCCTAAAGACCCAACAGAGTCCCACTGTGGTGGTTGAGAAGTTACATAGACGTCTTGGAAGAAATCCTGCTCCCCTGTCATGAATCCTTAGGGTTTGTTTGGAGACACTGATGGAGAAACATGTATCTTCAAACAAAGGAAAGTTCTTTTCAGGAGAAAGCCATCCTTCTGAACTAAACTTTGGGAAGGTCCCTCCTGGAATTGTGAGGAAAGAAGAAAATCCCAGCGTGGCTTCACCACCCTTATGAGGCGAAGCCACTCAGGGACACTTCAGATAGATGAGCAGTCAAATTATTCGCACTTCTTAAATCCGTTTCTCTACTGGCCCTTTCTTAAGAAGTTTTAGGAATGTGACCCGAGAGACAAACTGAGTCAATCACTCACTACCCTCATTTTACTTGCCTACCTGTAGAATTTGACATGGGATCACTCCTTTCTCCTTGAATGTATATCTTCTCTTGACTTCCAGGAATCCGTATTTCTCATTTTCTCCTACCTACTGGCTACCCTTTCACAGTCTCCTATCCCTAATCTCTAAAAAGTATGTCTTAGTGGCCAAAACAAGCACACAAAAAAATGCCCAATGTCACTAATCATGAGAGAAATGCAAATCAAAACCACAATGAAATAACATCTCACACCAGTCAGAATGGCTATGATTTTTTTCTTTAAGTCAGAAAATAACAGGTGTTGGCAAGGCTGTGGAGAAAAAGGAATGCTTATACACTGCTGGTGGGAATGTAAATTAGCTCAGCCACCGTGGAGAGCAATTTGGAGATTTCTCAAAGTACCAAAAATAAAACTGCTGTTTGACCAGCAATCCCATCACTGGGTCTATTCCCAAAGGAAAATAAACTATTCTTTCAAAAAGACACGTGAACGCCTATGTTCACTGCAGCACTATTCACAACAGCCAAGACATGGAATCAACCCTAGGTGCCTATCAACAGTGGATTTAATAAGGAAAATGTGGTACATATACAACATGGAATACTATGCAGCCATAAAAAAGAATGAAGTCATGTATTTTGCAGCACCATGGATGCAGCTGGAGGCCATTATCCTAAGCAAAGTAGAAACGGAAAACCAAATACAACATGTTCTCACTTAAAAATGGGAGCTAGACCCTGGGTACACATGAACATAAAGATGGAAAAAATAGACTCTGGAAACTCCAAAAGGAGGGAGGGAGGGAGGGAAAGGAGCAAAGCCTAAAAAACTCCCAATTGGATACTAAGTTCACTATCTGGGTGATGGGATCAATAGAAGCCCAAACCTTAGCATCATGCAATGTACTCTTGTAAAACCCGCACAGTTTATCTCCTGACTCTGAAACGTAAATTTTTAAAAAGAAAAAAATAAATAAAATTAAAATTGTGTTTTCCTGGCCAGGCACATGGCTCACACCTGTAATCCCAGCACTTTGGGAGGCCAAGGCGGGTAAATCACTTGAAGTCAGGAGTTCGAGACCTGGCCAACATGGTGAAACCCCATCTCTACTAAAAACACAAGAATTAGTTGGGCACGGTGGCATGTGCCTGTAATCTCTGTTACTCGGGAGGCTGCGGCAGGAGAATCACTTGGACCTGGGAGGTGGAGGTTAAAGTGAGCCAAGATCATGCCACTGAACTCCAGCCTGGGTGACAGAGCAAGACTCCGTCATAAAAAAAAAAAAAAAAAAAAAAAAAAAAGTGTCTTTCTTTTTCTGCATCTTCACTGTCTTCATGATTTCATTCCATCTTCTCACTGTAAATATCATTATTATATCAAGGACTCTTAAGTTTGTATCTCTAGCTGAAAACTCTTCCCTGAAATTTAGGCTCCTCTATTCAATTACCAATTAGATAACTCTACCCGAATGTCTAAGAGCACTTCAAAATCAGCATGTCTTGGCTGGGCGCGGTGGCTCACACCTGTAATCCCAGCACTTTGGGAGGCCGAGACAGGCGGATCACGAGGTCAGGAGATCAAGACCATCCTGGCTAACACGGTAAAACCCCGTCTCTACTAAAAATACAAAAAATTAGCCGGGCGTGGTGGCAGACCCCTGTAGTCCCAGCTACTCAGGAGGCTGAGGCAGGAGAATGGCGTTAACCTGAGAGGCAGAGCTTGCAGTGAGCAGAGATCACGCCACTGCACTCCAGTCTGGGCGACAGGCAAGATTCCGTCTCAAAAAAAAAAAAAAAAAATCAGCATGTCTTAAACAGAACTCCTTCTCTCCCTTCCCCGCCACCATTACCTTTACTTAAAAACAAAACAAAAAATCAAAAATCTGTGTCGTCTGAAGCTTCCCCATCTAAGGAAATGATAGTTTCTTTTTCCAAGTCCTCAGTCCAAAATTTATAGTTATTTTGAACTCTTCTCTTTTTCTCACATTTCATTAATGTCTTCATCCTTCAGATCATTGGTAAATCTTACGGCATCTATTTCAAAGAATTCCCTATCCTAACCACTGTTACAACTTCTATTGCCACCATCTTGGTCCAAGCCACCAACCAACATCTGTCACCTGGATTATTGCAGTACCCTCCAAATAGGCATCCCTACCTCCATTTCCACCTCCTCATTCGGCTCCTGTCTATTATGAATTTTGCACCAGCGTGATCCTGTTAAAATAGAAGGGGAATTCCTTCAGTTCTTTGTTCAGAATTATCCTTTCCAATTTCTCAAAATAGAAGCCAAAGTTCTTACAATGTCCAACAGGGCTTTACCTGATTTGACCACCCTCCATTACTCATATCCTATATCCTCTTTATTAACTCAGCTTTAGCCATAGTTGCTGTTCCTTAAACCTGCCAAGCATACTTCCGCCTCAGTCTTTGCCCTTGCTGTTTATTCTGTGTAGAACCTGCTTCTCCCAGATATTTGCACGCTTGACTCCTACACTTTCTTTAGTTCTTTTCTCATATATCATCTTCTCAGCTATCTTAACATTGCAAAATCCTCACTCCATATCTCCCTTCTTACTTTATTATTCTGTTGAGCACCTACAGCCATCTAATGTTTGTCTTAAAATGTGAGCCTCATTAAGAAACACATTATTGACTCTTGTATTCACTCCTGTACTATAAAACCCACTCTGGCGCCCGTGCCTAATATATTATTTGGCACATGGCAGGAACTCAAAAAATATATATATTTATTGAATATTGAAAAAAAATAAATGAATCAGGCAACAAGGTTAACAAACACATGTATTTCTGGTTAAATATATGATTTACTCTCTGTCTTGTTTGCTTCTCTACCTAGTGAACAGGTAGAAAGAACAATGCTTCATTGTAAGGATATTCTTCTTTAAGGGTGAGATGGTATTCAGACCTGTATAGCAGCTACCTCTTGTAGCTATTTCACCATTCCTTAAAGAGTTATTTTAAGATAAGAGTCCTCTTGTACCCAAGGCAAACACAACTCCACTTTGCCACACCAGCAACCAAGCGAACCTGAGGGGGACACCTAACTAACTTGCATGTCCTTCCAACGTAATACTCAAGTCGCTGCATTGTGCATTATTTCCTTTACATCTCCATTTATTTTTGATTCATGTTAGAAAAATATCTTCCCCATTATTCATTGGAAGATGCGTAAGTTTTTGTGAACAGAAAATTCAGGCATAGAGTTCTTGAGTGGAGCATGGGAAGCAGTGGATGATGAAACTGACAGAAAAGAGAGAAAAGAAAATGGGTATGTCGGTGTAAGTGGCTTGGAAATGATGGTTAAAATTGCATTGCTTAGTAGGTCAAGCAATCAGTTTTGAAGTTAATAGATAATTTGAGAGTTTCTGTTTGTAATTTTTATTAGGCTGTAGTTTAAAACAGTAATATTGGACAAAATCATTCGTGACGGTCAAGTCATTCTTTTTATTCCCAGGCAAAATTTCTAACAAAAAAATAGTAACTGTGAGGTCCTTGATCTCATTAACTCATGTCTTGAAAGTAACATTACACTTTCATTTTATGCAGTGACTGGGAAAATAACTAAGAGAGCTATATCTAAGAAGATTTGGGGGAGAACAAGACCAAGAGATAAATAAAATGGCTGTGGTTTAAGTCTACTAAGTTATGGGATGGTTTGTTATGAAGCGAGGCTAACTGATACAAGGGCTGTGCCCAAAGAGGGCAGGTCTGCTATGAAATTGCTAATCTTGGGATACCAGGACAGATGTAAGAAAATAATGACTGACACTGGGGGCTTGAAGTCAAAGAGCTAACATCATGAGCAATAATTTTATCACAATTGAAGGACCTAGGGCAAAGTAGACCCAGAAAACAAAAGAGAGATATAAACAGATCAAGAGACTGGTTTAGGGTGAAAGGGAAGTAAGGAGGAGTAGAAATCAAACAACATTAGCCATGAATCCATAATTACTAAAGCTGGGTGGTAAATACACTGAATTCATTAAGTTAATTTTTATGTATTGCATAGTTTGAAATTCTCCAAAATAGACAGTTAAAAAGGAAAGACTGAGGTTTGCCAAGCCGATCCCCTGAAGTGGTTGTTAGTTTCTCCAAGGTACTAAGCTAGTAATTCTTATTCCTCCAGCAGATGGTGGAGACTTGAGAAGCAGAGGTTTCCATTACAGGCTTTTTATTCATAATGTTTCAGGACCTTAAACAATTAATTTAACATAGTTCTTCTCTATAAGAACTATATAATGGAAATCGTATATTAACTAACTTCTCTCAAGCAAATACAACATTGATATCCTTCAATAAAGTAAAAAAGTAAGACTGGTTTTGGAGCTAACGACATGTCCCCCCTGCCCCCCTTTTTTATCCTTGAGATGGAGTTTCGCTCTTGTCGCCAGGCTGGAGTGCAATGGCACGATCAATCTCGGCTCACTTCAACCTCCGCCTCCCATGTTCAAGCGATTCTCCTACCTCAGCCTCCCCAGTAGCTGGGATTACAGGTGCCCACCACCACACCCGGCTAATATTTTGTATTTTTAGTAGAGATGGAGTTTCGCCATGTTGGGCAGGCTGGTTTCGAACTCCTGACCTCAGGTGATCTGCCCCTTGGCCTCCCAAAGTACTGGGATTACAGGCATGAGCCACCATGCCAGGCCAACTTCCTACCCATTTTTTTATACCCTACATACAGGTCTAGGTGTGAGGTGATATGGACATGTAGGAGGGTAAGGTGGAACAGTAAAGACAAAGGACAAATACAAGAGCTGTTAGAAATTGAGACATCCAGGACTAGAGATGTGTTGTTCTGGAAGGATCTCCGTGGGAATGAAAATTGGACTGTGAGGGTGAATGAGATTGTTACGATGATGAAAAAGAAAAGCAAGAATTCTGAGGATTGAGCCTTGACTTACACCTTCCTTGAGGAAGTGGGAGAAAGAGAAAATGGCAATAAAAAAAATAAAGAGGTACAAGGCAGGGGCATAAGGGAACCATGAGAACCTGGTTTCCTAAAAATGTTTCAACCAAGAGGAGCCAGTCTAAATCACTGAATAACATGGAGAGGTCAAGGGTAATCATGACCTTGGTGGGGAAGGGAAGGAATTTATGTTTTCTTAGCAGCCCTGAGCCCCATTATGATTCCCCAACACATTTTTACACCATTGTTTCCAATTGTGTATGCTTTGCTTCTTTCTCCTTTTATCCATACCTTCAATTTTAGCAAGAACCATGAATCTATGCAGTGAGAGCTTTACTATGTATAATCACAAAATCTGCTCTGAATTAGGAAGTCTCTTAACCATATAGAATTAAATGTCCAAATATTTATATTTCCAAACACATTCAGGAGAAATAGACCTCAAAGAAATAGACTTAGCAGCCTTGCAGGAAGAAACAAGCAAAACTGTAACTAAAAAGGGCACATTTTTATATTATTTTAGTTGGAGCAGTTAGGATAAGTGCCAAACCAGGCCATAGTGAAGCCTGAGGAACAGGAAAAACCAGTAATACATTTTGATATTTTGTTCACCATGTATCTTTTTGTATAAATTTTGACTTTTTGAAAAATGTTGCATTTAAAATGTTATTTATCTTGATTAGCGAACGTTTTTATGCCCCTTAAATTTTTATTTATTTATTTATTTTGAGACGGAGTCTCGCTCTGCCCAGGCTGGGGTGCAGTGGCACGATCTCAGCTCACTGCAAGCTCCGCCTCCCGGGTTTACGCCATTCTCCTGCCTCAGCCTCCCGAGCAGCTGGGACTACAGGCGCCGCCACCTCGCCCGGCTAGTTTTTTTTTTTTTTTTTTTTTTGTATTTTTTAGTAGAGACAGGGTTTCACCGTGTTAGCCATGATGGTCTCGATCTTCTGACCTTGTGATCCGCCCGTCTCGGCCTCCCAAAGTGCTGGGATTACAGGCTTGAGCTACCGCGCCCGGCCAATGCCCCTTAAATTTTGACATCCAGGTGGGTGGGGCACTGACTGGGAACGTGCAAATTTGACCGCAAAGGAGAAAAAGTTTGTAATTACAAACTTACACTCAAATCCTGGCTGGAAACACCCCCCAACATGACTAAATGAAGCTATTTTATCATCTTCATGTCTGTTGGTATCAATGTTTATTATCATATAATCCTGTTCATTCAGCCCAGAAGTGATTGGACCAAGACCGGTCACCAAAGACAAACATTTAACAGGGTAACTCCAGTCTATGAGGTAATCCAGGGCAAAATCTTCTGTTCAGTGAATTTCATCAGAGAGATCTCACTCTCCAGTATTTGAATTAAGAATGCACAGTGGGCTGGGCACGGTGGCTCACGCCTGTAATCCCAGCACTTTGGGAGGTCGAGGCGGGCAGATCACGAGGTCAGGAGACGGAGACCATCCTGGCCAACATGACGAAACCCTGTCTCTACTAAAAACACAAAAATTAGCTGGGCGTGGTGGCGGGCGCCTATAGTCCCAGCTACTCGGAAGGCTGAGGCAGAAGCATGGCTCGAACCCAGGAGGCGGAGGTTGCAGTGAGACGAGATTGTGCCACTGCACTCCAGCCTGGCGACAGAGTGACACTCTGTCTCAAAAAAAAAAAAAAAAAAGAAAAGAAAAAAAATGCACAGGGGCCAGGGGCGGTGGCTCATGCCTGTAAATCTAGCATTTTAAGAAGCCGAGGCAAGTGGATCACCTCAGGTGAGAAGTTCGAGACCGACCTGGCCAACATGGTGAAACCCATCTCTACTAAAAATACAAAAATTAAGATCAAGAGAGTCAGTGAGTGGAGAGTTTAAGAAGAAAGACACCTTCACATCTGTGACAGAAAGGAAAATAAACCAAGGATGAAGCCAAGGCATTTGAGAGCAAGAGACAAGGGTATGAAAGAATTTACACTGGATAAAATCAGAGTCCTTTGCTGACAGTCGACTTGAAAGGGAAAACTGGGAAGCCCTTGAACAGATTTTAGGGTATGCTGGAAGAAGATAAGAAATGAATGACATTATTGCTTTGTTGACTTACTTATTTTCTATTGCTGGTTTTTCATTGTAAGGAATTAAATTTATCATATAGGCTTTCTGATTTTTAACGTCACATCACAAAATCTCCTCTCATTCATTTGTTTCATATTCCAAACTTCAAGCATTTTGTCCTGCTAGAGAACTCCAAAATAGGCAGAAGTTTCCTTTATTTTCTCTTCCTTCTTTCCTGTAGTCCAACACAAGGTACTCCATTTAAACAAATCCTGAGCCAAGTTCTGCTGTCAGTGACTTCCATGCCAAGTCCTAGCTGGACACTCACGCTCAGTTCCAGTTGTACTGATGCTGATATCCACGGTAGTTGTGCGTAAGAATAGAGGTCAGGAAATGACCCCAAAATTGCGTGTAACAGTAACTGACGGCTTATATTTGGCCCAAACTGAGTACAGCTACTTTTAGCAGAGTAATTTGTTGGTAATATCCTTCACCAACTTGACTGCTAACATCAAGACAACTCAAGTCAAGAACAATTATGTTAATCATGGGACAAACACAAATGTGAAAACAAAACATAAATAAAATTAACTCAAGGGTTAGCAGTCAGCGTTATGAAACACATGAAAATAAAGCTAATAAGATACACATATGAACATGTGTTAAGACAGAAAAGGATTTTCAAGGAAAATAGAAGGCATAGGAGAGGCTTTGGAGATGATGGTTCAAAGCTGTAGATACATTCAGACACCCTGTATACTATCAAGGTTGCTAACAATGTAAATAATACATTAATAACTTACATTCGCATCAATAGGAGACCAGTAACTTTGCAGGCCAGGGAAGAACATTTATTTTTTTCATGATGTTACTTCATTTATGGAAATGATCTAAGGGGCCCACCCTTTAAAAGGTACAAATATTACATTTCTAAAGTATTACCTGTCAAGGAACACTTTTATGTCATACTACCTGTCAAATAGAATAATTCATAAGAAAGCAGTGCAAAATCTAAACAAATTAGATATGAGAGTCTGCTGAGAAGAGAGACTGAAGTCTAAATTCATTACCGCCTGGAGAGCCACACTTGTTGTCTTAAGGACACCATCTCATTAACTTTATATTTTGTTCAATAATAACAAGTACGTCCGAAGTGATACACTGTTCCATTTGTTGTAGCAAAGCCAACAGAATAGTCTATCATATTCTTTAACATTAGCTTTGTGATTTTTAGACTAAACATTACTCATATCACAAAAAGAAATCACTTTTGTAAAACAGTGGGTCATTTGTCCATGCCTCATGTTACATCAATAAAGGTAAAAATGATATGGTAGATGTTTTATACTGAATTAAGCCTATTACTGGATCTTTTGAAAATACAGACTATTAAAAATCATTTAGATTATATTAATAGTAGAACGCAGACTTTTGAATGATACAATATTGCACGTAGATATGCGATATGCTCACAATATTTAATTGAGAAATTTAACTTTAAAAACAAATATGTGTTTTGTTTTCTACTAATGTTTTCCTAGTCCTGACCTTTACTTTTATTTTTCTTTTCAATATGTAAAATAAAACAACATGGGTCTAATATAATTACATGAACTGGAAGAAATTATGTCTTTAGTTTTATTTATTTGATAATAGCTATTCCGTTCTCTATAAAATTTATCTTTACAAACATTCTGTAAAGATAAATTTATAGAGAATGGAATAGCTATTATCAAATATGTGAGGAATTATCTTGGATAAAAATTACCAGGCTTATTCAAATTTGGGTCAGAGGAAAAAAATCAGATCAAAAAGAGAAATTTAGTCCTGAGTGCAAAGAAAAAAAGCTTTTTCCAACCAGAACAGTTTCCTCAAGTACTGACATTCTAGGACTACGACGAGGCCATGTGGTAATCAGTCAAAATGTTGAAGAGAATTCCAGAATATTTTGATTTCTTTTTTCTTTCTTTTTTTTTTTTTTTTTTTTTTGAGACAGAATCTCACTCCATAGCCCAAACTGCAGTACAGTGGCATGATTTCAGCTCACTGCAAACTCCACTTTTCTGAGTTCAAGTAATTCTCCTGCCTCTGCCTCCCGAGTAGCTGGGATTAAAGGCACCCACCACCATGCCCAGCTAATTTTTGGAGTTTTAGTGGAGATGGGGTTTTACCATGTTGCCCAGGCTGGCCTTGAACTCCTGACCCCAGGTGATTCAATCACTGTGGCCTCCCACAGTGCTGGGATTACAGGTGTGAGCCACGCATCTGGCCTGATTTTCTAATTTTTTTTTCAAACACTAGGAATCCTTGATTTTTAAAACCCTGAATTCATTATATTAAAATATCCCATACTTAGCAAATATTGATGTGTTTTTTAACAAGAGACAAGTCAATGTGTTCAGAGAGGTAAATCACCACTCAAACCTTGATTATCGTTATTTGATTCTGAATTTAATATCTATAAATTCTGCATAAATTATTAACACAAAGGGGAAATTACATAAACTTATATTTGAAAATATAAAAAATTTTGCAGCAATTTTAATATACGAATGATACAAAACATCTTTAGATATTAAGTAAACGTTACATAATATGTTGATAAATAAGAAGAAATTGAGGTGTGAAATGGTTGGAGTCTAACTTCTGTTGACGTTTAATTTTATGTTCCTAAAACATAAATTTAGAGAAATTGAACTGCATCCACATATAAGCTTTCTACATGTATATACATATTTGTTTGCATATAAGGCAGAATTCTTTATGTCTTCATAAAAAATTTTTCATAGTGTCAAAAAAATGACAGGTGTCTGTGCTGCCTGAATAGTTGTATCTGCACACCTGACTCATCTAAGTAGATGAATTCTTCTTTTTTCCTATATATTTTTTCTAAAATATAGCTCAACGTTATCATTGTAACATAGCACAAGCTCTGCATATGGAATATGGTGCTAAATTGGAGTGACCTTGTATAAGCTACTCACTTTGCAAGGTAGAAAATGAAAATCATGAAGGCCAGGGAAATTTTCCATACACAGTTTTAAAACATGTGACCCTTCAGAATTACAAATCAAATGTTCTTATAGTTGGAGAAAAAATGTCTCTATGTAAACAGGGACACAATGCATGGGAAAGAAATCTGAATGAATACCTTGCAGCTTAGAGAGGTATCCTAACAAAGAATACAGCCAATGGTTCTCCAGGGAGACTTTCCAAAGACTTCTCCTACTGATGGTTGTCATCTGAGAGAATTATTCTTTGAAAGGTCATCTTAAATATTTCCCCAAATGGCTGGGACTGATGAGGGGAACCAAGCATATCACATAACTGAGACTTGTGTGCTTCACACTGGATTTTCCTAATGTAAGGTTGTATCTAGAAAGTTGAATTTATTTATGTTTGCTTTCTGGTTATTGAATTTGTTACTTGAATGTTGGCAAATAAGTTGTTTTGCAGAATCAATCTTTCAAGCAAAAATCCCAAATCTTAAGTTCTGAAAGTGGCATATGGGTAGAAATGAGCAAACTGGTGCAGAAAGCAGTCATGGGGAGTATAAGGTTGAAAATAGTCATCATAAATGCAAAGGAAAATATCAGAAGGAAAAGAGGCAGGCTAAGGACTCTTTCTTCTGGTTCTATCCCTCACAGTTCCAGCATGGAAAAGCACATTTAATAATGCCTTTTGGCAGTAAGTTCAAGGAGAGAAAGACATTGGAAAGAGAATTGGCAGGACATAAGCCATCCCAGGAAAAGAAAAAAAAAAAAAAAGGAGAAAAATAGAAAAGAATGTTAAGAGATATGTGTAGTAAGAAGATGGTGGCGGTGTGCAGAGCCCTGACCTTGGAGTTCCTTTCTGGCTTCTTTTTGATGACGTGGAGTAGTTTGGCCAAGATTTGGAAAAGGTTTTGGGTGCAGTAGGTCATTTCTCAAGGGACTACTCTTTCTGCACTACTTAGGTTTATATTGCCTGGAATCTCACTGCAGTGACACAAATTTGGGCTTGGTGGGAACATTCAGTTCTTCTTAGTTTCTTCCTCTCTTCCTAATTGTAGGATGTGTCTAGGATCATAGGTGGCTGTAGTGTGATGGAGAGTGCATTGGGCCTCTAATAGTGAAAAGTGATTTCAAAGATACGTGCTCAAACCCATCAGTTCTGATGTTATTTCATAGTGAGTGAATAGGAGGAAAAGATTTGATAGAACAATGCCAGTGTTCAAGTGGCTATATTACATTGGCTCTGTGTTAGCAGAGGCAGGTTACCTAATCTCTGTTGCCTCAGGCTCTGAATCTATAAAAGCGAGAGAATAAAAGTACTTTAGAAATTTATTAAGTTAATACATTCAGTATACCTAATACAGTTCTTGGATTTTTAACAAGCTTCAAATGAGTGCTAGCTAGTGTTTTTATTGTGCCAAAGTAGAATGAAAGTCTCACTTTCTCCGTCTGGAATTATTGCATACACCTAGTTCCATGACTTTCACTAATGTTCCATCATGCACCCTGGACACTAGAGGGTCTCCGTTAACAGCACTCTGAGTTCTAGATGTTCTGGAGTGTAGGAAACTGATGCATCTCAAAATCAAAGTGCCTTCTTGGGGGTTCCCACTTCTGTTTCTTCCAGAGATTTGAACGGGGAAACATTTTTACTTTCCCAAATATCTTTTTAAAGTCAATGTTTGATGTTCATGCAGTCATCAAGTTAACACACCCATAATTATTTTATCTAAATAAAAATATATTTCCCCTACTCGGGGCTTCCCACTACCCAAGTTCATGGATAAGACCTACCAGAAATAGTTAAGTAAACAAAGAAAAGAACCATAATAGCATATGTCTATTATGTTTTTGATAAAATTCCATTGAGTAAAGTTAAATTCATCACCCTGTGAGGGTGTATGTTTGTAATATTTATTATAGTCTTTTTAAGAAAGTCTCTGTGATTCATTTTGGAATCTTTTCTTAGACATTTTTCTCTGACAGGGCCAGTCTTCTTATAGCCTGCCTTGGAAAGGAAGTTTTCTATGCAGCATTTTCTATAAATTCTCTTCAAAATTTTCCTACCAAGAAATTTCCCTAAGACAATGTTCCTGTGAATAAAACCATACTCTGCCTGCCAAGCATCATCATTTTGGAAAAAGAAATAACATCTTAGCAACAATCTTCTAAGTCTTAGAATCTGAGGGAACATTCCAGGATATAGTGAGTATAACATATTTAAGTGGCTTCTTTATAATTATGGCACATGATTAACATATTAAATAATCTTGTTTTGAGAATCACAAAGTCATTTTGGGGATAACATTTTTAAAGTGTGCAAATATTATCTAAATCTGTGTTTGTGCGTGCACATGCATGCATGTGTTGGTATTTGGAATACATCCAAGTATATTGACTATTTTAAGTCAGGCTTGGTCTCTTGAGTCAGACAGACCTGAATTCCAGTGCTAACCTGGTTCTTCTCAACTTCAGTATGTTCTTGATTAAGCTACTAAACCTCTGTAAGTCTGAGCTTTTCATCTGCAAAATAGTACCCCTGAACAGGTTACTTACTATATGGCTGATATATATGATAAGATATATAAAGTCCTCTATGTAATGCCTTTCCCCCATAATAAGTACTCAAATGTAAGCTAAATGTTTATTTATTTTAAAATAATTTACTTGAAGCACAATCATACAAATACTGTCTTCTGGGAAATTTTACCAAATATGTCATTCAGATGAGGAAGAAAGAACTATTTTGCCCTTTAAACTTACTGATGTCTTAACTGAGAATAGACTAGTTTTTATAAAATATAAACATCTTTTCAATTGTGTATCTTAACTTTGAGTATTAAATTATACACTTACAGTGTTTGTTGAGAACAAAAAAGTTTTTTTTATGAAAAATTCACTTGAAAATTTCAACCTTTAAAATATTATGCACAGTTCTTCATTGAAAGTAATGGTGCTTTATTCAAGAGTCATTATATCAGGGATGACATTGTTGAATTAGCTTTAAAAGTAAGGGCAAATGAATGTGGGAAGAAGGTAATGAAGAGAGAAGTTCATTAGCTCAGGAGAAAAAGCAGTTAGTGTTGTTATGTCTGGGCTGAGACAAAGTTGGTCACATTGCCCTGCCAAGGAAATGTCGTGGGGAGGAATTATATTGTCCGGGAAAGAGTCCTAAGAGGAATGTTCCTCTAAAGTCCATGCTAATATCTGCTATTTTGGGTATTAAGACTGTACTCCACTAAAAAGAAACTGTTACAAATGTGCCATTTTACCAGTAAAAGCCACCAAGTTCTCCTACTAGGGACATGCTCTGGTTTGAACATAGCTAGACTAAAAATGTCAAGGGAAATGAGTGTTCGGCCTCAATTATTTCTAATTTCTATGCAATTAGTCTCTCCTCAAACCAGAATTTGGGATCTGTATTAGACTGTCCTGGAATTTTTCCTAAAGTGTTCTCTACCAGCCGCCCAAGAAGCTCTGGATAAGCTCTTGGAAAGTTACAGACTTAGACTCCTAGAGATGGGATTGGTCCTGGATTTGGCTGCTATTTAGAGAACTCAGTCCAATTGAGTTTCAAATCTCTTGGGTGTGACAGTGACTGGAGTTCATCAGTAGGATGCAGACATTTGAGTCTCTGGAGCTGAAGTTGATGGAGATTCATTCTGGATTGCCTAAAGAGTAATTTCCCAAGTCCCTGAGAGGTTGCGGCTGTTTTATTGCAAACTCACACATTAAAAGTGAAGAAAGAAATTATAGAATCCAAATAGTTGACCCAAGGCATTCAGATTTGCAACAGACACAATAGTGAACTGAGGTTGAGAATTAGCTTTTGGAAAATGCTAAGAATCTTATCCAGAGGTAGCTGGAAATAAATTGTGATCAAAGCTCATTATGAAACGGGACTGCATGGATAGGACAGGGAAAGTCATAAGTTTCTCAAAGCTCTGTAAGGCAAAGGATTGAAATTTGGGAAGCATGATAGATTAATAGCATTTATGGTACCAAATGATGAGTATCTATACCCTTCGTGATGTGGTCTTGCGAACCACTGCAATGGAGATTGAATCTGTTTCCTCTCCTCTTGAACCTTGAAAGTCATTTTGGTCAACCAGTTATGTCAGAAGTGAATGTATGCCAATTCCTAGCCTAGGCAGCAAGAGACTTTTTGAGCTTCCACTTGCCTTTTGGAACTTTGCCTTAACCAGAATACAAGCCTGGGATAATATCCAGAAAAGCATTAACATACAAGCCTGAGTCTGCTATCCTTGGAAACACCTACGTGCAAGATGGGCCCTCAGCTGGCATCTGGAAACTTGGATTTTGGGAATGTTCCCATCACTCTAATGGGTAAGATTGTCTCACTAGACCTAAACTGTGCAAACTGTATGGTTTATGCTGAATACTTGTTTCCATTCTGAGATTCTGGAGTTTTGGTATGAGCCAGGCAGACAGTGCTTATGTAACCAGCCCCTAATACAAACTCTGGACACACAATCTCCAACGAGCTTCCCTGGTAGACAACATTTCAAATGTGTAGTTACAATTCATTGCCAGGAGAATTAAGCACATCCTGTGTAACTCCACTGAGAGGGGTCTCTTGGGAGCTTATGCCTGGTTTTCTCAGGACTTTGCCCCACATGCCTTTTGATTTTGCCAGTTTTGCTTTGTATCCTTTTCCTATAATAAATCATAGCCATGGGTATGACTATATGACAAGTCCTGTGATTCCTTCTAGAATCAATGACTCTGAGGAAGAGTCTTGGGGACTCCTGACACAGATGATCTATTGAGGAATGAGAGACACATGGTACAGAAAATTTTCTCGCCTGAGGCCGTCCTGGAACAGCTAACAGCCACCTGACTGCCAGATATGCACATTAATGGGTCTCAGATGAACTTCCAGAGATGGGAACAAATCTGGATTTGTTTATTTAGTGGTAATGTATGTAGTGTTGGCCAGCCAAGATCAGCAGACCCAGCCAAGTGTGGTGACTCACACCTGTAATCCTAGCACTTTGGGAGGCCAAGGTGGGTGGATCACCTGAGGTCAGGAGTTCGAGACCATCCTGGCCAATATGGTGCAACCCTGTCTCTATTAAAAATACAAAAATTAGCTGAGTGTGGTGGCGTACACCTGTAATCCCAGCTACTTGGGAGGCTGAGGCAGGAGAATTGCTTGAACCCAGGAAGAGAAAGTTGCAGTGAGCCGAGATTGCACCACTGCACTCCAGCATGGGCGACAGAAGGAGACATTGTCTCAAAAAAAAAAATAAAACAAAATCAGCATACCCTGTAAACTTGTGAGACCAGCCAGCCTGTAAACTCGTGAGAAATAATACATGATTGTTGTTTTAAGACAGTACATTTTAGAGTAACTTGTTACTCAGCAATAGCTAACTGATGTAAGAAGTAAAAGATAACCAAGTCTTCAGAACAGAAATGAAAACTTGATTGGCAGAGGAAATAGTTGAAGAGTTCTTGATTTTACAAAAATCCAAATCCTTTGCACAGTATTCAGTAGATTTACTGAACAAAATGTTTAAAGACAAAGAACTAGAATTAGTTTTCAATATTATAAATATATGCCCATAATTTGGTGTGCCATGTGTGAATTCACTTTCTTTTAGGGCAAAGGTATGAATAAGACCTTCCTTTGACCCACTTTTAAAATTTTGAATTGCTTCCAGCTCTAATCAAGAAACCTGAATCTAACAGCACTTATCTCTAAAGGCTGGGCAATGTTTCTTGGATGACTTTAATAAGCACTAATATTTAAACATTATCTTTGGCTCTGTTTTGCTGAGGCATTCTCAGATTTTAAAATCCCAAACCACAGCGACAATCAACTGTTAACCCTTCAATAATTTCTAACATTACTGTGAAGGTGGAATGTTTGTGTCCTTATAAAGTCAACCTGTATAAATTTAGACTAACTAAAAAGAATAGTACTACCCTCTTATTCATTATTTTGAATTGAAGCAAAAATGTGTGTTATATAAATATACCATTTATAATTACTTTAAAATGGAAAGAAATTGCTAATAACTATCAATAATGAGCACCCATGAAATAAAATGTACTAGAGAACTATAAAACAGAGCCTGATAAAAACCACTGTTGCAAATCAAAATGAGGAAAACAATTTCAATTTTTTATGGACGATACATTCGCTGTATGCTATTAAAATCTGGTAAAAGCAATTAGGTTCACAGAGTCTCATAAATTTTGTAAGAAGCCCTCTTGACATTAAATTAATTAAGGAAAATAAATAGTAAACTTCCTGGATTCATCCAAATGCACTTTCTCATAATTGAATTATTTCATGTAGATTCATTATACATGACTTCATTAATCTCAACGTTGATTTTGACCAAGCACATTAAACATATATGTATTTCTCCCAATAGATATATAAGAGAGGAATTGGAAAACACTTAAAAAACAGATCAGACAGTTTGTTAGGGAGAATATTTCAAATTAATAGAGCAGGAATTTAAGTTATGGTGGCCTCCAACTATAAGCAGTTTTCCATATTGTAGTAAATGATTTTTTTTCCTGGATCTATATCACATGAACTGTGGATTTTTGGATAGTCTGCTTTCTTGTTTTCTAATAAATTATTTTATTTATTAGACAACTCCCATATGCACACCTAGCAATCAAACTGGAATACTTACTTTGGTATCAAATATGTGGCTGATTAGCACAGCTAGTTAGTAATACATGCTATTATTAGTGGCAATGATTAGCATTTCTTCCTTCAAAATCAAGTAACCATAAAGACTCTCTTTGCAGAGGCAGCTGAGGAACTATCACAGCAAAAGTAGAGACATGTGTAGTCTGTCCTCTTTTTGTCAACTCACCATCAGTTAGGCACCATTCCATTGGTGATGATGGATAGTACTGGGTAAAACAAAGAAAGACTTCAAAACTGAGGCCGGGCACAGCGGCTCACACCTGTATTTCTAGGACTTTGGGAGGCCAAGGAGGGTGGATTTCTTGAGCCCAGGAGTTCAAGACCAGCCTGGGCAACATGGTGAAACCCCATCTCTACAAAAAATACAAAAATTAGCTGTATATGATGACATGTGCCTTTAGTCCCAGCTACTCAGGAGGCTGAGGTGAGAGGATTGCTTGAGCCCAGGAGGTCAAAGCTGCAATGAGCCATGACTGCGCCACTGCACTCCAGCTGGGCAATAGAGAGACCCTGTCTCAGTTAAGAAAGAAACAAACAACAAAAAACTGAACCCCAAGCTACTGTTACCACAAGTCCTCTGTTCCATCAATTCATGCAGATTAAGCACCCATATATGCAAAAAATGAATGTAAATTATTGGGATAAGAATGATTAGAATTCAATAAATGTTTATATTGGTACACAGCATTGCTTGTTATTTAAATCAGTCCTTCCTTCTTGATCTCAGAGTGATACTTCTTTCCATTACAGGCCAATAATATATAAGGATTACAGGAAAAAAAAAACATAGTTTATGTTGTTTTGGAGAATCTTAAAAAGAAGAGATTTAACTTTTTACAGAAATAATGTGCATATACAAAATAAGAAAATTATGCAAATTTAGGGAAAGAAGTGGAGCTCTTTTATAAAACATGGAAAATTAGATCTGGAATGTATTTAAGATATAATAGCACCATTGCATATTAATTTGAATTCATTCTCCAAGAAACAACATCTGTAACTACCATCAAGTGAACCTATAACCACAATATGTTGTATCACATACATGTCTGTGTATTAGCCCCAAATAAACACATAATTATAATGGGTTAAAGAGAAAATACAGGAATGGTAGCAATTTGAGAACCACTCTTGGCTTATTCTTTCCTGAATCCCCACAGAAATGACTCAATTATAAATGGAAGACAAATCACTGTTTCCCTGAGAATTATGAAGTTTTTGTTTCATTATTTAAGTCTCAAGTTAGGTACTAAGAAGAATATCTACTCAAAGTTAAAACCAACCAACCCATGACAAATGTATGGTTAATTTTATGTATCAACTTGGAGCATGGTTTAGATGAGACAGACTGACATTAAAATTGGTGGATGGTGAATTTTGAGGAAGTAGATTCCTCTCCATAATGATAATGGGTCTTGTCCGGTCAGTTGAACAAAAAGATTGGCTTCCCTGAGGAAGAGAGAAATTCTCCAGTAGACTGCATTCAGATTTCAACTGCATCACGGTCTCACCCAGGTCTTTGCCTGCTGAGTTTTTGGACTAGAGTGCACTATTGGCTTACCTGGGTCTCCACTGGACAATCTTTCCGTCGGAAATGCACCGCTGGCTCTCTTGGGTCTCCAGCCTGCTTACCCACACCACAGATTTGGACTTGCCAACCTCCACAATCACATGAGCCAGTTCCTTATAATTAATTTTCTTCTATATAGAAACAGAACCCATAGGATGCATGTGTGCACTCTTGGGTGTGTGTGTATGTGTACAGATAGATAGATATAGATCTCTACAGTAGACCCTACTTATTTTCAGTTTTGCTTTCCATGGTTTCAGTTACCTGCAATCAACTGTAGTCTGAAAATATTACACAGAAAATTTCACAAATAATCTATAAGTTTTCAATTGTACCTCATTCCAAGTACCATAATGAAATCTTGTGTTGTCTCACTCCATCCCACTGGAACGCGTGAATTATCTTTGTCCAGCAGATCCACGCTGTATATTCTACCCACTGGTAAGTGATACAGTAGCCATCTCCATTATCTGATCGACTGCCATGGTATCCCAATGCTTGTGTTTAAGAAACTGTTATTTTATTTCATAATAGTCCCAAGGTGCAAGAGTTGTGATGTTGGCAATTTGAATAAGCCAAAGAGAAGCCATAAAAAGTGTTAATTGAAGTGAAAGGTATAAGTTCTCAACTTATGTGCACATACATACACAGCATAAACACACATATTCTATTGGCTGTGTCTTTCCTGGAGAACCCTGACTAATACAGAATTTGGTACTGAGAGTGGTTCTAGAGGAAGTGAATCTCAAGAATGTGTTAGAATGCTGACTAATACAGCACATATAAATGGAATTTTGAAAGCTTTGGTCAGACCTTTGTGCAACTAACTAAAAGATGGTCTTCTAAATATGAACGTTTTGTAATGAGTTCTGTGTATGTTGCAGAGTCCCAGGTTTAAGGCAAAAATGTTACTAGGAATAGTTAAGCTGATACTGCTCTGTGTAACAGTAAACTTCATATTAGAAGGCTTAGAGAGTTGGGTTGAGTTATTATAAGCCTTCCGTCAACGAGGGCTGCCTTTCTTCGGAGGGAAGCATGAGGCCACTCTACCATCTTTATTGAAAACTAACAAGATAGGGAGGGCATGGCATGACAGTTCAGCTGTTATTCTCAAATGCTTCTGAAGTGAGTTTGAAAAACAATCCAAGCCAAGGATATATGATCTCTGCCTTGTTTCTCATCTTAAATTAGCCTAGCTCTTCTGTCCATTCTTGCTTACAAAGAATGGGTCAAATGGTTCATATAGTAAAAGTTCAGCAATATTAAAATGCTCACAATTTGAAGTTGAACCATTTTCCACTATTACATTCATTTAGAAAAACGTATGAATAAAGTCTTCTTTTCTCTTGAAAAACTTGAAAGACATGATTCTGGGCAGACGGCAGCATTGATAGAGGAACTATTGATCCATAGTTCCTGGATCTCCATGCATTCCAATCTAAAATCAGATAGAACAACTAGATTCCAAATTTAAAATCAGATAGAACAACTAGATTCCAAATTTAAAATCCTACGCACACATTTTTCAATAAAAATGTCAAGACAACCCTAAAACACAAGCAAGTAAAAACAAACCTTTAATGGGAACAAGACTTCATGGCTTCAGCATTTGTGTAGGAAGAAGAAGGGGGTGGGGGAAAACTGTATCGTCCTTACCTGAGAAGAGAAACATTTGAAAACAGCCTGCAGGTATTTATAGGCAGGGAGGAAGGGCCAATTTCTAACAGTAGCTGAAACTGGAATGGGATTTGGCAAGTGTAATAGCCATGAGCGCAAGGGACACATCATAAAAAGATGAAGGAACTGAAGCCATCTGGCCTCTAAGAATTGCAGAAATGCACCAACCCAGGGCTCCTTTCCAGGACAGAGCCCTCTTTGAACAGAAATTGGTGGAAGTGGAATAGAAATTGAGCAGCATACTGATAACATGGAAGGCGTTAAAAGGTCCAGATAAAATTGAAAAGGGGACAGAAACAAAGTTCACAAAAAGAAAAGCTGCTGTTTATTTTTGAGCATTATAAGAAAATACCAAATGAGAGACCTTGTGAAATTAGAAAAATTATCTTAAACACCACCTCCTTTTAAAAGTTCAGAAAAATCAATTTCACAATGACAGAAAGCTCTCAAAATCAAATCCCATATGAAGATATTTTGGGGAAAAAGAAAGAATAACATCTTTACATACAACAAAAGCATACTTGACAGAAGCACCCAAAAATTGATCAAAGCCATAACCTACTTATTCAAAAATGGGCTAGGAAACTGTAAGAAAACGGGCAACATAAATTAGTCACAAAACTTCAGAAATTTACTGACAAAGCTCAGACAAATACCAGAAATAAAAAGTTATTTCAGAATTGAGGACAAAGTTTGAAGAAATACAAGAACCAAAAAAGTAGCTTAATAACTTAAGAGAGAGAGAAAGTGGCCGGGCGCGGTGGTTCACGCCTGTAATCCCAGCACTTTGGGAGGCCGAGGCGGGTGGATCACGAGGTCAGGAGATCGAGACCATCCTGGCTCACACGGTGAAACCCCGTCTCTACTAAAAACGCAAAAAATTAGCCGGGCGTGGTGGCGCCTGTAGTCCCAGCTACTTGGGAGGCTGAGGCAGGAGAATGGCGGGAACCCAGGAGGCGGAGCTTGCAGTGAGCCGAGATCTCGCCACCGCACTCCAGCCTGAGCGACAGAGCCAGACTCCGTCTGAAAAATAAATAAATTAATAAATAAATAAATAAGAGAGAGAGAGAGATAAAGTAAAAAGAAAAAATCAGAAGTCAAAAATAAATGGAGAACTAGGTTAAAAGGATTTGAAAGAAAGTGACGAATATGAACACAGACAAATGAGATTAAAACGTAAAAACATTGATCTCTAAGGAGCTGAATAAGGAAACAAAGCAAACACTAATAGATCTAAATTTAGATAGAGATAGATGATAGATAGATATTATAGTTACAGGTATAGATATAAGGGAATTATTTTTGTGTTTTCATTTCCTACCTGGTAATTAGCAACATTAATTTTGTATTGGCGTCATCTGCAGGATATTCGTTAAGTTCTCTTTTTGGTGATCTGCCTGTGCATATAGCTATCAACAACCACAAAAAGCACAGATACTGGCAGCTTTATGCTTTCCTTACAGATCCTTATGACTTACAAGTTTTCCAGGTATATTCACTGGCTAAGTCATTTATTACAGTCTTAGGTAGATAAAATGGTAGTGAATTGCCTTGTGTTAGTCCACATTTAAAGGGAACACTTTTAATGTTTCACGATCAATGTTTGCCACATTTTATAGATAATCTTTAAATGGTGAAAGAGATTTTCTTCTACTCCCAGCTTATGATAGACTTATGTAATTTTATCATACATGAATGTTAAATTTATTAAATACTATTTTCTATGTCTATGGAGACACTAACATACCTTTCCCTACCTGTTAATATGGTTTTATAGATGTGCTTTCATTCTCAAATCAAACCAATCTTGCACGGCTAGGTTAAACTCAACATTGTGGTACATTTGCTTATTTAATTTGTCAGCCTGGTTTGCCAATATTCAATTTAGGATTTTTGCCTTAACAGTCATGGGTAAATTGGCCTATAATTTAATTTCTCACACTTATGCTTTTCTGATTTTGTTACTGAGATCATGCCAGCTCCATAAAATGAGTTGGAGAGATGTTCTTATTGTTCAGACCTCTTGGAAATTGCATATAAAAGTATATATGTGACTGGGCGTGGTGGCTCACACCTGTAAGCCCAGCACTTTGGGAGGCCAAGGCGGGCAGATCATGAGGTCGGGAGATTGACACCTTCCTGACTAACACAGTGAACCTCTGTCTCTACTAAAAATACAAAAAATTAGCCAGGCGTGGTGGTACGTGCCTGTAGTCCCAGGTACTCGGGAGGCTGAGGCAACAGAATCGCTTAAGCCCAGGAGGCGGAGGTTGCAGTGAACCGAGATTGTGCCACTGTGCTCCAGCCTGGGCGACAGAGTAAGACTCAATCTCCAAAAACAACAACAAAAAATGTATATATGTTTTGTAGAATTAGCCTAAAAATACTCTGGGCAAATTATTTATTTGTAAGAAAGATTAAAAGTACAAATTCAACATTTCAAATTGGTTTAGGAACATTTATATCTTCTATTTCCTCCTGACTATAAAGACACATACACACATGTTTTATATATATATGATACATATGTATGTACATATGTATATTCATATATATATTTTATCTTTTCAAATTTAGTGGCATAAATCTATTCACAGTATCATTTTATTATTTTTTTAGTCTCTACTGAGTCTATAGTTATGTACACTGCTTTGCTTTTTTGTATTGATTTCTTTTTTAAAAATCTTTTTTGATCAAACTTTTCATACTAATTTTACTAGTAGTACTTTTCAAGAAACAATTTTTGGGTTTTGGACCCCCATAACTTATCATTTTTGTGCATTAATTTTCACTCATTTTTATTTTTGTTCTTATCTCATATGTCTCTCCCTGGGTTTAGTCTTTTGTTCTTTGTCTAATTCAGTGGTTCTCAACTGGAGGTAGCATCATCTACTTGGTAGAATTTAAAAATGTGTGCAGGTATTTTCTCTTTTCACAATAACCCTGGAGTGCGATAGGCATTAGGTGGGTGAAGCCAGGTTGGTATTTATCCTGTAATGTGTGGGACATTCCTGCTCAACAAAGAATTGTTTTTCCTTGAAGACCAATAACACACCTGTTGAGAAACCCCAAGTAATTTTGTAACTGAATGTTTGGTTTACTCATTTATTTTTCTAAGCATTTAAGGCTACACAGGACCTTGTATGAACAGTTCTCACTGTATTCCATTTGTTTCACTATTTACCATGTGTGTAACATTTTTATTATTATTCAGTTTTCACTATTTACCACGTGTGTAACATTTTTATTATTATTCAGTTTTAAGCATTTTCTATTTTATCCTACAATTTCTTTCTTGACACAAGAGTTGATTTTTAAACTTTAACCATACAGGCTAATTATTAATATTTTTCTTATCAGTATCTACCTGAACAGCATTATAGTTAAAGAATGTGGGTGGGTAAAAAATCAAATCTTTAAAATTTGTTGAAAATGTCTGTTGATACAAGGTCAATGTTTACAAATGTGTTCTGGAAAATAAATATAAATGGTTTAACCATTGGGTGTAGTGTTCAATGTATATGTTGACTAGCTCAAGGTTCTTAACTGTTCAAATCTTCCACATCCCTACTAACATTTTTGTCAAAAAATCTCTCAAAATAATAGTGGATTTGTTAAATTATTTTTGCAGTCTTATATTATTAGTTGCATGCAGCGGCAGAAGAATCACTTGAACCCAGGAGGCGGAGGTTGCAGTGAGCTGAGATTATGCCATTGCACTCCAGCCTGGGCAAGAGAGCAAGAATTCATCTCAAAAAAAAAAAAAAAAATAGTGAGTGAATGCTTCCAAGACAACTGTTGTCTTCAGCACTTATCTCTGATTCCATTTTTTAAAAAATTGTTGGTTCTCAAGAAAACTCTTACTTTCTTGTCAGTCCACCATAAAATTAAAAATGTTTGTCATATCTTATATGTTATCAACATATTAGCTCATTTGAAGAGTTTTTCAGGATATTTGGTCTACTATGTTTCTGTTAAAAGAACTCTTGCCACTCCTGTGAACCCACTATAATTGACTTTTCTCACATTACAATTCCAAAACTGTTCTGGAAAAGTTCGTCACTGATCCCAAGTTTTAAGTCTTCATCCTACTTGACCAATCTCACATATTTTCTCTCACTTATGTTCTCCTTGAACTACTTTTATCACTTTGTCTCTGGGATACCTTTTTAAATATTCTTCTCTTATCTCAATGATCAATTATTCTTAGTCTTCTTTGCAGGACTCTTAATTTTTCAAGCACTAAGACCTTTTTTGTTGTTGTTGTTGTTGTTGTTGTTGTTGTTGTTGTTGTTGTTCCTGTCTTGATATCCTGGAGGACTTTATCCAGCCTAATAACTGTAAATTCATTCTTTACATAATTGAGTCCTTTTTTAAATCTCTAGGCTTGGCCTCATCCTCAGACTCCCAACTCATATGTTTATTTGTCTACTTAATATCTCCACCTGAATGCCTATTAGCCATTTCATAAAAACCAAAGTCCTTATCTTCCCTTTCAAATCTGTTTCTCCCACAGTCTTCCACATTTGTGTGAATGGCAGCTCCATTTTCCAGGTGCTAGGGCCTAACACATTGGAGTCATTTTTACTCCTCTACTTTTCTCACTTTCCACATCTAATATATCAACTAACCTTTTTGACTCTATCCAGAATTCAAACTCCTTCTCATCACCTCACTGCTACTAATCTGGTCTAAGTGACCATCATTACTTACCTGCAACTTTGGAATAGTGTTTTAATGGGTTTCACCTTCCTGGAATCAATTCACTGCACTTGATCTGAAATAATACTGTCTTCCCTCAGCATCCAGAACTCCCCTCCCATACCAAAATCCAAAGATGCTGAAGTGCCTCATATAAAAAGGTAGTAGTTGTTACGAGACATTCCCTCATACTTTAAATCATCTTTAGATTACTTATAATATCAAATACAATGTAAATGCTATGTAAACAGTTGTTAAATTTTATTGGTTTTTATTTCCATAATTTTGTATTAGTGTGTTGTTATTTTTATTGGATTTTTTCAAATTTTTTTTTATCTGCAGTTAGCTAAATCCATGGATACAAACCTGGCAGATGCAAAGGAACAACAGTGCTTTAAAAAGCAAATGTCAGATCAAGTCGATAATCCCTCAAAACCATTCATTAGGTTCTGTTTTGCTTTTTGCTTTCATGCAGAGTGAAGGCCAAGTCCTTACAAAGAACCACAAGACCCTACCTAATCAGATCCCTAATCATTCTCTGATTTGATATCCTACCATGGTCCTCCTCACTCACTCTGCTCTACCTATATTGGCACCTTTGGGTTCTTCAAAGATATCAAACATGTTCCAGTTTCATATTGCTGCTATCTGGGGATAAAGAGTTTTTTGCAATATCACTTTATCAGAAAGGCCTTTCTTAACTTCCTTAACAAAGGCCTTAATTCACAAGCCATGTCTCATTGACCTTCTTCATTTCACAGCACTTAACACCGTTGACACTACTCTCGCATGCGGGTGCACGCACCCACACACACACACATGCACACACACACACAGTCTATCTTTCTCTGCTTAACTGTTTACTCCTATCCATCCCAAAGTTCCAGATGAAAGGCAGAAGACAAGCCTATGTTTTTTTTTAACACAACTCAACCTATGTGTGTTTTCTAAGAACTTGCTCCTTACATACCCCACACCTAAGAGGACTGCGATCGTATATTTCCTCTTCAAAGGCCTTGGCCATTTCTTGAGTCAAACTGTGGGTCCTCTGGACCTGTCAAGACAACTAGGGTTTGCACAGTAACTGGGCAAAAGAGGGAAAAGGGATAGATGAGAGAGAGACATTTTAAAGTTTTGGGTAGATTTATTTTTTAAAAACCTTAAAATTCAGAGTATTTACATACTGTCTAGTAAATGTTATTCTTTTTGTTAGTTCTAAGTTTAAGTCACAAAATATGATTAAATTATTTTTAAGCCAAAACGGAGTGATAAACTCACTCTGGAGAGTATTTTATGCATTGAATGTGAAAATTGTCATGTGTAGAGAAGCTAATATTCAGAACTAATAAATTTTAGTAAGTATCCTCAGTCACATGAATGTACAGAGCAATTCGAATGAACATCATTTTGTATGTGGACTGCAGCAGGAAACCTTTTAAAACAAATGTAGAAGACGCCCCCTTGCGTTTGATCTGTCATGGTGAAATACATGTTTTTAAACTATCTTTATTAACCTAAATTTTAGATATGCGATTATTCTATAAAAATTTAAAAATTGGCTCACATTTACTAGGCATCTGTAATGCATTATTAAATGTTAAAAATACAGTCTTTGTCTTTTCAGAAATTATTCTGAACCTGTGATTAGAATGACCCTTCTTTACCTTCCACTCTGCATTCACATTAACGTTAGGAAAAACAAACGAAAAACAAATATTCCACTGAACAATTATTTGATTTCAACCACTCTCCCCCTCTAAATGATAGATACAAATGTGGACAAAGAAACAAACACCCAAAGTGCTTTCACTTAGAATATTTCCATTGTTTCTCAGAACAATCCTGTGAAGTGTGTAAGCTAAGTGTACATCTTTATTCTTATTTTTTTATTTTTATTTTTTTAGAGAGAGACAGGGTCTTGTTCTGTTACCTAGGCTGAAATGTAGTGGCTCGATCATAGCTCACTGTAACCTCGAACTTCTGGGCTCAAGTGATGTTCTTGCCTCTGCCTCCTATGTAGCTAGGACTAGAGGAGCATGTACCACATCCGGGAAATTTTTAATAGTTTTTATTTTTAAATAGAAATGGGGTCTAGCTATGTTGCCCAGGCTGGTCTTGAACTCCCAGCCTCAAGCAATATTCCTGTCTTGGCTTCCCAAAGCCTTGGGATTACAGGTGTGAGCCACCGCACCTAGCCCATTCTTATCTTTGAAATGTTAAAATAAAACTGAAGCCCTGAACTTAAGTAACTGCTAGGAACTATACAGCAAGTCCGTTAGAGAGGTTAGACCAGGGCCTGATCCCAGACCTTCACACACTAAAGTCTGAACTCTACCTAGCAGGCTTGAAAGAACATGTTTTCTGAATAAAGTTCAGATCTGACACATGATCTTTGTCTATAGAACAGAATACTAGAAATTGGAACCAATCTAGAAAACTATAGATGTCGCATTATATATATGTAAAATATATAATGCAATGAATATAATTATATATTATATATAATGTAATATCTACAGTTTGTATAATATATACATATATGTATATGTGCTATATATACATTATATACAATTATATGTATTGCATATATAATGCATATATAATTATATATAATTTATTTATATATAATACATTGCATATATATATATATATAATGTATATCTACAGTTTTCTAGGTTAGTTCCAGTTTCTAGTATTCTGTTCTACAAAGATGATGTGTCAGATCATATGGGTCACAAAAAAATACATTTTATATATATAATAGATCGCATATATATCATATACATACTATAATATGTGTGTGTGTGTTTGTACCCTTTAACCAAAACTATAGTTAGATAGAAGAAATATGTTGTAGTATTCAGTAGTACAGTAAGGAAATTATAGTTAACTATAATTTATTGTATATTTCAAAATAGTTGCAAGAGAAGAACTGCAATGTTCCCAACACAAAGAAAAGATAAATGTTTGAGATGATGAATATCCCAAATACCCTGATTTGATCATTACACGTTGTATACATGTATCAAAATATCACATCTACTTCCAGAAAATGTACAACTATTACATATCAATAAAAAAAATTAAATAGCCCGGTGCGGTGGCTGTCGTCTGTAATCCCAGCACTTTGGGAGGTCGAGGCAGGCAGATCAAGAGGTCAGGAGATTGAGACCATCCTGGCTAACATGGTGAAATCCCGTTTCTACTAAAAATACAAAAAATTAGATGGGTGTGGTGGCACGTGCCTGTAGTCCCAGCTGCTCGGAAGACTGAGGCGGGAGAATCTGTTCACTCCGGGAACCGGAGGTTGCAGTGAGGAGAGCTCGCACCACTGCACTCCAGCCTGGGCGACAGAGAAAGACTCTGTCTCAAAAAATTAAAAATATATATACATGTGTGCATGTGTGTGTCTGTGTATGTTATCATGTTATCCTTCTCACACACCATCTATTCACGGTCAGGTTTTTAGAATGGTAGTTCTGATATGATAAGGAGAAAATTTTCAAATGTTTAATATGACTACATATTAGAAACATCCAAAATCTAAATATCAACAACTTTGGATATCTTAATATAATAGCTGCTAGGAAGATTTATGCAAAATTTGTATAGCCATGAAGACATATGACTGCTTGCTACATTACTAAAACCTTCAACCTGGTTGCGTCCTAAGAATAAAAGAAAGTTTGTAATTCACCAGAATGTTTCCAAAATTATCCTGAGTGCCAAAATGAATGCCCTTTCCATTTTATTAATCTGATATCTTTTGTGATTCTTGATAATTCGTTATTGCATTATTGCAATGATGGACTTCCTGTTATGAGTCTGGTCAGCTGATCATTCAGTCTCTGAGTTTAAAACCAAACTGGTTGGAGATGAGAAGAGAGTGGGTAAAAGAGTACGTAAACGGAGAGGGAAGAATGATGTTGCTTGCTTTGATGAGATAACACTGATTACCTCATGAAATGTTACTTCACTGTCATTTGCGGAGATATATCTATGCTCTTTGTGATGGATGAGCACTGATTTCACCTCAACAGACTCTTTAGGGCAAGAAATATATTAACAATCTTATCTTAGACATCTTTAGCTTTGTAGGTTGTCTGATGCTATGATGACTCAGAAACACCTGCACTTTGAGGGTTGCTCCCAACCTCCTTCCTGGCTACAGAGAGCTCATTCCCCTAAGGGTGGGGAGCCATAGAGATCATCCATAGATTCTCTAAAGAATTCAGGCACCACGTTTGAATCTTACTGACTGAAATAACTACTGTGTATTTCGTTGTGAATCTGGTTGAGGCATGTTGCTTTTGTTTTGTGTTGGTGGTTGTGATAGGCTTTAAAAACATCTAATCCGAATGAATCTTTTATCTCTCTTCTGCTAAATAGCAAAATAGGCAAAATATTTATTTGTTGATGTTTTTAAAAAAATAATTAGGTGAGGTAAGGAGTCCCAGTAAGCTTGTAGTTATCAAGGCATGAAATCTGACCACATAGATAATCCACCCTTGCTTGGTTCCAGGAGGCCAATTCAGGTCACCTCACTGGGTGGGATCATTAGAGGGAAAGGGTGTATACAACGGCAGGGTGCATTGCAAACTACCCACTTCTACCTGCTCCAGGATGGTGAGCGAGCATCACCGAGAGGATCTGATATTAACAGCACAGGATGTAAGTCTCCTGCTACTTCCTGGCCCAAAATGGAAAACACAGGCTGATCTTTATGGGTTCTTGCTGAAGGGTCACCTGTTCCTATTATTTTTCCATTTCTGGTTTAGCCTGGTAAAGAGAACATGGTAGAGAGAAGAGGAGGTGAACTATAAATGTATGTGTGTGAGGCTACGAGAGTGTGTGTGTGTGTGTGTGTGTGTGTGTGTGTGTCAGAGAAAGACAGAGAGAGAGCGCCCAGAAAAAGACCTTTGACAAAACAGTAATGTAAACATTATTTAACACTTTTTTACTTTTTTTTTTTTTTTTTTTCTGAGATGAAGTCTCTCTTTGTCGCCCAGGCTGGAGTGCAGTGGCGCAATCTCGGCTCACTGCAACCTCCACTTCCCTGGTTCAAGTGATTCTCCTGCCTCAGCCTCCTGAGTAGCTGAGATTTTTAGTAGAGACTGTGTTTCACCATGTTAGCCAGACTGGTTTTGAAATCCTGACCTCAAGCGATCCACCCACCTCAGCCTCCCAAACTGCTGGGATTATAGGCATGAGCCACCACACCCAGCCACCATTATTTACAACTTTTCAAAATAAACTGTGTACAGTATCCTTAATCCAAAAATTTGAAATGTTCCAAAATCCAAACCTTTTGGGCACCGATATAAGATAGTGACACATTTGCTTTCTGATGGTTCAATTACACAAACTTTGTTTCACACATAAAATTATTTAAAATATGGTATAAAATTGCCTTCAGGCTATGTGTTTAGGGTGTCTATGAAACATAAATGAATTTCGTGTTTAGACTTGAGTCCCATTCCCAAGATAATCTCATTACGTATACACAAATATTCAAAAATCTGAAAAAATCCAAAATCTAAAACACTTCTTGTCCTATGCATTCCAGAAAAGGGATACTCAACCTGTGCAACTGAATTTCCATCTGAAACCATCTATATAGTAAAGGAATAAATAGGTATGCCTGTGTATTTCATTTGTTTTTATTCTTGATACTGGATGTTGTTTCTCACTGTCTTTGGTAGCTAATGTCAACACCTCTGGAAACCATATTTAAAATTTTACCTAAGGAGCAAGTTTTAGGCTGGGCGTGGTGGCTCATGCCTGTAATTCCAGCACTTTGGGAGGCTGAAGCGGGTGGATCACGAGGTCAGGAGTTTGAGACCAGCCTGGCCAATATGGTGAAACCCCATCTCTACTAATGATACAAAAAATTACCTGGGCATGGTGGCACAGGCCTGTAATCCCAGTTACATGGGATGCTGAAGCAGGAGAATTGCTTCAACCTGGGAGGTGGAGGTTGCAGTGAGCCGAGATCGAGCCATAGCACTCTAACCTGGGTGACAGGGTGAGACTCCGTCTCAAAAAAAAAAAAAAAAAAAAGGAGCAAGTTTCAGTTTTACAAGACATTGGACACATCTATACACAGAGTGATGTGTCACATACTATTGAACCTTCACTCTGTATGTCACACCAAAAGCAATAGGATCTGTTTCTAGGATATTAACACGAACTGTGTGTGTGTGTGTGTTTGTGTGTGTGTATTTAAACAGATTTCCCCTTTAAAACGCCCGCTGCTCTTCCCTTTAACCTAATCAATCTGGCAACCTGATAAGAAAACTAATGATAAACAGAGTCACAAATGATTTCTGGGAGGCTGGAAAAAGAATAATGGTAAAATCTTTTCAAGGAACTATTCAACTTAATGGTACCAGCATTAAAAAAAAAAAAAAAAAAAAAGTACAGGTATAATTATTAGACTGAAAATTTTCCAGTTGGTAAATATGGACCCTGAAGTTTTAGTAGCAGGTTATTCAAGGTTAACTGGCACATTTACCTGTAACAAATGCCCCACAGGACTCTGTCCTCTACCCTAGAGCCCCTGAAGCCATCCTGCTAGAAGACTCCTTTTCTAATCCCTCACCTTTGTAAAATACCTGGGCCCCTGAAGTAGGACTGGCTACAAAATTTGTGGGACCCAGTGCAAAATGAAAATGGGGAGTCCCTTGTTCTAAAAATATTAAAAATTCCAAGATGACAGCAGAAAATTAAACCAAGTATGAGGCCTGTGTGTGTGTGTGACCCTGTACAACACAGTCTTGCCCCACAAAGGGTATACACCCATGAAGCCTGTTTTACCTGGATGGTTTTACTGTTTTTCCATTGGATTATGTTCCATTTAGCTCTCAACTCTTTTTGGCCATTGGTCACAACCCATACCTCATTTTTGTTAGTATGCCTTGAGTACTATTCTGCCTTATCTCTTTTAATAAGATTCAACTCAGTCTTTGAATTATACTTGCTAATGGGTAGCTCTAGATCAATGTCTACAGAAAATCTGTTTGGCCTCCCAAGATCCTAATTTAATTCTAATGAACAAACCCACCAATACCGCTAATGGACAAACAACACAACACACTCTCTCTTACCCACTCAATAGAAAAAAGACACCCCAAAATTTTCATTTATATGTGCTTTCTCATATCTCTTAATCAATTTCCAGTCACATGCAAATCACGAAGGAAGCAGAGAACTTAGAGAAAAAAAAAAACCTGTGCAGATTGCTTTGGCTGTCTGAATTTGCCTGTATCTTATTTTAAGTGAAAAGATTTTAGTCAATTCAATGATCTCAACTTCAAAAATATTTTTGGGTTATCAAGTAGACACCAGTCTGGAGGCTTCTTTTCACCAATTATAAATAAAAATGGCATTTAATGAGTTCTAAATATATACAGGAAACTTTTACATCATATCTTGTTTTCTCATAACAATCCTGTGAGTTAAGATTTCATATTTTCCATCAGCCTGGAAAAGTGTAATACAGAGCTTGTGGACAGTTCCACTGTTGGCCACAAAACCAAGTTTCTTAGGGAGCCTCTACTGGAAAGTGTCAGATGAATGACTAGAATCTCCTTCTAAGCCCCTCTCTTCCCAGTGATGGGAATGTGGCCACCACCGCCCTCATTGCTGCTACATTTGGTACTGCTTACATCGTGGTCAACATCTTCTGTTCCTGCTATCTTGACCTTGAAACTGCCTTTGCAAAATATGACAGTAAGAGAAATCTGACATAGTTGACTCCCTTCTGGCTTCTGACCTCCAGCTGCTTTTGGTCATTCATGGGCCTGGGCCAAACTAACTTTGGGAGGAATTTATAGTTTAACCTTTGTGAACCCCAAATATCAGAGACAGGTCTCAGTCAATTTAGAAAGTTTATTTTGCCAAAGTTAAGGACGTATGCCCGTGACACAGCCTCAGGAGGTCCTGACGACAGGTGCCCAAGGTGGTCAGGGCACAGCTTGATTTTATACATTTTAGGGAGGCATGAGACATCAATCAATATATGTAAGATGAACACTGATTCAGTCTAGAAAGACGGGACAACTCAAAGCGAGGAGAGAGCTTCCAGGTCGTAGGTAGATAAGAGAGAAATGGTTGCTTTCTTTTGACTTTCTGATTCGCCTTTCCAAAGATGGCAATCAGATATGCATTTATCTCAGTGAGCAGAGGGATGACTTTGGATAGAATGGGGAGCAGGTTTGCCCTTAGCAGTTCCCAGCTTGACCTTTCCCTTTAGCTTAGTGATTTGGGGGTCCGAAGATTTACTCTCCTTTCACAGCTTAAAGCAAGGATGATCCATATAAAACAAGCTACACTGCCTTTATAAGACTAATGAAAGGCAACAAGGTTAGGATTATGGGAGGGGGCTGAAATCTGTTAAAATGAAGGTCTGGTTTCTATAATCTCTTGCTACTCAGGAGTCACGTAGCTAGAGGTCACAAGATCTGTGACGTCCCCAGTTACTTCTATAGAGAATATCTCTATTGTCAAACCTAAGATTGGTTATTTTTTCTTTTCTTTTTTTTGAGATGGAGCCTCGCTCTATTGCCAGGCTGGAGTGCAGTGGCGTGATCTTGGCTCACTGAAAGCTCCGCTTCCCAGGCTCAAGAGATCCTCTCACCTCAGCCTCTTAAATAGCTGGGACTACAGGCGCATGCCACCATGCCCAGCTAATTTTTGTATTTTTAGTAGAGACAGGGTTTCACCATGTTGGCGAGGATGCCTCGGTCTGTTGACCTCATGATCCACCCACCTCGGCCTCCCAAAGTGCTGGGATTACAGGCTTGAGCCACTGTGACCAGCTGGTTGTTTTTTCCTTTTGGATGTTTTTCAGGCTGATTTCACTCTGACCCCTAACTCATGACTCACCTGTCCTATGGCCCCACCCAGAGGCCCACTTTGAGCACAAGGATCATTTTCCACATCCCAACCAGTCAGCAACATCCATTTCCTAGCCCCCTGCCCACCAAATTGTCCATGAAAACATTAACTTCCAAGCCTTCTTCAGAGAGACTGATTTGAGTGCTAATTCAATTCTCCTGCCGTGGCCAGCCTTGTCTGTGCAGAGGACAAGAAGAACACTGGGGGTGATTACAACCTCTACCTCCCAGCTGAGGTGTCCTGAGATGGGCAACTTCACATTCTAGCCTGAGTCTGCTCTGGAACTACAGGGCAAGGATAGATTCCTTTTTCACCCTAGACTGGGTAAGAAGCAAGGCAACAAATTTCCATGATCCTTAAAAGCTGAGAACGTGTTATAATTTACCCTCTTCCCTTTCCTGCAACTCAAACTCCTTTAGCTTCTTATCATCCATCTCTGTATTCTGAGGCCTGAGGGTACCAGTGGTACTTTCATTTTCAGTAGAAAGGGTGGGTCCCTCTTCCTGCCTTGTCGCTCTGACCTCTACAGCTTCCCAGGGGAATGATTCACTCCATCTTTGCACTGCATCACCCTTATCTTCAACTATAAATTCCTGCATTCCCGCAGATAATCACCAGATCACGCTCATCGGGGCTCCAGATTTGGCTCCTCTCCTTTGGAGATCCCCTTACGATACTGAAAAATGCCTATGGTGATATAGATATAAGCTGAAGGCCCAGAATATAAATTCATGGTTGTGTTGAAGGCCCAGGCCTTGTCCATCACTCTACACAGTTTCTCACTTAAGGGGCTAGAGGATGTAGCAGACAGACTTGAAGGTGACTCTCAAGATTCCCAGTGCCCTGATGTTCACATCCTTGTACAATCTTTAACCAAAGAATGTGTGTGAGGTCTGAGACCTGCATCTAGTAAATAGAATATGGCCAAGGAGATCTGATGTCACTCTCTCATACACTTCAGTATGTAAGATGACTCCATCTTGGTTGCTGTCTGGCTCTAGAATCCCTCTGTTTAGTCAGGGTCTTCCAGAGAAACAGAACCAGTAGGATTTGTATACATATAGAAATAAATTTATTGTAAGAAATTGGCTCATGTGGTTATGGAGGTTAGTGAGTCAAAATCTGCAATGCGGACTAGGAGGCTGGAGACCCAGGACAGCTGGCAGTGTGGAGGAGGACTAAAATCCGTCTGCTGGAGAATCCCTTCTTACTTGGGAAGGTGGGGTTTTATTCTTGTCTGATGGGATGAGGCACACCCACATTAAGGAAGGCAATGTGCTTTCCTCAAAGTTCACCAATTTAAATGTCAATCTCATCCTAAAACACCCCCCAAATTGACACGTAAAATCAACCATTACACTTTCCTATGTCACTTTGAAGAAGCAAGCTGCTTATTCCTACAGTCACAAAGAAATCAAGTCTGCCAATAACCAAGTGAGTTTTGGGTGGGTCCTTCCCTAGCTGGGCCTTTGGATCAGAGCTTAACCTCTGGCCAATACCTTGATTGCACCAATGAGAAGGACCTGGCTAAACCATGCCTGGACTCCTGGTCCACAGAAATGATGAGATAAGCGGGTGTTGTTTAAAGCTGCTAAATTTGTGGTCAATTTTTATACAGCAAATAATACAGCATATAATTTATTAATTAGAAACTAATTGTCTTTAAAGAATCTCCCATCTCCATTCTAGAAATAATCTTGATATTCTGCTTATCAAAATTGTATGACTATTGGTCTCATATAACCTACGGTATATCATAACTATTAGTATAACCAGTGCATTTCTCTTATCAATTTTGCTGATCCTAAAGCATAATCATAGTGTTACAGTTCTCAATGTAACATTAATAAAACCCATACACTAGTGTTTGATTGTGTGTTTTCCTACTTTTCTCATCTATATCGTGAGACAACAAATGAGGAAAAGACACACAAGATGGCACAGAATTCAACCTGGTGATTGTGAAACGCCTTCTCATCCTCGTGTCTATCATCAGAGGGCTGAACCAGATGAGCCCTGCATGTTCATTCTCTTTGACTTTGACTCCTGGGATAAGCATTTCATTTTTACATCATCCTACACCCCCCAAAATAAATTAATTCTAAAAATCAATCCCAGGCAAGTACAATAATACTAGATAGTCTCTCCATGTCAAAAGGGTGGGGTTAGACCTAGTGGTGCTGTAGAAACTTGTAACACTATTTTACAAAAGCAGGCCGCCACTCTTGGGAAATACTCTTCTATGAACCATGGCTCCACAGAATTCCGTGAGATATTTTGAAGCCTTATGTCATTGTACTCTAAGCCAAACTTTCCAACTGATAACATCAGATTATCCCACTGATAAGTATTGTGAACCTTCTTTAGTTGTTAATGATTCTAAAGCTCTGGGCATATAATTTACTGTCTTTCATAATCTTAGACAAATATGCAATCTGGGAGCTTGCTTATCCATTCAACCCACAGGTTGGCTCTGTTGATTTTGAAATAGAACTTGTCTGTGAGTCTGCCTTTTTTCCTTAAACTATGCACAAATTCCGGTGATAGGACTAGATTTATCTCATACTGTCTATGCTTTTAACCATGCTGGTTAATTCATGTACTAAGTAACAAATAAAAATGGACTATGGGATTTCAACTCTTTGAAAGCCATCACTGGGTAACCATCTCACCTTATCTTAACATTGTACACCTTTGTCCTTCAAGGTTAGGAATCAGCAAGAATGTGTCTGGAGCACTAGCAGCATCTGCTTTAGGGGATATTGTCATTGAATTAGACTCCATGTTTCCAATGAAGATGGGGCTAGAAGTGAGAGAGGCCATGTGACAGCACACAACCATCAGAGAAGGTAGATGTAGTTTCTGTGTTTGACAGCAAGACCAAAGTGATCATCACATTTTAACCTTCAGAATTTGTGGCAATAATTATATGAATTATAAATTATTAAAACTGAATTAGATGATAAGTAGCCTTAGGTCTCAATTTATCTCAGTAACAGCGAATATAAACCTCTAAATCAAATATTACCTCCTAATGAAGGTAATAGTTGAATCATAATGACAGAGAGGTATAACCCCATACCTAATATCCAGATTTATACTTCAGAACTCATCTGGAGACTAGTTATGGAGTATGAATAAAGAGAAGCTTGATACCCTCAAGGACCCTGTGACACAGCCACAAGTATGCACTATTGATCTTTCTCCTGGTCTTTCCCAAAGATACCTAGAACTAGACATCAGGGTGAATATATAGCAGTAAAGAGAAATACCCATAACTTTGGTGATTTCTAGTATGTGGTTCTGAACTAAGGCCAATCTTCATAAATCCACACCTTGCCATAGTCCACTGGAGTTGCAGTTTATGAGCATTCTAACCAAGTCCATCTTACAGTGGGGCCAAGAGTTCAGTGAATTTGCTCATTTCATTCCATAGGAAGACGTACTTAGCTCCTGAATGCATAGTTGAAAATAAAATTCCTTGACTCCGCTGGCTCTGTGAAACATGGAGTGGCAGTCATTACGGTGGGAGGGTTCACAGAATTCTATTCCACTACACAAGATAAATAACGTAGAAGCAATACTACATTCTTGAAAGTCTTGAGAGATGAAGCTATACTAATTCCTACACATTCTCACTTAACTTGCCTGGAAGGCATACACAGTTGAGAGTTCTGATTTAAAAGATGAAAGTAGATTTACTTTAAATGAAATTAAATAGCAACTTCAGCTGCAATATCCAGATTTTGTCCTTTTACTATAAGAAATCAACAGTATATAATTCTTCCTATGCAATTATTATTTCTCTATATCTGTCAGATATAACATCTAAATCACCAGAGCGATTTCATTTGTCCACAATGGCAATGCATCTTCACTATCCTGGACAAGGTTACATCAATCTGACTCTGTTACTGTTAATTTCACAAGAACCTTATTGTCTCATATCCACAGGACATAGGCCAATAAGCTGGTTCACTCTATTGGATGACAGTGGGCCAAAAGTGCCTGATGAGCAAGAAGTAATGGGTTTCATGGCTCTGGTAAGACAAATATAGATGGATAATAATCTCACACATTAAAAAAATTAAATGTGTGCTACTTTAGGAAAGTGTTGAAAAGTCCGAGGGCCTGGGGAATAGAAAAATATCCTAATACAATGGGAAATCAAATTTATTCTATCTTATACCCCTTTCCACTAAGAAAGAGGCATAATGTTCTTTTTTGTATTTTGCAGGCAAATAATTTTGGGTGAGCTCTTTTGACCCATTTGCCAAGCATCCTGTAAGAATGGCAGCTTTGACTGTGGGTCATATCAAGAAAAGACTTCCAGCCGGTTCAGGCTAAAGTGCAAACTGTTCTGCCATTTGGGCTTCATAACCTAGCAGATAAAACAGTGTTCAAACTGTCTGTGGCAGCTTAAGATTCTGTGTGGGGCTTGCGGCAAACCGGGATAAGAGTCACAGTGCAAAACTCTAGGGATTTTGGAGAATCCATGCTCTTCTCTGCAAATACTCACACACAGCTCCTGGCTTAATACTGAGTTATGGAAAAGCCTGAATGCCTGACTGTAGGATTTACGTGACCATATGGCCTGTTCTCCCCATGGTGACCTGGCTTTTATTTGGTCCTCTAAGTCACAAAGTTGAGTGTAATATAGCAGCATTCCATCATGAAGGAGCCAAGTTATAAACAAGGTCATGATAAAGTCAGTTCTAAATGCAGGAGTAATTTTTATGAGCAGATTGTTCATACTTCTACCACTCCTACATCCACTACTAGAACATCTCTCCCTAATTTTTTTTTTTTTTTTTGAGACCGAGTCTCGCTCTGTCGCCCGGGCTGGAGTGCAGTGGCCGGATCTCAGCTCACTGCAAGCTCCGCCTCCCGGGTTCACGCCATTCTCCTGCCTCAGCCTCCCGAGTAGCTGGGACTACAGGCGCCCGCCACCTCGTCCGGCTAGTTTTTTGTATTTTTTAGTAGAGACGGGGTTTCACAGTGTTAGCCAGGATGGTCTCGATCTCCTGACCTCGTGATCCGCCCGTCTGGGCCTCCCAAAGTGCTGGGATTACCGGCTTGAGCCACCGCGCCCGGCCAATTCTCCCTAATTTCTAACTTACGACTGCATGGTGCGTTCTCCATGACCAGTTAACTGAAGAAGAAAAAAAAATGAAATCTAGTTCATAAATAGTTCAAAACTGAGAAAGATAGGGACTTCTATGGAATCATAGCTATTGCTGAGGGGAGAGGGCAGACAGAGTAGGATTTCTATGGGTTCCTCTGGCTGTACACATTGAAGGAAAGATGGTCGAAATTATATGTCTATACTGATTCAGTAAGTAATGGTTTGACTGAATAGTCAGAAACTCGGAAGAAAATAAAGATTATATTTGTTACCAAAATGTCTGAGACATAAGGGGATATGGATGTATACGAATCTGCCCAAGGGAGAGTAATGGTGTCTCCTGTAAATGCTCCCCACAGCACACTGACAACATAAGAACTCAGTGCAGTGTTGCCAAGACGACCCGTTCAGTGGATATAAATTAATACCTTTCCCAAGCTGGCCAGTGCTTGTTCAATAAGTTATGAACAAAGTGTCAATGATGCGGAGCCAGAGGTTATACATGGATACAACAATATATATTTCCTCTTTGAAAAGCAGATATGACTACCACCAGTTCTGATTGTCCAAGTGGCCAGTAAGAGAGCCCAAAGTTAATTTTTAAAACTGACATCATAAGGAAAAGGCAGCAACCAGTTAAATGGTGGAAGCTTGATGACAATGGATCTCTTCCATCATGGAGGAGGCTTCAGTTTGTTCCCATATTGACAGAGACTCGTTCTGGATGTGGATTTTCCTCCCCACCCTCTGTGCTACTTTCATCAAGACCATCTGTGAACTTAGTCAATGCTTCATTCATCATCACATAGCTGAGCTCACCTCACAATGCTTCTGGTCAACATTCTTTTTACAGCAAAAATGACCCAGTCAATGAACTTATGCCTATGGAATTTATGTACCCAGAAGCAACTGTCTGAAATGAGATTGAATGACATTGCAGTATTCAATACTAGCATGCATAAAGTTACTATAATAATAAAAATAATAAAAAAATAAAATAACAAAAATAATTTTAAAATGCTATAGAGATGCTGGAGAAATCCCCCATCATCAAGCTCCAAAACAGAAAATTCAAAGTTTAAATTCCCTTGCAAATTAAAGCACAAAGATGTTAAGATCCAAAGAAGCTAAAATCCAAAATAAAAAAACCTTAGTCATACAAGTTAAATTTCAGAGTTCAAACATTTCAATTTAAAAATAAATAATTAACCTCTCAAATTTCTCATCTTTCTCAGTTTCAGGCCCAGTAGTTTTTTTGTTTTGTTTTGTTTTGTTTTTGTATCCTGTAGGGTGGTGAAATACCTTTCTCCGTGGAATGTGTGAAAACCTTTTAAGAGGTTCATAGCTTGGATTAGTTCAATGCCACACATCTCCCATGAGCCTCATTTATTAAGGATCTAAAGATATAATAAGAGACACAAGATTATCCCAGCATTAACCCCACACAAGCAACATTTAGAAAACAAGCTATCCCTGGCTTCTCAGTTACTATCCTAGCCAAAATTATCTTCCTATTACTGAGTACTTAATGGTGCCAACAATAACAAATGCACAAAATGTCAGTGGAAAGGAGAAAACAATATTGGCTTCAGGCTCAATGAGATGCCAGTTGGTCAATGCCAGTGGTCAAGAATTCACAAGCTGAAAATTTACATTCAAGAAGAAAATACTTTTTCCAGCCTGAGATTAATTCATAGAATATTTACAAATTTGGTTTGATTTTTTTGTATATTGGCCATGTCTGGAGGGAGAAAAGCTCCTTGTGTATGCGATACTTCTCTAAGCCATATTTGATTCATTGCTTCTTTTGGACCAAGATGAGAAATTTGCTATGGTGGCCACCTGTGTTACCAGTTCCACACGTTCCCTTCAGTGTATGTTTTCAGTTCTGGGCCTTATGTCTGATTTTACCATCTTTTTATAAGAAATTGCTTAAGTCTAAGAAACTTGATTTCTAAGGAAGATTTCTTCCTCCTGTGCATACATTTGTTCAACCCCAAGTCCATATGGTGTATTGCTAGAGCTTGCAGGCAAGCCATATAACTCCGAGGCCAGCTCTTCCAGTGTCTGTCTTGGACCTTAACGCAAATCCAGAATTTGTGGCAAGCAGTGAACATACCACTGCCCCACCCCGGGCCTGGGCCCGACAGTATAAAGCTAGTATATCGCTGGAACACTACAGCACATTAAAATCGTGTACCTTGCAATTGCAACTCAGAAGTGCCAGATATTATTCTCCCTAATAATATCTAAAATATTGTAGAGCCTTTCTAACCTACAAATTCATGCCACAGCTGTGCCTGTGGAATGAGTTAAGCAGCCAGCAGCTGCATTTTGAAGCAAATCATACTTTCTAACAGCACACTTTCTTTTTTCCAGACCCTCAGAGGTGAAGTCCCCTGAAGCATGTTGCAAGCCCATGTTTGTTTGCCAGACCACTTGCCTCTTTGTTGAGTCCTAATCTTTGCATAACTCTCAGCCTCTACAGAAATAGCCATTTCATAAATTCATCTTTACACACATACATATATGCATAAATATATATACACACAGCTTTGAAAAATGACAATAAATAACTTCTAAAATTCAAAACATGGTGTATACTTTCTAAACACCTAAAGATAACAATGAGCAAAGGCATTTACACAGTAAAAGCAGAAATTAAAACCCAGGAAGTATAAAGCAAAATGGCAGAAGTAAAATGAAACATACTGTTTTGATAGTACATTTAGGTTGCAGAACATGTTGCCATTTAAAAGAGTAAAACTTGAGAATGAGATTTTTAATATCTAAATAAATTTTCTTAAAATCATATGCATTAAAAATTATACACACATAATTCAGCGAAATCTCTACCAGGAAACAACGAACAAAGGAAAGTAATGGTAAAATTAATAACAGAAATAACATTTTAAGTTAGAAATCACTGAAGAGAGTAAGGTGAGTCATTTTTATATTGTTAAAAGGTTAAATCCATCATAAAACTATTATTGTAAAAAATCTTTTATATACCAAGTAGTGAAACTTGACAACATGCTATGCAAACAGCAGTGATAGACAAAAAATTCTTTGTGTGCCTAGAATATTTGTGGGAAGCCATTCTTCACCTATTCTAATTTGTATAATTTACAAAAAAATGTGAAAAATAACATTTACATGAGAAAACATATAGAAAAATAATATAGGTAAATTTTAAAGGAAATAATACAAAATCTTTATACCTTCTACTTAGACCAAGAAACTGAATATTGCCATAGCTTAGTGACTCTCTATTTGTCCCTCCAATAGGTTTTAGCTGGCTGGGCCTGGAAGTGACATCCATCACTTCTCTTCATGCTCCATTGGTCAGAACTAGTCACATGGGTCCAGCCTAAGTTAAGGGATCTGTTGTGTGGCAGCACATGGATACACGGTGCATATTAACATCCCTACCACACAGGTATCATTGCTATGTCTAGATCTATGCATAGAGTGTTTCTGAGTTCATTAATTGTTCTGTTGATCTATATGCCTATCCTTATTCTATGACTGTACTACATTTATTACTATAGCTTTAAAATAAGTCTATATATTTGGCAGAACACACATCTTTCCAGTTTGTTATTCTTCAAGATTATCTTACCTATTCGTAGATCTTGGCACTTACATTAAAATTTTTAAATCAGCTGGACAAGTTCCACTAAAAATCTTAAACTTTGGCTAAAGCATGAATTGACTCAATAAATCATTTTGAGTAGAACTGACTTTTACAGTGCATGCATACAATGTATCTCATTTCTTTCTTTTAAAAATTGTGTAACTTTCTCCATAAAGGTTTCACACATATTTGTTAGAATTTTATTCACTGTTTTTATTTTGTATATATTTGATATTAATAAATGCATAGAATATATATACACTCATGTGGTACAAAAATCAAAATAATGTGCAAAAACATGCATTGAGAAGTCTCTCGTCTATCCTGTCTACTTCTTTTTTTTTTTTTTTTTTTTTTTTTTGAGGCGGAGTCTTGCTCTGTCGCCCAGGCTGGAGTGCAGTGGCCGGAATTCAGCACACTGCAAGCTCCGCCTCCCGGGTTCCGCCATTCTCCTGCCTCAGCCTCCGGAGTAGCTGGGACTACAGGCGCCCGCCACCTCGCCCGGCTAGTTTTTTGTATTTTTTAGTAGAGACGGGGTTTCACCGTGTTAGCCAGGATGGTCTCGATCTCCTGACCTCGTGATCCGCCCGTCTCGGCCTCCCAAAGTGCTGGGATTACAGGCTTGAGCCACCGCGCCCGGCCTATCCTGTCTACTTCTAAGCTCTTCCCTTTTTCCCACCTGTAGATAACCACTTTTCTTATTTTCTTTTTTTTTAATGTTTCTTTATGAAATTACAAGAAAATCAATATATTTATTTTTAATTTTTCCCTTTTACACAAAAAATGGCTTGTTATATTTACTATTCTGCATTTTGGTTTATTCACTTAACAATATACCCTGGATATAATGCTATGAGGGAGCATTGCCATGTTTTTCTTTAGCTACATATTATTCAACAATAATAATAATTTCATTACTAATGCATACTTCCAGTATTTCATGTTATAAACAATTTCATAATGTTATATGGAAAATATGGATATCTATAGGATAGATTTCCAGAAGCAAAAATGCTGTCAATCATAATTAATGATTTTTTGCATTGAAAATTTTTATATTAATGTAGTTAAAGTTAATTTATCTGCTGCCCTGGATTTTAAAACAATTTAAAAAGCCTCATTCACTCTGAGGTTATAAAGGAATTACCTCATGAATTTTCAGAAGTTTTATTTTTGTTTAAATATTTAAGTATTTGTTTAATTTGCAACTTATTTAGATATAAGTAATAGTGTGTGAATAACTTTGTATTTTCTATTCTGTTTTGTGTGGTATTTTAAAGGATTTTGTTGCGGTATTTAATGTAGAACAGTGTTGAAAGTGACTAGTACTAGTTATCACTTGTTTCGTTGTTGAACTTAAGGAAATGTTTTTAACATATCACCATGACGTGTGATATGTGCTAAATGATATATCATAGGTACGGTTTTCAGGTTGAGGATGTTGTCTTTTATTTCTAATTTTGTTTTGTTTTATTTTTAAGCATGACTTGATACTGATTTTATAAAACACTTAAACACTTTCTCTGCATTTACTAAAGTAATCATATGTGTTTGAAGTCAATTTCAGGTTTTTTATTATATGTATTTCATCAGAAGAATATTTTAATTGAGTGGTTGAAAAGTGATGAACTAATTGTATTAATTAGTTCATTTAAGAGGGATAAATTAATGAACTAATTAAATTAGATAACTGTTAAATTTTAGGAAAAAAAGGAATGTAAGCTGGAAGAAAGATAAAAGAAAGAAGCAGAAGAATAGTCACCCATTATACAACAGAAAAAATCAACAATGACAAAAGTATGTTCTTTTTACTATCCTACATATATTAAGAAGTTTGCAGAAAAAGCAGCTGTAAAAGGCAGATGATAATACAAAATAGAAATTTACAGATAAGGAAAACGGAAGGAGCATAATTTTAATACATGGAATAGTGAACAAAAAAGCAATACTTAAAAAAGATTCTTGAAATTCAAAAAAATATGATGGCAAGAATAAAAAAAGTCAATGAAAGGAATGAGTAATAAAGTCAGATAAATTTTCCTTAAGATAAAACATAAATAAAAAGAGATGCAAAATTGTAAAGAAAAGTTAACAAAATTAGATGACCAGTCCAGGGAGTCAAATGTCCAGTTCAAGATAGGGAGAAGAGAGAAATACTAGAAAACAATACAAGTGAAAGCTTTGGAACTAGAAAACATGAAACTTCAGACTTAAAGAGTCCATCAAAAAGCAAAGTACAATATAGAAAAGAGTAATCTCACTAAGGTATATTGTGAAATATCAGAACCCTGGAATAAGGTCATATAAAAAGGATGAAAAATTAGGACATAGAACTTTCAATAGCAACACGGAAATCAAGAAGTCAAGAGCATGGTGTCTTCACAACTCAGAGAAAAAATATTTCAAACTAAATCTGATATCCAATCAAACCATTAAGTATAAGTATGAGTTAAAGCCATTTTTAGACAAAAGAATATTCTAAAACATTACTGTGTTTGCTTCCTTTCTCTGCACTCTTTCTCAAAGAGCCCCTGGAAGATCTGATCCAGCAAAACAAACAAGTAAAACCAAAAAAGAGAGCAACATGAGATCCAGGAAATAAATAATCCTACATAGAAAAGTAGGGAAGGGAATTTCCCAGATGATACATGTACTTATTCCATATCACTGGATATTGAAGTTATTCCCAATTTTTGTCAAACACTAAGAATTCTAGGCTGGGGACCGTGGTTCATGCCTATAATCCTAGCATTTTGGGAGGCAAAGGTGGGAGGATTGCTCGAGCCCAGAAATTTGAGACCAGCCTGGGCAACATAGTGAGACTTCATCGCTAAAACACACAAAAATAAAAAAGAATTCTACTTTAATACATTTTGCATATAATTTTATATAGATTCCTAGAAGCAGAATTATTTGGCCAAAACAGAAATAGTATTAACAGTCTTTATATTGTTCAATGGCTTCTCATTATAATTTCCACTTCTGAGTGGCTAAGGGTTTGTCCACTTCTTCTTAATATTCTGCATGCTCCTGAAATTGATTGCTTAGTAGAAGATAAACTTTCCAGACAGTGTGGTATAATTTTTCTCTCAGGAAGGTCACAAGAAGGTCTTTTTAAAAAATTTTGATTTGAAGTACTGGGTACATGTGTAGGTTTGTTATCTCGGTAAACTTTTGTTGTGGGGGTTTATTGAACAGATTATTTCATCACCCAGGTATTAAGCCTAATACCCAATAGTAATTTTTTTTTCTGATTCCCTCCCTCCTCCCACCTTCTACGCTCAAGTAGACCCCAGTGTCTGTTATTTCCTTCTTTGTGCCTATGTGTTCTCATTATTTAGCTCCCACTTATAAGTGAGAACATGTGGTCTTTGGTTTTCTGTTCCTGCGCCTCTTTGCTACAAATAATGGCCTCCAGCTCCATCCATGTTCCCGCAAAATACATGATTTTATTTTTTTCTTTCTCCAGTCTGCTGTTGATGGGCATTTAGGTTGATTCCATGTCCCTGCTATTGTGAATAGTGTTACAATGAACACACACGTTAGTGTGTCTTTATGGTAGAATGATTTATATACCTTTGGATATACACCCAGTAATTGGATTAAAGAAGCTGTATTTCTAAGCAAGAATCTTTGGGCAAGCCCTTCAGGCTTGCCCAAAGCTCAAGAACAAGGAGAGCCCTCAGTTCCTCCACCATATTTCAGTTCATTTGCCCCTTTCGTATGTTTACAGTATCATTGGGAATGCACCCAAATTGCCACCACAAAACGTTAAATGAATTAACGTCAGAAGTGGCTTCAGATTTAGTGGCACATATTTAAATTTAATAATTCGGGGCTAAAATGGCACGTTAATTCTTCTAAATAAAATTAAATATGGCCCAAAGCCCAATGGACTATAATTTATAAGAGATCTAAGCATCTAGCATCAAAGCCTGTGACAATTATCAGGACAATTTTCTCTTATGCCTATTTTATTGTCATGTATAGTAGGGCTTGATTGATTGGTTCTGAAAATAAACTCTCTGTCTAGCTATTTTAAAAAATCTCACCACCTGGCAGCTAGCTACTCTGTTGAGAAGGGCTCAAAACACATCTGTGAATCAGGAATTGTCACAGCAAATAAGCCTTCAAAGATGGTATAAAGAGAAGGCGGAATAGAGATGTCAAACTGAGAACAGCCTCGGCCTCAATTTTTGGTTGCATCCACTTGAGGTCTTCTCCACATCTCAGGTCTTGTGCTTTATACTGGGTTTTCTACAACTGTTAATCCTAATGATAATGTCAATGAAGGGAAGCTCCACAGTGAAATGCCCTGAATCCTACAAAGACAGTTCTGACGGATTACTCATGTGTTCTTCCTTTCACATTTTGGCTACTTCAGGAAAATGTCAAATGAATGGATATAGATGACAAATTACAAAAGAATGTCTGTATTAGACCAACCCTAACAAATGAAGCAAATTATTGTGAAGTGGTTAAAAGGAAAAAAAAAACTGTCCATATTTATAAATTCATGCTAGCCCAATTCTTTTTTTTTTTTTTTGGATGAAGCTAATTTTTTTTGATCAGAAATGAAGTATATAAAGTATACTGAAATATTAACAAGATGGAGAAGAACATCTAAAGCTAGCTATCTTTTATCCATCATAAATATAGATTAAAGTTTAGTGAAAATAACAAACTGAAATTTTCTATGCCCTACTTGTAAGTCCACATAAATAATATCAAGGTGTATGTCAAAGTTTTGTGTAGAGTTGAGCATAACATCACAAGCTTTTTGACAGTTGTAACTACCTGTAGATTTCGTGAAATGTCACCTATTATTGAAAGGTGAAGGAGACCATCATCATGTTTTTATATCTCTTACAAACAAGACTTTTTAGCATCTGGTAATGTCTGTGAGGGGGATTGGGGTGGCCTGCTCTTTACCGCCCAGGTTAGATGGGCACTGACCTCTCTCTTTCATGAGAGGGACCCATGGAGTTGAACTTTTAGAAGACAGAAAAAAAGTTTAGGTATATACAGTTCTTATTTTTAATGTTCATTTAAAAGAAAACAAATTGGCTGGGAGCAGTGGCTCACACCTTAATCCCAACACTTGGGGAGGCCAAGGCAGGTTGATCTCTTGAGGTCGGGAGTTCAAGACTAGCCTATTCAACATGGTGAAAACCCCGTTTCTACTAAAAATACAAAAAATTAACTGGGTGTGGTATGGGTGCCTGTAATCCCAGCTACCTGGGAGACTGAGACAGGAGAATTGCTTGAACCAGGGAGGCGGAGGTTGCAGTGAGCCAAACTCGAGCCAACACACTCCAGCCTATGTGACAAGAGTGAGGCTCTGTCTTGAAAAAAAAAGTATATATATATAATAAATTTGTTCTTTTCCACTGTAAAACAAAAGGACATAAAGGGAGTTATTGGGGAAAAGGAGCACAATAAAAACAACAACAGAGAAAAGGAAGAAAACAGAATAAAAAGGAGAAAAGCAAATATACTACACCTTCAGTTAGCATTGACACAAGCCATAACTACACATCCTAGAATCCAAAGTGAAGGGGAAAATGTGACCCCTCATTCTCACCTTACTTGAGAGAAGAAACACATCAGTTCCTCAATCCATACAAAAGCTCTGGTGTTCCAAATGTTTAGATACATTTTCTTCTGGGACATGAGGTTGGAGATATAGAGCGATGCAATGCACAATGTTCATAAAAGTGGTGTTAATAACGAATCCAGTTCCTCAATTTGTTTGGCTTTGATAAAACCCCAAGCTGTACACTAGAATACAGTCCAGGGAAGGTGAATTTATTGCATACTGAGGTGCTGCGATTGACTTGTGCAGTCATCGTATGATATTTTATTCCAAAGATTACATTTAAATTACTTAGAAGAGTGGCCGTACAGCGTGCCTCCTAAATTACCCTCTGGAAATGTCTTTTCTTTTTTACCAGAACTTTGATAGAAGCTTTATGCCAGACTAAGCAGCAGGATGATTTTATCCAAGGCTGGAAAAATAAATATATTCTACTGCTAATTAGAGACAGCAGCACAAATTCCTTACTGTTGGAGACCAAGCATACACTGTCTGAAATGCCAACACAGGTGAACTGTAGGGGTGCCCAGGGGCACAACCAGCCTCTGAGAAAGTAAATTATGTCTCTTCAGCTCTTGTACTTAACACTTGTATGAAGACTCAAAGTTCCTCACCATGGACTGTGATAAACACGGCTTTATTCTGAAAAAGGTTTACTGCAGCTGTTCCCAGATGCACACCAGGACAGTGGAAATACCTGTCATGCAGCAAACAAGAGCCGAGTTCTAAGAACGTGATCCTCCTCGTGTGCCTGCCAAGAGGACTTACTACAAAAGAAATTTTTATGAAACTGACCAAATAAATCTGCTGGAAAGAGTGATTTGATATCAGCTACTTAAATGAGTACCATTCAATACACATATAAAAGGTCTCTCCAAGACAAATTTTCAAAAATGTTTGGAAACGAAAAGATAGCAAAATCATTGTTTCTTCTGGCCATTCCTTTCTTATAATGAACACAGCAAACACGAAAATTCTTTTCCTTATCTCTATTTTAAGAGAATCAAACATCAAATTAATCTACAACTCCTGTCAAGAAATTAAGATATACAAGGTAAAATAAACAAGGAGAGACAAAGTCCATCCTTGCTTTCGACTGCGGAATTTTACAAAATTTACGGACACACTAATTACACTTTTTACCTCTTTATTTTCTCTCTCTCTCGTTTTTTTTTCACCAGAGCTCCAATATTTAAAATGTCTTAAAAAGTAAAGTCTTTAAGGAGTCACGAAGAAAGTGTGCTGTATTAGCGCAGGCTGCCATAACACAATACCAATAGACTGGGTGGCTTGAACAACAGAAATTTTATTTCTCATGGTTCAGGAAGCTGGAAGTCTGAAATCAAGGTCCAGCAGGGTGGTTTCTGATAAGGGTCTTGCTTGCAGATGGTCACATTCTTGCTGGGTCCTGACAGGAGTTGTGGGGAACTCTCTGGTATCTTTTCTTACGAGGGCACTAATCCCATCATGAGGGCTCTCTTCTCCTGACCTCATCAAACTCTTCTGACCTTCCCAAGCCCCATCTCCATATACCGTAACAACAGGGATTAGGGCTCCTAAGATAAATTCTGGAGGAGACAAACATTTAGCGCATACCAAACTGAGATTCCGGAAAGAAGTAACACCAGAGTAAAAACCAAGTAATGGTAAGCAAAGAAATAGAAGCAGAAGTGACTAGATAGGGAGGAGTATTTAAGAATGCTTCTGGCCGGGTGCAGGAGCTCATGTCTGTAATCTCAGCACTTTGGGAGGCCAAGGTGGGAGGGTCCCTTGAGCCCAAGAGTTCAAGACCAGCCTGGGCAACACAACAAAACCCTGTCTCTACAAAAAATAAAAAATTAGCTGGCCATGGTGGCACGTACTTGTGGTCCCAGCTACTCTGGAGGCTGAGGTGGGAGGATCACTTGAGCCAGGGAGTTCCAGGTTGCAGTGAGCTGTGATGGGTGCCACTCCAGATCCCGTCTCGAAAAAAAAAAAAAAAATTAACAGGAGGATCAATGAATTGGGGCAGCTGGGTCCATTAAGACCATTCTCAGAGGAGAATAAAATGTACTTCTGGGTACCAAAGAGCCTTTATGTCTGTGCCCCAGGATGTCCTCCTGCTCTTCCTACTTGGTTTGCAGGACGTGAATTGCAGGGCTGGTTCTATCTTTTGCTGCATATTCTCAGTGCTTGTTCATATTTGTAATGTGAATTTGGTGTTAGTAACACATTATTCCAGAAACATCCTTAAGTATTTTTGAGCCCGTCTTTGTTTAGTGTCCCCAGCTAGCATGAAGCCTCTTGAGGACAGGAGCTGTGTTGCTTAATTTTTACGTACACATCTTAAGGACTGCATTAGCAGCCTACTGCATCCTATAATGCAGAGTTTTTCAATTATTTACCACAATTCTTGCTCTTCTCTCATATTCTTTCTCATAGGAAACCACATTTTTTCCAGCTTCATCCTCTAAAAATTAATCTTTCTTTTCTTCTCTACAAGTTCTTGTAGCTTTCAACATTTTCTTTGCAAAAGTTATACGTATTTTGCATTTAGAGTTTTTACATAGCACTTGAGATATTCTTAAATTATGTTTTAAAGAAGATTTTTAGATTTTTTAACCTCAAGGTTTCTTTTTTTTTTTTTTTTAATTCTGGGAAGCTATAAATGCAATGGCAGGCATTTTATCCTGTCTCTTTAAAGATATATCAGTGTTGAGTCATGAAAAATTAAGATTTTGTCTTTGATTCTGCTGGTAATTCTACTTCAGTGCTATAACCAAATGCCATTGGAAAGTGTCAGTCTTATCTAGAACTAGAAATACCATTTGACCCAGCCATCCCATTACTGGGTATATACCCAAAGGATTATAAATCATGCTGCTATAAAGACACATGCATATGTATGTTTATTGTGGCACTATTCATGATAGCAAAGACTTGGAACCAACCCAAATGTCCATCAATGATAGACTGGATTAAGAAAATGTGGCACATATACACCATGGAATACTATGCAGCCATAAAAAAGGATGAGTTCATGTCCTTTGTTAGAGACATGGATGAAGCTGGAAACCATCATTCTGAGGAAACTATCGCAAGGACCGAAAACCAAACACTGTATATTCTCACTCATAGGTGGGAATTGAATAATGAGATCACTTGGACACAGGGTGAGGAACATCACACACTGGGGCCTGTCATGGGGTAGGGGGAGAGGGGAGGGATAGCACTAGGAGATATACCTAATGTAAATGACGAGTTAACGGGTGCAGCAAACAACATGGCACATGTAGACATATGTAACAAACCTGCACATTGTGCACATGTACCCTAGAACTTAAAATATAGTAGTAAAAAAAAAGAAAGTATCAATCTCTGACATACTATTCACTTGTGAAGGTGATCATTATGTATCAAAAAAAGATACCCTTCTCATAATCATTAATGTGTATAATATATATTTCCTGTGTCCTCTGTAAAGTATGATTGCTTTGAAAGAACCCAAAAGTTTTTTTCTATTTAACAATAAAGCTATGTCACAAAAAATTATAATACTTAGAATATTTTTGTAACATATTTCTGACTATAAGTAATATCTTCTCATTATGGAAAACTTGGAAAATATGAAAACTATGTAATTAAAAATAAAAATCACTTGAAATACAGCTAAAATAGCATTAACATTTTAAGGCATTTTATTTTAAACCTGTCTGTCTGTCTATAAATACACGTCACTTCACACGGCGTAGTCATTTCTGTGTCTTCATGTTTTGCACAACTTTATATTAATAATGTGCTTTCATATCACTAAAAATATCAAAAGTCCATCTCTAGCAGGTATAACATGCTGTATTGATGGCTATTTTGGGGGTAATAGTCTTACTGAATTATATGTATATAAGGATATAAATTATACATATAATTATATGTATATAAGGATATAAATTATACATATAATTTATACATATAAATTCATACAAATAATTATATGAAGTATATACATATAATTCACCCATTTAAATTGTATGATTTATGGTTTTTAGCACATTCACAGAGTTGTGCAACAACCACCACAAAAAATTCTAGAATATTTTCATTACCCCACAAAAAATTCATGCCCTTTAGCCATCACATCCAATCTTTCTGTCCCCCATTCCTGGGCAGCCACTAAACAACTTTCTGTACAGATTTGCCTTTTCTGGACATTTCACATAAATAGAATCATATATCAAATGTCTCTTGTGACTAGCTTTTTTCACTTAGTATAATGTTTTCAAGGTTCATCTCTGTTGTGTCACGTATCAGTTCATACTCCATTCCTTTTTACAGTCAAATAATGTTCTATTGTAGTGGTTACATTTTTAAGGTAAGTCTTTATAAAGTAAGGATGTTGATTCTAGTCTTGTCAAACTTTGGCATAATTGGTTTATACAGTACGACATAGAAAATAAGATCCTTTTTAAAAATTTTCAAGTCAAATATATTGTGTTTTTCCTATTCTCAGATTTCCTTTAATCCCCATTCATTCTATAAGTATTTATTAACAGGTGCCAATATACCAGGCTTTGCAAATGCAAAGTGAATGAAATCAACACAATTCTTGCTGTTATCACCTATAAGGAACCCAATGTTAACAAATAACTAAAAAAAGAAAGATAGAATTAAAATTAAGAATTGAGATAAGAACTGTCAATGTCCTCTAGTCAGAGTCTACTAGAAATAAGCTGGTAGTCAAACAAAGGTGAGTCTAATTGCTTCTTGCTGTGAGGAAGAACACACAGTGAGCCGTGAGGCGTCTCTGTATTGAGGGTGGTAGTGGGAGGTTAGAGAACAGGAACTTATGTTAGATGATTTTGTAGAAGATTGAGGACACGTGGCTTTACTCTGAATTAAGTGCTGTCAAAGTAAGGGCTGTTCTATGTTTGAGGTGTATTAATTATTTTTATATAAAGGAAGGAGAAATAAACTAGAGCCACACTAGAATTGGTCAGGAAGTACTAGTTACTCGTATTAGCTAAGGGAGAGGGATGTCTGATTATTTCTTAGTTTGCACTGTGTTCTTGATTTTGGCTGTGCTCAATCAGACATAAATATGGAATGGTTTGTTTTTGTCTTGCACTATTGTAGGCAGAGTGGCCTTGCCTGGTGCAGTGTTATGTGACATTTTTTATGTTCAGCGGAACACCACGGCCTGATGGTTAGAGCCAGGCTGGCTCAGCTGATAGCCATCAAGAGTACTTTTGTCTCTCTCAATACCCTCTTTTGGCCAAGAGTAGAGACAATCACTGTGAAGAATATGTATGTACAATATCCAGGTCATTAGCATCCCCATAATTTTTCCAATCGAGTTCTTCTAGAGAAAATTGGAGTTGGATTTGGGTTAGTCCTTTTTGCTCCTTTTGTTAGAGAAGAAATTGTTGAATCGTCTGATGTGACAGTGGTCATGCAATAGCACTTAAGACGCTGGAAATCATCCCCTGGCTAAATGTAACTCAGGCAATCACCGGGTAAAAAAAAAAGTAGTTATTAGTTCTTGAAAGAGTACCTCAAGACAAGAGTCTAAATTACCAAGGTGAAAATATATCTCAACATTCATCTTGGTTCTTTCCAGAGATCTGGTTAGCTTTTCCCCTCAGTCATGAATTTTTTTCCTTGAACTATCATATGCAATATTTATTCAGGCATAGTCAGATGTGTTTATTATAAACTGCCCTGTAGCTAGCTAAAAGGAAATAAAACACTCTGCAATTGACCATGACAACCCTGGCTAATGAATTTAAACTGTTTTGTTGCAGAAGTTGTGTTCTTATAAACAAGCAGTGATTTAAAGGGGTATAGAAGTCACTGGGAATACAAGCACTGAACATCTCGATAGAAATGAGCTGATGATTTGTTTCTTAAAATAAGAAATATTTTAGAGTCGAGTTAAATAGCAGTTGCAAAGTTGGCTGGAAAATCTCTAAAGAGAACAAACTGAATATTTCAGCAGTGATAACCCTGATATTTGCCCTCATTCCTGATGGGTTAGGTTTTGCTGGTAGGATTGACAGGTCTGACTACAGAATTTGTGGGGCCCAGGGAAAAAAAATAGAGGGGCCAGTCATTAAAAAAATTATTCAGAATTTTAAGATGGCAACAGCACAGTATTAAACCCAAAGCATTTAACCCAAAGCATTAAACCTCAAGTACGGAGCCCTTGTAAGAGCAGGGCTATGTGAGACTGCACAAGTCACATGCCAATGAATGGTTGAATAACTTTGGTAGAAGTGTTTTTTTTTTTTTTTTTTTTTTTTTTTTTTTTTTTTTTTGACAGAGTCTTGCTCTGTTGCCCAGGCTGAAGTGCAGTGGCACAATCTCGGCTCACTGCAACCTCCACCTCCCGGGTTCAAGCAATTCTCCTGCCTCAGCCTCCCGAGTAACTGGGATTACAGGTGCATGCCACCACTCCCAGCTAATTTTTGTATTTTTATGAGAGACAGGGTTTCACCATCTTGGCCAGGATGGTCTCGATCTCCTGACCTCATGATCCACCTGCCTTGGCCCAAAGTGCTCGGATTACAGGCATGAGCCACTGCACCCGGCCCAGGCTCATTTTTATAAGACTGAAATCTGGGTTAATTATATGAGGCAATCATCAGGAGGAACCTATATAAGGATATTTTGGTGGCCATGAGAATCCACCTTGCAGAACTCTAACTAGAGGCAGTGTAACTGACTGAGGTCCCTGGTTGTTCTTTAAAATCCATCACCATGTTTGAGCCGACACCATGCTTCCCATAGATTCAGTGATGCTAAGGCAGTTTTGATCCTAGGATACAGCGAACTCTTTCTGGCAACTCTACCTCATGGACCCCCCAGTGGTCTCCTGCTGGACTTCCATTAAACTGCACACTGGTCTGTGATGCTTCCACTCAACCTTCCTTTTCTCTTTCCTTCCCTCAGGCTCAGACTTGCATGGGGTATGATGACTCTCCCAGCCTTTCTGCTTGTCTTCCGTAATTTTTATCATTAGAATTTCCCCCAGTAAAATCTTTGAGGGGGCGTCTTGGAGGGTCTGAACTAACTATCACAAGTGGTACCAGATGTGATCTGAGTAAACAGGTGGTAAGAGGGACACTTGGGACTGACTTGCAATGGTTGTATGAACAGTACCATTCCAACAGCTGAAAGATGAGGAAAAAGTGGCTAATAGAGTGGTCAGCTCAGTATATGGGCCAACATGGACATCGGCTGCACTACAGACACATAGGAGGGGCCATGCAAAAGAGCAAAACGGGAAATTCTTTCCAATGGGCAGAGCTGTGAGTAGTGCTCTTAGTCATTCACTTTGTATGGAAGGAGAAGTGGTCCAAGGTGAGAATATGTATAGATTTCCCTGAAGTGGCCACTGGCCTGGATGTCTGGCCAAGGACTTGGAAGGAAAAGAACTGGAAGAACAAAGACAAGAAATTCTAAGGTAGAGGTCCATGGTTGATGCATGAGAGTGAGATTATCATTCAACATGTGAATTCAGTGTTAACATCCTCTAAAACATTCACCATGGAAAAGGCACTGAGCAACCAAACAGATGGAACAACTTAGCCAGGAGATATCAGCCTGCCTTTGTCATTGGCCACTCCAGTACAGTATGATGGCCAGAGTGGTCATAGTGACAAAGATATGGGCTGCATTTGGGGCCTACAACATGGATTTTCATTGACCAACACAGATGTAGCTACTGCTGCATCTGAAAGTCCAACCGATCAGCAAAGGAGACCAACAAAAAGCCTTGAGACAGCACTGTTCCTCAAAGGAAATCAACAAGTCACTTTCCGTCATGGAGGATCAATATTTGTTCTCACCAAGATAGGCATCTTTGGGTTGTGGGTTTGCCTTTCCTGAGCAGAAGTTCAGCCAGAGCTCCTATTTGGGGGCTTGTAGAATGCCTGACTTACAGCTGTGGAATTCCATACAGCACAGACACCAATCAGGAAACACTTTTCATAGTGAAGGAGTCCAGAAGTGGCCCATGACATTTCTTCGCCCATTCAGAAGCAACTGGCCTTGTGCAATACTGGAATGGCCTTCCAAAAGGGCAACAGAAGCCCCAACTCAGAAGTTACTCTTTTCGTCATCCTTTAGGACAAAGTGTACCTATTATATCAGAGACTGCAGGAAAAGCCTCAATCCATCCTGAAAATAAGCAATTACCAGAACATACTCATAACCCATGTGGATCCTACCCGCTTCTTACTTCTACCATCTTGTAAGAATTATGTTGTCGGTAGGTAGGTGCAATGGAGTAAACATTTGTTGTCCTCCCAAAATTCGGATGTTGAAATCCTAACCTTTGATTTGATGGTAGCTAGGAGGTAGGGCCTTTCGGAGGTGATTATGTCATGAGGGTGAAGCCCTCATGAATGGGATTAGTGCTCTTGTATAAAGCACCCCAGAGAGCTCACTCACCCTCTTCTCACCGTATGAGGATACAAGAAGACAATGGTGCAACTCAGAAGAAGGCCCTCACCAGAATCCAACTATGCTGGCAGCCTGATCTCACACTTTCAGACTCTAGGACTGTGAGAAATAAGTTTCCATTGGTTAGAAGCCACCTAGTCTTTGATGTTTTACTGTAGCAGCCCACATTGACTAAGATAGCAAAACATGCAAACATCCTCGGAAATACTCTTTAAATTACCCACTATTGTTGAATCAAAATCACTGCCAATTTATCTCTGCTATTTTGGATAAAATCCTGAAATATTTTTATTAAACTCTGTTACTGTTGTGTCTATCCCCTTAGGTAACAGCAAAGCATATACAAAATTTTTCATTTGTCTTCATAGGATTTTCTGTGGCAGTTAGGAAGTGCTATGGTGTTTGAAGTCATGTAGTAGTTCAAAATCATATCTACTTTTAGTATGAACATTTGATCTTTTATCTTTTGCTAGCTGGCAGATCTGGGCCAGAACAATTGATTTTGAACTGATTTCATTTCTGGATGTGGCTTATATATTTCAAGAGCCTACTCAGGTTTGTTATAATTTGCTTGGAAAATCTGTTTTTCTTTTGAGGTTAAGCCATCAACAAACAAATTTTGTGAATAGCCAAGGAAATTTCTAATAGCTCCTGGTAGGGCCTGGGGCTTGGATAGTCTCCTAAGAGAGGTAAGCAATTACAGTCTTCTAGAGAGCGGCTGGTTCTAAAGAGTGTTGTAGCAATGGATAGTAACGTGTGTGAAGGGGAAGGAATGCGACTAGCTGAGAAATGCTGAGTGCTTGTAAGTAGAAGAGTCTGCATGGGAAATCATTAACTTTAGAAGAGATCCTAGAAATAAATGAGTTGCTACTTCCATAAGATATGCTACTGCTTCTATAGGTTCCAGATGATGTGGCTCTGTATTGACTGCTGGATCAAATGAAAGACTGAAATGGGCAATGGGCCTCAGATGATTTCAGTGTATTGAGTCAGTACCCCAATGACCTGTCTGGGCTTCCCACAAATAAAAATGAAGGGAGTTTTATAAGTCAAACAATCTAGAACAAAATCTTCTTATATTCATCTATTATATCACACTTAAACACAAGCATTAACAGAATATTTAGGAAACACAAGGAACCCCTGCTAACCTGGGTATAAATTAACTTAGTCATTATATGGAAAAAACACAAATTTGAATTTTATGCCATTTGTACATTATTCACTTAATGATTTGTGGTAAAAATTTATTTATATACATTTGTATGCTTTAGGCATACACAAACATATAAATATACAAATAGGTGGTACATTTAAAGCATTTAGCTGTACCTTTAAAATGTAGTTAACATATCAGGATGTTAAACAAGGTATATATTATATATAATTTGCCATCTTACTATTAGGTTGCTGCAAAAGTAATTGCAGGTTTTGCCATTAAAAGTTTTTGCAGTTTTTGCAATTACTTTTAATGGCAAAAACTGCAATTACTGTTGTGCCAAACTAATACATGGCAATAAATAAGTGGTTTGCCTTTCCTGAGCAGCAGTTCAGCCAGCACTCCTATTTGGGGGCTTATAGGATACATGATTTACAGCCATGAAAGTCCACACTCCATAGACATCAATCAGAAAAACATTTTCACAGTGAAGTAGCACAGGAGTGACCCATGACATTCCTTTGCCCATTCAGAAGCAACTGACCTCATTTACTGCTGATGACTTCCTAAAACCTGCCCAAATGTAGTATTTTATACATATGTACATTTATATAATGATTAACCATTATTATCCATAATGTACAAGTTCATATATACCAATTTCGTTCTTTCATTTACTCACATACTCAATAAGTATTAATCACCTAATATATGCCAGTTCTAGAGGCTCAAGATAGAATGATGACTAAAAACAGATGCTGTACCTGCCCCAAGGAGCTTATGGTTACATAGAGAAGACAGCTATGGGCAGGGTGTGGTGGCTCACACCCGTAATCCCAGAACTTTGGGAGGCCGAGGCAGGAAGACCATTTGAGGTCAGGAGCTCGACACCAGCCTGATCAACATGGTGAAACCCTGTCCCTACTAAAAACACAAAAATTAGCTGGCCATGGTGGCATGCGCCTGTAATCTCAGATACTTGGGAAGCTGAAGCAGGAGAATTGTTTGAGCCCAGGAGGCAGAGGTTGCAGTGAGCTGAGATCTCACCATTGTACTCCAGCCTGGGTGACAGAGTGAGACTCCATCTTGAAACAAAACAAACAAACAAAAAGAAAACAAATAAAACGAAGTCATCACACCAGCAAATGTGGACATACCACTGAGAAAGGGCTACAAGGGAGACAGCATGGTGCTCCTGGTAGCCGTGAAGAGGCATTCAATTGAGTTATCAAAATCAGGGAAGTGATGTGTGAATTGGGATATATCAGAGGAAGTGGGCATAGCTAAGCAATGAGGGGAAAGAAGCATATCTCAGGCCTCCACAAAAGCAAGTGTAAAGCCCTGCTCTAGGAAGGGAATGGGAAATGTAAGTGAAAGCCACAGTTTGCTGACGCAGTTGTTAAAGATGGCATAAAGTCACACAGCAGAGAGGATAAAATGTGGGTGGGGGTACTGAGAAACTGGTAGACCACGCTAGTGAACTTCATTTTTTCAATCATAAAAGCAATTTAAAACAAATCATACAGGAGAAAGAGAGGGAGTTGGAGAGAACAATAGCAACATGATCATGTTTACATTTTGAAAACCCCATGCTGGCTGCGCCGAGAGGGGCACAGAGTGGATTACAGCAATTTAGTTTAGGAGCTATAGCAGTAGCCTAAGCAAGACACAGTGACTGCTTATATGTTGCTTGGAGGTGGCCGAACAGAACATGTCCAGTATCCAGATCAATTTAATCAAATCTACGCCCAGTAGAACAGGAACTTGCCTTTTCTATGAACCCAAGCAAGAACACAGTCACTTGAGGTCAAATAAAAATAAGAAGGAACTCAAAACTTCTTAACTGAAAGCACTAGAGAACAATCTGTCAACTGGAGAATCACAAGATCCATAAATTTGGAGAAGAGAGATTTATTCCTTATAAAGGGTTGAAGCCTGCAGAATGGCCGTCCTACAGGCTGGGAAGTGTAGCCTCCATTAGAGACCAAAAACAGGCACTTTGAAGGAAGAAGGGTGAGACAGAAATTTATGCTGAATGAGTTGGCTAAGTATTCATATTTAACAGGTTGTAGAAGGACTTATGAATATTCTCACGGCAGAGGGGCATTAAGCAAGCATGCATATTCCATATTTCCCATGTTCACTTTGGGGCAGAGACTTAACGTGTAAATGCATTAAAATTGGGCTCTATGTGTCAAAACATGAAATAGAGGACAAAGAGGAAACCTGTGCTCTGTCCACTGGCCAGAACCAGTCTGCGGTCAGTAGTCAAAAGTCAGGAAGGGATGTGCTGTTAAACTGATCAGCTGTATGTGGAAACCACAAAGAGGAAAGGGAGTCTGGCTGCGGTACCAGTCAGTTGATTGAAATCAGTGGCAGAACAAGGCTGTCAACTGGGTTTGTTTCTGTTTAGCCCTTAGGGAACAAAGTCCAGTGGTAGTTCCTGAGAGAGGGGTTGTAATGAGATGTGTCATACCTCTCATCCTGTCCTGGTGGGAAATGTAGCTTTTAAGGTTTCTCAGCAGTCCCCTTGGCAAAGAGGGTTTCATTCAGTCATCTGGGGGGTTTAGGATCTCATTTTCATCTCACATATCAAATGAATATCGACAAAGAAAAAAAATCAAGCTTTTCAAAATTAAAGAAAAATGCTCAACATCATTAATCATTAGGTAAATGAGTGAAATAAAGAAAATGAGAAAAAGAATGAGATTGTGTCCTTTGCAGCAACATGGATGGAGCTGGAATCCGTTATCCTACGCGAACTAGAGCAGGAACAGAAAACTAAATAACACATGTTCTTATTTATAAGTGGGAGCTAAACACTGAATACACATGGAAACAAAGAAGGGAACAACCGACACCAGGAACTACTAGAGGGTGTAGGAGGGGAGGAAGTGGAGAATTGAGAAACTACCCATTAGGTACTATGCTTATTATCTCGGTGATGAAATAATATGTACATCAAACCCCCACGACATGCAATTTATAGAACAAACCTGCGCATGTAACCCTGAAACTAAAATAAAAGTTGAGAAAAACCCACAGTCTTACTGAGGACTATACAGTACATCTCCTTATAGATTCTAGAGTTCAGTGGCACGATCTTGGCTCACTGCAACCTCTGCCTCCTGGGTTCAAGTGATTATCCTGCCTCAGCCTCCCGAGTAAGTGGGATTATAGGCGCCCACCACTGCACCAGGCTAATTTTTCTATTTTTAGTAGAGACAGGGTTTCACCATCTTGGCCAGACTGAACTCGGACTCCTGACCTCGTGATCCACCCGACTTGGCCTCCCAAAGTGCTGGGATTACAGGAGTGAGCCACCGCGCCCGGCTCATTTATTTTTAAGGAATATAGTGACTCAGGCAAGAGACATGAAAGTCTTTGCACTCCATCCTATTTTATCTACAAAGCATCCCTCCAAAAAACTACATGTCAACACAGAGTTAGGGGCTTATGAAATCCCGCTGCCAAACAGAAATAAGGAAGCATGGATTCTTAATGTTGTTACTTTGACTAGACTTGGGGTGTCTTCTAGGTTCTATAAAGGGCTAAGAATTACTGATTCAAGAAATGGCCTTAGTCACTAATTGTTATCAGAGTCAGTAGATAAACTTTCTCTCTTCCTCAAAGGAAGGACTTTAGGATTGCATTTGTATTCAGATATCATTCTTACTATTTACTGTGTGAGAAGATGGGCAATTACTCTTCCTTCAGCCTCGTTTTTCTCATTGTAAAATGGTGATAATAGCACCTATCTTCCAGGACTGGTATAATGATGAAAATTGACATGTGTTCAATGTCAGCATATTTTATGCTATCAGTTGATGGCAACTCTTAATATTGTATTTCATTGTCTTCATCAATAGTTTTCTAAATTTCTTATATCCTGGTTCTGGACTTTTCATGATTTGAAAAGTATCTGGAAAATACTTTTGTATAAGCCACTAAGAATTTAACCCTGCATTAGCATGAGATAAGGTCTAGTAAAAATGCAGATTCCAAGTCCCACCCTAAGCCTACAGAGCTGGAATCCTTAGAGCTGAGGCCCAGATACGTGCATTCCTAATAAACTGCCCCATTGATTCCTATGCACATTAAAATTTGTGATGTCATCTCCATATGGGATGAAGGGATGGCAGGATGAAGGGGCAGGAAGGAAGGATAGAGAAGGAAGAATCTGAATAGAGACTAGCATGACTGTGACGAAAAAAAAAAAAAAGAAAATATTCTTATTGGGAAATTTCAAGTGCCTGTGATTCAGATATTACTGAGAAAGAGGGACTTCACACCTTCCCTCAAACCCTACCACAGAGTTACTAGCTCTGGTTGGCATCCCTAATAAGTGTTCTACTGGCCGGGTGCAGTGGCTCACATCTGTAATCCCAGCACTTTGGGAGGCTGAGGCAGGAGGATCACAAGGTCAGGAGATCAAGACCATCCTGATTAACACGGTTGAAAACCCATCTCTACTACAAATACAAAAAAAATTAGCCAGGCGAGGTGGCGGGTGCCTGTAGTCCCAACTACTTGGGAGGTTGAGGTAGGAGAATCGTGCAAACACGGGAGGCACCGTTTGCAGGGACCGAGATCACGCCACTGTACTCCAGCCACTGCACAGAGCGAGACTCCATCTCAAAAAACAAAAAAAGACTTTAATAAATATTAAATTCAACTTATATTTTTTTAAAAAAGAAGTAACTCCCAAAGGAGGAATATATTCTGTTGTCCTATTACATAGTAGGGTGACTAGAGTTCTCAATAAGGCATTGTATATATCAAAATAGCCAGAAGAAAGGGTTTTGTATGTTTACACCAAAAAGAAGTGATAAATGTCGGAGGTGATGAACAGTCAAATATCCTGGTTTGATAACTACACAATGTATACATGTGTTGAAATATAACATTGTTCCCTATAAATATGTATAATTGTTATGTGCTCATTAAAAATAACAAAATTAGCTTTTTCCCCTACATAGCAAATTGGAGGCATTGTTAACATGCCTCTCCCATGTGGGAAGACAAAATAGAGTATAGAGATTCACGTTGTGAACTTTTCTCCAAGAAGTAACACATGAAGTTAGAAAGCTGAATGAAATCACAGACCCTTTGAAAGAAGTGCTGGGCAGCAGCCTATACCATGATCCAGGTGGAAAACTGGGAGCTTCCAGAGTGTGAAGGGGGAGAGAATGCCACCGTGACACACACTGCCATGGAAGATCATGGCAATCCAGGCCATGAGGGGAGGCCTTAACTCTATCCAGAGTTGGAACTGATTTAGTGGGTGTTGGGGAACATATGAGAAGGAGCAGCATTTGGACAGCTTTGCATGCTCTCCCAGACTCCAGCAGGGACAGAGGGAAGCCATTCCTGATCCTATCCCACAGGGAAGATTGCAGAAGCCTGCCAGCTAATTCAGGCGGCAGTCACAGGTCGAGAGAAGCTCCCGACTGAGATTTGCGATATAATCTTCAGTGAGGATGAACCCCATCGGCCAGAACTGAGGGGTAAGTGGGAAGCGTGCTATAGCCACAAGCACAGAAGATTAGGGCCTCTGCTTCATGAGTGTGACCGGAAAGCCCAGTTTCTGTCTTGGTCAGGAAAGCTTATGGCTTGAGGCAATTTGAAGTTCTGACCACAGACTGCCTGGAACACAGTTAACTGCTGCTAGCAGAACACTGCTGGTGTGAGACCTGCTTTGCCAAGTGTGTGGGAGCAGAGTGGGGCTTACCGCCACCTGCTATACTCTACTCCCCATGTGGATTCTTTTGTGCAACAGAAGCAGCTGTGATCCTCTGTGGAACATTACCCCAGGGGCCAGGGAACTGACCTCTGATTTCCACTGGGGCAGCTGCCCGTGACTCCACCTGGGAAGCCAGAGCACAGATTGCCTGACCCAGCCCCCGCCTGGCTTTGCTCCTCCACCTGTCCCAGTAGGGTAATACAATGGACAGAGACATTTGAAAGTTCTATGGCCCCACACGTTGCTTCAGACACCAGAGCACCTCCTTGGGTAACAAAAGGCAAGCAAAAGTTCCACTGCTACTATCATAGCTTGTGGTCTTTTGCAAGCACCACCTCCTGGCTGGAGGTTAAATGACAGAACCCAATACAATATCAGCCCGTTCCATAACACCATGCTGACAAAGGAGAAAACTTTTGTGCAATCCCAGTTTGAACAGAGACTAACATGACTGTGATCACACTGGCTAACCAGGAGGTCTTGAATCTGTCTACATGACCAGTACAGCTGGCATTTGTGAAGGCCACAACACTAGGGCTATTTATAACCAAGGAATCTCACAGAATTTACATGACTCCTCTCTCATCCCTATCAGATCTGGTGCTGGGAGACTTGAAGGACAGGTCACATCACTTAATCCCTTGTAGACATTCCCAGCACCATAGTATGGCAGCCCCACCTGGTGGTTAGACCCAGAAGAGCAGCAGGAGTCACAGTAGACTGGTGCTCAGGGACTGTTACTGCTAGAAAAAGAGGGCATGTGCCACATTAAGGGAGCATTCCATGGGACAAAAGAAACCAGACTGCAGGCCTTGAGTCCTTACCTTTTCACTGTGGAAAGTTTCTTTCAGCAGAGTCACAGGAGCAGTGCTGGACTCAGTGTGGAAACTTTGTGGGGTCTACCCCAATGGTTAGGCATCCCTGGTGCATGAAGGGTCTTGGAGAAGGGGACTTTGTGATGGTTAATTCTGTGCGCCAACTTGATAGGACTGAAGGATGCAAAGTATTGTTCCTGGGTGTGTCTGTGAGGGTGTTGCCTTAAGAGATTAAGGTTTGAGTCAGTGGACTGGGAGAGGCAGCCCCACCCTCAGTCTGGGTGGGCACCATCTAATCAGCTGCCAATGCAGCTAGAATAAAGGAGGCAGGAGAAGGTGGAAGGAGCCGACTTGCTGAGTCTCCCAGTCTTCATCTTTGTCCTGTGCTGGATGCTTCCTGCCCTCAAACATTAGACTGCAAGTTCTCCGGCTTTTGGACTCTTGGACTTACACTAGTGGTTTGCCAGGGGCCCTCAGGCCTCCAACAACCAGACTGAAGGCCGCACTGTCGGCTTCCCTACTTTTGAGGTTTTGAGACTTGGACTGATCCATCACCGGCTTCCTTGCTCCTCAGCTTGCAGATGACCTATCATAGGACTTTACCTTGGGATCATGTGGGTCAGTTCTCCCTAATAAACTCCCTTTCTTATATACATTTATCCTATTAGTTCTGTTTCTTTAGAGAACCCTGACTAATACTGATTTCTTCTCCCCCTCATCTGCCACTCCAGACACAGCTGAATGTCTCCCGTGGGAGCTCAGCATGGGTGCATCTGTAGACAGCCTTTCTGGAACAGTTCAGGATGCATCCACACAGTAGGAGTGCCCTCCAGATTCAGGCTTGGCTTGCACAAGGTAGAGTCTTGTGCAAGGTACAAGGTAGAGTCACAATCCGTCTTTACATGAAGCAGATAAAGAGGTGCTTGTCTGATATGACGAGGTGGAACATGGGGTCAAGAGTGTGACTGGGATCAATTTCCTGAAGGGAGGTATGGTGGCTTTCTCCCTTCCTTCTGAAAAGACTCCAGTGCATTTCACTGAGAGATTCCCCAGCTGGGACCCCACTGGGGTTTTGAACTTACCCACCTGCTTTATCCTTGGCCAGTTTTTACTCATGGGCACCTCCTAATGGCCCAAAGGTTGAACTGTTCGACCCAGTGAGTAAAATAGTGGAGTATAAAAGTGCACACCACTGGGAAACAAGATGAGCTTCCTGAGACCTCTGCCATTTCAGCCCCACAGGAGACAGTGAATCTGCTCACACATCCAGCACACCATTGCTAAATCCTCATCAGAGAAATTCATCACACAAAGATTTTCTACAACCGAAAACTCACACAAAGTCTTCACCACTGAAAACACCCACAGCCAAAGGTAGGTGGTAGATGACAGTAACTTATAAATGTAAAAGTCACATCCTCAAGGGGGAAAAGAAATTAAAAACCCAGTCAAATAAAAAGTAAATTCAAAATTAATTAGAAAAAAGTACTTAAATGAGAAGGAACCAGAAAAATGATTCTGGCAATATGAAAAAATAGGGATCTATATCAGCCCCAAAGATCACGTTAACTCTCCAACAGTGAAGCCAAACCAAGATGATATCGTTGAAATATGAGATACAGAATTCAAAAGGTTGATTATTAAGTTATTCAAGGGAATACAAGAGAATGGTGAAAAACAACATAAACACATTTAAAAATACAATTCAGGATATGAAAGAAAAAGTTTCTAAAGAGATATTTCAGGAAAAACCAATTATAATTTCTGGAAATGAAAGACACATTTAGGGAACTATGAAATGCAGTGGAAAATTTTAGCAATAGACTACACCAAGTAGAAGAAAAGATTTCAGAACTCAAAAGAAAGATTTTTCAATTAACATAATCAGACAAAAATAAGGAGAAAAGAATCAGAAGTGAAAATGTCTCCAAGAAATATAGGATTATGTAACATAGCCAAACTTAAGAATCACTGGTTTCCTGAAAGAGAATAAAAAGCAAAATGTTTGGAAATCCTATTTGAAGGAATAATTGAGGAAAACTTCCCTGACCTTGCTAGAGATTTAGACATCCAAATACAAGAAGCTCAAAGAACTACTGGGACATTCATGGCAAGAAAGACACCACCAAGGCATATATTCATCAGACTATCTAAATTCAACATGAAGGAAAGAATTCTAAGAGCAGTGAGACAAAACCATCAGGTAACTTATAAAGGAAAATATATCAGACTAACAGCAGATTTCTTTGTAGAAACCTTACAAGCAAAAAGGGATTGGGGTCCTATCTTTAGTCTCCATAAGCAGAATAACTATCAGCCTAGAATTTTGTACCCAGCAAAACTAAGTTTCACAATAGATACTGGGGCCTACTTGAGGGTAGATGGTAGAGAGGGAGGATTGAAAAACTGCCTCTTGGGTACTATGCTTATTACCTGGGTGATGAAATAATATGTACACCAAACCTCCACAACATGCAATTTATCTATAGAAAAAGCCTGCATATGTACACTTGAAACTAAAATAAAAGTTTAAAAAATTTTAAAAACTAACTTTCATAAGTAAAGGAGAAATAGACTTTCTCAGACTAGCAAGTGATGTGGAAATTTGTCAATAGTAAATGAGCCCAACAAGAAACGCTAAAATCAGTTGTATGTCTTGAAACAAAAGGTTGATGCTCACCAGAATAGAAACTCCTGAAAGCATAAAACTCACAGGGCTTATAAAACAATAACACAAAAAAGAAAACAAAATCACTAGGTAACAATCAATGTGATGACTGGAACAGTACGTCACATCTCAATACTAGTGTTGAAAGTATATGGTCTAAATGCTCTGCTTAAAAGATACAAATTGGCAGAATGTATAGAAAACATTACAAACCAAATGTCTGCTGTCTTCAGGAGACACACCTAACATGTAAGGATTCTTATAGACTCAAGTTAATAGATTGGGAAAAGGTATTTCCCACAAATGGAAATTAAAAATGAGCAGGAGTAGCTATTCTTATATCGTATAAAACAAACATTAAAGCAACAACAGTTAAAAGAAGACAAAGAAAGTTATAATGATAAAAGGATCAATTCGACAAGGAGATATAACAATCCTCAATATATATGCACCTTACCTTACTCTGGAGCTCCCAGATTCATAATATTATTACTGCTAGACCTGAGAAAAGAGATAGACAGCAACACAATAATAGTGGGGTACTTCAACACTCCATTGACAGCACTAGACAGATCATCAATACAGAAACTTAACAAAGAAACACAGGACTTAAACTGAACTCTAGAACAAGTAAAGGTAAGAGTCATTTACAGAGCATTCTATCCAAGAACTGCAGAATATACATCCTTCTCATTAGCATACGGAACTTTCTCCAAGATAGACCATATAGTGGCCCATAAAAAAGTCTCAATACATCTTGAAAATCAAAATCATATCAAGTATCTTCTTATACCCCAGCAGAATAAAATTAGAAATCAATTCAAAAAGTAATGCACAAAACTATACAAATACATGGAATTGAAAAAATCCATTCTTGAATGATTGTTAGGTTAACAATGAAATTAATACGGGAATGTAAATAATTTTCAAAATGAATGACAAGTGACATGTTATCAAAATCTTTGGAATAAAGCAAAAGAAGTGAGGAAAGTTTGTAGCACTAAAGAGGAAAGTTTGTAGCACTAAATACCTGCATCAAACAGGCTAAAAGATCACAAATTAACAACATAATGTCACAACACAAGGAAATAGAGAAACAAGAATAAACCAAACCCAAAGCTGGCAGAAGAAAATATATAACAAAGATCAGAGCAAAACCAAATAAAATTGAAACAAAAAAATACAAAAGATTATAGAAACAAAAAGTTTGTTCTCTAAAAAAATAAACTTAATAGACCACTAGCTAGATTAACCAAGAAAATAAAGCAAAGATTCAAATAAGCTCAATTAGAAATGAAAATGGAGGCATTACAACTACACCACAGAAATAAAAAGGTCATTTGAGTCTATCATGAATACCTCTATGCACAAATACTAGAAAACCTAGAGGAAATGAGTAAATTACTAAAAATGTATAGCCCCTCCAGCTTGAATCAGAAATAAACTGAAATCCTGAACAGACCAATAACAAGCAGTGAGACTGAATCAATCGAAAAACTGCCAACAACAACAAAAATAAGCTTGGCCGGGCACGGTGGTTCACGCTTGTAATCCCAGCACTTTGGGAAACTGAGGTGGGTGGATCACCTGAGGTCAGGAGTTCGAGACCAGCCTGACCAACACATTGAAACCCCGTCTCTACTAAAAATACAAAAATTAGCCAGGCATGGTGGCATGCGCCTGTAGTCCCAGCTACTCGGAAGGCTGAGACAAGAGAATTGCTTGAACCCAGGAAGCGGAGGTCGCAGTGAGCCGAGATCATGCCACTGCACTCCAGCTTGGGTGACAGAGCGAGATTCCATTAAAAAAAAAAAAAAAAAATCCCAGGGCAAGATGGATTCACAACTGAATTCTACAAGACAGTCAAAGAAGAATTAGTGCCAATTTTACTGAAAATATTGAAAATATTGAGAAAGAAAGAATCCTCCCTAACTTATTCTATGAAGTCAATATTGCCCTGATACAAAAGCCAGGACATAATAAAAAAAAAAAAAAAAAGGGGAAAACTGCAAACCAATGTACTTGATGAATATAGATGCAAAAATTCTCAATAAAATACTAGCAAACCAAATCCAAAAGCACATCCTAACAAATAATCATCATGATCAAGTGGATTTCATTCCAGGGATGTAGAGGTGGGTCAGTGTACACAAGTCAATAAATGTAATTCATCACATAAACAGAACTAAAACAAAAACAACATGATAATTTCAATAGAGGCAGAAAAACCATTACTTAAAATCCAGCATCCCATTTCAATAAAAACCCTCAAAACCTAGGCATACAAGCAACATACCTCAAAATAATAAAAGCTATGTATGACAAACCCACAGATAACATCATACTACATTGGGAAAATTGAAAGCATTCCCCCTAAGAACGGGACCAAGACAAGAATGCTCACTTTCACCACTTCTAATCAACATTGTACTGGAAGTCCTAGCCAGAACAAATAGACAAGAGAAAGAAATAAAATGAATCCGAATTGGAAAAGAGGAAGTCAGACTGTCTCTGTTTATTGATAATATTGTCTTATATCTAGAAAACTCTAAAAATACCTCCAGAAGACTGCTAGATCTGAATAACAAATTCAGAAATGTCTTATGTTACAAAATCAATGTACCCAAATCAGTAGCACTGCTATATACTGGCAAGACCAAGCAGAGAATTAAATCAAGAACTCAATCCCCTTCGCAATAGCTAATAAAATAAAATAAAATACCTAGGAATACACTCAACTGAGGAGGTGAAAGATCGCTACAAGGAGAACTACAAAACACTGCTGAAAGTAATCATAGGTGACACAAACAAATGGAAATACCTTCCATGCTCATAAATTAGAAAAATCGATATCATGAAAATGACAGTACTTCTCAAAGCAATCTACAGATCTAATGCAGAATTAGAAAAAACAATCCTAAAATTCACAAGGAACCAAATTAAGAGCCCAAATAGTCAAAGCATTCTGAAGCAAAAGGAACAAATCCAGAGGCATTACATTACCTGACTGCAAATTATACAAGGCTGTCGTAACCAAAATAGCGTGGTATTGATGTAAAAGTGGATACATAGACCAGTGGAACAGAATAGAGGACCCAGAAATTAAGCCAAATACTTACAACGAACTAATTTTTGACAAGGCATACAAAAACATAAATTGGGAAAAAGACACCCTATTCAATAAATGGTGTTAGGAAAATTGGATGGCCACGTGTAGACAATTAAAGCTGAATCTCTATCTATCTTTCACCATACACAAAAATTCACTCAAGATGGATTAAAGATTTTAACCTAAGTCCTGAAACCATAAAAATTATAGAAGATAACCTAGGAAAAATTCCTTTGAACATTGACCTAGGCAAAGAATTCATGACTATGGCCCAATAACAAATGCAACAAAAACAAAAAGAAATGAGTGAGACCTAACTAAATCAAAAAGCTTCTGCACAGCAAAAGAAATAATCATCAGAGTAAACAGACAACCTGTAGAATGGGAGAGAATATCTGCAATTATGCATCCAACAAAGGACTAACATCTGGAATCTATATGAAATTCAAACAAATCAGCAAGAAAAAAACAAATAATCCCATTTAAAAATGGGCAAATAACATGAATGCACATTTCTCAATAGAAGAAATACTAATGGCCAACAAAGGTATGAAAAAAATCACTAATCATTAGGAAAATGCAAATTAAAACCACAATGAGGCTCCACCTTACCCTAGCCAGAATGACCATTACTAAAAAGTCAAAAGCAATTGATTTTGGCATGGATGTGGTGAAAAAGGAATTCTTTTTTTTTTTGTTTTTGAGATGGAGTCTCACTCTGTCGCCCAGGCTGGAGTGCAGTGGTGACATCTCGGCTCACTGCAAGCGCTGCCTCCCAGGTTCATGCCATTCTCCTGCCTCAGCTTCCCCAGTAGCTGGGACACCAGGCGCCTGCCACCATGCCCAGCTAATTTTTTGTATTTTAATAGAGGCGAGGTTTCACCGTGTTAACCAGGATAGCCTCGATCTCCTGACCTAGTGATCAGCCCGCCTCGGCCTCCCAAAGTGCTGGGATTACAGGCGTGAGCCACTGTGCCCAGCCGTGAAAAGGAATTCTTATACAAGTAAATTGTATATTAGTAAATTGTAAATTAGTACAACCTCTATAGAAAACAGTATGGAGATCTCTCAGAGAACGAAAAGTAGATCTAATATTTGATCCAGCACTCCCAGTGCTGGGTATCTACCCAAAGGAAAAGACACTATATCCAAAAGACACCTGTATGTGTGTGTTTATCAGCGCAACTCACAATTTCTAAGATATGGGAATATCCTAAGTGCCTATTAAGCAATGAGTGGATAAAGAAAACGTGTTATACATATAGACCAAGGAAAGCTACTCAGCCATAAAAAAAAAGAATGAAATAACATCTTTTGCAGCAACCTGGATGGAACTTGAGGCCATTATTCTAAATAAAGTAACTTGGGAATCGAAAACCAAATACAGCATGTTCTCACTTACAAGTGGAAGCTGAGCTATAGATACACAAAGGCACTCAGAGTGGTATAATGGACTATGGAGACTCAGAAGTGGGGAGGACTAGAGGAAGGTGAGGGATGAAAAGCTACCTGTTGGGTACAATGTACACTACTCATGTGACAGGTGCACTAAAATTCCTAGACTTCAACACTATTCGCATGTAACCAAAAACCACTAATACCCCTAAAGCTATTGAAATGAAATTTTAAAAATATATATATTCTCTATTGTCTCTCTAAAAATAAATAAATAAATAAAAAGTAAGAATGAAAAAAAATAAAAAGAAAAGACCAAAAGACAAAAACAAAAAAACACCTAAACCTCTGAGGGAACATGTGAATAAACTAGAAGATAGCAAAGGAAGAATATTTCATTAAAATTCTTACTATTGGATCGAATGATTACAAGCAAGTAGGACACTGAGCATGAATATTGTTGTATAGTCTGTTTTCAAAGATACCACCTGAGACTGGGTAATTCATAAAGAAAGGAGGTTTAATTGGCTCACAGATCTGCATGGCTGGGGAGGCCTCAGAAAACTTACAATTATGGCATAAGGGAAAGCAAGGCACATCTTACATGGTGGCAAGAGAGAGAGAGAGACTGGGCGAAGAGAAAAACTGACAAACACCTGTAAAGCATCAGATCTTGTGAGAACCCACTCACTATCATGAGAACCCCCATGATCCACTCACCTCCCACCAGGTCCCTTCTTCAGCACATGAGGATTACTATTCAAGATGATATTTGAGTGGGGACACAGAGCCAAACCATATCAAATATGAAATGTATAACAAAGGTAGCAGATGTTCCATTCAATGGAATCCATATATTGGTTTTGCTGTTTGTTCCATGTTTTGAAAGAATCACAAATACAAGATGGTATTAATGAAAACCAGACATATTTAAAAGCACATGCAAACATGAGCTTAACTCAGGTTTCTAAGGGTAATACAGTGCCCATCTCCCAGGCATCTGAAGTGGTGCTGCCAATATACATTATAGCATATAGGTGAATTTTATAAAAGTGGGTCCTGAAAAAATAAGACCTATTTTAACGTCAGCTCTGGACTATGAGACTGAAAAGGACCTACGGGAGGCCATATTATAACTTCTGTGGGCCCTAGGCACCTTGTCTTTGTGATCTCCTTCCTCCATAACAAAATACCAGAAATGGTACTTTATGAATGTGTTGGTTATGTAGATGAATATAATATGGGCTAGATTCATTATACATTAAACATTTTACCTATATACACATATATGTTATATTATATATGTGTATGTGCATATACCTATTATATTTATATTTCTCATATAATTTGGAAAGAAATTAAATATTTCTTGGGTCCCTGAAAGTATCACGGGCCCTAGACACTTGTGTCTACTGCACCTATTGGTTGAGCCAACCCTGACCAAGAAATAGCAGTGATCAGAAAAGAAATCACAGTGAAGGTAGACTCAAAGTCCCTGGTGAAAAATCCTGCAGCTCAGGGAGAACAGAAGAAAGATTATTTTTAAGAGAGAACAGGAAGTAAACTATAATGAGCAGATAAGCCATCCCAGGAGGGGACAGGGGAAAAAGCCCTGACTTAGAGCTTTTGCCAATTTCTGTGGTGTAAATGTTCTCCCTATAGCCAACTTTAAGCTACCAGTTGTCTAACAACTGGATTTTTAAATTCTTGGATATATCACAATCAGCTTTTGCTAGCCTACATGAATATACCACGGGAAGAGGATTGTTGTCACTCTTTAGAATATTTTGCATCTTTTGAGCAAAAGCACCAAAGTACTCTAAAAATGTCATGAGCAGACTTCAGAACCAGTCTTAACACCCAACATGACCACATGAAGGCCCCCAGCTTTCTTCTATTGCTAATCATAGCCGAAAAATACTCCATAATTAAGAATTATAAATGCAAATTGAAGTTTAACCTATTCTCTCATTATCAGTTAGTTTCTGTACGAATGTAAACATAGTATCACGCTCTCCATTTTAACAGAAAAGGAGTAGCATATTAGAACCAAGAAACATGCAGGCCTTGTTCTTAAAAGATATATAGAGAAAAGGTGTCTGGGAGGGTCCTGAAGACAAACCTTGTCAGCTTTCGATTTGCCTTGAGAGTTGCCTGTCCTCATTTTGTGTGCTGGCTGAAAGAATCCCGGACCCAGCCACTTTATGGTGACATTAGCAGCCTTCTTTACAATTGTAGATTGAGTAACTCCTTGCTTGTGTCTACATTCTTTTATACCAGTATTACCCTAAATAAGTAAACTCCCCTTCTCCCAGTGAAAAACATTTCCAGATGGTCTCTAAAGTACAGTAATGGTGGAAGATTCAGCAAATAATAATGTCCTTGAGAAGAAGAGCTGACCCTTGTTTTGTTTAGTCCTTTATAGAAACCATACTATGGTATGTCAAAGTCCCTTAAAAAAGAATTATTGAAAAAAAACTGACTTTGAATTCAATCAAAGGGACAAGTGATCTGATTCACCTTCTTATTATTTGAGACATCATTGAGTACATGAATGTATGCACACACAAAGTATGAGTTTCTTGGGGCTCTGTATAACAAATTGCTACCAACTTAGTGGCTTAAGACAGCACAAATTTATTTTCTTATAGCTCTGGAGGCCGGAAGTTCACAATCAGTCTCCCCGGATGAAGGTCAAGGTGCAGTCAGGGCTGGTTCCTCTTGCAGGTTCTAGGGCAGAAGCTATTCCTCTGTCTTGTTCAGTTTCTAGCGGCTGCCTGCATTCCTTGGCTCATGACCCCTTCTTAATATCACTTCAACCTCTTGCTTCCATGGTCCTGTCTACTGCAGACTCTAATTCTCCCTCTTATAAAGACCCCTGTGATTACACTGGGCCCACTGGAATAATTCAAAACAATATTCCCATCTCAAGATCTGTAACTTAATCACATCTGCAAAATCCCTATTGCCATAAGGTAACTTACACAGGGATACAGGGTCTAAGAGCTGAATATGCATGTGGGGCATAAGTCATCCTGCACACACACACACACACACACACACACACACACACACACACACAAGCAAACATTAACAAAAAATGTTTCTTTAATTTATCTTTCGTGTTACAAAACTAACTATTAAAATTACAACAGAAACCAAATAACTTCCAAGTTTTCACAATTAAAAAATAAATGCCATGGGCACTAATAGATTGCTTTAGCTTCTAATAACAATGAAACATTTATCTAAAATATCTATAATAAGGGCCTCAGAAGACTTCATGAATATTATCTTAATTTTATTCTTGCAACATCTAAACAGAAGTGCAGTTCTCAGGTATTTTGTGATAAATACATTAGAAAGCATAAGCTTTTGAAATAAAGGAGGTGACTTATTAAAATGTTCTAAGAATATCTGATTTACAGATAACTTTTATTTTTTTGAGATGGAGTCTCGCTCTGTCGTGCAGGCTGGAGTGCAATGCTGTGTTCTTGGCTAAATGCAACCTCCGCCTCCCAGATTTAAGCGATTCTCCTGCCTCAGCCTGCTGAGTAGCTGGGATTACAGCCACACACCACCATGCCCAGCTAATTTTTGTACTTTTAGTAGAGACAGGGTTTCACCATGTTGGCCGGGCTGGTCTCGAACTCCTGACCTCAGGTGATCCACCCACCTCAGCCTCCCAAAATGCGGGAATTATAGGTGTGAAACACCACGCCTGGCCTACAGATAACTTTTGATGTGGAGAAAATGAATAACTATCTGATGCTCAACTCGTGGTTTAATTGCAAGTACCCAGATTAAGTAAACAATTGTGATTGCCTCCTAACTTTTAAAAAAAATTGCATAATATAAATCATATACGCTATTTTTGTGTTTAGCTTCTCATTACAAGTCATGTTTCTGTCTTATTATTTCTTAAAGTCCCACTAAGATCCTAACAGAGTGTAACAGAAATGCATGTTACATATAGTTGAGCACTTAAATTCAGTATCAGTTACACATTTGAAAGAAAATTAACATCCATTAGTTCACATAAAAATGAGCATCTTTCCACCAAAACTTTAGACACTTCTTAATGATTTGCCCTGTTATACTGTAAATTCCTGCAATCAAGCGATCTTCTCTCATTCCTCTTGATGTCTTCCTACAATATTCCTGCCAATACTTACAACATTAGATCAATTCTGCTGGTAACTTCAGAATATAGAAAGGTCAACTTTAATTCTTTACATGCTTCTTCCAAATCTGCTCCTTTTCCTTTAGCATTTTTATGGTGTCTCCTAACCAACTGTTAACCGATAACTGAGATGGTCTTTCTTTCATTTTTACTTCTAATTCTTACCTATCCATCTGAAATGAACCTGTTCAAAGAGTCTTCCCTGAAATAGCATCTCCCTTTACACCCTAGAAAGATCCACAGCTTCTACCAGAATTATCAGAGAGTATGTGTGTGTGCATGTGTCTATGTGCATGTGTATATGTGTGTATATGTGCAAATTATCTTTCCAGTTTGGAAGACTGATGGTTGCATATAGGCATATATTTTCATAGGCTCTCATTTCCTGAGGCTTTACCATTTGCTTTAGAGATTAGGGAATGCCCATTCTAAAAATAGCCAAGTTCTTGGTGCGTAAGGGATGTTTTTATCTGCCAGCCACCATTGCCCAGGCTGCAGTTCAGGCTTTCTCTTCCTCCTGTCCTCCCTCTCCTCATGCCTTTGCCAGCGTGCCAGAGCTCCGTGGGTGGCCTGCTGTCATCACTCTGCACCTGTCCCAATTAGCAGGCCTGAGACGCCGCCAAGGCAGCTTGCGTGCTGTGGACTAGTGCGTTGTGTGACCTCATGGCTGGCAAGGCAGCAGCTCAATGGTATGTGGTGTCTAGACGCCATTTGTCGGGTTTGCCCGGTGGGTGAAAGCTGTGTGTGGTGTTGCAGGTTTCCCACAGCTGTGTTCACAGGCTGAAAAAGACTCACCAGAGGCTGGACAGCTGGGACCAGGTCATCCATCTCGGTACCCTCAGAGTTCACCACGGGCCTGACACATGATAGGCGTTCATAGATCTTTGTTGAAATAACAGTGCTTTAGGGCAATATTGATTTTCTACTGTTCCCACAAAATCTGGGAGAGTGTTGAGAGGAAGAACATGAATGCTAGAGGCAGAAGGACCCTGGGTTCAAATTCTGACTTTGCCACCTTCTGGTTGTATGACATTAGGCAAGTGTGACAATGACCCCAGGTCTCAGTTTTCTTATATTATATGGGGACACTAGTAGCCCTATCTTATAGAGTTGTGATTACTAGAATAGCTTATTCTTGAATAGCTCTTAACACATCACCAGGCACGCGGCTAAGGCACTAGAAATGCTACACTTTTCATAATCATCACATTTCATCTGCAATTTCCCACCAGCCTCCCCACTATCATTGCTTTCTCAATCTGATGTTCTACACATGTGACATAATCTTAAACACCATTTTTTTCTTGTTTTGAGACACAGTCTCGCCCTATTGCCCAGGATGGAGTACAGTGGCGCAATCTCAGCTCACTGCAACCTATGCCTCCTGGGTTCAAGCAATTCTCCTGCCTCAGCCTCCTGAGTAGCTGGGATTACAGGTGCCCGCCACCACACCTGGCTAATTGTGTGTGTGTGTGTGTGTGTGTGTGTGTGTATTTTTAGTTGAGACAGGGTTTCACCATGTTGGTCAGGCTGGTCTCGAACTCCTGACCTTGTGATCTGCCCACCTCAGCCTCCCAAAGTGCTGGGATTATAGGCGTGAGCCACCGCGCCCGAACTAAACACCACCTTTAAAATATTACTAGTAAATGAATTCAGCAAAACGATTTCTTTCTCTTTCTGTGTTAAAGGTTTTAAACTGGCTGTTAGGAATGTGTTTCCTGAGATGGGGCGTTACGGTCTTCGTCCTTTTTGCAAAGACAGGGGAAGGGACTACAAGGCCTGGGACTTCCTTCTGAATCTTCTACTTTCAAAGAAAGGACAGCAAAATACACAAATGTTAACAAACCTCATACCTTTCCCTCAAATTCAGGAGGCCTAGTGTGACTCATTTTGCTGTCAGAAGCTATTTTACTGAAGGTAGAAAACAATAAAATGGCAATGGTGATATAATTTGCATGCTTGTTCCCTCCCAAATCTCACGTTGAATTGTAATCCCCAGTGCTGGAGGTGGGGCCCCGTGGGAGGTGTTTGGATCATGGGTGTGGATTTCTCATGAACGGCTAAGCACCAGCCCCTTGGTGCTCTTGTCGAGATACTGAGTGAATTCTTATGAAATCTGGTTGTTTAAAGGTATGTGGAACCTCAACCCCCCTACTCTCTCATGCACTCCTGTTCTGGCCATGTGATGTGTCTGCTCCTGCTTTGCTTTCTGCCATGACTGTAAGATTCCTGAGGCCTCCACAGAAGCCAAGTAGATGCCAGCACCATACTTCCGGTACTGCCTACAAAACCATGGGCCAATTAAACCTCTTTTATAAATTATCCAGTCTCAGGTATTTTTTATAGCAATGCAACAATGGCCAATTGAAAACCAGAACAGATATCATTTCAGAAGCAATAAGCATTAGCTAAAATATAATGTGCCCTAAAATGTACCTATGAAGTTCTGTGACAAAAAGAAAAATAAGCTTGTGGAAGTAGAAACAGATGTGAGGGTGGCATTTCTTTAGGATGAAAAGAAAGGAGAAAGCATCTATAGGGCCCATCTCAATGAAAGAACTCTGGTCGGCTGAGATGGCTCCAGGTTCTGCAGAAAGCTGATGAGAATGGAACTTTCCATGGTCCATAGCAAGTAATAGTGAGCTTTCCTTAGGTATTGATAGGATCCAGCCTCCTTCCTGCATACTGCAAGAGAAGTGGGAGTGGAGATTTGAGGCTTGTGAACATAGAACTAAATTAGTTTCACCCTCAGAGCTGTAATTTCCTATCCCCTTACCCCACCTACACACACACACACACACACACACACACATCCCACAGGCGCTCACACAGGCACCTGTCCATTTCATTTACTTCTGGACTATTTGTACAAGTATTAATTGTATCGCATTAATTCATTGTGTAGAATGACTTAGGAAACATTTCTTCACAAAAGGTAAAACCTTCAGGCTACTAACTTGGTGTTCATTTTGGTCACGTTTTACCAGATGGCACCAATGTCAATAGCTGAGTCTCTGGAGTACCCCAAAATATGGCTTCTGAAACCACCAAATCATGTCTTCATGGTGAATCTACATACATATTATGGATAATTTCAACATCAGCAGCAGCAGTCTCTTCTGTCTTCCGAGTACAAAAGGAGAAGACAACTGCCATATCAACATCATTAAATAAAAAGTTAAAAAGTAAACTTCCTTATTCAACCACAAGGTGGAGCATTTAACCCAGAATCAGCTGCCACTAAATCTGTTCATAATATTTTATTTTTATGCGAGCATTTTTACTGTTTGGGGAAGGAATCTAAAGCTGAAATAAAAGAGAATATTGTGTCTTAAAAATCTTAATTTTAAATAAAACCCAGCAATCTATGCTTGAATACAATTTTCTTAAAAAATGGCTGCATTTAAAAAGATCTTAATGGTCAAACTGTAAGCAATCCCAGATTATTTGATGTACCAACTGACAGATTTATGTAAGCCCACAGTTTCAAATGAATAGATTTGTGAAATGCAGGAGTTATAAATATTATAAGAAACCTAGATTTTTTTGTTGTTGTTGCATTCGAATTGCAACTCAAGAAACCTAATTCATGTGTCTCCTTGGACCTAAATTTTTACGATTACATTAATACAAACCAATTTTGATTATTATATTTGCTTGAAGACTATCTTTAAAGACAAGGTATAATATGTCACACAAATGAGAAAACTCCTTCCAAATCAAAGGTCTTTAAAAAGAACGACTTTCACATAAGTTGATGACAGTTAAATGAAAACAAATTATAATGTATTTTGAATGTGCTTAAAACACAGGTTGCAATTGACCTGTTCTCTTAATAATCATTTATTAAGAAATGATAGATTTAAGTAAGACTTGTTGCCTTATGCCATGAAAACTACACAAGGCTTTGATAAATGTGGTCAGCAGTAAGTTCCAGGAAGGATCTTACCAACTCAACGTACAGTTCATGCCTTTCCAGAAATACAGGGCAGGATGGGGATCGCAGGAGTCACATTTTGTGAGATGGAGCCAGCCACACTGGGTGCCTCCTGGAGATGTCTAAAATGAGTATCAACAGCATCTCAGAAGAGCAACAGGCATTCTCAAGGGACTTTTGTAGAAAGGGTTCAATTGGACATAGAAAAGTGGGGAGGGCAGGGAAAGCGGCAGGGCTGTCTTAGCTAGGGAGACGGTGGGTACATCACGAAGTGACTTGAAGCACAGGTATTGGTGCTTTCTTTTCTACTTACTCAACACTTCATCCAGGTGTCTTTGCTTTCACCTGCTTCTATAGGATCATGATTCTCTAGGAATTACGAGCCCATTCTAAGCCTGAACCCTGCCTTAGTCCACAGGAGGGCATCACTTCTGTTAGAAAGGAAAGGTGTAGGTTACTGAAAGCAAGAGGCACGCATAGATGAAGGAGAATTCCTGTAACTTCCCGGCACAGGAATACATGGCACCCCTTGGAGACTGGGGCGTCTGCAGGCTTTGCTGTGGTGCCACCTAGTGTTGGTAACTATCATTGCAGTTTTTCGATGGTACCGGTTCTGATACTGACCACAGGGCTGCTAGTCCCCGAACTGTCAAGCTCTCTTTCGTCTGGGCAATTTCTCTTGGGTCGGAGAAAGTGGAATGACCCAGCTTCCTGGGCAGGAGAGAGGACCACAGGCATATAACAGAAAGTGAGACAGGGTTTGTTGAAGAAAGGAGCAGATGTATTGCTTAGTTTTTCAAACCTTTTATCCTCTGCAAAGACTTTGTTGTAACAAACAGCCCACCTGATAACCAATTCCACCCCCACTCCCATTATCATAAGAACATGGGGAAGGGATGGGGACACTCAGGTCTTTAATCTACTTGATTTTTGTGACTTCCTTGGAGTTACTTGAGGCACCACCACAAGGGACTAAAGCCACACTGTCAGACCCCAGGTTATCCTGACTGCTGTGGTTGCTGGCTCCATGGCAGGGATTCTCCTTCAACCCCAAGAGAAAAGAGAAGCAAATAAGTAAAAAGAGGTTTCCCTTTTGCATGTTTGACTTGCAGCCATCTCTATGTGTTTCCTAGACCTCCTGTAACAATGTATCACAAACTGGGTGGTTTAAAACAACAGAAATGTACTTTTGCACAGTTCTGAAGGCTAGAAGACAAAACTTAAGGCACTCACAGGGGCAAGCTCTCTCTGAGTCTTTGGATAGAAATATGAGAGGCTTTTGAACCAGAGTGACTCCATCTTGAATAGGGGCTGGGTAAAGTGAAGCTGAGACCTACTGGGCTGCATTTGCAGGAGGCTGGGCATTCGAAAGTCACAGGATGAGATAGGAGGTCAGCACAAGACACAGGGCACAAAGACCTTGCTGATAAAAACAGTTTGCAGTAAAGAAGCCAACTAAAATCCATCAAAACCAAGAAGGCGACGAGAGCGACCTCTGGTCGTCCTCACTGCTACACTCCCATTAATGCCATGACAGTTAACAAATGCCATGGCAATGTCAGGAAGATACCCTAACTGGTCTAAGGAGGGAAGGCATGAACAATCCACCCCTTGTTTAGTGTGTAATCAAGAAATAACCATTAAAATGGGCAACCAGCAGCCCTCGGGACTGCGCTGCCTATGGCATGGCCATTCTTTATTCTTTCACTTTCTTAATAAACTTGTTTTCACTTCTCTATGAACTTGCCATGAATTCTTTCTTGCAAGAGATCCAAGAACCCTCTTTTGGGGTCTGGATCCGGACTCCTTTACAGTCACAGAGTATTTCCTTGCCTGTTCCTAGCTTCTGATAGGGGCCATCAATCCTGCCCAATCCTTGGCTTGCAGCTGCATGGCTTCAGTCTCTACATCTGTGCCCACCTGGTGCTCTCTCCTTGTGTGTTTGTCTTTATATAGTCTTCCCTCTTCTTATAATGACATCAGTCGTATTGGATTAGAGCCCATCCTAATGACCTCATCTTAACTTGATTACATCTGCAAAGACCCTATTTCCAAATAAGGTCACATTCTCAGGTACGTGGGATAGGTCTTCAACGTTATCTTTTTGGGGGTCACAATTCAACCCCTGACCATTCTACCATTTTGGCTGAGAGGTGTCCAGTGCAAAATCAGATGTTTTTAGACAATTCTTTGTAGCATTTATATCAATTTTCAAAGCATTTTTTGCTCCAGCAAACTAATTTTGTTTTCTCTAGAGTTGAGGCACACAAGTCAATATAGTTATCTCACACTTGCCAACAAAGGATCCTACAAGACATCTATCAATTTTTGAAAAACTCTCCATCAAGTTAGGGACAAAAGTGCTCTCTTTATCACACTCCCTTCCAAACAAAACAAAACAAAACAAAAACTTCAGAGCAACTCTATAAATCATAACAGAGAACAATGCTGTTCGCTGACAATTATTTCAAAAGTTACATCATGAATTTGGGCTTATCAAATACCGTGATACCTTGAACAATTCCATTAAAAGAGAGAACAGGGACATAGTGCTTACTTGATTTTTACCTCAACATTTTGTTTCAGTTTCTGATTATTCTTTCTTAGTGCCAAAAATGTTGAGAATATTAAGGAGTTGGGACATTCCATATAGTTCCTAGGGGAAGGAGAATTGTTCCATTTAACATTTACATATGAAGTTATTTTAAAAATATCTTCAACTAAATGTAAGAACTCAGCATTTGCACCAATATAGAAATTGTGTGGAGCTATCATCAAAATGAAAAAACAGATTTTTAATTTACCACCTTAGTCCTAAGTTGTGGTAAAATATCAACATAGTTTATGAAAAAAGCAATAGATGATTAATTCAAAATTGGAAGTGCCTCATGTGGATGGCCCAATTATCCACGTAGATGAGACAGTCGTAATTTTGTTTAATTTAGTCATCACTAAGGGAAGTTATATTTAACTCTGAGTCTAAATTCCACAAAGCAAAATTTTAAAAAGCTCAAATTGTCCAATAATTAATTGTCCCTGATGCAGTAAAACAAATAATTAGTTTCCATCTGATTTATGAGCACTCAAAATCATTTACTCGAAGCCAATGACTCAGAAAATAAAATGTGCAAGAAGTAGGTATGCTGGTTTATTTTAGAAAAATACTTAAAGCAATCATTTAATTTCTAAAGGAAATCCATGCATGTTTTTCTTATTAGTTGTAAAATGTTACAACAATATAGACCACTGGTATAATGAACATTGATTTGTTCAAGAGAGAGCTAGGAGACAGTATTGTGTAGTAAGGAAGGATGTGTCTTCTGAGAATCTTAGCACAACAATTTACCTACCATGAGCAAGTCATTTTATCCTTCTAAGCCTTGACTTTCTCAAATATAAATTGAAAATATTAATAATAAAAACAGCATCTAATTTTATTTATGTGGCAGAGAAAATACTATGAGTTTTCCAAACAATTTTATTTTCTACTTGGGCACACAGGTAGTCTACACTTCCCAGCTTACCTTGAATCAAATGGATGCTGTTATTAATTCAGGTCAATGGCATGTGAGCAGAACAGGTGCATGTTATTTCCAGGCCTGGCCTCTAAAATATCCCATGAGCCCTTTGGCTCCAATGGTCCAATGGAAGAAGAAACCTGGATCCCTGAATCACTACTTAAAGAAAAGGGACTGAAAGATGAGTAAGAAACAAATCTCTCTTTGTTAAGCTGCTGAGATTTTGCAATGCTTGTTACAGTCATTCGCATGGTCCAACATGGTCCAAATAATAAACTACTTCAGAAGGTTGTCATAATATTAAAAGAGACAGTAATCATAGAGTGCCTAGCATGGAGTAAGCGTCCAGTAATTGATGGATATTATTAATGTTAGTACTTAAAAATCAAAGAAATGTATAAGGTCCTGTTGAACATCTAGCCTTTGATAATAGTTAAAATATCCTGAGAAAAAATATAGGTATTGATTATATGTATACATACTCTATTCTATAATGTATAACATTATATTACTTAATGTAGTATAAACTCTTTCCATATCTTCTGAAGCGGTGCTTGGTTTAACATTGGTATTAAGGATTGAATAAATGAATGAGGGTTTCAGTACATAAATTAGTGCATGAGTACAGTGTAATGGAGGACTATTTTCTGTTTAATTACACTGGGTAGAGTTACTATGTGCCCTATACATATAGACGTTTTTGAAGACTCAAAAATGACAAATTTGCTTAACAGTAAAGGGGAGGAGGAACATAAAGGGAGCTTCAACAAATACTATATGCTAGTTCTTACCTGATATGGTGAATGCATGAGTGTTTGATTACTACACTTCCTGACTTCCATACGCTTTTATATATTCTGTTTGTGGACAACTGTAACGTAATGAAGGTTTAAAAAAATATAACTAATATTCAGTATACCTGATTTCTGATTATGTAGAAGACTTGAAAGGGATTTGTCATTGGAGTTTATTAAATGAACGATCACTGTGACTATCAAGATAAAGGACTGAGATACTAAAATGCTTTTGACATTCACATTATACAGAAAAGACACTTGTACGTGCATGTTTATAGCAGCACAATTTGCAATTGCAAAAATATAGAACCAGCCCAAACACCCATCATCAGTCAACAGGTGGATAAAGAAAATGTGATATATATATATATATATATATATACACACACACACCCTGGAATACTACTCAACCATAGAAAGGAATGAAATAATGGCATTTGCAGCAATCTGGATAGAATTGCAGACCATTATTGTAAGTGAAGTAACTCAGGAATGGAAAATCAAACATTGTATGTTCTCATTCATAAGTGGGAGTCAAGCTATAAGGACACAAAGACATAAGAATGATACAATGGACTTTGGGGACTCAGGGGAAATGGTGGGAGTGGGGTGAGGGATAAAAGACTACACACTGGGTACAGTGTACACTGCTCAGGTGATGGGTGCACCAAAATCTCAGAAATCACCACTAAAGAACTTATTCATGTAACCAAACACCACTTGTTCCCCCAAAACCTATTGAAATGTAAATTTTAAAAATTAAATTTTTTTTTTTTTTTTTGAGGCGGAGTCTCACTCTGTCGCCTGGACTGGAGTGCAGTGGCCAGATCTCAGCTCACTGCAAGCTCCGCCTCCCGGGTTTACACCATTCTCCTGCCTCAGCCTCCCGAGTAGCTGGGATTACAGGCGCCCGCCACCGCGCCCCGCTAGTTTTTGTATTTTTAGTAGAGACGGGGTTTCACCGTGTTAGCCAGGATGGTCTCGATCTCCTGACCTCGTGATCCGCCCGTCTCGGCCTCCCAAAGTGCTGGGATTACAGGCTTGAGCCACGGCGCCCGGCCAAAAACTTTTTAAAGTGCTTTTGACATTAAAAAAAATCACAGAGGGCGGGGCGCGGTGGCTCACACCTGTAATCCTAGCACTTTGGGAGGCTGAGGTGGCAGGATAACGAGGTCAAGAGATGGAGACCATCCTGGCCAACATGGTGAAACCCCGTCTCTACCAAAAATACAAAAATTAGCTGGGCGTGGTGGCACGTGCCTGTAGTCCCAGCTACTCGGGAGGCTGAAGCAGGAGAATGGCTTGAACTCAGGAGGCAGAGGTTGCAGTGAGCCAAGATGGCACCACTGCACTCCAGCCTGGTGACAGAGAGAGACTCTGTCTCAAAAAAAAAAAAAAAAAAAAAAAGACCACAGAGATCATTTTCTGGCACTGACAGATCTATAGGTTTAGAATCAACAAATTTTTAGACGGAAGGAAATTTCAGGCAAGGGGATAAGATGGTGAGTACATTGGTGTGGGTATCAGAAGATTCCAATTCCAGTCCCAGGGCTATCACTCACCATGAAATTTGGGGGCAGATCATCTGTCAGAGGCTCAGTTCTCAGGTACATAAAATTATGGGATTGTATTAATTCACTAATTTTGTGATAATTCCTTGTTTTTTAATATCATCATTATAAATACTAGTTTTCATTGCACTACATGTGGGAGAAATTATCAGTTAGAAGAGTTCCAGCTGATAGAGTGCTAGATAAATCACTTATTAACTGTGTACTCTTCCATGATACACAAATAGTTGTTTTCCATAGAAGCCAAGTTATGTCAGATAACGAATTGAAAGGCAAATGGAAACTGGAATATTTTATTCATACTTAATTGGGCATACACAGTTTGTATTATTCCAAACAAACAAATTCAGAATAGGAATGTATTTTAATGAACCTTCATAACAACAAAGCAGTATGAAAAAAAATTGATCCAGCGAAAAAAAAAAGAAAGAAAGAAAGCTGATTCGAGCATGTATTTATGGCATACCTGTGTCACCCCAGTTCCTAGGCAACAAGGCATTGTTCAGACAGAAAGAAAGGTAGATAATTATAGATCATGGTATATTTGGTCTTCTGTGCTCAAGGAAGGATATCAGTAAGAAATAAAATTTTATGTGAGTCCTGAAGATGTCATTGCATGTGTCTGATATTTAAATGGAATTTCTTAACTAAGTCACGGCTCATTTTGTTTGATGTTCAGCCTACTGATGGTTTCTTCCTTCCAGCCAGACCTGCATGCCAGCCCCTCCCTTGAACACCCACCTTTGCTCCGCCTCGGGGCCTGCAGTCTGCGGTGCTCTTAGCCACAGATGGCAACTATTTTTAGGAGAGCCTGCTGAGAAGAAGAATCATGGAAATGGGTAAGGAAACCACGCTTTCCTGGGGATTTCTTGAAAAGGGCATCTTTTTCGACCCAGAAAATCCTTTTGCATTTAAAGAGAGCTCGCTCCAGTGCTTCTCTTGTTTTACTTTACTTTCTGAAAGTATCAAATGCAAGAGTTCATGAAAAGCACCCAGGCAAAAGAGCAAAGCGTGGTGCTTAGGCAACCTGAAGGCAAATCAAATCCTGCCTCAGGTCGGTGAGAAAAATGCCATACAGTTTGGGCACCATTATGAACTATTCTCCAGTGTGTTCAATTTCAAATCCAAACGAATTATTCATTAAAGTACTAGAAAAAATAAACTTTAAGAATCCCTTTATTGTTGCATTTAACATGTATTCCTGAATATTGATGGAGCATCTTCTGTGTGTCAGACACTGCTGGGGACATTGAGGATACAGTGAGAAACAGACCCACCCTGAGTCCAAATTCACAGAGTTCCCAAACTTGTGGAGAAAGACACTGAACCAATGAATTCATAAGTGAGTAGGTAATTTCAAACTGTGATAACACTCAAGGAAGCAAAAGGTGCTCTAAAAGCCAGTAACAAGTGGGTGTACTTTGGTTTCAGTGATCAAATATTTGTGAGGGACTGGGCACAGTGGCTCACAGCTGTTTGGGAGGCCAAGCACTTTGGGAGGCCAAGGCAGGTGGATCATTTAAGGTCAGGAGTTCGAGACCAGCCTGGCCAGCATAGTGAAACCGCATCTCTGCTATTTAAAAAAAAAAAAATACAAAAATTAGCTGGGTGTGGTGGCACGTGCCAGTAGTTCCAACTACTCAGGAGGCTCAGGCAGGAGAATCTCTTGAAACTGGGAGGCGGAGGCTGCAGTGAGCCAAGATTGCACCAGTGCACTTCAGTCTGGGTGACAGAGCGAGACTCCATCTCAAGAAAAAGAAAAAAAAAGATGTTTGTGAGGAGGTGACTCAAAACTGAGGCTCAAAAGATGGATCACCCTCAGTTAGGACTCAGAGGGGAATAGCATTTTAAGCAGAGGGAATCACATGTGCCAAGTAGAAAGTTTTCTACTTTTCAGAAGTAGAAAAGTGCTTGTCATTTTCAGTAGAAGAAAAAGGACCAGCAACAGCAGAGCTACCAAATATTAAGAGGGGATGTGTGGTACAGACTGAGATTGAAAAGTTGTAGGTGTACCTATAATTCTTGTTAGGCAATTCATATTTCATTCTAAATACAGTGAAAATCCAATGACATGAGCTAATTTACAGTAAAACAAGTAGATTGGAGAGTTGAGAATGAAAGCAAGGATATAAGTTGGAAGGCTTCTTGGCAATAATCCAGGGGGAAAAATATATTGTACCAGTTACGGTCTAACCAAAAAAGCAGAATCCACTCTAAGTATCTTAAAATGAGAAAAATTAATACAAAGAATTGGTTTTCCCTACAATGGAATGGAAAAGAAGTTAAACATAGTTGGTGATGAGGCAACAAAATAACATCAAGAAACCACCCCCGGAAGGCTGGAGGACTAAAGGTAGGAAGTGATACTAGCAGAATCCAAGGCTGAGTCATCTGGTAGAAGTGGGATGGGCCAGTCCAGAGGGAGCTGAAGCCAGGGAGGTGATGAAGCTATTGCAAAGAATGCTGCTCAGGACAAGAGATGTATAGGTCTCTCCCACTGTGGATCACCCTACAGTGATTCCCACTGACAAAGTCCCACTGGAAGTCAGCTTACATTGAGGCCTGAAAAATTCAGACAGACCAGGAACCGGCATGTATGTTTTTAAGATAGAATCCAGTACAACTGGTAACATATCAAGTATAGAGATAAGAAGAAGTGTACAGTCAAAAAGACACTCATGTTTCTGGCCTAAAAACCTAGGTAGGCTGTGACAACATTGACTTAGAAGTGACAAAGGAAAAGAGAAGCAAGATGTCAGCTTGAATGGGCTAAGGGATATCCCAGAGAGTGGATACAACACTATTTCTCAGTGTATCTGTGATGATGTTCCCAGCAGAGATTAGTATTTGCATAAGTGAACTGAACAAAGAAGGCCTCACCAATACAGACATGCATCATCCAATCTGTTGCGGAGCCCCAGTAGAATGAGAAGACAGTGAAAGATCAATTCTCTCTCTTTTTGAGCTGGGACATCAATTCTCTCTTGCCCTTGGACTTTAGTGTTCCTGGTTCTTGGACCTTCAGACTTGGGAGGAATAGAACCACTGGCTTTCCTGGAGCTCCAACTTATAGACAACATGTTGTGGGACCTCTCCCCCTCTACAATCACGAGTCAATTTCCGTAATAAGTCTCTATCTATCTACCTATCTATCTACCTATCTATCTATCAATCAATCAATCAATCAATCAATCAATCATCTATACTCCCTATTGGTTCTGATTTCCTGGAGCACCCTAACTAGCACACACGTTGTGAGAGCCAAGAGACGAGCTATGCATATGTTAAGCTTGACACGTTGAAAGAGTCTACTTTTGGATAAGTTAAACTCAACATGTTAAACTTTTTCACTTAGACAAAACATTCTCTCATCTAAACGGGTAAGTCAGGTAGAATTTAAAAGAGAAAGGTAGCTAGAGAGAAAAATTAGGACTTGACATCTTTTTAGATCGTATGTACTCTCTGACAATAGATGAGTCCACCTTGTGCTACAAAGTCTGTAATAGATGAGTCTAATTTGTGCTACAAAATGCTGAATAAAATATTACAAATATTGTTGAAAAGAAGGGCTAATTTCTGAGAAGGCCAGAGAAATACCTAGGAGGCAAACACAGATGCATCCTGTCGCTGCCCTGACAGTGAGCTTGCCAGTCTCAGTAACAAAAGGGCTTAGTTTGGAAAACCACACAGAAACAAGAGAGAAGGCTATGAAGATAATAAAATGAGTTGAAAATAAAACCCAAAATTGCATAATGCAATGATCCTCAAAAAGCTTCCTCTCAGGGAACACGTGGATTGGGAGAAAAATATGTAACAACAAGAAATCTTGCCCATCTCTACTGGGTCTTGGGGGAGGGATGGATCTCACCTGAGAATTTATAATCACTATATCATGGATTTAGGGGTATGAATTTACTAAAAACTCACAAATTTGAGAAATTAACATAAAAAGTGTTTCTGGCAAATGATACACTTAAGTACCTGATACACCCTCCATTCTGGCAGCAGAGAATTCTCACTGATAAAGCCAGGATGAAGATAATTTCTTACTCCAAAATTAAAAATACCAGAGGAACCACAGTGAGTTTTGTAGATTCAAGGAAGATAATAACCTAAGTGTTTACACCTTGGAAAGGTACTTTGCAATGTCATGTTAAGTTGATTAGTAAACTTCAATGCACACATATTCTACAATCTGGCAATTCTTCTCACTAGAGTAATGCCTGAGAAAATTTACAAGAACTTTTTTTGCAGCATGGTTTGTCTTCATACAGCAAAATTAATAACAACCTGAATATTATTCTAGAGAGGAAGAATAAGTATATTATCACAAATTCAAACAATGGAAAACTATATAGCAGTGGAAAGTGAGTAAGCCAGAGCTACATATATATGTGTGTGTGTATATATATATATATTTATGTATTATATATTTATATATATAGTTATACCATCATGGAAAAAAATCACAAAAACATATTGTTAAGTGAACAAAGGAAGCTGCAGAAGGGTGTGGTTTACATGAGATTTAAGAACTGTATAATATCCCTACAATACAGTTGATATAGTTTGGATATGTGTCCCCACCAAAATCTCATGTTGAATTGCAATCTCCAGTATTGGAGGTGAGGCCTGGTGGGAGGTGATTGGATCCTGTGGGTGGATTTCTCATAAGTGGTTTAGCACCAGCTCCTTGGTGCTCTCCTCACAATGGTGAATGACTTGTTGAGAGATCTGGTTGCTTAAAAGTATAGAGCACCTCGCTCTCGCTCTCTCTTGCTTCTTCTTTTTCCATGTGATGTGCCTGCTCCTGCTTCACCTTCCGCCATGAGTAAATGCTCCCTGAGATCTCCCCAGCAGCCAAGTGATGTTAGTGCCATGCTTGCACAGCCTACAGAACTATGAGGCAATTAAACCTCTTTTGTAAAAAATGTAAATTATCCAATCTCAGGTATTTCTTCATAGCAATGCAAGAATGGCCTAATACACCCTATGTCTTAGTTATTAATACCTTGATAATAAGCAGTAGATACAAATTCAGAATATCATGGATACCTTGGAATGGGATTTGGGGGATAGAGAGGGGTTTATTTTAACCAGTTACTTTCAAAAATTGAGAAACGAATTTCCCAAAGTTTGAGGATTTGACAAAAGTGGATAGGAATTACACGAATTATTATTAAATTTTCTCTATATTTTTCTTATTGTCTAAAGTGGGTATGATAGTGACGAAGAAATACTGAATGGAACAAAAGAGAGTACACACTGTGGGTATAGACAATCTTTTGATAGCATTTGGCTATAAAGGAATGGAGAAAATTTGTATTGGAAAGATAGGCATCAGAGGAAAGTTTACCTTTTAGTTTTGTTTTATTATTGATTATTAATGTTGGTGATAGCGCAGGTTATTTACCTCCTAAAGAAAAGTATCCAGCAGAGAGGGAGAATTTAAAGATGTATGATGAAGACATAATAACTCAAGAGTTAAAGTCCCTGAGGAGAGGAGAGGCAGAGTGGCCCAGGACACATGTGAAGATCTGGCCTTTAGTAGAAGAGAAATGAAGTTAATTAACCTGGGCAAGGCCCCAGTCATAATTACAAAAATGTATAAAATTATCTTTGTGACTGAGGTCTGAAATATAAGATTCAAAATCCATTGTTGTAGTACAAAATGGAAACATAGAGTTATTTTCATATGTTACAACTACATCTTACTTAAAAGATTTTACTAGAACATGAAATTTGGAGAGTATGGGTCTATGTACTGACCTTTTTTATTCATAAAACAGACTTTAGTAGGTAAATTTCATTCGATCATGGTTTAGCTACCCTGAAGGCAGAGGCATGACTACTTAGAATTTTATTATTGTGAAATGTCAGTGTACAAAGCATAATAGAAAATGACACCTCATAACAAAGGATTCTAGGTAATTTTATGCTTTATTTTTCCCCAAAAGCAGCATGAATACCATGTCTCTCTCTAAGTTAAAGCACAGCTGTACCAATGTAAGATGGTGGGCAGGATGGTGAAAGACATCATCTTGTCATGAATTCCCTGTAATGATCTTTGTTCTCAGAGATAATTCAATAGTTACAATCCCATTGTCTCTCAAGTAGAAATATATTCCCCCCTAAGTAGCCATAATTTTATTATCTTCCCTGTGAATCAATTCTTCAGAGTGTTGCTTCTCTCAGAAATGTTTTCTACTAATCCAACCATTTCACAGCTCATTTGCACCTTTGTAAGAAACATGCATGTTGGAATTGAGTGGAAAAGGAAATTAAACTTAATCCTTTTATGTTGGAATCCGTGTTGCAATGTGTTAGATTCATGGAAGAAAGATTTGTTGGGATGGAGTTCAAAGATCTTGGTAAAATAGTATAATTCCTGTTCCCTGAATATCAAGTAATTAAATTGGCTTACTTCCCTCCCCTAATATTGAAAAGGGGGTTTCAAAGCAATAGATAACAAAAGTTATAGTGGATATACAGCAGGGCCAGAAATAATACATCATTTCCACAATATCCATGTGTGTTAGATAAAATAATGGTCTCCACAGACATCCATGTCACAATCCCCAGACCTGGGGATATGTTACCTTATAGGAAAAAGGGGACTTTGGTACTAAGGTAAGGATCTTGAGATGGGGAAAGTGTCCTGGATTATCTAGGTGAGTCCTTTGAATTCACAACTTCAATATGAATTATAAAAGGGTCTCTGAACTTGACCCTTCCTTATAAAAGGGAGGCTGGAGGGTCAAGTTCAGAGAATGAGGTGTGATGATTAAAGCAGAGATCAGAGTGTGTAAGGGCCTATGAGCCATGGAATGGGGGTAGCTTTGAGGGGCTGAAGAAGGCAAGGGAACAGATTTCCCGCTAGATCCTCCAGAAGGAACACAATCCTGTAACCATTATAGACTTCTAACTCCCAGAACTGTAAGACAATAAATTCGTTTCATTTTAAGCTATCAAATTTGTAGTAATTTGTTACACACCAGCAATGGGAAATCCATACAACATGTATAAAGGTCTTAACACAATGCATCACACGTAGCACTGTTTTCATTATTGTTATCATCTAGTATTTTTCTTACTCTTCTTTGGGCTTGCTCTGTATATTTAGTTAATTTGCCCTTATTTAATTCTAGACACTGTGTGAAAATGAACTTTCTATTCTGTTGTTATGATTTTCAGTTATGGAATCTGAAATAAAATCTTGAATACACTACCATGTTTCAGAAATTATTAGAACTAGAAGGCAACTGCATGCCTTGAAGATTTCCTTGTGTGGCAAGTGACAATTTTTACTGGCCAGTTACTAAAGGGTGCTAAATTATTGCATCCATTTGTATGAAGAATTGAACTGCTAACCTTGTGATGTATTTGGAAGCTTCTGCAAAACTGTGCTTCTTGAGAGCTGAGCTGACAACATACATATCAGTTTCCTCTTCCTCTTTTTCTAACTCCTAAGACAAGCCTGAATATTATGTGATATGGTTTGGCTGTGTCCCCACTCAAATCTTTTTGAATTGTAACTCTGATAATCCCCATGTGTCATGGGGGCACCCAGTGGGAGGTAATTGAATCACAGAGGCAGGTTTGTTTCGTGCTGTTCTCATAATAGTAAATAAGTCTCATGAGATCTGATGGTTTTATAAATGGCAGTTCCCATGGACAAACTCTCTTGCATGCAGCTGTGTAGGCCTCTGCTCCTCCTTTGCCTTCTACCATGCTTGTGAGACCTCCCCAGCCATGTGGAACTGTTAGTCCATTAAACTTCCTTTTCTGTATAAATTACTCAGCCCCAGGTATTTTTTCATAGCAGTATGAAAATTGACTAATATAGAAAATTGGTACTGGTTGTGGGCACTGCTGTAAAGATACCCAAAAATGTGGAAGCGACTTTGGAACTGGGTAACAGGAAGAGGTTGGAACAGTTTGGAGGGCTCAGAAGAAGATGGGAAGATGTGGAAAAGTTTGGAGCTTGCTAGAAACTTGTTGAATGGCTTTGACCCAAAATTCCAGGCTGAAGTAGTCTCAGATGAAGAAAAGGAACTTACTGGGAAGTGGAGCTAAGGCGGTTCTTGCTATACTTTTTAGCAAAGAGACTGGTGGTATTTTCCCCTCCCTGGAGACTGTGGGACTTTAAACTTGGGAGCGATGATTTAGAGTATCTGCCAGAAGAAATGTCCAAGCAGCAAAGAGTTCAAGAGTGACTTGGGTGCTGGTAAAGAGCATTCAGTTTTATGTATTCACAAAGATATGATTTAGAAATGGAACTTAATATTGAAAAGGGAAGCAGAGGATAAAAGTTTGGAAAATTTGCAGCCTGATGATGCAATAAAAAAGAAAAACCCACTTTCTGAGGAGAAATTCAAGCTGGCTGCAGAAATTTGCATAATTTATGAGAAGCCAAATGTTAATTACCAAGGCAATGGGGAAAATGTCTCAAGGGCATGTTTGAGACCTTCACTGCAGCCCCTCCCATCACAGGCCCAGAGCCCTAGGAGAAAAAAATGGTTTCCTGGGCTGGACCCTGGCCCTCCTGCTGTGTGCAGCCTAGGGACTTACTGCCCTGTGCCCTAGCCACTCCAGCCATGGATAAAATGTGCCAAGGTACAGTTCAGGCCATTGCTTCAGAGGGTGCAAGCCCCACACCATGGGTGCTTCCATGTGATGTTGAGCCTGCAGGTGCACAGAAGTTAAGAATTGAGATTTGGGAATCTCCACCTTGATTTCAGAGTATATATGCAAATGCCTGGATGTCCAGGCAGAATTTTGCTGCAGGGGCAGGGCCCTTATGGAGAACCTCTGCTAGGGAAGTGCAGAAGGGAAATGTGGGGTTGGAGCACCCACAGTGAGTCCCCACTGGGGTACTGCCTAGTGGAGCTGTGAGAAGAGGACTACCCAGACCCTAGAATGGTAGATCCACTGACATCTTGCACTGTGTGCCTGGAAAAGCCGCAGACAGTCAATGCCTGTGAAAGCAGCTAGGAGGGGAGCTGTACCCTGCAAAGCCACAGGGACAGAGCTGCCCAAGGCCATGGGAGCCTACCTCTTGTATCAGAGTGATCCTGTATGTGAGATATGGAGTCAAAGGAGATCATTTTGGAGCTTTAAAGTTTAATGACTGTCCTATTTGTTTTTGGACTTCCATGGGGCCTGTAACCCCTTGGTTTTGACCAATTTCTCCCATTTGGAAAGGCTGTATTTACCCAATGCCTGTATGCCCATTGTATCTAGGGAGTAACCAACTTGCTTTTGATTTTACAGGCTCATAGGTGGAAGGGATTTGCCTTGTCTCAGATGAGACTGGACTATGAACTTTTGAGTGAATGATAAAATAAGTTAAGACTTTGGGGAACTGTTTGGAAGGCATGATTGGTTTTGAAATATGAGGACATGAGATTTGGGAGGGGCTAGAGGTGGAATTATGTGGTTTGGTTGTGTCCCCACCCAAATCTCATCTTGAATTGTAGCTCCCATAATCCCCATGTGTCAAGAGAGGGGCCAGGCAGGAGGTAATTGAATCATGGGGGTAAGATTTTTCCATGCTGTTCTCATGATAGTGAATAAGTCTCATGAGATCTGATGGTTTTATAAAGGGCAGTTTCTCTGCATATGCTCTCTTGCCTGCCACCATGTAAGATATGTCTTTGCTCCTCCTTTGCTTTCCACCATGACTGTGAGGCCTCCCCAGCCATGTGGAACTGTGAGTCCATTAAGCTTCTTTTCTTTATAAATTACTCAGTCTTGAGTATTTCTTCATAGCAATATGAAAATGGACTAATATACTGTGATAATTTTTTGTTTGAAATATAAACTACTATGAGGAATGTTAAATTAAACTTGTAAAAAGGGTAATATTGCATTTTTAACTCTATAGCATATTCAAGACAAAAGACCTAAATTTTCCATGGAGTTTCGCTACTGTTTTCACCTCAAAATAAGTCCACGGAGAGAAACTAAAACTAGTCCCATGAAAGAGAATTTTGCTTTGATAATGGTCAAACCTCTCTCAGATATGAGTTTTGTAACCCATGCTGTCCATTTTGACAATGAGTTAAGCCACCAGGGTTCCTGTTAATATACGATATTAGTCCATTCTCACACTGCTAGACAGACATACTTGAGACTGGGTAATTTATAATGGGAAGAGATTTGATTGTCTCACCATTCTGCATGGTTGGGGAGGCCTCACGAAATGCATTCATGGCAGAAGGGGAAGCAAACACATCCTTCTTCATATGGCAGCAGGAAAGAGATGTACTGAGAAAAGGTAGAAGCCCCTTATATTAATAAAAACCATCAGATCTTATGAAAATTCATTCAGTATCACAAAAACAGCATGAGGGAAACTGCCCCCATGATTCAATTATTTGCACGTGACCCCGCCTTTCACATGTGGGGATTATTATAATTCAAGGCGACATTTCCGTGGGGACACAGCCAAACTATATCACACACATTGATTACTTTTTTTCTATGTCAGAATGTTCTGACTGTGCTACATGAAACTCTGCATCTATAACAATGAGGGACTTTAGAAATTTCCAAGAATCTTCCCTATCAATTAGGTTTATAGATCAACATGCAGATAAATCAAAACAAATTTAACTTCCTTGGATGAAGAGATGGAAATCTTGTGCAACGAAATGTTGCGGATTATAAATTTTAAAAGAAAGTTTCCAGAAAGAGAATGCAATTTACCTGAATGATGTATTCTCAACTGCATTAATCTGTAAGATTTTTCTTTGCTCTCTACCTATACATATGCACTGCTTATATTGGAAAAGAAAGCCTGCTTTATATGAATATAAAGCAAGATATGCAATAAAATATTCATAATGCCAAACTTCCAGGACTCAATACGTGCTCTTTCTAGAATATCAAATATAATGAACCCTCCAATTAGAATTAGGTTTGGTTTCTTTTCATCCATTCATATTTTACATTACCTGAGTGTGTGCATGCTATATATAGCTGCCCTTTCTTCATGTAACCTTCAGCTATCTTGGATGAATTTTAAAACTCCGTTTGCAAATTCTTATAGCCTTTTAGTATTAAATAAGTCCTCACTGACATTTACAAGTCATACCATTTACAAGAGTGCACTGTGGTCTTCATGTTTATTCCCCATTCATTGCAATAAAATGTGACGCTTAATGCTCTATTGATTACTGCTGCAATAACAAGTGACACTTTTAATGAGTTATTTTCTTCTCTTGCCTTCATCCTTGATGCACATTACACAGTAAACTATACTCTACCTTAAAAACATGTTTATTTGCATCCAATAATAAGGTTAAACAAGTCACTTTCTTAGGCTTGTGAAAAACTATAATACCGGTGCAAATAATGCTAGTAATATTAAGATATAAAATAGACTGTTTTTCCAATGACACTATTTTTATGGTGATTAAGACATTTCCTTCCTAGAATTGAAATCATTAAAAGTTTACCCTTTACTTGGTGAATCTGTAAGTTGAAAGTTGACATATATTCTCTATTCATATGCAGGTTAGATGAGCTACGGGGTGGATATTCTGGGTTTAGTTTTAAATAACTCCTTGCAGCAGGGAATAAAGGAGAAAAAAAATAAATGTTTGAATGATAGTTTAGAATGTTGGAAATTGGACATGTATGCTTTAATTGTAGAGGTTTTTTAGTTTTGTTTTTGCTAGGAGATTATCTCTTTGTTGTGGTAATTGAAGGGGAAGCACCAATAAAACCAAGATCTTTTTGGCTTTTTATTCATGTTTAATTAAATTCAAATTTAATTTAATTAAATTTGCTAAAGCTATATCTATGTGCACAATTAATGTGACCATAGCTGTCAAGTCACTCAAAAGGAATGAGTCACGTAATTTTTTAAAATATTCACTCATTTTTATTTGATTTTTTAAATCTGATTATAATAACAATTCACTGATGGTCTTAGATGGTAGCCTTCTTTATATCAGAAAACTCTGCTCGTCCCCCAAATCTACACTATCCTGTACCTTAGACCTTAAATACAGTCCTCAGATAACACTTGGTATCTACAGGTTCCGGCTCCACAGATTCAACCAAGTGTGGATCAAAATATTTTTAAAAGAAATGAAAAAATAAATTTAAAAAACCATGCAGCACAACAATAATTTTTATGGCATTTACATTATATTCAGTATTATAAATAATCTAGATGTGATTTGAAGTTTATCTAATAACACGCAAATATTATACCATTATATATAAGATACTTGAGCATCTGCGGATTTTGGCATCCATGGTGGTGGGGTGGGTGGGAAAGGAGGGGGATCCGGGTACTATTTTTTCTTTCAGTTTTCAAATAATTATTCCCAGAAGAAAATGCAAACTATCATTAGGGTTGGCACATTAAGCCCTATCAGATATTGACTCTTCAGCTAATGATTCATTATTTCCTTTCTAACTTGACAGCTTGCTGAGAGCAGCTCCCGTAGAATAGGGCCTCCAGAGAGCAGCAAGAAGCATGCAGCACCAGAGCTCCAGCCACAGATGCCAAGTATTAGAAGAATGCCAGAGTGAGAATTTTGCATAGCCAGCAGGCTGGCATATGGACAAGAATTGGGAATAGTAAGAGAAAGACGGGAAAGGTGACCAAAGACAATATAGAGGCAGAGGCCAAGTGAACGCATCCCAGCAGCAGACCACTTCAGAAGTAGTCCTGGTGCTGATTCCCTAGCAGGAGAGTTTAGTGCCACAGGGTAAGAATGAGTCAAGAGGAAAAATTCATGATGTCATGGATGCAGTAATTACTATGTCAGAAGAAAATATTTTAAAATACTGGATCACTCTTGTTCTACCATCCCTATCCACTCCTAAATCATGCCAACACATCTGAGCCAAGTTCATGCTGCCTGTCACTTTAGTGACACACTAGGATGCCTGGCATCCCTGATTTGGAGGCTCCAGGAAAGCTACAGATGTATACATGTATCCTTTAAACTTTCTAAAATAATAGTTCAAAATATATTAGCTTCTCGTTTTAGAAATCACTCGATTTTCCTATTTAAATGCAGAGTTCCTACATTGCTTATAAAATGAACAATGTGAATAACAACTGCTTACACCTGCTGGTTTTTTGAGGAAAATTGATAGCCATTATATGTTTTGTTTGTTTGTTTGTTTGTTTGTTTGTTTGTTTGTTTTTGTCATCCTAAGGATCTCTGAGATGGCCTGAATATATTCATGTAATATGGGTTCATGTGAACCTAACTACAAAAAGGAATTGAGTAAATAAATTTTCAGAAGGCAAATCACATAATAGAAAATTAGGTCTGTTCTATACCATACAAATAGCTGTAATAACAATAGACTTTATCATTTCTTCAATTTGTTATGAGTAGGGTAGTGCCTATAGACAGTGATTCCATGCATTTGTTTAACAAATATGAACTGAATACATAACAAGCACCAGGTATTATACTGCATGTTATATACAACAACAAACCATACAGGCACAATTCCTGACCTCAAAAACATTACATTCTAGTGGGACATAACACAGTTAAGAGTGCAATACCATGGAGCTTCCCTGGAAGAAGGCAAGTAAGCCAGAGGCTCAAAGGATGAACAGGAACGTGCTAAGCAGGTGAATCACAAGTAATGACAAAGACATTTGAAAAACTCAAATGTCCATGAGAGCAAGAGGTGAGAAGATTTTTTTCCAATTATAGTTTTGGCTAATAGTGGTTAGATAAAATTGTCAATTTTAATTTCTACCCATGAATCTCATATCATGAGAATAGAACTCCTGAGTTGGTACAGAACATTCTATTCTGAATTGTGAATTGAGATTGCTTAGAATTTGTGTGTTTTTAGAAACATTAATTTGGTGGCCATGACAATGCACCTTGAAGAATTTGAACCAGAGGAAGTGTAATTGACAGAGGGCTCTGGCTGTCCTTTGAAATCCATCCCCATGTTTAAGCTGACATCATGCTTCCCACAGGCACAGTGATGCTAAGGCAGTTTTGACTTTAGGATACAGATATCTTCTCTTTTCGTGCAACTCTGCCTCATGGACTCCCCAGTGGTCTCTTGCTGGACTTCCATGAGACTGCACACTGGTCTATGCTTCCACCCAACCTTCATTTTCTCTTTCCTTCCCTCATGGTCAGACTTGCATGGGGTAGGATGACTCACCCAGCCTCTCTGTTCTTCCTCCCCATTTTTTCTCACAGGCATTTTCCATAGTAAAATATTTGAAGGGGCTTCTTGGAGGACCTGAGCTAACTAACACAAGTGTTACTAGATGTGGTCTGATAAAACAGGTGATAAGAGGAGCTGGGACTGACTTGCAATAATGGTTCTATGAAGGGCACCATTGAAACAACTGGAAGATGAGGGCAAAGTCCAAGCACAGGTAATGGATTGGTTGGCTCATTAGCCAGGCTGAAATGGATGGTGGCTGCACTGCAGACACATATAAGAGTGGCCTTGAAAAAGAGCAAAAAGGGAAATTCTTTCCAATAGGCAGAACTATGAGCAGTGAATTTAAGCAATCACTTTTGTGGAAAGAGAAGTAGTCCAAAGTGATAATATGTATAGATTTCCCTTCAGTGGCCAATGTCCTGGATGTCTGGCCAAAGATTTGGAAGGAAAATAATTTGGAAGAGCGGAGACAATACATTCTAAGGTAGAGGTCCATGGTTGACATAGAAGAGTGAGACTGTCATACAACATGTGAATTAAACCTTAGATATTAGTTTTAATTTGTCATGTAGATCTACCTCTATCTGTTGAGCTAATCTGCATCCCAAACCTGTGTGGGCCTAGTGAATAATTTAAATGTTAGATCTTTGTTTCTCCTTCTACTACTTTAGTCATGTCTAATGAAACATTCCAAATATATAAAGTAGGAAGAGGGAGTAAAGAAGCCAACTTTCTTTCTCCAAAATCTTTCTTGCTAAAATAACCGATTAAGTCCATATCTGATAGAACTAAATATATGAAACATAAACTTTGATACATTATGAGAGCAGGTGAAAAGGATATAGTTACCTCCAGTATTTTTGCTCAAAAGTCCCCAAAAATAAACAAATGTATGGTAACAATTCTAGAATTAGCAGTTTCAGATTTCGAATTCAATAAATCAATTACTAAGTATCTCTTAATATCTGCTCAATTGTTTATTCAAATGATGTGAGGCCCCAGGAATATAAAACATGATCCCTGACTCCAAGGGGCTTACAATCTCCTTGGGGAGATAAGGCTGACACTTAGGAAGAAATAAAGAACAATATAGACAGTAATCTCATCATACTAGAGAAAATTCAGCATAGATAACCATTCTCTCTAGTGAATATGTAGCTTCCTGGAAGCAGAAAGCTTAGAGGCTCTGAACAGTACCCTTAGAGGGGAAGAAACTTGAGGCTGAATCTTGATGATCATAAATTTGATAAGATGTCCACAGGACTGGGAGAGAGAGACATGCCCTTCAGGGAGCCAAGTATGACATCTAAACCATTGAGAACTACAGAAAATACAAGGGCGCTTTGACACCTCAAGCTCAGAGCATCCAGATGGTGGTACCCAAGTACACTAGGGAACTTAAGGTTGGCAGTGCCCAGTACAAAGCATTTACTTTTTGCCTTTAGAGGAAATCATTGGTATTCCTAAGCACCAGTTTGCAGTCTGGAATCAACTGACTTATGAGAGAGTTTGCAGAAACTGACAGCCTGGTTAACTGACTCTCTGTAATCATTTTCTTTGGAATTTATCTGCCCCCAAACATCTGTTACTTCATCTTGCCTCCTCCCAAAATGGATCATGAGTGGAGATGCTTGAAGTAGTTGGATTCCATGTTTGCCTACCAGCCAGATTGTCCACGGCTGGGAGCATCTGCACTTGGAAAAGCTCTGTTTGACCTATCTCATTTCACTGTCGCTCATCACGTACTCTTTTATGATACGAATAGTCACCATGGCCAGTTGAATTCCCCTAAGTTACAGATAAATAATGTCAAGAACTCTAAATTATAATTTTAGGTTCTTTTGTCAATTGTTTTTTGTTTTGTTTTTTTGAGACGGATTCTTGCTCTGACACCCAGGCTGGAGTGCAGTGGCGTGATCTCAGCTCAATGCAACCTCCACCTCCTGAGTTCAAGCAATTCTCCTGCCTCAGCCTCCCAAGTAGCTGGGATTACAGGTATGCGCCACCACACCTAGCTAATTTTTGTATTTTTAGTAGAGACTGGGTTTCACCACGTTGGCTAGGCTGGTCTTGAACTCCTGACCTTGTGATCCACCCTCCTTGGCCTCCCAAAGTGCTGGACTTACAGGTGTGAGCCACCACGCCCAGCCTATCAACTGGTCTTTATGACATATAGCAATTTAAAAAGCCAATTCAAACGTAAGTTTGAGTTGGGCATTGCCAACACTTTTTGTAGTTCTAAATTAGCTGGAAACCAGTATCATACTAAATTGGCATTCTGCCAAGTGTTAGCTTGCTATATGATATGTCACTTGGGTAACAAAAGGAGTGAAAAGGAAGAAATATCACTGTAATTGGTTATTTACCTACTCTATGATTTTCTTTTATCATAACTTAATGAAATCAGAATAGAACCCCCCTATTTTACAGATGAGGAAATATGTACTCAGAAAAAAAAATTTTCCAAGTGTTGAAAGCCTGAATATGGAAGAGCCAGTTCACACCTCTGACAAAAAGATAATGCCACCATGTTGAGCTTATGATTTTTAGTTGCCTAATAACATACAATTTTTTAAAATGCCTGTGCACGTTCAAAGCTTCTCCTCAGAGATCATAAGTGTTTCCAGGCAGCTGCCCTGAATGAAAAGCATCCCAGAAAATGAAAAATTTTTCATAAATGCATTAAACAGGAGCTGCAAGGCATTATCTTCATATATATTTATAAGTAAATCTCATGTAAGCCAAAATAAGTCATGGGTCATTTTCCATAAAATAGAAGAAAAAATACATTGAAATATAGCCATCTGGTTTTCCATCTCAGATACATTCCTGCAAAGCTGAGCCCAAAGTTAAAACATACATGTTTTATATCAAGGTATCTTTCACATGTGGGTTTCAAGAAACTCTGACTAAAAGGAAAAATCCACTTTTGTTTCTCAGATAAATCCTTTACATTACAGGCTACTTCACAACTAAGGCAAATTCTAAGTATCTGCATCAAAACTTTGCACTTATAGTTTCATGTCAGAAAGTAGTTACCTCAATTTTAAAATGTGAGAATCACTAAATCACAAGATATACTGCTTCTTCCACTGAAATATATTTAGTCCTTCACTCCTAAAGATTCTAACTAGCAACTCTCTTTCATAATTTTGTTTGTGTGTGTGTGTGTGTGTTTGTGTGTGTGTGTGTTTGTTTGTGTGTGTGTGTGTGTTTGTGTGTGTGTGTGTGTTTGTGTGTGTGTGTGTGTTTGTGTGTGTGTGTGTGTGTGTGTGTTTGTTTGTTTGTTTGGTAGCTTCATCTCCCTACAGCGTTTAAGGCTCAATTATTTCTCATCTTGAATATTGCAGCCACCTCTGAACAGTCTCTTTAACATTGGTATCTCCAGCTTCCTTCCTACTCTAGTTCATTTTCTTTTCTACCACAAAGTCATCTCCCTGCTTAAAATTTCCCATTGTTACTACAGTTTTAGGAAGCTCAATTTCTTAGGTTGACACTGAAGCCCCTTCCCAAGTTTGGCTAAGCACTAAGCTCCTCTCCATTTCCAAACCTGGCATCTGCTTGCATTTTTTTCCTTCTCTGAGTCATATGTTCCCATTCCAGAGATGCTTTTCCCTGCTTTTCTGCCTATTAAAACCTAACAGTTGTATTAAAATTCGACTTTGGGTTTATTCTCTCAAAGTAGCACATGCTGTGTCAATTAATTGTAATTTATCTTTACATATGTTTCATACCATAAGATCTCAATGTTCTTGAAGTCAGATCATGTGTGGTTGAGTCTTTGTACAATTCTTAGCATTAGCCTGATGTGTGGAAGGTAAGAAGTAAAGGACCATTTAGTGGATGAACGAATGAATGAGTGGAGTGACAAATTTGTATTTATCAAGATTCCCTTGTGAAAATGGTATGTCCTTAATGAAACAGACAACGGATTTAGAGGGTTGAGTCTGTTTTTCTGTACAGTGCTAATCATCATATAACATTAGAAAAAAAATTCCTTTCCTGCATTTTATTTTTAATTCACCATCCTTTATGGTCTTCTTTTTGAAGACAATATGCATCTTTATTGCATAAATAATGAATCAATACCTTCCCATTGTAATACTCAAAAATTCCACATTTGAAGATGAAGTGCTTATAGGCATAGTCAGAACCAACACTTACAGAGAATTTATTATGTGACTGGCATTGCGCTAGAGATTTTATATCGATTATCTCACGTAAACCTCCAACAGCATTTTATACTAGACATCAATGTTATCCCCATTTTGCAGATGAAACAAATATAACACAGAGAAGTAGTTACTTGTTCAAAGTTAGGTAGCAAGTGGCATACACAGGCGTTAAAGATAGGCAGTGTCTTGCCAAATGCCCAATTCTCAACCATTTTGCTACCTTATTCTTTGATGGAGGAATGCATTGAACGGAAGCAGTTCTGTTTCCTTTTCCTAGTTGCAGAGTTTGCCCCTGTAAATTACTGTAGTTTCTGGATATGCATGTCATCTGTGAAGCTTATGTAGTATATAATCTTCTGCAACCAAAATCATATTGACAAGTTTATATCTCACAATTTATTTAGGTAAGCTTAGTCATTCCTATATCAAATTCTTTATATTGTTTCTCTTTTAATTTTTCTCCAGTTTCTGTTGCTTTATTCTACCAGCCCTGGTTCAGTTAAAAACAAAATCAAAACACAACAAAAAAACTGCTGAGCAAATAAATTAGGACAGAGTTTACTTTGTGTGCATGTGTGTAAGTGTGTGTGTGTGTGTGTGTGTGTAGGAAAATTACATTTTCAGCAATTAGTCAGGAGCTTAATTTAAAGTAATTTGTTCATAACAAACAAATGCTCTCCTATAGCTATCTGAGTGAAATACTTCATTGGTGGAAGAAGAGATTGGCAAGTCTGTGAAGAGTAAGACAACCTTTTGCCAAGTGAAGCATGTTAGTTCTTTTGATTTATAATTCAGTTTCTCTCCTGGCTCAGCAAAACACTTTAAGAAGGCTCTAAGATCCTTCCGTTAAGTGTACTTTATAAGCGTGGTCTCAAAGGTGATGAGCCGCAAAGAGAAACCGTTGAATAATGCCATTCAATGAGCTGTCTCAACAATATACACAAGCTGGTATGAACAAATCTGAAATAAAACAGTAAGATGGTTCACTCTTATGCAACTATATTTTCATAGGATTATTTGTATCTGATTTTCTCTGCAAGGGAAGACATCTAAATTGATATGCTTGCCTTTAAAAGAATAGTTTATAAGTTCCTATTTCACAGATTAGGAGCACAAGAAAACACATATTTGGGAAAAACACATGTAATTTCTGCTTAGAATAAAAATTTAGATTTAACTCTAAATGTTATAGGAAGTCATTGCACAAGAAAGAATGAATTTGCCTATATCAGACCCTGCAAGGCATGCAATTTCCCCTTAATTTTATGAACATGATTACAATAGGAATATATGCCAGACTATGTAAGTGAAAATTGTGAAATATTATGAATCATTAAATTGTAAGCAATTAAGCTGCAGAAATGAAAATGGCAGCTTTTGGCAAGAACTCAAATGACATCCAAGGATCATAAATAAAAGGGAGAAAAACATAAAAGATTTTTATTCACAAAGTGTTAAGGCAATATATAAAGTTCCTTTTAAAAAATATTTTAATTCTCTAGTTTCTGAGATGTAATTTGAATTAACCCAAATTGATTTTAAGGTGGCCTTCCAAATTTTAAAATCTTATACAAGATAAGATGGTGTTTTTAACTCACTAATTAGCTTTGATGAAAGATTAGTTTGCATAGAAATGTAGCTAAGTTTTTAAGTTGTTTTTTATCCAAATATATTAACTTATATGCTATGTAGTTTATTATATTCAAAAAGAAATATTATATTGAGTATGACACAAGTGTAGAGTGTCTTCAGTAAGCTTTCTCATTTTTATATCTACAAATTCATGCAATGTTAAAAAAATTAACTTCACAAAAACTTTTCAGCAAAGCATGCTAAAGATTGTGAAGCAGGCTTAACATGCACTAGTTACTAACTTGTATGAGTCTGGTGAGATAGAATACCCATGCACACAAGTTACATGAAGCAGGTTTATTACCTATTGATATGGTTTGGCTGGGTCCCCACCCAAAATCTCAACTTGAATTCTATCTCCCAGAATTCCCACGTGCTGTGGGAGGGTCCCAGGCGGAGGTAATTGAATCATGGGGGTCGGTCTTTCCCGTGCTATTCTCATGATAGTTAATAAGTCTCACGATATCTGACGAGCTTATCCGGGATTTCTGTTTTTGCTTCTTTCTCATTCTCTCTGGCAGCAGGTATCTAAGGAGTGCCCTTCACCCTCTGCCGTAATTGTGAGACCTTCACCAGCCACGTGGAACCGCAAGTCCTTTTTTTTGGAAATTGCCCAGTCTCGGGTGTGTCTTTATCAGCAGTGTGAAGACGGACTAATACATTTATAGATAGGCAGAAGCTTAGGATTCACTATGAACTGGTCCCCCAAGAGGAAGAAAATCTGCCCCAGGTTTGATAAAGTCTTGACTATGCGTGCCCCACTTGCAGCACAGCTGAAAGATCCCAGAAAGTAGCCCGCTGCTCTGTCGCCCAGGCTGGAGTGCAGTGGCACAATCTCGGCTCACTGCAACCTCCACCTCCTGGGTTCAAGCAATTCTCCTGCCTCAGCCTCCCAAGTAGCTGGGATTACAGGCACCCGCCACCACGCCTGGCTAATTTTTGTATTTTTAGTACAGACGGGGTTTCACCTGCTGGCCAGGCTGATCTCAAACTCCTCACCTCAGGTGACCTGCCCGCCTCGGCCTCCCAAAGTGCTGGGATTACAGGCGTGAGCCACCGTGGCTGGCAGCCCACTCTGGGTTTTATACCCCAGGGCATATGACTTGCTGGGCTAAAGCATTGAAATACATCCTGTTTTTAGGTGGGAACTGGAACAAAGGCCATGCTGTTCTGGCCAATCCCTCCCTATCTCAGAACGTTACATTTCCAGCACATTCTACTTTTATTCTTTAGAAGTTCAAGTGAGAAAGTGCGGAAAACTGGGTTAGTCCAAGTCCACCCAGAAATCTGTCCTGCAAAAAGCATAATGCTATGCCAAGTGGATCTTTTGTAGTTTTATTTACAGATTGTCCTAATTACATAATGGAACCAGTCATGGTGCTCTTGAATAAATGAGGTTTTTAATCCCAGCTGTATAGCAAATGGTAGAGTCTGAAAATATGTCACTATGCTTTATCACAAAATTATTCTATTCCTCCAGTGTCACTATGGAGAAATACATTTCTAATTCTTCTCAAGAATAAGATTACAACTATTCCCAGAAGAAGCAACTGATATGCTTCATACACAAGCCATGTGGGACTGGCTTTATGATGACTGGGGTATTCTCCCACTGAATATGCCTATTACCCAGGTCATAATAAATGTTGGGGTTAAAGGAGCCCCCTTTCCATGGGCATCCCAGGTGACATTACTCTGCAGAATCATACAACTGTTTGAGAAGCCTTATCAAATTTGCTATCCTTCATGGGTCTTACAGATGCTTAATAAAACATTAAGGTAATTAACAACAATAAAAAATTGGAAAGGTCAAAGGGACTCAAAGGACTAGCCCCGGAAGGGTGGTGAAAATCTTTAGGTGGTTATTAAGAAATGAAGTAAATAAAATGAAAATGTATGGGGTTAAAACAAAGGTCTTAACAACGCTATTAAAGGTTGGGTGAACCAAAGGGAAACCCTGCTTGTCCCCCATCCCCCGCCACCCCTTAAAGGGCCCCCGCACCAGTTTTCTGCATTTGCCCCACACTGGGGAAATTTAAGGAAAACTAAAAAGCAAAGATTATAATGAGAAAGCTGACATTGCCTGGGGCAATGATAAGGCAAATTAAGACATTGACCAAAAGGCCTGAGTCCCTTAGCTCCACTCTCTGATGGGAACCTAAATTTTCTTTCACCAGAAAAGCTAAAATGGTGTGGGGGTAGGGAATAAAAGTTCCTGCGACCAGAATATAAGAATGTAAAGGTTGATAGGATTACGAAATTTGAGAGGTTTAAACAGGCTTTATGTAAGGTAGTTGTGACTTCTTTGCCTAAATGTTTTATAAAAACAGGTATTGTATCTGAATGGGGGATGTTTCCTCTATCTAGTTCAATAAAACTGAGGATGTAAAAGAAAAGGAAAGATTACACTATTGTGAACCCATGCAATATGAATACATATCACTCCTTTGAATACCTCCAAAAACCTTAAATGCTTTAATGTTCCAGATGAAATGTTACTGGTAAAATATGCAAGTAGTTCCAAAAGTTATTTTATCAACCACAGTTTATGAAAGTGGCTCATTCTTAGAGAGGTAATAAATGAGTCATTTTTATTTAATATACCATTGATTTGAGAACAAATACACAGGGAAATGATTTTTTTCTTAAGAAAAATTGTGTGTTTTTCCAAAAGAAAATAATAGTAAAGACAACATGGTCGAGAGTCGTGTTTTAAAGTGGAGGAGATTTTTTTACAAAGAGTTATGCTGAGACTGAAGATGTCCTAAGCAAGTATAATCTTAATTTTTTTAATAGAATGGATGATGTTGGGTCTTGAAGTTACTGAAATCTTTACAAATATCTCCAGTTGTGGACAAGCCAAAAACCTCAACAAACATAGCTGTATCCTAGAGCTGATACATTCCTATCCAGAATTCTTGAGATGCCCTCAGTGTCTCTAACAAGCCTACTTAATTTCCCACTTCTCACAGTAGGCCTAGCTGCTGCAGTTATCAAGGTTATCAATATAAAGAAGAGAAAGTATAATATAATTTAAAGAATCTTAATAAGTTTTACTGAACTCAGGGTGCCCAGGAGATTCCACGGTACCATAATTTACTTTGTGCAGGACTAACTTTCAACAAAGGAACAAACAAAAATTTCAGCCATTTTATACATGAGTCCTGCACAAAAGTTCAGATTCTTCACTCTCTTCTCAAATCTTTTTTCATATCCCTCCCTCTTCCAGGCAAAACTATACATGTATGCTATCATAAGTTGAAGAAACAGATATCCTTTCTGATACTCCATGCTGTAGAACACTGTCAATTGACTAATTTTGGATGCAGAAATTCCCCATCCTACTTTAAACACCAATAATGCCTTAAAGATTTTATGTTGATCAGGTGCAGTGGCTTATGCCTGTAATCCCAGCACTTTGGGAGGCTCAGGCAGGAGGATCACTTGAGTTCAGGAGTTCGAGGCCAACCTGGCCAACATGGTGAAACCCACTCTCTACTAAAAATACAAAAATTATCTAGGCATGATGGCATGTACCTATAATTCCAGCGGCTCGGCAGGGGTGCTGAGGCGAGAATCACTTGAACTGGGGAGGGAGAAGCTGCAATGAGCTGAGATCACGCCATTGCACTGCAGCCTGGGCAACAGAGCAAGACTCTGTCCCAAAAAAATAAATTAATTAATTAAGATTTTATGTTAGCTAAATTTTGCTCACAATCTAGGAAAAGTAGATTTGTCAAAGGACAATGAAATCATGTAGATAAGAAAACTGGAGGTATAATAGAGTTAGTCTAAAGCAATTCACTAATAATAAAGAAATAAACTGTATGATGTAAAAGTAGCTTCATATAGATTCCTACTTAGGGGTGACAAAAAGAGGGAAATAGGATGATAGCTTCAAATATTTTTGGATCTTAAACATAATTCAATCTACTTCCCGCAATGTTAATATTATTCCTCCAACGCTTAAAGTCCCTCACCATTTACTCCTAATTAAACTTTTTCTTTTTTATTACTCTTCAACTGCTCACTCATTAATTACCACAATCTACTTCCATAACCATCTCTTAGGAGAACATTAGCATGAGCCCACCTGCTTTTTGCTATATTAGCATTGCTAATAATGCAACTTTCTGATATTTTCTGAAGCTTAGTATAAGACATTTCTTTAAGCTATATTTGGAATTATCTTACCCTGGTCAGTGTGGAGGGGAAACAGGGATTACATGAATTGTATGCTCTGAATTTGGTAAGACAGCTAAAGTGGTGACCTCATACTGTGCATAGCCTATCTCGAAAGTATTTCAGTTCCTAGTGTTATTTTAATTTTATCTTCAACCAAATTAAAGCCATTGAACATGCACACATGCAAACGCACGCACACACACAAACACACACCAAAAATGAGTATCTTTTATGAATGAAAAGGACAATGAAAAACAAAGCCCTGCTTTATTAGGACCATTGAAGAGCAGATTCTACTTCTAATTAAAGGACTTAAAGGGTGCTTCACTTTTTCCATATTTAGAGTTTGTTTTTCAGGATTCAATATTATCTGCCCAATATTCATTTTTCCCCTCCCTCGTTGTAATCAGAATCCCTGGGGTCCCCCCCTCACTTCCACTGCCCCATCTAGCAACTACAATTCCCAGCCTTCCTTGCATCTGGTTGTGGTCATGTGGCTAATGGGGCATGAGAGGAAGTGACATGTGCACCTGTGAATCACTTCTTTGGAAAGAAAGCTGCTTACTTTCACTTCACATTCCCTCTTTCTGAAGTCAGGAAGAAGTAACAATTTAGGAGCTAACTTACACTCAGAGATGAAATCTAGAGCCTCCTACCTGCCCTAGATATTCTGCTCAACACTGGACCAAATATGCAAGAGAAATACATTTACATCTTATTTAAGCCACTATAGTTTTGCAGCTTAGCTAAAGCTGCACCTTAAATAATAAATATATCAAGCAGTAAAGAAACCTGTTTAACTATTAATAACCTTATGCAACCAAAACTTACAATGATAGAAACATAAGTTCTATTAAAAGACTAGTGTTCCAACCACAGTGATCTAAGAAATGAGGAAGGGATAAACTGAAGCTTAGAATTTGTATATTTTCTAACATATGCTAAGGTTATCATTCAATTGTGTTATTTATTCTATCCAGATTTTTAAATGGGCATATTTGTATTGTTGTTTTCCTTTTTTTCTTGACCTATTTTAATTTAATTGATATATATAACATTATATATATATCTTACAGATAACGTATATAATATTATAGTAATATATGTCTGTTACAAAGCATAACAAGATAATGAACACTCATGAGGCTTTTATCCAAGCAAATAACTAGAACCTTACTAATAACTTGCATCTACTATATTTGTCTAAGTTGGATGAATTTGGAAAACACAGATTCATTCAATATTTCCGTCACCAGCCCAGTGGTTCTTAAGATCCTAATTTTAGAAAACAAATCAAGAGCATATTAGTATTACTTGTAAATCACACAGGGAAATTAACCATAATACAGAGTTTGCAGCTAGTTATGAACCTTACAGCATTTTAAGCCTTGTATTTCTCATTTTTAAACACTGTATTAATTCCTCCACCATAGACCTACAGCAGATTTTATACGAGATATTGCAGGTGAAGGACCACTTCTTAGAGCCCTCCTTTAGTGGGCTGTTGACTGGAAAAGAAGAAAATTGGAAAGAAAGAGAGGGGATTGCTGATAGTGGAAAAGAGGTAAAGACTTCCCAGCACAGTCAAAGTAGAGGGAATGTTGAGTGAAATGACCAAGGCTTCCTCAGGCATTCTTGTCTGTGAGTGAGTGAGCAGCTGAGTGTTGGGTGAGGGGCTGGTAAAGACAGAATATACTATCCTGTCATCTTTTAATCTGCTATAATAAAATGTGATTAAATATCCTGATGCATATGAAATGCTTAGAATAGTGCTGGACACATAGGCAGCCTTATTTACGTGTTTGCTAAAGCTGCTATGCTTGGGCAAAAATGTAGAGAAGCTACTCTGTCACACATACACATTATTCCTTTAGATAAAGGACATTAACATGTAAAGTTATCTCTTTACTTATTTACACTGAGTCATTAGAATTTAAGCTACTGGAATGTGGGTATAGTAATTTATATTCTAGTAACTCAGTTTAAATAAAAGGTGAGTATTACTTATTATGTTTACCAAGTTTGGCGTTTGTTGATGTATCCTCAGTGTCTCTGATCATGTCTGACACATGGCAGATGCTCAATCATATTTACTGAATACATTTCTAAGAAATCAAAATTTTCCAAAAATTTCCTGTATTAAAAGCATGCAAGTTGCTCTCTCTTCTGAAATGATAAATGTATCAGTAGGCAGGAAGACAGCAGATTGCTAAATAACTTATTGTGAATCAGAGTCTGTTGAATTTGACTAATGATCCCCGAATCTTGCTGCTGAACAGAATTATCTGAAAGAAATTCATAAATACAAATTTCTGGGGCCAATACTGGGGAGTCTCAATCAGCAGATACATATTTTTGTTTGTTTGTCTGTTTTACTTAGTTGAAGTCAAATTTTATTTGCAATTTAACCATCCGCTGTATAAATTATACCATAAATGACTGTCAAAATACCAATTTCACAAGCATACTTTTTCATGAATAAATAATACTCCATTGAATGAATGTCATAAATTACATCACTTTTTATTTTCATTGAACACAGGTTGCTTACATTCTTCCCATCACAGTAATATGTTTAAAAGTATTCGTATTTAAATATTTAAAAATATTTGTGTATTTAAAGATGTATTTGTTGACAAGAGGTAAATAGAAATTTTTAACAGTATGTTGTTACTGAGGTATTTTAACCTGTTTATTTTTTCCGAGGTTTTTTCCAGCTTTATCAATATGTATTTCCCCATCTGTAAACTATCCAAGCAACTTCTAAGACCTGGCAGCAACTCCCTGGCACAATATAATGCCAGGAATGCTCCCAGAGGAGAGAATGAAGCAAGTCACCTAAGCCTCCTGGGTATACATTTCATAAAGTATTAGACCGTGTCTTAGAAAAAAGATCAAGGGTGGCCCAGATATTTGCTTTCCATCAAGTGGCTTATGAACTACAACTTTACCTCTGCCTTGTCTATACCTACACCCAAAAAAATTCTGTTCTGGTTTTGCTTTCAAAATGTCTCAGGTTTTCCATTATTTTCCAAAATATGCTGGTTACCCAAATGTAGGACCTCAACCTCCTACCTTGAGTACTGAGGGATAGAATTTCTTAAAACAGTCTTGATTGATCTCTAGACTTAGAAACTTCTTCCCCAAACAATCTATCCTGCTGCTGATGTTAAATTTTCAAAAAGGCAAACTCATGACTCTTGTTCAAATATGAAATGAACAAGCATTAAAGTGAGGAAATTAATGGCTGAGGCAATCAGTAAGATGTTAAAAGGAGCTCAAGAGAGAACAGAATATATACGTATAAACGCATACATATATAGGTATATGTGTGTGTGCTGTGTATATAAAACTCAGGAAAGCTGAACTGCAGTTGCTAGTAAATCCAAAACTGGTTAATATCATATAAAACAATAAAATGTAACCTTTGGGCTCATCTTTTCTACAGAGAGGGAACCCATTTTTTCTCAAACAATCAAAATGTATTTGCATAGTCATGAATTTTCTGCAACCTAACTTCTACCTCTACTCAGTTGCAATATAGCTCAATCAATAGGAAAACAATCTAAGGTGCACCTTTCTATGCAACGAGATAAACTCATCATTTCATTGAAAAGACACCCAGTCATCACTATTATAATTATTCTTTACTGCCATTGCAGCTTTTATAATACAGCCAATGTCATGATCTTCCCTCTGCATCCACATTAATTGTTCCAGAATATACCCTCCACTCAACATAGGTCAATTTTTGCCACTTCCTGCATACTTCATAATTTTTCTTCCTGTGCTATCCCAAACTTCCTTCAAAATAATTCAGCCAACCTGTGGGGTAGATGCTTGACAGATAATAGTGAAGAGATATATTTTCTACCTTCAGGGAATTTATAGTCTAAAATTATCTTTCTCTTTTTCCTCCATGTATTTGCCTCCTCTTTATCAGTCAGTACTCACTATTCACTCTACTCTTGCAAGAAGACGTCTCCAATTGCACCAGTCAACACTGACTCCTTTTCAATAACGGTGACAAATGGATGTGCCACGTGGGCTTTGAATCCTTAATCAGTTTACAAAAGCATTTAGGACAAAGGTTCTATTTTAGCCTTTTATTTCATGTAACTTCTACATCCATTACTTTTTGCTTTAAACCTAACAACTGTTACTTTAGATGCAAGGATTGTGTATAGGGACTCAATGACTTCTGCCATCTTCATGATGAAATGTTTCTGGAGCACTTTTGCTATCAAACTTTCTTGATGTAGTTAATTGAGCTTATCTGAATTTATGATTCATACAGCTTTGATTTCAGACTGACAGCTGTCCCATAAATATAGACTCAAGCAAGCATAAATATGCAGGTGATGATCTATAAAAACATATGTACTGTGAAGCAAATCACTTATAAAACCCCAATGGAAAAAAAAATTGGAAGAGGAGGTAGGCGTAGTTATAATCCTGGTGTTTGATAAAGAATCTACTATCCTCTTAATTCCTTAATTTACTAAAAGTTTCTTACTATAGTGATAATCTCATTTTCTGCTACTAAGAATGAGTAGGTAAAAATTATGCATCTCTATGAGGCTGTACATTTCAAAAAAAAAAGAGTAGGAGAAAGTACTCTCCCACAGGTTAAAATATTAGCATAAAGCAATTTCACATCCTTGGTTATATTATTATGAGTTTCTACTTGTAACAGTCACACAAAAGAACCCTCATAAACTGGATCCTGAATACTTCAAATATTTTACAATGAAAATAAAATATATGATCTGAATGCAAAATCAAATGACCAACTACCTTCGCACTTTTATGTTGATACCTGTATCATCTTGTTAATAACTTCTGAAAATGAACTTGATCCAAGCTCTAGTAAGAAAGCTATTTTAAATTAAAATCTCTTTCTCTTTTGTAAAAGTTTCGTATTAGGTATGTGCATCACATTACTTTCTGACAGAAACACAATACTAAGCCACGTAAAGTCAAATTGCTCTTCTCATCAGTTAAAGGTAGATAGATTAGAAATAAAATGATAGTGAATTTGCACTTAGAACTGAATGGACTAGATAATCATCTAATGACTGCATTATAGTGAGGAAGGGCTTCATTTCCATCTGTCCTTAGAAGCTAATCAACTTGACTAGACACCATAAAGGATGAGTCACAGGGCTTGCAGGAAACATAGAACATGAACTTTCCCAGCACTTTGGGAGGCCGAGACGGGCGGATCACGAGGTCAGGAGATCGAGACCATCCTGGCTAACACGGTGAAACCCCGTCTCTACTAAAAATACAAAAAAAAAACTAGCCGGGCGAGGTGGCGGGCGCCTGTAGTCCCAGCTACTCGGGAGGCTGAGGCAGGAGAATGGCGTAAACCCGGGAGGCGGAGCTTGCAGTGAGCTGAGATCTGGCCACTGCACTCCAGCCTGGGCGACAGAGCGAGACTCCGTCTCAACAAAAAAAAAAAAAAAAAAAAAAAAAAAAAAAAAAAAGAACATGAACTTTGAATAAACTTTTTAAAAAATTATCTTCCTCTCTTCCTAAGATCTCTTTCTCCCACTCTTTGTTTTAATTGTGAGGACTGAAAACAAAGCAAAAAATATATACAACTTGAACTAATAAAAATTAAAGTTATTTTATTTTCTGCCACTTGTTTTGAAGTCAGAGACATCTACATTAGTAGCACTTTAACTTCTTATTAAAATGAAAGACCAATGCTTTGGAGCATGTTTCTGAGAGTAAAATAAAATTATAACTGCTAAAAATCATAAAGTCAAAGACATTATGACTGTTGATTTAAGTAATGAAAGCATTAGAAGATTCAACACCAAGAAGACAAATAAAATGGTTATCTATTTTCTATAAGAGTGGAATTCCAAGAATCTGGATGACAAAAACAACATGGAGTTAGAAGAACATATCTTGCTAGAAAAAGAATTAATATTATATTAGCAGAATTATTGTCTAAAGTGTATTCAGGAGCCAATAGTAAGCTATCATTACAAAATTTACTTCAAATGGAGAACTAATTATTTTAAACTTGATACTAAACCATTTGTTTTCTCAAACTACTTCAGCTGGATAACTTGCTTAGGTAACTATTAAAAATTTAATATGTACTATATATGTTGTAAACCATATTCTATCATGGTGTCCTTTCCAATACACACATAAATTACAAATTAATAAATAAACAAGTTTTGGTGCTCAGTGATGGTCATATATTCCATGAATGTTTATTTCTTTTTATGGCTACTTATGAGTTTCATGCTTCACAGAAAATAATGCAGTAATATCTAAACAACCCTTTTGTCTACTTAATAGAATTCCAGAACTGGTGACCAGGAAACATTTTTAAAGCATCCAGGTAATTCCGATGTACATGGTCTAAGATTATACTTTAATAAAGAGTGTTTTAAATAATCATGAATTCATGGAAGCTAACATTAACCTTTTTTAAAAAAATTCACATTTTGGTATAAACGTGGTGACGCTTATCTGTCAAGTATCCATTGTAATTGAAGGGACAGTGATGTAATTTATCAAAGAGAGTAGATAACATAAGATTTGATCACTGATTCCCATATACAGTATTCACTTTCCTAGTTTTGCTTAATTCAAGACAACTTTAAAGTGAAGTCCAGCCACCTTCTGGGTAGCATATAAGAAAAGATGTCCTAAAGATATGCTGAATTGTTGGGAAGAGATCCAATGATGGTTCTCTATTATAATCTTTCCAAATGTGATAGATTATTACAATATTTTTAAATGTGGGAGTAGGGCTCTTGGCCTTGATATACTGATATTGGACAATGACATATTGAGTGGAATATTCCAAGCGGTAAAAAAAATGATAATGGAAGGACATACAAATGATCTTAAAATTAACTAAAACTGCATCCAGATACACTTGATCCACTCTTCAACCATAAGAATGCAACAACAACATCAACAAAAAATAGTGATTAGACAAGGAGGAGCAAAATGCTTGGTGCACATGACAGTGTCTTGGACAAACAACTGTTAGTTACACCCCTACCTTTCTGTAAAAACTTTCAAAATTATGTATCTTCAAAAACAGTTCTAAGACCAGAAGCTTATGTTTGCAGTGGAAACTGCTCACCTCTTAATTTTTCAAACAAATCTTTTCTTCCATTTGAAATTTTTCTAGGCCTCAAGTAGACACTGCTAATGTGCCTTAAATAAAAAAAATAAAAATAAAAAAATAAAAAATAAAAAAAACCAGAATTTTAAAGAAGTAGTGCATGGAACAGTAAGATCAGCTTATTAAATGTGCATCATTGGGTTGGTTTTTAATCTTAGATTTCTTCTCTCCTCATTGGGCACATGCCACTTTCATTAACATTCAGGGAGTTGCATATATGCATTAAGGAAAAGAAAGTTCCTTCAGAGTAATGAGGCCAGAAGAGTATGACAACATCATCGTTTCTCCCTCTCGCTATGCATTTACATTCAATACTGCTCTGTTACCCCTAATATGCCTTCTCAGCCTTTATATTCTAAACACAGATGTGTAAAGTCATTCTTTGGTATTTCATAACCACTGCTACTGTAATTTTACAGAAAGCTAAGCACACTGGAATGTGTATTTTTGTAACTAGAGGAATGATTCCAATGGCTTTCTTTAATATCTGCTAACTTCCATGACTGAAAATTTATTGAATTCTGCCTGTGAATTTGCTAGGGGCTATTAAAGAGCTAACAGAAGAAGCTCCCTGCTGTGTTTGTAGGCACAATTTAAAGAAACAAAGCAAATGATAAAATGAGCATTTGTGTAGTTTTTATAGTTTATAAATTACTTTTAGATGCCTTACATAAATCAATTCTCAAAACTACTTTCAATGCTATGTATGGATTAGCTTAAATATATAGAAATCTTAAAGTTACTCAGGGCCACACAATTCAGGGAGTAACATAATACCTCAAACTAGGTTCATATTTGCTTCCCTATACCATTGCTCATGCCATACACAGCGTTAATATGACTGTTGACCCAAAGAATGAAACTGAGACAAAATAAATACAGATAAAGGTAAAGAGTTTATTTGGGCTAGGGCTGAGGACTGCAGCCCAGGAAGCGCTTTTAAGTTATCTTGGGAAGTGCTCCCGTGAACAGAGAGTCTTGAGTTCTTAGAGAAAAAAGGATGAATCAGTAGAGAGGCAATTACAAAAGCTGTTTCTCAGGAATTCTTATTGGTTTATAGAGATAACATTGATTAGTGATTGGCTATGTATTGTGGAACTCTGAGTTATTGTGTCCAGCATATGGCAGTGTTAGGTTAATTTATAGCTATTGGTGGTGATACTGAGTCTAGAGTCCATAGAGCAGGTGGCTTCTAAATGATTACCTACCTTAGGTGGGATGCCTGCGGGGCAGGGGCTGACATTCCTCAGATAAAAAGTTTCTTTTCTTTCTCATGCCTTTTTCATAGTTGCTTGTATGCTATTCCATATATGAAAAGATTAGATTGCCATCCCTTTGAGGGCAACAATAAAAGCTTTTCTTAATCTATTTGCATAGTTTTCTAATAGTTGATAGAGTTTGAGCTGAGTCTTATTGGGAACAAAGACAGATAATAACAGAAAATATATTTTGAACAGGAAAGAAGAAATTAAGGAGGGATAAGAAAGAACAAAGCAAAGACTCATTTCACTTAAAGGAATGTGAAAGACTGCAGGGAAGATAAAAATCTGGAGGTGATTCTGCATGAAGTCAAGTCACCTGAAGTGGCTTAAAGAGGATGATGTTTGCCCTCCCTCCCTTCCTTCCTACCTACCTTCCTTCCTTCCTTTCCTCCCTCCCTCCCTCCCTTCCTCCCTCTCTTTTTTCTTTCTTTCTTTTTCTTTCTTTCTTTTTCTTCAGATGGAGGCTAGCTCTGTCACCCAGGCCGGAGTGCAGTGGTGTCATCTTGGCCCACTGCAACCTCCGCCTCTCGACTTCAAGCAAGTCTCCTGCCTCAGGCTCCTGAGTAGCTGGGACTACAGGTGTGCACCACCATGCCTAGCTAGTATTTTTAGTAGAGACGGGGTTTCACCATGTTGGTCAGGCTGGTCTCGAACTCCTGACCTCAGGTGATCCTCCCACCAGGGCCTCCCAAACTGTTAGGATTACAGGCGTGAGCCACTGTGCCAGCCGATGTTTGTCATTGTTCAATCATAATGCAGGGAACAATGGTGTTCTCTTTGTAGGTGTGGTTGAGTGTTAAAGCAAAAATAACCATGGCTCAAAGAAAAAAAAACTTACCAAATCCTCTGTATTTCTGAACTGAAGCCAAAATGACTGAGGCAGAAATTGAGAAATATACTTTGGCTACTGAGAATTAAAAAAAAAAAAAAAGGGGAAACACTAGACCTAAAGTAAAGAACAGAGAGGTAAGCTAGAGAGGGAGAGAGAGAATCAATTCACGAATCAAAGCTCTTACCTTTTAAAGGATGAGCACTAAGATACACCACATAATTTTTCCCACAAGTTAGGAAACGGTGGAAATAAAGTAAGAAATTTAGTGTTTACTGTCCTATGATTCAGAAGATTAGGGTTAGTAATTATTAAAGGTAAAAACATATAACAAGTAGTTGATCCACACTAATTGAAATAAGGTATAGTTGAGGATAATCTATTCTAGCTTTGTATGGTTGATAAACTTCTGCCTTTTGTTACTGGTCGGTATCCCCTGGGACACTGTAAACTGCCTTATGTTAATGGATGAGTTCTATTTAGCTGATGTTTAGATAATTACTGAAAAATTTTCGGGTGCTTATAATAGAAACAATGTCTAAGTTCTAGTGGAAATATTAATTTACTATTCAAAACCAGACAGGATGCTTATATTTCGCCTTTCTTTGCATTTCACTCTTTCACTGTCTTAGTTATGTAGGTCTTCTGTTCAGAAGACTCTGATCAAATACGTGAGCTGATTGAACCTCTAAGATGGGTTATGCACAACTGGCTGACTTTTAAGATTACCGAAGCAGAATCTAGCTAATTTTTATTTCTTTTTATTTAATTAAATTGGATGTGAAATTTTATATTATGCAAGGAAAAGAGTTTTAAAGCAGCTTAAGTTTTGGCCCAATTTGAGAAAACCTTTTTCACATTTCAGGTTACTAAAATGATCTTTCAATGATATTTCTAATTATTGTCAATTTTGCCTATGTGAGGAATATTGAAGATAACTTTCCCTGCACAAAATATGCTAATTATTTAAATTATATAGATTATAGTTTTCTTTTGTGTCAAAGCAACCTTCTACGTCCCAAATACTTCTCTTCAGCATACTCAATGGAAAAAGTTTAGAAACACTCAACAAAATGATTAATACAAATGAGCCTAAGCAAATTTGAATATGTTTTCTTTTTAAGTTTCATATTATTTTAATATAATACACACTGTCAATTTAAAAAGTCACAGGACTAAAGTTCCCCTTGTGTGCAAATTAAGTATCTGTATAAGTAATATTAAACCTTTTCTACTTTCCAGGTCAGGGTCAAGGATGACTTTTTGAAAAATAGTATTTATTGCCAAAGTTTTTTCCTTTTTATAGTATAATCTAGGTATATCAAAAGGATGCCTTTACTGTTAGTTTTATTTTATTTGCTGTAGAAGAAGAAAACACTATATTGACCTTTATAGCAATATGGTCTATGTTCACAGCTGTTAAATCTATTTCCTACTGAATCATGTTTTTCTCTGCTCCATTTGCAATGCAAAGTGAAGTTTTCCCACTGCCTCATTAATTTAAATTATCAGTCAAATATGCTTATGAGAACTAAGTAAAGAAATATAATTTTTATCCTGACATAAGCTTCACTGGGCTTTTCTCCCCGAAGGGAGGATATGCTCAGCCTTATCATCGATGATCTAAAGTATGAAGGTTTTGCGATTTAAGGTTGAATGAGTCCTCTACACTTTTATGCTGTCATTGTGGTGGTTTTTAAACTGCTTGATCCTGCTTTCATTTATGTCTTTTTTAATATATAGGTACAAGAAAGTTGTCTGTGCCTTCTTGTAGACTGAGGAAGGAAAACTATATTCCTTAGAGATTTGAGCAAAAACAGGCTTGAGTATTTGGATAGCTATACACTCACCCTGGCAATCCTCTAACAAAATGCTCTTTAGTACTTGCTTGTGTGGAACACTTCATACTTTAGCTATCCTGTAACTTGGGGAAATAATATTCCATTATCATTCCATTGCCCAGCTCTTACAGTGTGAATCTTCCTATGATATTTGCTGGCAAACAGGGGTATTAAAACAGCAAAAGAATGAAATCAATGATACTGTATGATAGCCAAGCTTGCAGGGTATTTAGAGCTCACAAATGGAAGTTGCAGGAGGTGTGCAAATTCATGAGGTCAGTAATTCCCGAGTGTTTTTTAGTTGGAGTTGGCTGAAGGCTTGACCAGTGCTATCTTGAGTACATTAGGTTAGGTCTAAAATGGAGGTTTGTTGGAGTTAAGGAGGATGAGGGATGCCAGTAGCTACTACATGGCATATAGACTTCACCAGTCTAGTTCCCAAATACACATCACACAAAAACATGCATCTTTCTAGTCTCATAACCAGAGTGAGGCCAGTAGCCTTGATTTCCAAAGTCAGTGATGGGTTTTTTGACAGGTGTACCTACTAAATTGGAAAATCCACACGAGATTTTGAAGTGCTGTCCACATAGGTAAGGTTTCTATTCTCCCAGTTTTTTGGAGTGATTTTCCACACAAACTTTAGGATTTGATAACTTTTTTCTGGTCTTCCATGTTGAGAATGAGGTCATCCATTCAGAGGCAATGGGACTGCAGACAGTTGTTATGAGCCATCTACCTAAACCCAACAAATATGGCTAATTCCCATAACTTTTATGTAACCAGAAATTTTACATCAAAATAAAATGCAAAGAGGGAGGGAAAATTTATTGACACTTGTTTTATAATGTTTTCCATCTCGGTTTATTGCCAGTGACCACATAAATACTAATCATGCTTAGCACTATCTAAATATGCACATATTTTAAAATGTTGTAGAAAGGGCAGAACATGTATAACATGGCAGACAGTGAGCTGGCAGTGAAAAACAAAGAAGCAAACTCTTGATATGTTGAGGAATTTCTAAATGCTCTTTTTCTGTCAGTGAAGCAAACACCCTAACATATTTTAATGGATTTTAACAGCTAAAAGTTTTTAAATATTCTTTTTTTATCTTTTTGAAAATGGAGTCTCACTCTGTCCTCGAGGCTGCAGTGCAGTGGCGCGATCTCAGCTCACTGCAACCTCTGCCTCCCGGGTTCAAGGCAATGTCCTGCCTCAGACTCCCGAGTAGCTGGGATTACAGGCATGCGCCACCACACCCAGTGCTAATTTGTGTATTTTAAGTGGAGACGAGGTTTCACCATGTTGGCCAGGCATTTGCTGCAGAGTTTGCTGCAAACCCATATGGATTCATCACTAATAACAACTGTTGGAGTCAATAACTAAATGTTTCTTCATTTATCTTCCCGCTAACTTGTCCCCAGTATCTCCCATTGGCTGAATTTAACAGGGATACAGCTAGCAGGATAATATGGGAAATGTATTTTGCAGGCACCCAGGCCCAGCAGTGGAGAAGATAGTTCATTTGATGTCTAGCCTCACCTTGAGCCTATGAGGAGCTCTGGGGCATTAATGACTTATTCCTTTTTAAGGCAAGGAGGCTGGCCTTTTTCATTCCTGGTATCTGTTGATCTTTGCCAGCTGCTGCCACCTGGGAGAGGGTCTGTCATCCCAGACAGTGCCCCAGATAGTGAGGTGGCTCCTATCAACCTAGGTGAATTCTCAGAAGGGTGAGTCTGTGAGCTGTTAGTAGACAACACTCACAACTGAGATATGAGGGCACTGGCTCCTTAAAACAAAACCTATCCACTACCTTCCTACCCTAAAGTGGCACTGGAAGCTTTGGCCTAAGAATTTATAGATGAGAGCATATATTAGATAATGGCACCTGCTGGCATCTGTACATTTCTGCGTCTTGAAATTTCAAATTTTGTAAAAAGGAGAAGATAATACCAAATATTAAGAAAACTCTAAATATAAAAATGTACATGAAAATAAGCATTTGTATCTTAAAGATGGATTGCTTCTATTCTAGAAGAACAAACAAAACTTTCCTTAAAAACTAGTCTTTGGGAATAATTTGCTACTTCTAAGATTTGTCCTATCATTTCTGTTGGATATCATCCCCGATCTATGACCAACCTCCTCCTACCTGGGGTGACTTAAAATGGAACTCACCTCCACCCTCGGTGCCATAACTTCAACAAGACAATTCAGACTAATGTCCTAGAGTCTAGGACATGTCTTCTAGACTCAATCCTAGAGTCTAGGATTGTCTTCTAATGTCCTAGAAGACAATCTCATTATTCATATGGTAACTCCATCCTCTTCTTAAGAAAACTGCTTAGCCAGGTGTGATAGTTCATGACTATTATCCCAGCACTATGGGAGGCCAAGGCAGGAGGATTGCTTGGACCTAGGAATTTGAGACCAGCCTGAGCAACATAAGGAGACCCTGTCTCTACAGAAAATTTAAATATTAGCTGGGCAGGATGGTGCATGCCTATAGTCCCAGCTACTTGGGAGGCTGAGGTGACAGCCCAAGATGTCAAGGCTATAGTGAACCATGAACAAGCCACTGCACTCCAACTGAGGTGACAGAGTGAGATCCAGTCTCAAAAATAAATTAATACAATAAAATTAAACTAAATTTAAAAAGAAGGCCAGGTGTAGTCATGCACTCCTGCCCACATTGGGAGGCCAAGGTGGGCAGATCACTTGAGTTCAGGAGTTTAAGGCCAGCCTGGCCAACATAGTGAGACCCTGTCTCTGTAAAAAATAATAATAATTTTTAAAAAATAAGAAAACATTAAATAAAGTAACAAATCTATTTGCAATAAGAAAGCAGCAGTAATTTTTACACAGTAGTGATTATTAAAGGCATGCTTCTGCATAGAAACTCTCTATAAGCTTTCACTGGTGGAATTCTTCATCCCCAAATGTTATTAAAGTTGGAATGGATTCCAAATGTCATTCAATCACTCCTGTACTGACAAATAAGAACACTGAAGCCAAGAGAAATGTAATGACTTTCCCAAAATTTTGAGACCAATTAAGAGGGGAATAGGAATAAAGCATCGGTTCTCCCGTTATGTACAGAAGGGAGATGGGAATGGCCTTTCAAAGACCTGCACCACAGTTCTTTTTAGTTGTGCTATTTAATATAGACTAGGTTCTAAATTACCTACTTATGATCCATCTATTCAACTACCGATTTTTTATCTGTATCATTTATTTATACCGCACTCTGCTTCAAAAAGGATTTCAGTTGTCTTACATAAATAGACACACCACAATGAAATTATAAACATTTAATACACAAAGTGAAAGAAAAACATAAATTTGGGGGGAAAAGTGAAGCCATGGTCAAGGTTAATGGCCAAAAATATTTGGTACGGGACTTTTCCACTGATTAAAGATGAGACATTCATTAAGATCTGAGATTTCTACTGAAGAAAGTAAGAAACATGGTCATATCAGTGTGGATCAAGTAACTTGGTCATTAGTTACATGGATCACAGTAACAATAAAATAAGGATAAGCCAATTGCTCACAAAAGCAATCAATACTTTCTGACAAAATTAATAAACTGTTTTCTTAAAGAAATGGCACCTCTCCAAAGAAATTAATTATAAATAAAATCAGCTTGATGTCATTGCTCTTTTCTGACCATATGTCTGTCAGAACCTAAAAAGAAACGAATTGAGTAGAGCTTTGTTTTGCAAAACTATAAATAGATCTTTTGTAAAGTTATAACTTAAAATACAAATATAAATAAATTCCTGCTTTACTATAATTATACCAGTACATTTCAGGAAATTTCCGATAAAGTCACAGTAGGTAGTAAAATTGCTGTCCCACAATATCATTTGTCTGCTGAAACTTGAAATCTCATTATTTTAAGGGGAAAAGTCTGAGGTATATGAGAGTGTCTGAAGGTGTAAAGGACATCAACAGTCTGAAGAATTAGTGAATAAGTCTGGTGGCAGATAATGATCATCTAAAGAATAGAGCACTTTAGAAATAAGCCCAATTTACTCCTTTAAACTCTGTTTCTTTAGCTATTTTTTGAATATGGTCTATTGTGCCTTCAAAAAATGACTAAGAAATGTATAGAAAGGGAGATATAGCTTTAATTAGATCCTTACCATCTGAGGGCAAACTCACTAATGTGACATAGATGGAGAGAAGGTTGTCCAGTTATTGATTGTGAAAACATCACAGGTTAATGAACGCAGAGAGCCTTTAGCTTTCATCTCTGAGAAGCTCAACATTATCATTCCACTAAGAGATTGATTCAAATCAGCAGCAGTGTTACTTTATTTATTTTAAGAGATGGGGTCTCTATGTCGCCCAGGCTGGAGTGCAGTGGCTATTTACAGACATGATCATAGTGTATTGCAGACTTGAATTCCTGGACTCAAGCAATCCTCCTACTGAATCTGGTTCAATTGTTCCATACAACTGATGTTTATGGTTTCTTTGAATAAACATAGAAATTGACCTTTCCAGTCTTAAAACTTGAGAAACTTACATTTGCTTTACCTGAGTTTCTTTCTCAGGAAATTAACCATCAGACCTCCTAGGTAGTATCAAAAAACTAAAACTTACCAGATCACCACATCTGAGTAAAACACCAGACCTCTCACCTGTCATGACTGCCTAACTGACCACCTGATTCCTGTTGACCAGCTCCTCTTCTCTATCCCTCTATAGTTCTTGCTGTTCCATACACAATTACATTTCTTCACTGCTGTATAAATCCCTGTTTTCAATCAGTCAGGGAGATGGATTTGAGACTAATCTCACATCTCCTCGGCTGCAGCACCCCGTTCAAGCCTTCTTCCCTGGCAATACTCATTGTCTCAGTGATTGGCTTTCTGTGCAATGAGCAGTAGAACCTAGACCAAACTTCTGGTGTTTTTGGAAACAAATTTTGTCTCCCTGACCAGGAACGTGTTGCTCCTGGCTCAGCTGAAATGGGCTGGGAGTTTCAAAAGCCCTCCTAAGAAGCTGCCTGCCCCATTTTTTGGCCAGAGGTGGGTTTTGATCTCTCTCTGGTCCTGCCGCTGCTGGCCCCAACTGTGTTCCTGGTTGCTTAGGAAAAACAGCCTTTGAAATTTGTCATCTGTGTCCAGATGGGTGAGTATCTTTTGTGGGTACCTGACAATGGTATCTTCTCTTCTCAATTTGGGGAATTCTGAAAGAATTTCCATTTGCAGATTGAACAAGCCTAACTAATGAACAGAGCAAAGCACCCTGACTGTTTCTGCATGGACACTCTTGGGGTTTGTTTGTTGCTGCAGCAGTTGGATTGTGTTTTGGTGATTGTTTAGGTATGTGTTTTAGTATAGTCATGGAAAATCAGAATTTGATAAACTGGTATTCTTTTGAAATACTGTTTGGCCTCATTATTTTTGGAATCTAGAGAAGTATAGTCTCGTTTTGCTGTTGAATGAGAAAGTGGGATGGAATTTCATGTATCCAGTCTTTTATGTAAACAGGAGTAGGCCTGGTCAGTACATGATGTTCTTCTGTGGTGCTGTTTGGCCCTGTTGTCTTTTGGAATCTGAAGAGGTTTTACCTTTAAAAATCAAACTGCCATGGAGAATGCTTTCCCCAAAATTTTGGTTCATGCCCTTCACCGGATTACCTACTTAGGCAAACAAAGTTTAGCCATGTGAACATGTCTGTAGACCGGTGAGTTTGTATTGCTATCTTACTGCTAGAGTTCCAAGGTAAAAGCCACTGGATCTTTGTGTGTGCATATATGTTTAGATGTGTTTATGTGTATGTGTATTTATCATGTTATATTGTGTCTCACAAATTAAGTAAATAAGTTCAAAGTATTCTTCAAGTTCACATGACTTAAGTAAATCTTTAATAATCAAGCTGGCTTTAAAATGATTGATAAGATCAAAATAGAAATGTCAGGGCAGGGCCAAGATGGCCGCCTAGAAGCAGCAGCATTCAGAGGCTCCAATGGAAGAAAACCACAATAAGCATGTGAATCCTTCACTGGCAACCAAGGTATCCAGGTTCTCTCATCAAAATTGACTAGAAGGCTGGCTTGACCCATGGAGAGAAGGGAGAACAGTGTGGTGCAGTGGCCCACCTAAGAGACACATGGGGCAGGGGAACTCCCTTCCCCCGGCCAAGGGAAGTGGTGAGTAAGCATGCTACTCAGCCAAGAAAACTGTGCTTTTTCCATGGAAGTGTGCAACCCATGGATTGGAAGATCCTACTCATGAACCCAAGCCACCGGGGCCTAGCGTCTCAACACTGGAATGTGCAGATTTTTACAGCCTCTCAGCTGGAGTCTGCTTAAGCCTACCCAACTCCTGGGGAAGAGCTGACCAGCACTGGCTGTGGCTGCCTGTTGTCTAAGCTATTTGAGCTCCTTAGGGAAGAGGCAGCAGCCAGCACTGGGACTCGCAACTCCCTAACATGCTAAGCTCCCTGGATGGGGGAAGGGTGGCACCCATCTCTATAGCTTCAGGCTGCACTTTACTCCTTCTGGAGCCAGGGAGGCTGGATGGCTTGGTCCCAAGGCTTGTCCCCACAGCCCAACACACCAGCTGTGGTAGTCTGTGGCCAGATTCCCTCTTCAGGCCTGATCCTGACCCAGCCTTCCTCACTGGGTGGGGCTTCCCAGCCAGAGGCTCAGGGACAGAACCTGGATATCCCTGGGCCTGTGCCCCTAGTGGGAGGGGTAGCAGCAGTCTCTGTGGACCAGCAGACTTAGCCTCTCCTCCTGGTAGTTCTGAGGAATCCGGGCAGCCCAGACAAGTGGGTTTTACCCAGTGAAGCACGCCTCCTCCAAAGGGACAAAAATTCATAAATGGGTCCTGTTCCCCGTGCCATCCAACTGAGTGAGACCCTCCAACTGGAGCTGTCAGACACCGTATACAGGAGCGATCCTCCTGGCATCAGGTTGGTGCCCCTTGAGGTCAGAGGTCCCAGAAGAAGGAACAGAACATCTTTGTTGTTCTCCAGACTCCTTAAGTGACATCTCCAGGTATTGGAGTGAATCAGATGAATAGTGCCTGAAGTAAACCCCTAGCAAACCACAACAGCCCTACAGAAGAGGGACCTGATCACTGAAAGAAAACCAAACAAACAGTAACAACAACAACATCAACAACAAAAAAGAAGTCCCCACAAAAAGTCCATCAAAGAGTAAGCAGCCTCAGAGATCCAAACTAGACAAACTCATAAAGATGAGGAAGAATCAGTGAAAACACACTGAAAACCCAAAATGCCAGAATGCCTCTTCTCTTCCAAATGATCGAATGCCTCTCCAGCAAGGGTGCAGAAGTGTAGGGAAAATGAGATGGATGAATTGACAGAAGTAGGCTTCAGAAGATGGTAATAAAAAAAAATAAAAAAACTCCATTGAACTGAAAGAACATGTTCTAACCAAATGCAAAGAAGCTAAGAACTATAATAAAAGGTTAGAGGAGCTGCTAACTAGAGTAACCAGTTTAGAGAGTAACATCAATGACCTGATGGAGCTGAAAAACACAGCATAAGAACTTCATGAAGCATACCCAAGTATCAATAGCCAAATCAACCAAGCAGAAGAAAGAATATCAGAGTTGGAAGACCACCTTGCTGAAATAAGGCTTGCAGACAACATTAGAGCAAAAATAATAAAAAGGAACGAACAAAGCCTCCAAGAAACATGGGAGTACATGAAAAGATCAAATGTACTATTGATTGGAGTACCTGAAGGAGATGGGGAGAATGGAAACAAGCTGGAAAACACACTTCAGGATATTACCCAGGAGAATTTCTCCAACCTAGCAAGACAGGCCATCATGAAAATTCAGGAAATACAGAGAACACCATTAAGACACTCCATGAGAAGATCAACCCCAAGACATATAATCATCAGATTCTCCAAGGTCGAAATGAAGGAAAAACTGTTAAGGGCAGCCAGAGAGAAATGCTGGGTCACCTAAAAAAGGAATCCCATCAGACTAACAGCAGACCTGTCAGCCCAAACTTGAAGCCAGAAGAGATTGGGAGCCAATATTCAACATTCTTCAAGAAAAGAATTTTCAACCCAGAATTTCATATCCAGCCAAACTAAGCTTCATAAGCAAAGAAGAAATGAAATCCCTTCCAGATAAGCAAATGCTGAGGGATTTCATTACCACCAGGCCAGCCCTGCAAGATCTCCTAAAAGAAGCACTAAAAATGGAAAGGAAAAACCCATACTAGCCACTGCAAAAACACACCAAAATGGAAAGATCAATGACACCATGAAGAAACTGCATCAACTAGTGTGCAAAATAACCACATAGCATCATGATGACAGGATCAGATTTATATATAACAATACTAACCTTAAATGTAAATTGGCTAAGTGCCCCAATTAAAAGACACAGACTGGCAAACTGGATAAGAAGTCAAGACCCATCAGTGTGCTATATTCATGAGACCCATCTTACATGCAAAGACACACATAGGCTCAAAATAAAGGAATGGAGGAACATTTACTGAGGAAATGAAAAGAAAACAAACGAAAAAGCAGCAGAGGTCGCAATTCTAGTCTCTGACAAAACAGACTTTAAACCAACAAAGATCAAAGAAGACAAAGACAGGTATTATGTAATGGTAAAGAGAACAATTCAACAAGAAGAGCTCACTATTCTAAATATATATGCACCCAATACAGGGGCACCAAGATTCATAAAACAAGTACTTAGAGACCTATAAAGAGACTTAGACTCCCACACAATAATAGTGGGAGTCTTTAACACCCCACTGTCAGTATTTGACAGATCAATGAGAAAGAAAATTAACAAGGATATTCAAAGCTTGAACTCAGCTCTGGATGAAGTGGACCTAGTAGACATCTACAGTACTCTCTACCCACAAATCAACAGAATACATTCTTCTCAGTGCTTCATGGCACTTACTCTATAATTGACCACATAATTGGAAGTAAAACACTCCTCAGCAAATGCAGAAGAACTGAAATTATAACAAACAGTCTTTCAGACCACAGTACAGTCAAATTAGAATTCAGTATTAAGAAACTCACTCAAAACCACACAATTACATGGAAATTGAACAACCTGCTCCTGAATGGCTCCTGGAGAAATAATAAAATTAAGGTAGAAATCAAGAATTTCTTTGAAACCAATGAGAACAAAGAGAAAATGTACCAGAATCTCTAGGGACACAGCTAAAGCAGTGTTGAGAGGGAAATTTATAGCACTAAACGCCCATATCAGAAAGCTAGAAAGATCTCAAATTGACACCCTAACATCATAAATAAAAGAGCTGGAGAAGCAAGAGCAAACTAATCCAAAAGCTAGCAGATGATAAGAAATAACTAAGATTGGAGAAGAATTGAGGGAGATAGAGACAGGAAAAACCCTCCAAAATAATCAATGAATCCAGGAGCTTTTTTTTTTTTTTTTTTTTTTTTTAAATTAACAATATACCTAGGCCATTAGCTAGGCTAATAAAGAAGAAGAGAGAGAAGAATCAAATAGACATAATAAAAATGATAAAGGGGATATCACTACTGACACCCCAGTGACAGAATAATAGGCTTCTCTTCAAGCAATGACCTAATCTTTAATTTTAAAAAACTGTAAAAGTTTATAAAAGGTTCATAAAAACCTTACTTAATGGTCAAACTAATTTGAAATGTGAGATAGTGTTTACTTTTATTTGGGTTATGTTTATACTGCTGTGTTATTAATATGTGTTCCAGGATTGTATAAGATCCCCAAAATTCTGATATGTCAATATATGTTGTCAGAAATAATCATGATTATTATTTTTTTTTTCGTTTTTGTTTTTGAGACAGGGTCTCACTCAGTCAACCAGGCTGGAGTGCTGTGGTTGAAATTTTGGCTCACCGAAACCTCCACCTCCCAGGCTCAGACAATCCTCCCACCTCAGCTTCCCGAGTGGTTGGGACTACAGGTGTGTGCCCACCACTCCCTGCTAATTTATCATTATTTTTTATAGAGACTGGGTTTTACCATATTGCCCAGGTTGGTTTTGAATGAGCTCAAGCGATCTGCCTTCCTTGGCCTCCCAAAGTGCTAGGATTACAGGTTTAAGCCACTGCACCCGGTCAATTATGTTAAATTTTGGTATGCCACAATAATAACCATTTTCTTGACAAGTGTATCTGTCCTTAGACTTGTCATCCACAACTGTTTTTGCTTCGATTTTTTTCAAAAAGTAGCTTATAATCAGCTACAGTCTAAGGCTTGCTTTTTGGGGGGAGTTCATGAAAAGGAATCTTAAATGTAGGTTTCTGATAACTTTGGAGATTGTGCCATTGAACTAGAGAAAAACTTCCATGACTAATAAAAAGGCTGATATGTTCATGAAAATTACTAACCCAATATGAAGCAAAGTAGGTATTAATTGTATATTAATTGCAATTAATTGCATTAATTGAACAAGTGATGGAGGACTGGAATAATTTATGGTCTTTTTGTTTGAACATTTGTGATTCTTTTTGTTTTGTTTTTCAGAAATAGAACATTTTTATCTTTGAGCTACTTACATCCAATTGAATAAAGTATACAGAAATTGAGAAATATTTCACTTTCTCTGCCTAATTTCTCTGGAATTCATAAACTGAATGTTCTTTATTCAGAGCAGTGTGGTTGTTTGCATAAATTCAATAAGAATCTGTTTTCTTTTATGACAGAGCATAGTTGGATAAATTCCTTATTTTCCCAGAGCTTTGACTGAAACGGCTTTGTTAGAAGTTCCAACAAAGCCCATTTAGGAGAGCCAATATGGACAATGATTCTTGCTCCACTTTGTGTGAGCAATCAGGCCAAGTATCATGGGACTGAAGTTTATTCTGCAGGTAGATTGGTCCTGCTGTGATTTGTCTTTCATCAAAGTGGGGAACTGGAGAGAAAATGATTGTGTTTCAAGAAAAAAAATAAAATTAGGTTAACCTTTGATTCCTGGGTGGCCACATGGTCACCCATGATATAGAGTTGCCCACAACACCCCTCCTCAGCATGCAGCAACCAGAAAGACAGACAACCACATTCCCAGTGATTGAGGAACTGATAACTATTGATTTATTAGAAAGGGTTGGGGGGTACTGAAACTGGCTCAGTTGTCTCATAGAACTGATGTTTATGATTTCTTTTGAATAAACATAGAAATCGACTCTCCCAATCTTGAAACTTGAGAAAATTACCTTTGTCTTATCTGAGTTCTTATCTCAGGAAATCAGCCATTAAGCCTCAAGTTCCCTGATAGTATCAAGGAACTGAAATTTACCAAATAACTGAATCTGAACAATGAGACACCAGACTCCTCACCCATTATGATTGCCTTACTGACCACCCGCTTCCTGTTGACCAACTCTTCTTCCTTACCCCTCCCTACTTCATGTTTACATGCATGTAGTTACATTTCTTCCCTGCTGCATGACTCCCTAATATTTGTGGGTCAAGGAGATGGATTTGAGGTTCATTTCCCAGTTCCTCAGTCATAACCTCCAAATGAAGCTTTCTCCCCTGGCAAAACTCATTGTCTCAGTGAATGGCTTTCTGGGCACTAATCAGCAGGACCTAGACCAAACCACTTATGTTTCAGTAACATGATCTTAGCTTGCTGAGTAGCTGGGATGACAGGCATACAACACCATACCCAAATCATACAGCTGCTTTTTCATGTCTTAGCTGTTGCTTTTGAAAGGCTCTAGACTCATGTTTAGTATACTTTAGTTTATTTTTTAATGATGTTTATTTTCTGTCATATTTTATTTCAAAAGTTCTTTTGATCAGGGAAGTATATTTCCTATGAAAAACATTCTTCCCAGAACCCATAAGAGGGACCACGCCATGCAAAAGACACTCAGGTTAGAATCATCAATCATAGACCAGAAAATCAAATTCCATTCCTTATGTAAACCTGATAGAATTTCTTTTTTTTCCATGAGACATCAAATAAAGGTTAAAGATTCTAATGCAGAATTGTTCACTCCTTAGCTCAGCTAGGTCTGAGTTCTTGTCTCATGACCAGGAAGATTTAGACATACAGACAGTTGAAGAGTGAGTGGAGTATAATTTATTAAGCAAAAGGATAGTTATCAGCAAAGAGAGGGGTCCTGAAAGCAGGTCGTCAGTTGCCCCCTCCCAATTGAATACAAAGGCTCTTGATATGGTTTGGCTCCATGTTCCCACCCAAATCTCATCTTAAATTGTAGCTCCCATAATTCCCACACATTATGAGAAGGATCCAGTGGGAGATAATTGAATCATGGGGCTGTTTCCTCCATACTGTTCTCGTGGTAGTGAATAAGTCTCACAAGATCTCATGGTTTTATAAGGAGTTTCCACTTTCACTTCACTCTCATTCTCTCTTGCTGCTGCCATGTAAGAAGTGCCTTTCACCTTCTGCCATGATTGTGAGGCCTCCCCAGCCACATGGAACTATAAGTCCATTAAACCTATTTTTCTTCCCAGACTCGGGTATGTCTTTATCAGCAGCATGAACATATATGCTAATGGGACTGGATTCCCTATTTGTATAAGGTGTGAATTCCTGGTGGCTCCACCCCCATTCCCCTAGTGCACATGTGAGCCCTTAGTCAGCTGTGGACATGTTTAGGCAAGCCCCCTGTGCAAGTTTCCTTATCTGCATAAAACATCCGGTGTAAGCATTTGTAGGGCAAGTCAGAGGTTCTCCAGGGAACCTTCCCTTGCTGTCTGCGTAAAGCAAGCTGGCTAACTCCTTTCAATTCCTTGTGGCCCGAGTCTTTAGTTGTTTGCACAAGATTTCAATTTCCTTAATATTTCACATTATTCTCATCATAGAACTTGCTTCCACATCAATCAGTAGACATCGAGACTGTTGCGAGTTTGTTAGATCTCGAAAGTTTCTTGAGACATATCAGATACTTATAGTGAGAATATGGGTCATCTATTAAGAATGTTTAGCCCATTTTCCACCATTCTTCAGAAAATCATCAATAACTATAGCCCTTTCTTTCTTGAGAGATCAGAATTAGCCTTTTTCCTCCTATCAAATTGCCCTTATTGTTCCATGTATCATGTAGTACTACCACTTAAGCAGTTCTGGAATCACCCCTTCTTAAAAAAAAGTTTTACCTGCTGCCTTACTTAGAGTTGTATAGAACTTACAATTTTTCATTTGAGCATCATATTTTTCCACTTACTGACATCTCGATAATGCTGGATAGTACTTTGCTTTCTCAAAAACACTCTTTTTAACGTGTTTCAGGAATTTTATATATTTTCTTCTTGTCTAACAAGTTACCGTGTTTGCTAATGAGTTAGGAAGAAGTAAACTTTACACCTTTTCACTTTGTGCTCAAACAGATGATCTAACTTGTTCTCATAGCACCAGGAGGTAAAAAATATTTTGGTGAAGATGTCAAACACAAGCAAAGCATATATCTGCATGTTACTATAATTATGTTTTCATGCCAATAACTGGTTCTTAAACCTTGTCTGCCCTGCCTACACACACACACACACACACACACATGCATGCACACACTTCTCATCTTCCATCTTTAAAACTTGTAAAATTGTTACATATTTATATGGCAAATCATCTTTTTAAACACTTATTCTACTACGATTGCATAACTCCAGGAAGCAGTTGCAGAAATGGAACCACAAAGTAAGCCTATCATCCCAATCTTTTTGAGATATATCCCTGCTAATTAGGGAAAATGTGAACAATATCAGCCCAGCTCCTTTCTGCAGTAATCAAGTGTTCAAAGATCCATGAACTATCTCCAAATCAAACAGTCACATTTCTACATGTTTTAAAATCATGGAATCCTTTTATTTATACTAATACAATACAGGACAACTTGAAAGTATGTGCTTTATAGACACATATCCAAAGCATAGGTTTAGTTTGTGTATCAGTCAGGGTCCTGGCAGGAAAAGATGGCATGCACAAACTGAGTAATTTGAAGAAAGTGTAATAAAAGGGTAACTTACAAAGGTGTAGACAGGGTTTAGGGAAACTAACAAGGATGTTGTTGAAACTGGGACTAGCAACCACAGTAAGTTGTTACCCCTAAGTCAGATAAGGAAAAGTAGGAAGCTGGTGACTGGAACTTGAAAAAGGTATCCGTCTGAAGAGAGCTTTTTGAGAGAAACTGGCCTCATGTAGAGGAAGGCAGCCAACACTCAGGGAGGGAGCCTGCAGAATATGTACAGTTGAGCCTTGAACAACACAGAAATTGGAAGGCTGACCCTCTGCGTAGCTGAAAATTCAGTTATAACTTTTGACTCCCCAAAAATGTAACTACTCATAGATTACTTTTGATCAGAAGCCACGCCAATAGCATAAACAGTCCGTAACACATATTTTGTATGTTGTGTGTATTATATACTGCATTCTTACAATAAAGCAAGCTAGAGAAAAGAAAATATTATTAAGACAATCATAACATTTCCCAATTATTAAGTGGCAGTGATCATCATAAAGGTCTTCATCCTCATAGTCTTCACACTGAGGAGGCAGAGGAGAAAGAAGAGAAGGGGTTGATCTTCCTGTCTCAAAGGTGGCAGAGGTGGAGGAGGTAAAGGGAAGGCAAGAGAGGAAGGCACAGTCAGCGTGACTTTACGGAAATACATTGTGATTTTTTTCTGACGTTTTGAGTTTTCATTTCTTTAAAAATGATTCTATACAGTTCCAATCCTTCTATCATTTCCTTTAGCTCCAATGCCCATATCACAGAAGAGTTCATGCTATTGAAGAAGTCAGAAGTAGTCTTAAATAATCAGAACCCAATTGTCATATTTTCTAATGTCAACTTGTTTTCTGGCACTGCATCTTCTATGTCTTCTTCCTCATCATCTGGCACTGATTTGGAAACACTTATCTCCAGCAAATCACCTTCTGTTAATTTCTCTGGTGTGGTGTCCTATTAGCTCTTGAATGTCTTCAATATCTATATCTGAAAACCTTTCACTCTCACCTTATTTGCCATATCTACAATCTCTGTCATAATTTCCTTGATTGGCTCCTGTGAATTCATGTACAACATCTGTACAGTTTTCTTCAGAAGGAATGCATTGTTCTAAGCTTCATGGCTTTCACAGCTTTTTCTATAACAACAATGACATCTTCAATGGTGTGGTCCCTCCAGACTTCCATGATGTTCTATCAGATTCTCTTTGATAATATTGATGATTGTTTCCATAGAGTACCATGTGTGATGAGCCTTTACAGGTTCTTATGACCTCCTAATATAGAGGCTGAGTTAGAATGTTGTATTTGCGGGCAAGCAGACCACTTCAAAGCCTTCAGCATTGAATTCATTGGATTTGGGGCATTGCCCAGGGCACTGTCCCATATCAAAAGAACTTTAAAAGGCAGTCTCTTACTGGCAAGGGTACTTCCTGACTTCAGGGACAAAGCAACAATGGGACCAATCCAGAAAAAAGGGTTCTTGTTGTCCAAATCTTCTTGTTATACAACCCAAAAAACTGATGTCTGCTGTTTATCTTTTCTCTTTAAGCCTCAGGGGTTAGAAGCTTTATAGAAAGAGATGCCCTCAGTATAAAACTGACTGTATTTGCACAAAACAGTAGAGTTAGCCCATCACTTCCTACCTTAAAACCTGGTGCTCACTTCTCTTCCTTACTAATAAACGTCTTTTGTGTCATTTTATTTTTGGAATAGGGCACTTTCATCTGCAATAGAAATCTGTTCAGGAAAATAGCCTTTCTCTTCAATGATTTTCTTAATGACATCTAGGAACTTGTTTGCTGCCTCTTGATTAGCAAAAGATGCTTCTCCTGTTATCGGGAAATTTGAAAACCCAAGCCTCTTTCTGAAATTATCAAGCCGTCTTTTGCTGGCATTAAATTCTTAAGCTTTAGACTCTCCACCTTCCATTTGCTTTAAAATATCATATAATATTTTTTGCTTTTTCTTGAATCATGTTAGGATCTATAGATATGCCTTTCTTATAGCAATCCTGCTCCGACGTGAAAGCTGTATTCTCAATATGAGATAAAAAGGTATTTCCCCCAAAATACAAGGTTTTCTTGCTGCTGGCACAGCTGCAGCAACAGCTTCACACATTTCTTTTTCTTTTTCTTTTTACAATGGTCCTTACATTGAACTCATTTATCTTGAAATGGTGGCAACCACAGATGCAGACCTCAACCTATGGTACCGATCAAGCAATTCACCTTTTTCTTGTAATGTCATGACTTCTGTTTGGTTCTTGAGACCACTTTTGGCATCACTCGTGGCACTTCATATGGATCCCATGGTGTTTTTCATGATGAAAAATACGTGAGAATCACAAGTCACTTTTTACTGTGATACACAAATTACTGGAGAGATGAACTGCTCATGCAGAGATGATCAGCATCATGTGGCATTTTAAGCAAATACTTTCAACACATGACAACAGGAGGTGGCTACCAAATTATTACAATAGTACAGTATGTACTACAGTTAATCTTATGCAGTTTTAATACTGCATTTCTAGATTTGTTTATATTTCTTTCCACTACAAATGGCGTCATGTATGGTCTGTGTTTGTGTGCAAACGTTTTAATAAATTTCAACTTTTAAAAATGGATTTGTGCATATTTTATTGTAGTAAATAATAAAACAGACTAATATCTACAAATATTTTATGTCAGTTTATGTAACTATGACAAAATTATCTTATTTTTTCCCATATTTTCAGGCCATGCAGTTCATCTGTTTTTTCAAATTGTCATAAATCTCCAAAAAAATATCCAATGTATTTATTGAAAAATATCCACATGTAAGTGAACAGAGACCCACACCTTTCAAATCTGTGTTGTTCAAGGGTGAACTGTCAATCCTAATCTCACTCTTCCGTCTTCCCCTCCAGAATCCAGAGAATAAGGAATCCATAATGTAGCAGCATGCTGGGACATAAAGCAGGATGGAAACAGGTAGAAAGTGAGTCTAGAAGGATTAAATAGAAAATGATCCACACAATCACTACACCTGAAAATCGTAACCATGTGAAACAACAGGGCAGGCACACCAGAACAGATCTTTCAGTCCAATTTGAGCTCTAGAATATGGCATTCCAGAAGTGGGATGCTACAAATAGTCTCATTGAGAATCAACTTTCTCAATGTATCATCATACCCTTACATCAATTTCTGCAACAACTTCTCTTTGTACGTCCCCTATTGTCACATGCATAATAAATTCTGTCAACTCTTGTGAAGTCATGGAATAACTTTCTTCTTATGTTTCCTATCATTGTCATTAGCCCTTTATCTTGTTTGAGTTTCCATCAGCAACGTTTTCAAGTCCCAAGAACATTTATGTATCCACAAGCATTGATATGCCAGATTTGGACAAATAATACAGAATACTATCTTATTTTCACTGCCACGATCAAGGCAGTGTGGATTGCTGCCAAGTCCAAGAGAAGTGAGGTCAGCAGCTGCAAGCCACCTCTGTCATTTAGAAAAGCTTCATGATGTAGTGTGTCGTTTCAATGTGACACTGTTTCACGGAGTTCAAATGATGTGAATGGAACTGTTCAGTGGAAATTTAGAAACTTCTCTTTTTCTCAATTTTACTGTAAGCAAAACATCTGCTCAGTTAAAAAAAAAAAAAAAAGTAGTAGTGCCACCCAGTTTCAGGTAGAAAAAGATGCAGGAACACCCTTTTCTGACCGCAGAGATGACTTGTCTGTAACAATTACCATTTGAAAATTTTGGCCTAAATTTTCAGCTTTAATGTGGTATTTTTAAAAGCAGGAAAATATTGTTCTAATGGAAATGTTCACACTTCTTCACTCTTCTGCAGAATATACTGCATCCAAGAAAAGAATTTATTTTTCTCCTTTAAAATTTCAAATCTCAGTGATTATGGGGGGAAAAAATCTGTATTGGATGGTGCAATAAAGGCCGCACATAAGTATGCAGCTGTAATACGTTTTAGGCACAGAAGCAAACTCTTCATGTTCTAGCAGCTAATTAAGATAAAGATTTGCTTGGCATGCAATTTTGCTTCCCTAACATCTTTTATATTGAAGTCACTCTGACTTAGAGAGCATCCTACATTTTAGTCACTGACCCATAAAGTACAAATGAAAGCTGCTAAAAGGATAACAATCAGCATTCTGAATAACTTCCTGGGAAATGCCTCAAACTTGAAGGGTGTTTTAACAATAATTCGCCAACCAATTCCATTAGTCTTAAAGATGAGACAAGTACAAAGTGAAAATTTGAATTACACAGCTCCTCTTCCTACAATTTAAAGATATTTTGAATTAAGTTTAAACCTTTTGAAATGTAGTATCTCACTGTCTTTAAGCCAGAAAAATGCAAGATGCTAATAGTAAAACCCAATTAATAATAAACTACATTTCTATGCTTCATATTTTCCTCCAAGTGGTGCCCTTTATATCTCAATGCCATATTTTAACAGCGCTTTTTATTCAAAAACCAATGCCAAGCAAAGGTAATTTAAACTGCTTTTATCATGCAACCATAACACCTTGTTTTTTAAAATAAGGATTTTTTTTAAAGGTTTTCATCCATTGTAGCCTTTTTTTAGTCACTCTCTCTCTTAACATACATATTTGTTGCACCTGTGCTTTACCTAATCCTAGCATGCTCATGCTCTGCTAACGAATTTATTTGTTTCTGATCACTTGTTCAAATGACAGTGGTTTTTTGTTTGTTTGTTTGTTTGGGGGGTTTTGTTTGAGATTTTTTGTATATATATTAATTTCCTGAGGCTGCCATATTAAACTGTCATATCAAATATATTCTATACCACAAACTTGGAACTTTTGATTTTATTGATCCTGTCAGGAGAAGCATGTCTTTTTCCACTGCCTAATTTTTCTCCTGTTAATGAGTTACATTTTTCTTCATTGTATATTCTGCATGTTCAGTAATTCTGGACATGGTGAATTTATGTTATTGAGTGCTTGGTTTTGTAGTCTTCCTTTTGAGAGAGTTAAACTTTGTTCTGTCAGGTATTTAAGTTAATTGCAGAGCAGCTTAAAGTTTTCATAGCTTGCTTTTAAGCTTTCTTAGTGTGAGTTTGGAGTCACCTTTGGTTTTTAGCCGCCTTACTGAAGGACAGCCTCTGTGTTGTCCTCACAGGATGCCCCAGGAGTTCAATGAGGACACTTCCTCTCTCTGAAACAGAAAATGCCTTGTAGCCCTTTGTGAGGTCTGGGACCTGTTCAGAATATATCTACCTGGATGTTCTTTTCCCAACCTCATGACATTTTACCTTACACATATGTAGCATGATATTCAGCAACAGAATCGAAGTTATCCCTATGTGGGTTTGTTTTTTTTGTTTGTTTGTTCATTTTTTGATTGTTTGTTTGTTTTGAGACAGAATCTCACTCTGTTGCCCAGGCTGGAGTGCAGTGGCACGATCTCGGCTCACTGCAACCTCCGCCACCTGGGTTCAAGTGATTCTCCTGCCTCAGTCTCCTGAGTAGCTGGGATTACAGGTGCCCGCCACCATGCCTAGCTAATTTTTGTATTTTTAGTAGAGATGGAGTTTCAACATGTTGGCCAGGCTGGTCTTGAACTCCTGACCTCAGGTGATCCACCCGCCTCAGCCTCCCAAAGTGCTGGGATTACAGGCATGAGCCACCATGTCCGGCCCCCTATGTGGGTTTCTGGAGTTCTTTCTCTGCAATTCTCTCCTCCCTGGTACTCTTCCTTGAATATTGTAGCTGCCTCATTTTTCTAAAACTAGACTCAGTCTCCTCAAGTCAGGAGGATAACTATGTTCTCCTTGTGATTCCGTTCCCTGCCATAGTCCAGAAAGGGGTTTTCCTACAGATAACCAAGGTATTCTTTCACCTCTCCTCTTTAATCTCTCCTGTTTCATGGATCAAAGTTCTATGTGATCTGCATTCTAAAATCTGAAAACCATTGTGACTTTGTCCAGTCTTCTAACAGGAGGAAAACTCTTTATCTAGTTATTCTACCATAATTATAACAGAAGACTTGATATGTATTTTGAAAAACAGTTTAATAGATTATTTTTTCTTTTGTGGTTAGTGCTTTTTGTCTTATTTACATCAAAATCATGAAGATAATCATTTATATTTTCCTCTAATATCTTTATTGTTTTACTTTTAACAATTAGTTTGCAAATGAAATGGAAACTATTTGTGCGTGTGTGTGTGTGTGATGAATTAGGGATCACGATAATTTTTTTCCATGTGAATATGCAAATGGCCTAGGACTATTTATTAACAACTCCCTTCTTCTGTTAATGAATGGCTGTGTTTCCTATTACAAATAATGTGGCAATATATATGCTGGTTTATTTTGGTGCACTCTATTCTGTTTCATTAATCTATTTGTTTATTTTTGTACCAATATCACACTGTCTTGATTACTCTAGCTCTACAATAATCTGTAAACAGAGTAAATGTCTTTCAGATTTTTTCTTTTTTTTTCAGGATTAGACCTTTGCATTTCCTAATGCACTTTAAATTCAGCTTGGTGACTTTTGAAATAAATAAATACCTAAATCCTAATGGTATTTTTATTGCAATCTCATTGGATCTCAGATTAGTGTGAAACGTCGGACACAGTGGCTCACACCTGTAGTCCCAGCACTTTGGGAGGCTGAGGCAAGTGGATCACTTGAGGTCAGGAATTTGAGACCAGCCTGGTCAGTGAAACCACATCGCAACCAAAAATACAAAAATTAGCTGGATGTGGTGGCAGGCGCCAGTAATCCCAGCTACTCGGGAGCCTGAGGCAGGAGAATCACTTGAACCCGGGAGGCAAGATCGGAGTGAGCTGAGATCGCGCCACTGTACTTCAGTCTGTGCGACAGAGCTAAACTCCATCTCAAAAAAAAAAAAAAAAATTAGTGTGAAAATAAATAAAATATTTACAATGAGGCTTCCAAAACCTCGTGAAATATCTTTTCATTTATATAGTTATTTAATTTTGGTAAAGAGATGTTTCACATTATTAGTTAGATTTATTCCCAGGTATATGATTTTTTTAATATTATAAATGATATTTTTGCAACTTTTAAAAATTCATTGTGCCTTATATATTTTGTTTATGACCTTTATAGAGTGATATTGCACAATTCACTATTAATTTACATTTGTGGATTATTTTGGAATTTCTACATACATGATCATTTGTTCTATAAATACTGACACATTTATTTCTCTTTTAACCGTCCTTACACTTTTTCCTTGTCCTAGTTTATTGGTTATGTACTGAATTAAAATATTGTATTAAACAGCTGAACATAATCATCTTGTTCTTAATGTTGGGTGGATAGTTTTAATATTTCACTATAGTGTATGATTTTTCCTGTAGGTTATTTACTGATATTTTTTGTCAGAGTAAGGAACTTGCTTTCTGTTTCTAATTTGCAAAAAATTTTTTGTGTGTTTTAATCATAAATTCACACTGAATTTTATGAAATTATTTTTTGTGTCAATCAACATGATTTTATGACCATTAATTTTTATTTGATAATGTAGTGAATAATGTTAATTGTTTATTTAACTATCCTTATCTACCTGGAATAAACCCCACTTAGTCTTGTAGATAGAACTTTCTAATGTCTGTTAAAGCAACTTCACAGACACATTGATTATGAACACATCAAAATGTTTCTTAAAATTTGTCACAAAGGAAGGAGCTTATGAACATGACAATTCAAATAATTCGTCTGAGAGACACATTTCATGGAGGGAAATGGCTGTAGTATGATTGCTAGATTGGATAAACTATAATGCAATAGCTGGTTAAAAATTACAGACTCTTCATGAGGTTTGTTAAGAGGCATTAGATTTTTCCTAAGATTGAACACTGTTAGGATTTTAGAAGTTTTGGTTTTTCAGTTCATTAATGTCAATCAGAAAATCGCTGGAGAATTTTATCAGGAATAGTAATTACTTCCAAAAGGAGCACCTACCAAACCATGTTAGGCCGTGAAATTCTTCCAGATTTTGGACAATTCATAAAATACTAACTAAATTATCCATTTATTATTTAGGAGTGTCATAGAAAACTATGAAACCTGCCTGAGATTCTTTTTTAGTTGTAGGAAAAAAGAACTATAGTTCAAAACAAAAGTTTAAAAGAATAATAATGGAAAGAATAAAGACGCTTTCTGCTGGTACTTTATTGAATTCAGCTGATCTCTATACCATGGCACATACCCTTTGATTCATCACTTACATTTCTAGCTATTTAACATAAGGAGACAATTATGTATGCTCACATTTGTAGCTATTAAGGTTTTTATGGTAACATGGCTTATACCAAAGAGAAACAAAAAAAGAAAGAATGAAAGAGAGAAAGAAGGAAAAGAGGAAGAAGGAAGGAAGGAAGGAAGGAAGGAAGGAAGGAAGGAAGGAAGGAAGGAAGGAAGGAAGGAAGGAAGGAAGGAAGGAAAAGATTTCAATGTCTATCACCAAGTGATATGGTTTGATCATGGCCCCACCCAAATCCAACCTTGAATTGTAACTTCCACAATTCCTACGTGTTGTAGGAGGGACCTGGTGGGAGGTAATTAAATCATAGGGGTGGGCCTTTCCAGTGCTGTTCTCGTGAAAGTGAATAAGTCTCACGAGATCTGATGGTTTTATGAATGGGACTTCCCTTGCACAAGCTCTTTGAGCCTGCTGCCATGTAAGAGGTCCCTTTGTTCTTCCTTTGTCTTCTGCCATGATTGTAAGGCTTCCCCAGCCATGTGAAACTGTAATTCCATTAAACCTCTTTCCTTTATAAATTACCCAGCCTCGTGTATGTCTTTATCAGCAGCATGAGAACAGACTAATATGCCAAGGGAATAATTATATAATTAGGATCCATCAGTAAAATTAATTAATTCTCAGCAAACATTCAAATGACTAGTATAGGATACTTTTATTAACATGGGAAAATATTTTATTGTTGTTAAATGAACAACAACCAAAAAAACCGGATTCCAGTCCAGTATAGTCTTATTTTAAAATAATCTAGATACAAAAATGTATATATAAAAATTACATATATAATAATGTGGAAAAATTATGTTAAATTATTTCTGGAATGGTAAGCTATTTTTATTTTCTTCTTTTTTGTTTTTATATCTTTCTTAAATATGTTTTTCTTGTATAATGAGGCAAAAGTAAACCTTGTAATAATACATTTTGTTGTAGTTAGACACAAATACAACATCCCCATATTGTCTTATAAATACCTCCAAAACCCTCTTAAAAAGAAGCTTCCTCCACGTGAAGCAATTCTTTACATGCATTACTGAATGTATGTTAAAAGGCCAAGAGGCCAGGCACGGTAGCTTATGCCTGTAATCCCAGCACTTTTGGAGGCCAAGACGGGTGGATCACTTGAGGTCGGGAGTTTGAGACCAGGTTGACCAACATGGTGAAACCCTGTCTCTACTAACAATACAAAATTTAGCCGGGCGTGGTGGCCGGTGCCTGTAATCCCAGCTACTCAGGAGGCTGAGGCAGGAGAATCACTTGAACCTGGGAGGAGGAGGTTGCAGTGAGTTGAGATCACACCACTCCATTCCAGCCTGAGCAATGAAGCTAGATTCCATCTCAAAAAATGAAAAAGGCTAAGAGAGTTATTCCATTTACCTTCTGTCCTATTTCCTATTCTGACTTATTGAGAATACGGCATTAGTGTTTTTATTCTAAGCACACTTGCCACAAGTAGAACACATTATTTTACCATCGTCCATGGCATCCCATGTGCAAATCAGCTGTCAAGTAACCCACCAAATGCAATTTATCCAGTCCTTACAACTGCTGGAGGTTCTGGAATTAAAGAGTAATTGGCTGGTTACTGCATTTTCTCCACAGCAGCATTCTGTTACTCCGTCAAAGCATTAGAATTTACCTGTACAAAAGAATCTGGCATAAGAGTGCAGTGGGCCTAAATGTCATCTAATCAATGGCAGCAACGACTCTAAAAACAGAGTAATAATAAGTAGGCAAGGGTTTGCCTGAACCAACCAGATTACCATTATACGTAGCCACATGGCTGCCCTTGCAAGCCACCGTTTCTACGGAAGCCACGCATGAGTACAGGGTGCCGGTTGCTGTCAAATTAATTCATTTTGGCAGCACTCTGATTGAAAAAAATTATTGCTGCAGTGTTCCAAATCTACTTGTTCTTACTATCACTGCACACAATATCTCAAAAACAATGGACAGCTGAGAAAAATGAGGTATTTTTCCCATATGTAAGGTAGAAATCACTTTTCAAGTGTCTGTGTATGTCTTTTGTTCATAAATAACATGGAATTTGGTGGTAGTACATATCTTGACTGTTGGCAATTACTATTTGCAGTAAAATAAGCTAATATGCATTTTTTCAGATCCTTCATAAAACCTCAACACAAATGCTCTTCATCAAATGACAAAATATTGAATGCATAAATAAAATCCCATCTATCCAGTTATCTAGGGAAGTGCATTATTTTAGATAACTAAATTACACAAATGGTTGGAATATCACTTCTTTTAACTTTTATTTTACATTCAGGGGTTATGTGTACAGGTTTTTTATATAGGTAAACTTGTGTCACAGGGGTTTGCTGTATGGATTATTTCATCACCCAAGTACTAAGCTTAGTATCCAAGAGTTATTTTTTCTGATCCTCTCTGTCCTCCTGCCCTGCACCATCAGGTAGGCCCTAGTGTCTGTTGTTCCCCTCTATTTATCCATGTGTTCTCATTATTTAGCTGCCACTTATAAGTGAGAACATGTGGTATCTGATTTTCTGTTCCTGCATTAGTTTTCTAAGGATAACAGCCTCCAGCTCCATTCATGTTCCTGCAAAGGACATGATCATGTAATTTTTTTATGGCTGCGTAGTATTCCTTGGTGTATATGTACCACATTTTCTTTATTCAGTCTACCATTGATGGGCATTTAAGCTGATTCCGTGTCTCTGCTATTGTGAATAGTACTGCAATGAATATACATGTGCATGTGTCTTTATAATAGAATGATTTCTATTCCTTTGGGTATATACCCAGTAATCCCATTACTGAATCATAGGTCTGTTTTTAGCTTTTTGAGGAGTTTACACACTGCTTTCCATGTTTATTAAAATAATATACACTCCCAAAAACAGTATATAAGCATTCCCATTTCTCCATCACCTCTGCAGCATCTGTTAGTTTTGACTTTTTAGTAATAACCATTCTGACTGGTGTAAGATGATATCTCATTGTGGTTTTCATTTGCATTTCTGTAAGGATCAGTGATATTGATCTTCTTTCCATATGCTTGTAGGCTGCATGTATGTCTTCTTTTTAAACATGACTGTTCATGTTCTTTGCCTAATGTTTAATGAGGTTGTTTGTTTGTTGCAAATTTAAGTTCCTTATAGATGCTGGTAGACCCTCATCAGATGCATAGTTTGCAAGTCCTTTCTCCCATTCTGTAGGTTTTCTATTTACTATGGATCTGAAAGAAGAGAAGGTGCAGCAAAGAAGTCCCATAAGAAATAGCCAGTGGACCAATATCCTTGATGAACATAGATACAAAAATCCTCAACAAAATACTAGCAAACTGAATCCCACAGCACATCAAGAACCTAATCCACCATGATCAAGTAGCCTTTATCCCTGGGATGTGAGGTTGATTCCACATATGCAAATTAATAAATGTGATTCATCATATAAACACAACCTAAACACAAAAAAACACGATTATCTCAGTAGATGCAGAAAATCTTTTGATAAAACACAACATCACTTTATGTTAAAAACAACTCATTAAACTAGGTATTGAAGGAACATACTTCAAAATAATAAGTGCCATCTGTGACAAATCCACAACCAACATCATACTAAATAGGCAAAAGCTGGAAGCATACCCTTGAAAACTGGCACAAGACAAGGATGCCTTCTCTCACCACTCCTATTCAACATGGTGTTAGAAGTTCTGGCTAGAGCAATCAGGCAAGAGAAAGAAATTAAGACCGTTCAAACAGGAAGAGAGTAAGTCCAACTTTCCCTGTTTGCAGACAACATGATTCTATGTTTAGAAAACCCCATAGTCCCAGCCCAAATCCTTCAGTTGATAACAACTTCTGCAAAGTCTCAGGATACAAAATTAGTGTGCAAAAATCACTAGCATTCCTATACACAAATATCCAAGCTGAGAGCCAATTCAGAAATGACATCCCATTCACAACTGCCACACACACACACAGACACACACACACACACACAAATAGGAAAACAGCTAATCAAGGAGGTGAAAGATCTCTACAAGGAGAACTACAAACCGTGGCTCAAAAAATGACACAAACAAATGGAAAAACATTCCTTGCTCATGAATAGAAAGACTCGATGTCATTAAAATGAGTATACTGCCCAAAGCAATTTACAGATTCGGGAATCTGCTCTTTCTATCAAACTACCAATGACATTATTCACAGAACTAGAAAAAAACTATTTTAGAATTCATATGAAACCCAAAGGGAGCTCAAATAGCCAACTGAATCCTAAGCAAAAGGAACAAAGCTGGAGGCATCACATTACCCAGCTTCAAACTGTGTCACAGGAATACAGTAACCAAAATAGTATGATACTGCTACAAAAACAGACACACACATAGACCAACGGAACAGAATAGAGAATCCAGAAATAATGCTGTACACCTACAACCATCTGATCTTCAACAAAATTGACAAAAACAATCAATGGAAAAAGGACTCCCTATTTAATAAATGATGTTGGGATAACTGGCTAGCTATATACAGAAGTTTGAAACTGGTTATCCCTTTTTCCAACTTAATTTTTGTTTGATAACTTTTAAAAGTGATTGTGTATTTTCCCATATGAAACATAATATAAACATTGCTGATATATTGCCTCGATTTTTATGATGTTCTATAGTTGTAGAAGTTCAAGTCAATGAACAGAATGCATGTTGACCTTAGGCACCTGCTTCCTTAGGGAAAAATGTTCTGATTTTATTGTTTCCTTTTATTATTTGCAATTTTCTTTTAAGTGTGCAGAACTACATCTGGATAATCTCCATAGCACAGTTTTCTGCACATACACACACAAATTTAGAAAATTATCAACCTGACATTGTCATTAATAATATTTGTATCATAGTCTTCATAATATTACTTACAAAACAATGTGTCATAGCCTCTTCCTTATTAGTCTGATCTCATCTGCTTTCTCATCATACCCATTTGTGCATAGTATATATGAAGGGTACTTAATTCTTAATATTTGTGGAATGTTATTTGCTGCCTTGCATGTATTTTTCATTTGGACATAGCATATTGCTAATCATTTTCGCCAGTTCAATACTATTTATATTTAATTTTTAACAAGTGTCTAGGTGCTAGCAAGGTTCTTGAATGTAACAACAGAATAAAAATTTCATGTTTTCTTCAAGCAACAATAGACTTGCTTGTTTCAGGTCAATACTTCCACTGAGAACAATGAGAAAAACTGAAGATGATTTAGATAGAAATATATACTTGAAGACATTAGAGAGCAACCAAACCACCAAAGACTTGTGGAGCTGGGAGAATGTGCACAGGGTTGAGCCTGATATTTAGTGCTCCTCTGCTCCTCAAGCATTTACCTTTTTGAAAATAGCAGTTGAGGGAATAAGCAGGTGAGCAGGGAGTATTGCAGCATCACAGGAATGAGGGGTACTAAAACTAGAATCTTAAACTTGTTAAGGAAAAGAGACCCAGGTAAACACCCAAAGCTTTTAGTTTGAATACCAAAAGGCTACATACAGTCTGGGAGAAAGAATATGCCAGAAATCGACCACCACTTGTTAAGGCCTTCAGGTTACAGATTCCAACTGGCTCTTGCTCAATCTCTAATTAGATTAAGTAGATTACACTAATCAACCAATAGCTCAAAAGCCTGGCAGTAGCAAATTTAGGTCCTCTAGAGAGGGAGATACAAATTCAGAAACTCAAATTATGTTGACATTTTTATGTACAAAATTTGTCATCAACCTAAAACAACTAGGCCTATAAAATATTTCAAAGAACCAGGAAAAAATAGAATCAGAATTATAAGAGATTCTGATGTTGCAGTTACCAGGTATGGATTGTAAATAAGTATTATATATTATTTAAAATAACTTCATATAAAACCAAAATTCTATACCCAACAAAATTATCACTAAACGAAAAGACACAATGTAGAATTTCAGAAAACTGTAAACTACTTTAAAAAAAGGAAATCATAGAAATGAAAAATACAATGACTAAAATGAGGAATTCAATAGAAAAATTTAGTATTTATACTGAATATCTCTACTGAAGCACAGAGAGAAAAGGAATGGAAAACACATACTCAAAGAGCATAAATTATATATGAAACACAAAGAAAAAGTCAACTGTGCATGAAGGTTAGAGTCTTAGTAAAAAGGAAATGAGATAATAATAGGAAGAGAATGGTCAAAAACATTTCAAAACTCACAAAAAACATCAAGTCACGGATTCAACAAGTTTTAGGGACCTCAGATAAACCTAAACAAAATGAAACCTAGGCACCTTATCGTAATAGGGCAGAAAATGAAAGTAATTAATTAATTTTAAAATCAGCCAGAGAAAAAACTAGGCATCTTGATATCAAAAGAGCAAAGAAGAATGACAGATGACTACTTAAAATGAATAACGGAAACTAGAGAAAAAAGGAATGACATCTTCAAATTGCACAAAATAATTTCAAACCAGAATTGTATAGCCAAACAAAAAAACAATTGCTGAAAATGAAAGCAAGGGACTTTTACTGGCACTGTAAGCATTGCATATGTAGAAAATTCAATATAATCTACAGATAAACTATTTGAGTTATTATAATAAAGGGATTTATAAGATCACTGTCTACAAGGTCAATATAGAAAAAACATTTACTTTTTGTATAGGTGCAAAAAACAAGTTTAAAAAGTCAAAATGTACTAGTAATAATAGCATCCAAACTGCAAAGTGCTAGAAATAAATACTTTTAAAGTGTGTAAGAACTCTGTAAAAAACAAACAAACAAACTAGGAAACATTACTGACAAAATTAAAGATTACCTAAACAAATAGGGGGATATACTCTGTTCATAGAATTGAAAGACTGAATATTTTAAAATGCAATTTGCAATTATCTGTCAAATGGTGATAAAGTAATTTCACTCAGTAAAATTCCAATCAAAATCCCAGCAGAAAATTTTTGGAAAATGGAAACCTGATTCTAACATTTGTTTAGAACTGTAAAAATAACCAAGAAGATCTTGAAGGAAAAAAAGAACAGAGTTGGGTGACTTGCATTCTCAATTACCAAAATTTTTGAGTTTGTAGTAGTTAAGATCTGAGTATGGACACAATAACAGAAATAAACAAGTAACACAGAATAGATAATCTAGAAACGGACATGTGTATATATATATATATATATATATATATATATATATATATATATGCGCACTGGACTATGAGAACGACAGCATTAAACAGCACAGGGAAAAATACTGTCTTTTCAACAAATTATGTTGGATCAATTGAATATCTACATGGAAAGAAATAATCCCTGCCCTTTACCACACTGCATACAAAAATATCAATACCAGTAGAAGGTAAATCTAAGTATAAAAGAGAAACGAAGTTTCTGATTAAAAATTTTTGGCCTTGGGGATGAAAGAGATTTCTTCCCATGGTAGCATGAACCATTAAAGTTTAATAAAAATGGAGTACAATAAAATGAGAAATACATGTTACCCAAAAGACAGCATTAATAGAGTGAAAACACAAATTACCAAATGGCAAAAAGACATTTCTAATATCTACAACCGCAGATATAACCAGGGCTTATATCTGGAATATTTTTCAACTTTAAAAATAAAAATAGACACATAGACCAATGGAATAGAATGAAGAACCCAGAAATAAAGCCAAATACTTACAGCCAACTGATCTTTGACAAAGCAAACAAAAACATAAAGTGAGGAAAAGACACCCTATTCAACAAACTGGTGCTGGGGTAATTGGCAAGCCACATGTAGAAGAATAAAACTGGATCCTCATCTTTCACCTTATACGAAAATCAACTCAAAATGGATCAAAGACTTAAATCTAAGACCTGAAACCATAAAGATTCTAGAAGAAAACATTGAAAAAACCCTTCTAGACATTGACTTAGGCAAAGACCTCATGAACAAGAATCCAAAAGCAAATGCAACAAAAACAAAGATTAAATAGATGGGACTTAAATGTGCTAAAAAGCTTCTGCACAGCAAAAGAAATAATCAGTAGAGTTAATAGACAACCCACAGAGTGGTAGAAATTCTTCACAATCTGTCCATCCAACAAAAGAGTAATATCTAGAATCTATGAAGAACTCAAACAAATCAGCAAGAGAAAAACAAATAATCCCATCAAAAAGTGGGCTGAGGATATGAATAGACAATTCTCAAAAGAAGATACACAAATGGTCAACTAAACATATGAAAAAATGCTCCACATCACTCATGATCAGGGAAATGTAAATCAAAGCACAATGCGATACCACCTCACTCCTGCAGGCATGGCCATAATCAAACTATCAAAAAATAATGGATGTTGGCATAGATGCGGTGAAAAGGGAACATTTTTACACTGTTGAAAGGAAAGCAAACTAGTATAACCATTATGGAAAACAGTGTGGATATTCCTTAAATAACTAAAAGTAGATCTACCATTTGATCCAACAATCCCACTACTAGCTATCTACCCAGAGGAAAAGAAGTCATTATACACACACACACACACACAAATAGTAGATATATGTTTATAGCAGTACAATTTGCAAATGCAAAAATATGGAACCAGGCCAAATGCCCATTAATCAATGAGTCAATAAAGAAAACATAATATTTATACATATATATATATATAAATACCAGTGGAATACTACTCAGCCATAAAAACGAACAAAATGATGGCATTCACAGCAACCTGGATGGAACTGGAGACTATTATTCTAAGTGAAGTAACTCAGGAACGGAAAAACCAAACATTGTATATTCTCACTCATTTGTGGAAACTAAGTTAAGAGGATACAAAGGCATAAGAATGATATATTGGACTTTGGGGACTCAGGGGAAAGGGTGTGGGGTGGCTTGGAATAAAACACTACACATCAGGTACAGTGTCCACTGCTTGGATGGTACACCAAAATCTCAGAAATCACCACTAAAGAACTTATTTATGTAACCAACACCGCCTGTTCCCCAAAGACTTATTGAAATAAATAAATAAATAAATAAATAAATAAATAAATAAAAAATGAGATGGAAGTTGAGAATCAAATAAAAAATAAATGAGCAAAAGACTTGAACAGAGACGTCTTAAATGACCAATAAACATACAAAGAGTTTGTTGGCCTCAAAATACCAAGGAAATGCACATGAAGTACACATTGTGCTCACCAAAAGTAAACAAACTAGCAATACCAAGTGTTGGCTAGGATAGGACATGGAGCAACAGAAATCATCATATCCTGTTGATGGAGATGTAACTTGATATAACCACTTTGGAAAACTGGCAGTAGCTACTAAAGCTCAACAAATGCAGGCTTTGTGACCCAGCAATTAAGCAACTCAGTATATAATCAACAGAATTCTGTACTTATGCACACCCAAAGACCTGTAAAGGAATGTTTATCACAACACCGTTGAAGTGTCTATTCTCATCCTTAAATGTTCATTGCAGTCCTATTTGCAAGAATCCAAACTGAAAGTAATGCAAATGTTCAGCAATGCAAATACCTACAAATTTTGGAATATTCACAGAATTAAGTACCATTAAGCAATGAAAAACAAATGAGTAACTATGCATTCACCAAGAATGAATCTCACGAACATAATATTGAGGAAAAATCCCAAACACAAAAGATAACATAGAGTGTGATTCCACTTATGTGCTATTCAAAAAAGTCAACATTGAATTATGGCGTGAGAAGTAAATAGAGCAGTTATCCTCTGGTTGGGGGAAAAGTTGCTGGGAGGAGGCATAAGAGTACTTCTGGTATGCCATTTCCATAGATTTGGTCACTTTGTGAAAATTTACAATTTGTACTCTTTCTGGACGTGTATCTTAAGTCAATGTTTATTTAAAACATTTTTAAACATGCAAAATTCATCTATGGTGTTACAAATTAGAATAGCAATTACCTTTGAAGAGTGTCCTGGGCAGTGCTGGGGAGCAGGTCTGAAGGGGGCATTAAGGATGCTGGTAATGTTGTTACAGGGCCTGAATCATGTTTGCATTAATTCTTTCACTATGATTTGTGAGAATTTTAACATATATTTTAATAGACATTTCTTAATAATTGTTTTAAAGTATATGAATTTTTGAATACATATTAATTTTTTGAATTATATTGTGTGTGGGTGTGTTATATTTCACATTTTTAAAGTATTTAAAAAATATCATCTTAGTTCAATTTTTTGAACTGATGGGCAAAAACCTGTCAATTATACAAACTATATTAAAAACTGTTTCTTCTAGGCTAGCCCTAAATATGTGTAGAATAGAGTAAGGTTCTATATCATAAAATATGTCTGCCTTTATGCAAATAATATTGCAGATGTGATCTTATCTGGCAATTCCTGGCAGCGAGAATAAGAGCTGAAGTTTGGGCCCACAAAACTATTTAAATTTCAATGGCTTGAAAACAAGATTTGCAGTCAGCAACTCTGGAAAAAGAAACAGCATTTTAATTTTAAAAGCAATATGCTTGGAGTGGGATGGGGTAATTAACAGCTTGAGTCTAAATTGTGGCTACTACCTGAATTAAAATATATGTTGGTCTTCCTGGAATAATGGTTGAGAGAGGCCATTACAGAGCCAGAGGATCTTCCTAAGAATCACAATCTAGCTAAAGAGACTGTTAATGCAAATATCTCACACAAATACATTTTCTTCTGGTTCTATGTCCCCCACTCCTAAGATGACTGGACAAGAGAAATGGGACAGAAGCAAAAACTGAATAAACACTCAAACACAAACACACAATAAGTTGCCCTGTTTCCGGAGCAACATGACTCTATGATGTCAGTGGGGAGAAATTTCTCCTGCTTTAAAACAGAGGCAGTGGCATGCTGTAAACATGTGAAACAAGGAAAGAAGGAAACAGCACCATCATAAGCATAGCTGGTGGCCTATTATTAGCACTCCCCAGAACACCAGCCAATGCTAGACACTGCTGCAGTTTGACATCTCTTGACCTTGGAGGGTGACCACAGCTCCAGCTGCCATAGGAAATAGCAGCCACTGGAAGTGACTCAACAATGGTCCCTTGGGCCATGGGTAAAGTCCTTTATGCATTTTGACAGACCATAAGAGACACAATTTTTGTAAAGGCTGTGAGGACTTGAGTTTCTCATAAGTAGGTGGAGGATATAGAAGAGACAGGATTTTGGTGGTTTTTTAACTGTGGAAATTTCAAAGCAGGTCAAAATTATTAATGTTAATTTACCTTTTGAATCCCAAGATTATTAGAAAACACAGATTACATTACTAATAAGAATGAGCAACCTGATTGCATAGATGTTTTCTCTTACCTAAATCTTGCCTATTTTCTAATTATCTAACTGAAAGTTGTGATTCTTCATTCTCTGATACATTACATCTAGAAAAGTAGAATTCTTAAGCTGAAGCTTTTTTAAATCTTTCCTTGACAAAATTCCTGTGAAATTTCTAAACCCTAACAGCATAATATAACATCAAATGTCGCATGCAAAGCATGCCATTTGAAAGGAAGGGACTCTATGTAATCCCTTCTAAAATGTATTGCTCAGATTTAACTACAGTCAGGAATCCATAACAGAGCAACATTTCAGAACAAGACTGCTACCCAGAATTTGAAATCACACAAAATCTATCCAGTCTCTTTTGCCTTCATTCTTTGTTAACTTAAAAATATTGATGCCTACATTCTAAACTTCCAAAGAAATATTAAAGATAAAAACCTCTAAGTAAAGAACATGCCTGAGTATAACCATGACTAGAATACTGACATTCAACTGCTTCCTTCTAGAACCTAAGTTATAAGGCTTAAAAAGACAGAAAAAACTACATCCGCATCAGAGATGGCAGAAGTGTACAATGACATGCTATGAAATTAGTGGAATTTCTAGCAAAAATAATCCAGCTGAAGCTAGAATAATTAATTTGCCCAAGAGCCAACTCATAACCCTCTTTCCCAAGAAAGCAAGGTAGTAAGAAAATACCTACAGGAAATTATGGCAGAACTACAGCAACTTCCTAAAACATTGAGGAGAAAAGGCTGTCAATTAGGGTAGCTGACAGTTTAGTAGAAGAGAATGCCTGTGGGGTCTCCTTCCCACTGGGAATCAAAGCACTAGGAAAGGGAAGCCGTGAGAGGGCATGTGTGGCCATGGCAATGAGAGTCAGTGGCAGCAGGGCTGTTTCCTGAGGTAGCAAGACCTCAGCTGAGAAAGCAAGTGTCACCATTTTTTTACATGTATTTAGTTACTCATCTATATTTATTTAACAGCTTAATTGAGGTATAATATATACAATTTGATGAGTTTGGACACATGCAAATACCCATGATAGTATCAACATAATCAAGGTAATTAACATATCCAATACCTCCCAAAATTTTCATGCATTCTTCTGTTTTTTGTCACCTTTGTGCCAAAAAGGGAGAAGACAGATCCTCCAGGTTAGCTTGAATGGAAGATACTAATGTTATCTGGTGTAGTGCCAGATGTTCAAACTGCTCACATTTCCAGTTCCTCTCCACTTTCCTCAGGTTATAGATGCATAGGACTGGTCGCATAAACTTATATTAATATATGTCCATAAAAAGGCTTATGCCAGTCCCAAGCAGGGAATAACCTACAATGTCCATCAAAACAGAATGGATAAATGGTGTAATAGTTATCCAATAAAATTATACCCACTGATTTAAAAACATGAATGATGATACCTGCAACAATGTACATGAGTGTCAAAAAATTTACTTTCAAAAACATATACATCAAAGAATACATTTTTGTGAGAATGCCCATCTTTATGCAATTTAAAACAGGCAAAACCAACCTATGGTTATGGAAATCAGAACAATGGCTATCTATGGGGAATTATCTGAATGGAGACATAAGATAATTTCTAGGGTAATAATGTTTTATGTCATAATGTTTGCATCCATTTATCAAAATTCATTGAATTTAATCACTAATATCCATGCATTTCACAGTATGTAATTTTTACTTCAAGTTTACAAAAACAGCGTGACATCTGGAAGATGGTGGAATAAAACTTTTCTGCACTTGTCCTCTCTCAGGAAACTTAATTGGAACTATTCATGCACAAAAATATACAAGAGCTAAGGAGTCCAGGTAAGAGATTACAATATCTCAGTGTAGCATAGAAATAAGGAAAGACACATTAAAGAGAGCAATAAAGTCTCACATTACTGGCATCATCTCTCCCCCAAGCCTGTATAGCACAGCAAGGAGAGAGACATCTTCTGCCTGAGAAAAAGAATGAGTTCTTGACTTTGCTATAGATCTTAGCACCAGGCTTGCCCCAGTAAAATCCAGATCAGGCTATTCCTCATGGCTTAGGCTTCAGGCTAGCCTCTATGACCCAAGGCATCAGGCCCATCCTATTGCCAGGCTTATTCCCATAGCCACAGGCTCCATGCCTATCCCACCACCAGGCCTTGGCATCAGGTTTGCCCCCATGACCCAGTGCTCCAGCAGACCAAGAGTCCAGGCCTGCCTTAGTAAGCCCTAGTGCCAGGCTGGAACCCATGGACCAAGGCTCTAGGACCACTCTGGTGGATGCAGGCTCCAGGACTGCCTCAGCACCAGACTGGTGCCTGCAGTCCCAGGTTTCACTGGACCCAGGGTCCAGGCTGCCCCAGAAAATCGAGGGATCCAGCTCACCCCAGTCCTAGGCTAGCCTCTGTGGGCAGACTCAAGGCCTATCCCTGAACAGTCAGTTTATAAGCCCACCTTAGTGGGCCCTGACACCCAGATGGCCCATGTGAACTCAGGCTACAGGTCTGCCCACAGCAAACCCAAACTCCAGGCCATCCCATGTGGAGCCAATTCCAGGCCTACTCACTTGTTGACCCAGGTACCAGGTTACTCTGCCCAAGGACTCCAGCAGCAAGCCTACACATGGAATCTAAGTCAGGCTGCCTAGAATTTCTAGACAGGCTAATTTATGAACAGCTCTTCCTGCCAAAGCCATTCTGTAAAGGCTGGAAAGATGCTTACTTCCTAAAATGTGTAGATATCAGCACAAGGCCACAAAAATCATGAATATTTAGAGAAACATGACACCACAAAAGGAGTAAAATAAAGCACCAGTAACAAACCCTAAAGAAATGAAGATCTATTAACTGCTTGACAAAGAATTCAAAATAATCATCTTAAATAAGCTCATTGATGTTCGGCACGGTGGCTCAAACCTGTTATCCCAGCACTTTAGGAGGCCAAGGCAGGTCGATCACTTGAGGTCAGGAGTTTGAGACCAGCCTGACCAACATAGTGAAACTTCATTCCTACTAAAAATAGAAAAATTAGCCAGGCATGGTGGCGAGCACCTGTAATCCCAGCTACTCGGGAGGCTGAGGCAGGAGAATCACTTGAACCCAGGAGGCAGAGCTTGCAGTGAGCCAAGATCATGCCATTGCACTCTGGCCTAGACAACAGAATGAGGCTGTTGTCCAAAAAAAAAAAAGCAGCTCATTGAGCTATAAGAAATAACTAAACGCTATTAGATATTAAGACAACTAAATGATATTAGAAAAACAATAAATGAAAAAAGAGAAGTTCAAAGAAGAGATAGAAACCATAAAAAAGAACCAAACAAAAATTATGGAAGTAAAGAACACAATGAATGTACTGAAAAATTTCATAAAGAGCTGCTCAACAGCAGACCCAATCAATCATAAGAAAGAATCTGTGAGCTTTAAGCCAGATCACTTTAATTATTCAGTCAGAGGAAGAAAAGGAAAGATAATTTTTAAAAGTTAAGGAAGATTATAGGATTTATGGGACATCATAAAGCAAGCCAATATACACATTTCAGGGTATCAGAAGGAGGAGAAAGAGAAGGGGACAGAATACTTACTTTCAGTAAAAAATGACAGAAGACTTTTCAAATCTGGAAAGGGAAATGAACCCCTAGATCCATGAAGACCAAAGAACCTCAAATATATTAAATACCAGCAGATCTTCACCAAGATCCATTATTACCAAATTCTCAAGTCAGTGACAAATGAAATTTTGTAAGCAACAAGAAAAAATCAGTTTGTCACATTCAAGGAACCCCCATGAGACTGTTAGTGTATTTCTCAGCAGAAGTTTTGTAGGCCAGGAGAAAATGGGATAATGTATTCAAAATAGTAAAAGAAAAAAACTTTCAACCAAAAATACTATACCCAACAAGGCTGTCCTTCAAAAATATTTGTTAAAAAAGATAAATTTTTTCAGACAAACAAAAACTGAGGGAGTTCATCACATGGGAGTTCATCACACTAGATTTGCCTTACAAGAAATGTAAAATAAAGTTTCTCAGGTTGAAACAAACATATGCTAACAACATGAGAACATACAAAAATGTAAAACTCCCTGTAAAGTTTTGATACTCTACTGTCAAGTTTAGATACTCTACTAAACTGTAATATAGCCAGAATACTGTAATCATGGTTTATAAATCACTTTTAACTCATATAAGTTAAAATACAAAGAATTAAAAGTAACTATAGCTATAAAAATCTATTAATTTGATACAAAACATATTTTAAAACATAAATTGTTACATCAATAACATAAAATATATGGAGGTGAAAAGTTAAAATACAGAGGTTTTGTATTCAATATAAGTTATCAGCTTAAAATAGACTGCTGTAACAATTAGATGTTTATGTAAGCCCCATGGCAACCACAAGGAAAAAAGCCTGTAGATGACACACAAAAGATAAGAAAAAATTAATGAAATCATGCCACTAAAAAAATTAACAAATCATGAAAAAAGACAGCAAAAGAGGGAGAATGGAATAAAGGAACTACAAAAGAGTTAGAAAACATTTTTAAAATGGCAGTGGTAAATCCTTACCTATCAACAATTACCTTAAATGTTAAGTGAATTAAATTCTCCAATAAAAAAAAAAAATACAGCTCAGGAAAAGCAGGGAAAAAAAGAAAATAATGTTACAAATAATAAAACAAAAAAATGTAAATATATATGTGTGTATACACACACACACACACACACACACACACACACACACATTGGCTGAGTAGATTTTTAAAAAACAGAAATTCAACTAAATACTGCCTACAAGAAACTGATTTTAGTTGACGCTATGGTTTAAGTGTTTGTGTCTTCTTCAAAATTCATTTTGAAACTTGATCTCCATTGCAACAGTATGAAGAGGTGAGGCCTAAGGAGTGATTTGACTATGAGGGCAAAGCTCCCCTAGAAGGTACTAGCGCCTTTTAAAAGGGCTTGAGGGAGTGAGTTTGCCCCTTCCATCCCTTTTTCCCTTCCACCTTTCACCATGTGAGAACACAGCCACAAGGTGCCATCATGGAAGCAGAGGGAAAGCCTTCATCAGAAGCCAAATCTACTAAGACTTTGATCTTTAGACTTCTAGTTTCTACAACTGTCAGAAATAAATTTATATTATTTATAAATTACCGACTCTGTGGTATTTTTGTTACAGCAGCAGAAACAGGCAGATGGAAAAAGGTATTCCATGAAAATAGTAACCAAAAGAGAGCTGGAGTGGCTATACTTATATCAGAAAAAAATTGATTTTTAAGTCAAAAACTGTAAAGAAAGACAAAAACAATCACTGACTTATGATAAAGGGGTCAATTCATCTAGAAGACAGAACAATTATAAATATATATGCACTCAAATTGGAGCTCCTAAATATATAAATATAAACAGAACTAAAGAGAAAAATAGAAATACACTAATAATAGCGGACTCCAATATTCCTCTTTCAGGGAAAGTATTATCTTTGGTGGAAAACAATTCAGGCATTCCTCAAAAAATTAAAAATAGAACTGTCACGTGACCCAACAATCCCTCTTACGTATATACCCAAAAGAATGGAAATCAGTACTGTATAACAAAAATATAACCGCACTACCATGTTCATTGCAATCAGTACTGTGTAACAAAAATATAGCCGCACTCCCATGTTCATTGCAATCAGTACTGTATAACAAAAACATAGATGCACTCCCATGTTCAATGCAATCAGTACTGTATAACAAAAACATAGCCGGACTCCCATGTTCATTGCAATCAGTACTGTATAACAAAAATATAGCCACACTCCCATGTTCATTGCAGCATTATTGACAATAGCCAAGATACGGAATGAATCTAATGATGACCCATTTTTCCATGGATGAATAGACAAAGAAAATGTGGCATATATACATATATATTATAATAAATTATTTTTGTATATAATACATATATAATGCAATACTATTTAGCCTTAAGAAAAAGAGGTAACACTGTCATTTGTGACAACACTGATGAAACTGGAAACTATTATGCAAATGAAATAAGCCAAGTACAGAAAAACAAACAACTCATGATCTCACTTATATGTGTAATCTTAAAAAAAGGTTGAACTCACACAAGCGGAGAGTAGATGGGGCTGAGGCAGGAGAATGGCGTGAACCCGGGAGGCGGAGCTTGCAGTGAGCTGAGATCCAGCCACAGCACTCCAACCCGGGTGACAGAGCGAGACTCCGTCTCAAAAAAAAAAAAAAAAAAAAGAAATAATAATAATAAACTAAATAAGAAAGAAATAGTTGATGGTTATGGGGAGGGGCAGGAGATGGGGACATGTTGACTAAAGGGTACAAAAATTCAAGTATATAGGAAGAATAATTTCTGAAGATCTATCAGCATGGTGACTATAGTTGATAATAACATATTATATATTTGAATATTGCTAAAATAGTGAATCTTAAATGTTCTCAGCACAAATAATAACTATGAGAGTTGATGCATATGATGCTAGCTTAATCAATTTTTAATGTATACAAATATTACAACATTACAGTATACACCATAAATATATATATTTGTGAATATGCCTTAATAAAGCTGGCAGAAAAAAATGGCAAAAAAATTTCTGCACACTCTGACTCAGTTGTACGTCCTTTGCTTTACAAATCTATGGCATCCCTCTACTATGTAAAACAAGTATGTGTAGCAAGCACTTTCTTACGTTCTTATGTTAAACATGACTCAATTATTTCCATATTTATGATTTTATTGATTACTTCTGCTATTAATTTTATTCTGAGGGGGCTGCGTGTGTGTGTGCATGTGTGCACGTAGAATGAAAGGGATGATTCAGTATCTATTGTATGACGGGAGACTTTTTTTCCTTTTGTTTTTCCAAAAGGCAACTCTTTTTATCGCTCAATCTCAGATAAAACACACTGCGGGGAAGTTACCAAACACAAAAATCTAGCTTTTCTGTTGACTGCACCCATGCAAAATAAAGCTGCTTCCTTTGGGCTAGACTAAAATCACAAGATAAAAATTGTTAATTTAACTGCTCCAGTAACTTTCTATGAACTGAATGCTTAATAAACTTAAATGGAAAAAGAACCATTTTATCTTGTTATTATCTTATACTTGTTCTAAGAAGCCCATTTATATGGCAGCTTTTTGTACAAAGAAAAGTAATCATTTCAACCCTATCAACTTCAAGATAAATGGAAAAAAATCCTTATCCCCTGTTCACATTTTATGATATTAAATGTACTCATCCTGATATTGCTCTGGTAACAAGCCCTGTAGAATATACACTTTCTGAAAGTAGATGTCAACAACAACAAAAAAAAGATTCATGAAAAGAAGAAATATATGTCATCCTTATCGAATTATTATGTTTAAGGGAAAATGTGCAAATGAAAATTTCTTAAAATAGAAGTAGACAGCAAAATAAATTCCATGAAAGTTATCCTTCCTTCGTTCAGCTCTGGGAAGTCCTCCTTTGAGAGGCTCTGTATGGCATAAGTTTCATTCAATCCGTGGTTATTTCTTGTAATCATTGTTTCAAACACCTTCCAGTATACATTTTCTGTCTATTTCCAGCATTTTCACCTAGTTCAGGCACACTTTTCATCTCCTCTGGATGATACTAAAGACCTTCTAGATCTAATGCTCCCAGGACTGCAGCATTAATCTTGCTAACCAATACCACCACAAAACTGAGCACACTCAATTCTTGCTCAAAAACCTTTAGACACTCCTAGTGTTCAATAAACTAGCTTAGCCTTCTAAAACTAATGCTTGACTAGTGCAGACTTACCCAATCACCTTTGTGTCCCCCAATCCTCCACATGTCTATACTTTGAAAACTGTAATTAGAAGGAATTTGCTCTAGCCATAGAAAATCAAACTGTAGAGTTGTATTAAAAAGTGTGATAAAGTTACTGTTTTCCCATATCCCTCATCCCATTTTTAAGTAATAACTACTATTCATATGCCGATGTGTATTCTTCCTACCACAAAGAAAAGACACTTGCATATTGTATATGTAAAGAGAGATAAAACTAGATTTACAATTTGAGACTTGACTTTTTCCTATTTAATGTTTTGACATAAATATTTTTCCAAGTCACTTGTAATTCATCTCATTCTGCATTATCATTGCCTTTATTCTGTTAATATGCTATACCATAATGTATTTAATTGGTACCTATTAAGGGATAGTCAGTTTCCTTTTTTTTACACTTTTATATAATGCTTATCTTTGTATCCACATCTTAGATGCACATTTGCAAAAGAATCTATAGGGTAATTTTATAAATATGAAATAATTTAATCGAATATCATGGTTATATTTATTTTGAAAAATATTGCCAAATTGTGTTACAAGAAGTCTGACCCTATTCCCCACTCTCTCGTGTGACAACGGTAGGTAATACAAATTACTTTAATCTCTCCACTCTAATAGATAAAGAATGGCATGCCAGCTTCACATTCCATTTTTAAAATCATGAGTTGGAACGTTTTTGCTAATGTGAATGGATCACAATAGATCTCTTTCCTGGACTACTTGCTTATACTCTGCCAGAATTTCTATCTTCCTGTTGCTGCAAACTTCCCACTTAATACTATTATTGATACTAATACTATTTACTGCACCCCATAAGTTTCAGTAAGTTGTGCTTTCATATTTGTTTGTTGAGATATTCTTTAAATTCCCTTTTGATTTTTTTCTTTGACTCAGTGATTGTTCAAGAGTGTGTTAGTTTCCACATATTTGTAATTTTTTCATTTTCTTGTTGTTATTTATTTAGTTTTATTCCATATTGGTTGTGATGCATCAGGGGCCCACCTGGAGTGGCTACTGCAAAGATGCTGGCTGCAGCAGGGGAGATGCGGTCGGGGCTGCACACTCCTCGGAGACTGTGGGAGACAGGAACAGGCAGAAGAGCCTTGTCCGCTTCTGAGTTGCTGGGGTGGGAGGCCCACACTCCCGGGTGCAGCTGCAACCAGCCATGGCTGCGGACCCGGGCGTCTCTGTGCTCTCCGGGCCCAGGAAGCCCCCTCCGCCCCCAGGAAGCCCCCTCCGCCCACAGTCTCGGAAGTGCCTACTTCTGCTGCCTGGCCTCTTCCTGCCCCTGGCAGCCGCTCCGATTTCGGAGGAAAGTTGTGGCAGAATGCAGGCGCTGTCATGACCTGGCTGGGTGTGCACACGTTGGGGTGATGCTGACACACCAGCCTCCTGCCACCTCAGCCCCCTGTAGACTTTGGGTGCCAAAGAGCATAGGAGGGAGGCCAAGGGGGAGCTAAGAGCAGTTTGGCACGGACCTGCAGGTAGGTGCCCAAAGGTGCAAATAGCCACAGTGCCATGAATGACATATAGATGGTGGTAGGAGGCAGACAGGCTCCCGGGTGGAAAGGGGCAGGCCCCCAGTGAAGCACCACCTTCAAGCCAGGGATGGTCTGAAGCCTGAGGGCGGGGCTGTCAGTTCTACAGACTGGAATGAGAATTTATGGTGCTTTTTCTGCCCGCCCATGGCTGCCCATGGACCAATCAGCATGCACTTAATCCCCTCTGAAGACCATTAAAACCCCACACTCAGCCAGACTCTTGCAAATGACAGGACAACTTGCCTGTGGATAGGAGCTACCCATTCCAGGTCTTCTCTCCACTGAGGGCTGCGCAGACATTGGGATAGCCTGCCTGTGAACAGAAGCTACCCACTCTGGGTCCGCTCTCTGCTAAGAGCTGCCCACTCATTGGAACTACCTGCCTGTGGATAGGAGCTACCCTCTCCAGGTCTCCTTAGAGCTGTACTGTCACTCAATAAAGCACCTCTTCACCTTGCTCACCCTCCAGTTGTCCACATACCTCTTTCTTCCTGGACACGGGACAAGAACTCAGACCCACCAACTGGTGGGAGTAAAAGAGCTGTAACACAACCAGAGCTGAAACACACCTCCCACTTACCACATTGCAGGTGATGAGAAGAAGAGAAGAGAGAGGAGGGAAGAGTTGCAGCCCTTCGGGGAGCCCAGACCTAGGAGCTCCTGGAGCAAGGGCTGTGACATCCTCTTTGGGGCTCTGTGGCTACTGGTATCTGCAAGCTTCCAGCTGCTTCCACATCCTTGTTGCCTTCAGTGGAGGCTGCTTGTGGTATGCCTGGTCTAGCCACAGCCGCGCAGGGAACCAGCGTCTGTGATGGCACCTAGAGCTGCCCACCCCTCAGCAGCTGACATTCCTGGCTGTGCACAGTGGCTGGACCCCGTGCTCACTTGCTCACACACCCTTCACCACTCTGCGCCTGGCTAACCCTTGGCAGGCATGGGGTCTGGGCTGGTAGCATGAACCTAGCACAGCCTGCCAGGCCAAGTGGGAATGAGCTCAGTGGGCCTGAGCAAAATTCAGGCAAAGGCTCCACTGGCCACAGAGGCTTCCAGCTAGAAAAGCAACACCCCAAAGATCCTGTGACCACTGGAAAAGATACTTGGTATGAATTGGATCTTCCTAAGTTGGTTAAGATTTGTTTTGTGACTGAACATGTGATCTATAGTGGAGAGTGTTCTGTATGTGCTGGGAAAAAAATGTATTTTCCTGCTGTTGGATAGAATGCTTTATATATGTCTGTTTGGTTCATTTGGTCTGTAGTGTTACTCAAGTCCACTGTTTCCTTATTAACTTTGTCTGGAAGTTCTGTGTATTATTGAAAGTGGGATATTGAAGTCTCCTGCTATTGTTGTATTTTTGTCAATTTCTTCTTTCAGGTTTATTTTATATACTTGGGTGTCTTGGTGTTAGATACAGATATATTAAGTATCTTTTTATTAAGGAGTTTAGTTTATTTCAATTTTAAGTCGTCAGTAAGGAAGAATTAACTATTGTCATTTTTTGTTTGTCTTCTAGGTTTTTTGTCCTTCATTTTTCCCTTTGCTGTCTTCTTTTGCATTTCTTTTTTGTATCGATAGTTTTTTTATTTCTATTTTTCTTTTGTGTAACTTCCATAGGTATTTTCTTTGAGGTCACCAAGGGGTAAAGCAGGTCTCGTGGTGATAAATTTCTTCAGCTTTTGTTTGTCTGAGAATGTCTTTATCTCCCTTTCATTTTTGCAGGACAAGTTTGCTGGGTATACTACTCATGTTGGCAGGCGTTTCTCTTTCAGCATCTTGAATATGTCATCCCTTTCCCTTCTGACATCACAGGTTTCTGCTGGAAATCCCCTGGTAGTGGGATTACCTTCTTGGTCAGCTCTTAGATGCAAGCTAATTAAAAGCGTAAACCATGGGTGGTAATGGGGAAAGTTGAGATATTACATATCAGCCAAACCCCTTCCATTGAGAAATTTGGAGCTGAATGTTTTAGCCTGCTAATAAAACCACTTATTTGTTTTTATGGTCCTGGGGAACTCACAAATGCCATGCCCTGCCAGCTCATAGGGGTAGGAAATTTAGTAGCTACTCTTTTGGTTGGGATTTAAAAGTTGAGGTGCTACATGGGTGGTCCAACTCTTCACTCCTCAGAGAGAAGTGTGGAATTAAGGGTTTCCTTTCAGTTGTAAGGTTCTGTGCCTGGAGTGAGGTTTGTAGTATAGGTGTATTTCAGCTTTCCTACCCATGTCGTGTGGATATTTTCTCAGGTGCATGGTGTGTATGAGTTTGTCAACCAGTTCTCTCAAAGGCAATTCGTCTAGAAAAACCCACCACCCTGCTGACATCCTCTATTCCATACATTTGAAAACTTAAATGAATTGCAATATTTCTTTAAAAAACATGTTAAATCTGACTGAATACAGAATATTTTACTGTTTACAAATAATATTTTTACCATTGTCAGCTTCTGCACTAAAACAAGGTGAAATAAAGATTAGACATGAAGAAATCAATTGCACAAATGATACGATTAGATACATCAAAAATTGAAGAAAAATAGAAAATTATTAAAAGTAATAAGAATCAGTTTGCTAAAACTACAATTCTAGCACAAAATTACTTATTTCACAATAATCAGTAGAAAACTTTGCTTTAAAAAGATACTTTTAAATAATTGCAACAAATAATATAAGGTTTCTAGGAATAAGTATTCCCAAATATCTAGTAGAACTGCATGGAAAATGCTGTAAAACTTTATTAAAAACATTTTTGAAACATTATAAATTAAATGTAAAAATACAGTCATGGATAAGATTAATATCATAAAGATGTTAGTGTATTGAATATAATTAAAATAAAATTTCTAATAGTATTTCAGATGAGGGTAACAAACTGATTTTTAAAAATATTTAAGAGCAAAGGATCAAATATATCCAAGACTATTTGGAAGAAATACCAATTTTGATTGGTAGAGTAGGAGTTTTCCTACTGCCTACCAAGGGTCATGATGAAACTATGGCAAAAAAAAAAAAAAGACAGTATAGTGTTAACACAGGAATGAGCAAAGAGATCAACTGCACAAAACGGAGATTCCAGGAAAAAAAGTATCACATAAATACTGTAACTTGATATAAACCAGAGGCAGTATTAAAATTACAAATGAGAAAGAAATGATGGGACCATTCAACTATGGTACAGGAAAACTTATTCAAATGGTATAAAGTAAATTTCTGTAATACCTTACAGAAATGCGAGTGTTCATACATGTGTGCATGCAAACATGTGCACATGCACACACGCACACACACACAAACACACCCCTCCAGATGGGTTCAAATGTAAATTGGAAAAGCAGATCATAAAAAATGTTAAAAGAAAATATAAAAATATATATTTGAAATCAAGGTATGGATGCATTTTTGTTATGAAAGATGATAAGTTATGAACCATGAGAGGGAGAATTAGACTACATCAAAGCTAAGAACTTCGATATATGAAAAGATGTCATTTAAAAAGTCAAATTGCAAGCCAATTACTGAAGATGATATTTGCAGGGCATATAATTGATAAAGGCATTTGAATACAGAATATGTCAAAAAATTAGGTAGGTAAGAAATGTACAAGCAACACAACAGAAAAATAGATCCATGTGAAAAAGCAAATTCAAACTGTGTAATCACAAAGCATGCATGTAAAAATATGCTCAATCCCACAAAATTGAAAAATTCATATATTTGAACAAGAAGAAAATATTTAACCTGTTCAGATAAGCAAAATTTAAAAGACGAATATCTGACCATCAAAGTTGTTGGCAAGACTGTAGAGAAACTAGAATGCACATACACTGTTGATGAAAGTGCAAATAACCTCAACCAATTTGAAATATAACTTGGCAATATCTTGTAATAGTGAACACGCAAATAGCCTACCCTATTATCCAGCAATTTTAATTCAGTATTACTTGGAGGAACTGTGACACCCATGCATAAGGAAACACATATACCACATTATAAGATTGCTCATTGCATTATTGTTTTTAGCAGGCAAAAAAAGAAAGCCCAAAATATTTCACTGGCAAGTGAGTAAATAAATTGTGTTGTGCTTACAGAATAAAATAATGTAAAACAACCATTAAAAACACATGCACTACATGTGTACTAGATGTACACATATCAATATGGATAATTGTGAAAATGTAACCACACTTTCTTAAAGTTAACAATGATCATTGCAATGTTAGTGTTTTGTAAGATGAAGCATCTTGATTCTATTTTACTGCTTCAGACCAGCAGGACAAAATGGGCAGCCACTAACCAAGTTTATCGGGTGGTAACTTACTTCTAAGACTGAGGAAGAGAGAAAATTTGTACATGCATATATTTTACTTTTCCACTTTATTTTGAAGTCTTAAAAATCAAAGTTCCCAAACCTAAGAGCATTACCAAAATTTGGTATTCAGTTGAGTGTCTACCACCAAAATTTTAACAAGAGATGACCTGAATTACTTCCATGTCATTAGCATTCTGTTTGCTTCCATAATGATTTCTGTGTGATTTTATATTCAGAAGCACAATTGCATAGATTATAAACACAAAATTGATTAGAAAAATGCACTACAGAAAAAGTCCATTATCTTCAATAGATAAGACTATGATTACTTTTCAAAATGTTTTTTAAAAGTATAGCATATAAACTAATGATATTCTTTTTCAGTAGACATTTTCCTACATATATAATAAAAATTAAAATGTTTATTTAAGATGGAAAGAGCAGGAAAATTTGCACAGTGTCTTCTTTCCTGAGGTTTTTAAGTTCCAAAACTGCCAGACACATCTTTAGCTTGGTGCTTTAACAAGCATAAAAGGTCATTTATCCAAGGTCATTATAGCCGACTTCCACGGAAGGATAAGCAGTCATGTAGAAATTATTTAAATGACCACAGAAGCACATGCCAATTTAGCTTGGTGTTTTGCATGATCCCAATTGACCACTTTTCTATATATTATAGCAATACTTCAGAAAACTGATCTTTGGAGAAAAGATGATATATATTTTTTTCAAATTCTGTTAGGTAAACAAAGAAGCACTATTATCACCACAAGCATATGTGTACACCCATGTGCGCACACACACACACGTGCACGCGCACACACCTCCTGGAAGATGCTCAGCTTAAAGCTTGAGCACAAGATTCTCTTATCCTATTTAAGGCAGTATTGGAAAAAATTATCTCTGTATATAGCTCAAAGCTTTGCTTTATTAGGTGTGTGATATTAAACAATTTTTTTCTCTTAATTCAGAAATGAGAGCAAAAGTCACTACCTCTTCTAGGTTTCTGGTGAGGATAAAAATTTAACTAACGTTTTATGTATTTCATCTAGCACAGAGGCAAGCAGTATTACATGCTTGAAAAGATGAGAACATTTTTTGATAGGGCTTGCACAAAACACTAACTTAAAATGATAAATATTAACCAAACATTTCTTCTGTCTCTTAATCCCAGTTTAGTTTAATAACATTACTTAACTCTGACTATGTATTAGGCATTATGATAAGTGAATAAGAAATCGTTTGTGGCAAAAATTAGCCAGGTTTGTTGGTGCATGCCTGTAGTCCCAGGAGTTCAAGACCAGCCTGGGCAACATGGCAAAACCCCATCTCTACAAAATTATGCAAAAATTAGCCAGGTTTGTTGGTGCATGCCTGTAGTCCCAGCTACTCAGAGGCTGATGTGGGAGGATTGCTTGAGCCTGGGAGGTCAAGGCTGCTGTGAGCTGAGATCAAGCCACTATACTCCAGCCTGGAAAACAGAGTGAAAGCCTATCTCAAAAAAAAATAGAAAAGAAAAGAAAGGAAATAGTTTGAGCCATCAAGAAATACAATGTCTAATAGGCAAGAAACAAATAGACATAATTGTAATGTAATATAATATAATTAGTGATAAGATATAGGAATTGCCAAGAGCAGAGAAACTTAATCCAACAAAATGATAGATGGAAAATTTTAAAAAGAAGATTAACACTCAACAAGTTGAGTATCAAAGGATGAATAAGAATGAGTCATTATTTTTTTTTAACTGAGAAAGACTTACCAGGCAGAGAGAACAAGCTTAAGCTTACGTTTGAGAAACATAAATTCTTTAATTGGGTAACAAGTGCAAGGCATAAAATGTCAGGCACAGATTGTGGAGATGAAACTCTTGAGATGGGCAAGGGCTAGGACGTAGGGACCTCATATGATACGGGCAGAAAACGAGCACTGTTAGATGGATTTTTTTCTAAGGTCAGATTTATTTTGGAAAGCTTTTTCTGGTTGGTGGATGGATTTCAAAAACATCAAGCCTAGAAAATGAGAGACCAGTTAGGGAGCTATTAATGTTATACAAGTTCAAGTGAGAGACAATGCGAGTCTCAAGGAGGAGGGATGGTGAGTAACAGTGAGATGTCAGGAATATTTAGGAAGTTAAATTGTAAGGACTAGGATGTGTAGATTAAGGGAGAAGGCTAAGGCAACTAAGGTTTCATATCGGGTGTCTGGGCAGATGAAGATCACCTAAGCACAGACCTGGATTGAAGATGAAAGAGAGAGGCAGAGATAGAGAAAGATTTGGGCAAAAAAGATGAGTTAAGTTTTAAGAGCCATGGGAAAATCAGGATGGCAGATTTTGAGGTCATCAGCATGTGCTCAGCTTTAAAAAACAAAGAAAAATGGATGTTGTACTTAGAGAATTCAGAGTAAGAAGGGGTTCAAAGGGAAAGTGATTTGAGCAGAATTCTGGAGAAAGTATGTGCTGCGAAAAAAATAGCACATAAAAGTGGGTCAAGAAAAAACAGAGAAGAGAAGCAGAGTCCTCTTATAAATCCTAGACAAGAGAATTTTAAGCAATCAACAGTCATATGTTTAATGATGCTTCACTCTAAAACAATACATAGTATCTCCACTTTTTCATAGAAGATTTTCTAATGTCATTTTAATATATCTGAAGATGAACATTATTTATCTTTTCATGCCTATCTTCAAGAGCATGAATAGCAGCATATTAAAAATACAAAGCACTGTCTGTACCCTGAAAATATTTTTTAAACTTTTTTTTTTTTGGGTGGGGGGGGACTACTCTTGCTCTCTCGCCCAGGCTGGAGTGCAGTGGCGTGATCTCGGCTCACTGCAACCTCTGCCTCCTGGGTTCAAGCGATTCTCCTGCCTCAGCCTCCTGAGCAGCTGGGACTACAGGCGCACACCACCATGCCCGGCTAAGTTTTTGCATTTTTCGTAGAGACGGGGTTTCACTGTATTAACCAGAATGGCCTCAATCTCCTGAGCTCAGGTGATCCTCCTGCCTCTCGGCCTCCCAAAGTGCTGGGATTACAGGCGTGAGCTACCGCGCCTGGCTACACTACTTTTAACTTTCTTATAGAAGTAAAACTTCAGTGAAATGCTCTCCTAATACCTATCCAGTCCCCTAAATCTTGTAGAAAATTATGTGTGTAGCCTCACATGGAATATAAATTCATTCTGTGCATAAGGAAAGAATCTCAGAGTCTAAGGTATACATTCAACTGAAGACCAGAAATGAACATTTTTAAAAGACTCTTTATAAAAGGAATGGGAAGAATTTACCAAATCTTTAGCAGGTCATGATGTCTGTTGAATAGAGACTGAGTGCCTTCCTTTTGCCAGGGACTATGCTGATGTCTGCTGGGAACAGAGGATGGGTACAACACAGGTTCAGCATTCCAATGTCTCACAGACTGGGGAGGCCATAGAGAAGGAAGCAAATTATTACCATTCACAGAAGCATGTACAAAGTGCTATGGGTGCTCAGGGGAAAAAAATGCCAAAGTCATATTTTGATATTAATCCAATTACCATCTTTAAACAGGACAATATATCAGCAATTTATGCTTCATAAATTAAAGTAACACACTATACACAAATTCCTAATCAAGAAAATATATTTTACTCATTCTCAGCTTAGTCATTCGTGTCTTTCCATTTAATAAACAAGTTTTCATTTTGGTTTGGTTTGAGTAGGTTTGAGCTTGGCTCTCATCTTCCTAAATAATGCAACCAGGATTGCAGTGACATTTAGAAAGAGAAGTTGGTGTTTGTTTACGAAAGGAAATAACAGAACATCAGTAATTGTTGTAAAATTGAAAAGCAAAAATGTTGCTGAGAAAATGTAATTCAGTATATGCTTTATCTCTTATAAATCAATGGAGATCAAATTAACATGTTTAAAAATATGCAGTATTTCTACATAAAAAGTTGTAAAAACACACAGAAAAAATACTTTAAAACTTCTTATGTATTTTCTCCTTTGCTCCATGTACAAAGCAAGTACAAAAAGCTATTTTTATGAACATTCTACATACTATGAATAAATGCTTCTTTTTCTTGAAATGTCAATATCTTATCTCCATATTTTCTACTTTGTTATGAAAAAATATGACTGTCCTACAGATTTTCATGTCTTGCTCTGCTGCCCTAGAAATGCATATTCAACAAAGGATAAAAAGGTTTGGAGAACTAGAAGCAGTCTTAACTCACAGGCAGTCAAAATCAGAATGTTGCTAATATCAATTTCACTGGGATTCTTAAAGGCAGTCTCCATAGCAACATCATTTTCACAAGGCACAGAAATACTGCATTTTATTTTTTTTAATGGCAAAGCTGAGGATCGGATTATCACTTTTTCTCCATGTACCATTTATCCTCTGTCCTCATACAGGTCTGATTGCACTGAAAGGAACTTTATGGACATAAAAGATGGCTCAGTATTTAAGTGGAATAATACTCTTAACTGAGTTTCTTAAAGAAACATACAGCATTAGAGGATTTGCGATAAATCTGAGAGAAACTACTTCTGAAATTAAAAACATATTACTTGACCTTCATTCTGAGAACTTGGAAGCTAGCTTTTAAACATGACTGTGTAAATCCAACAAAGGCAGTTCTTTAAGAGTCAACTAAAATCCAGTTTGCATGATTAAACAGCTTAGGGAAACATTTGACCTCTTTCTTCTTCCTACTGCTTTAAGGATGAAGTTTAGAAAGAGAGTGGTTATAGTTTTAGTGATTTTTGAATGCATTATCTCTTCTCAGTATTCAAATATTGGCTATCTAATACCTATTTGGTTTTCATGTTAAACTGCATTTTCAAGATTATAATTTTATTGTAATTATGTAAGTGCATTTTGGTGGGAGGAAAATCTAAAATAACTTTTTACCCCAGAGACTGATAAAACTCCATCATGAATAAACACCGATTTACTCAATAAACTAGAATGAGTCTCTTTAAAGCTTTCATGGTCCATTGACTAAATGCATAATTAGGTGAGACATTTTCTGAAGTTGTTTTTAAACCAATCACATCATGCATCAGGCAAACCAGAGTGAAGCTAATGAAAAAATTTTATGGTATCAGTTAAACAAATAATTCTTTTGTAATATATCCATTCTATATAAAAGGATTCCTAAAATTTATTTGTATCAATTACAATTACAGAAATGCAGATGAAGCTATGAAATTCAAGGAAATACATAGCATAGATCTTAATAGACCCTCCAATACAATGTGTTTTTCCTTCTGTTATTTGCTTCATAATAATGGAACTAAAGTAGTTAAAAGGAAACTATGCAATGGTTATAGAAATGAACTTTTATACATTTTTAAATGTTTAATATCAACTGTATTGCTTCTGAAGATAAAATACAGCTTTTTACGTTAAGGTTTACACTTTCTAAGGAAAGTTGAATGTACTTGTCCACAAAGAACTTTAGTTGCTGGGGAAGAATTTGGGGTCAAGAAATAGCCAACTTGAATGAAATACAGGAAAGTTGGCAAATGACTAAAAATTCTAAATGGAAACAAAGGCATTTGTGTAAATTGAGTCCCTAAATATAAACCAGTCTTAAAGATTATGAAATATGTTAAACAAACATATCAATCATTTGAATATAAATTATTTTTCTATTGTATTAAAGGATCAAAAATAATCAAATATTATTTATCTTAATATATACATTGAATGAATACAGTCTGTCTACTGCACATATCATTGTAGTATAATTTTATGGTTACCATATATGGTTCAAGAATACTCTGTTAATAATTCTAATTTTTCTTTTACTTTAATATATGATTGTTATTTAAAACCCTTTAAGCACTTTTTTCCTTCCTTCCTTCCTCCCTCCCTTCCTCCCTCCCTCCCTTTCTTCCTTCCTTCCTCTTTCTTTCCTTTCTTTCTTTCTTTTTGAGGCAGGGTCTCACTCTGTTGCCTAGGCTGGAGTGTAGTGCTGCAGTTTTGGCTCAGTGCAAACTTGACCGTCCAGGCTCAAGTGATCCTCCTACCTCAGCCTCCCAAGTAGCTGAGACTACAGGCACACACCACCACACCTAGCTAATTTTTGTATCTTTTGTAGAGGGTGGGGTGTCACCGTGTTGCCCAGGGTGGTCTTGAACTCCTGGGCTCAAGCAATCTGCCCGCCTCAACCTCCCAAATTGTTGGGATTACAGGCGTGAACCACCACAACTGGCCTCTAAGCACTTTCTTAACTTTTATATTATTGAAAAGATAGAAACTTTAATGGTATCGGCCGGGCACGGTGGCTCAAGCCTGTAATCCCAGCACTTTGGGAGGCCGAGACGGGCGGATCACGAGGTCAGGAGATCCAGACCATCCTGGCTAACACGGTGAAACCCCGTCTCTACTAAAAAAATACAAAAAACTAGCCGGGCGAGGTGGCGGGCGCCTGTAGTCCCAGCTACTCGGGAGGCTGAGGCAGGAGAATGGCGTGAACCCGGGAGGCGGAGCTTGCAGTGAGCTGAGATCTGGCCACTGCACTCCCAGCCTGGGCGACAGAGCGAGACTCCGTCTCAAAAAAAAAAAAAAAAAAAAAAAAAAAAAGAAGAGAAAAGAAAAGAAAAGAAAAGAAACTTTAATGGTATCACACAGATATTAAATTATTGCATTTATGCTCTATGCTGATATTTTCCATTTTACTCATTTTTTTCAATATCTAACATTTTTCTAATGCACAAATCACAAGTACCAGCTTAACTCCTTATGAATTTCCTGCATATCTTTCCCAGTCTTCCACCTACCCTGTTAGTGTGCCTCTGAACCCTGGATCATGGGAAACAGCTTTCTCCATCCTGTTCCCAGGTTTCAGCTCGCTCTTCGTTCACACCACAGTACAAATCTTAAATCTGCCGAAAAACTTTTCACACACGACCGCACTCTTTAACCGACGAGTAGATTAGCCCTCTATGGATTTCTATAATGATTGAACTTCTATGTTTCTAATAAATATATCTTGTATATGATATGATTTCTGACAAATATAATGCCCGTGAGTCACTGTGAAACCTCAGATTTATAAAGTATTTTCAAATTTTCCAAAAAATGGCTGAAGACTGAAATGAATATACTACGTAATTTAATAACTGGATTTACAAATGAAGTTATGTCCAATGAACAATGTGATTATGCAAAAATGATCACGGGTAAAAGTTTATGTTTGACCAGGTTATGTTTGACTGCCACATGAATTATGGACCAAAATCTTTAGTTGAATACACAATCTGTAGACCAACTTTCTCTTTCACTGTTAGAAGAAAAAGAAAAAAATACTCTTCCTTAGATAGACTCAAGATGATGAAATAAGGAGGAAAGAAGAGGGAACTTGAGAACCCTGTTGATGATAAATGTAACTGAGGAAGGAACTTCAGGAACACAAAAATCTTAGAAGAATCCACAAAAGTAAGGATTTTGATGAAACAGTGTATATAAGTGGATAAGAAACATACCCACAAAATAAATGTAAAAATGTATCTCTTAAATTATTGATCTTAAGATATAAAATGTAATATTTGTTATAGTGGTACCCTTCTAATGAAGAACTATCTATAGATATCTATCACAATCTTCAGAATTTATGTAGCATCCCTTAAACAAGGAATTTCTGTATAAAATTCAGAGATATTTGAACTTGAATGGAAAAAAGTAATTGTTTTTTCATTAACCACTAACTATAAATTAGCATTTTTCCAATTAAAAATATAGGTAATAAGCCAGAGAAGTGTTAGCAATATCTGTGCTTTCAAGAAATTACTGCCAATGTCATATGATATTACAGTTGTTACAGAATATCATTAGTGTTCAAAACTAGCTTGAAATTACAGCAGATTTCAGCCCACTGCTAGTGCTTATTATTTTGTATATTCCTTAAAAAGCACATATATTACTATTTTTTAAAACATGAATTTTATTATTCTGATAATTGTATTTCAATATTACACATGTCCTTTGTGATTCTATGTATTTTTATTTTGTAAATTTAGGAATAATATACTGAGCAGGACTCCACAGGCTTCAGCCAACAGCCAAAGCAGTTCATGGTTTAGTAAAGGATGAGAACTCCTGAACTAAAGCTAACATGCAGAAATCTTATATTCAATGACATTAGCATGAAATAGTTTCCACAGTGGCATATGCTCAGGAGAATTCACTTTCATGTGTTCTTTCAGAAGTCCACTCAATCTAGTTCACGTGAAATATTTTCAAGTAGAAGTGTATCCCTTGCAGATCTCGTTGTCCAGGAGACATCAGTAGTTATGTAGTTGTAAAAGGACACATGTGAGGTGCCTGGTCATTATAATACAACTTGTGACAATGGAGTGGGTGATGTTGAGAGGCATACTTAGAAATTGTACCTGGAACCTGGATGCGAGAGCCACATGAAGTGATACAGTAAATACAAGTTTGCTTCCACATGAGGTAATTATTTAAATGTGACTTGGCAGAGGGATGAGCCACTAGGTTAGTCCCTACCATGGCGTCTCGCAACTTGGTAGAACCTTCCCGTGGTCAGACAGAACACTATGACAGGATCTTCTCCAGTGAAGACCTGAACAGATTAAAGGGTTATGATCACTGAACATACTCCAGCTTAATATCCTCCAGCTTAATGTCTTATGCTTTGCTGCAAATTTGTCCTTTGAACTTATCAACCAAAATGTAACTTCAATAAAATGTGTCAGAGTGATTGTTTTTCGCCAAACCGAACCATCTGCAGAATCGCTGGGGTGCTGCAATCTTTCTCTAGTTACGTCGCTGTTCAATTTTGGCGTTCCTCAATGCATAGTTTAACTTGTGTTTTAACCACAGAGATGGGAGAGGTTGTGCATAAAATATATAGAAATATACATTACACCACAGGTAAAGCGATACTGATGAATATTGCAATCTTATTTCTCATTTCTTTTTAATAGGAATATTCTTCTCATTCTCTTGTCTTTTTTCTCTTTTGGTGAATTTTTATCTAGCAGCTGAAAAGCCTGCAATGACCAGTATAAATTGTGTCTACTTATTCCTTGGTCGCTAAAATTTCTAAGCCCAAACATCCCAGAGTTGGGGGATTGAACCCACATTTCACGTAATATGAGAATTGCCACCCTCACCTCTACTCCCTATTTTGAGAATCAATATATTCTCACAATGGGAGAATCAACAGCACATATTGACTTCTGGCTCTTACTATGTCCTGCAAAAATAGTCTCCTAGATGAGTTATAACTAGGTGACAATAAGGTTTTTCTTTATCCTGGAAGACCAGAAGCTTCTAACTTACAGGGGACATGATAATACTAATGAATCCTATGAGTGTCAGCTCCCACAATGTTGCACATGCTGAAAACCTTTAGACATGCAATAAGTTCAAGGATAAAGGTACTTATGGTGTGGTAGGAAGCAATAGAAAATACAAATCCAGGATGCGATAAGTCAGGGAGGATCAATTATTTCCTTTTGTGATGGAAGGAATCCAGAGGAATCAGCCTAGAACCTTAGAAAATTGCTGGTGGTCCCCCACAGCCCAGGTATACTTCCATATTGGAGGGACTATTATTAAGAAAGCTTTTACCTGCAAGTGATCATAGAATATCCAATACGGTTGGCTTCATAATGGCCCCCAAAGATACCTAGGTTTTAATCTCTAGAACCTGCGAATGCTAATTTATCTGACTTTGCAGACGTGATTAAGTTTAGGATTTTAACATGGGATATTATTTTGAATTGTTCGGGTTATCCCACACTATAATTATGAAAGGAGATGCAGTTACAGACACAGAAGGCAATGTGATGAAGGAGAGAACATTTTGAAAGTGCCACAAGTCTGGCTTTGAAGATGGGGGAAAGGGCCACACGCCAAGAAATGCAAGAAATGCAGCTCTAGAAGCTGGAAAAGACAAGGAAACAGAATTTTCCCTAGAGTATCTGGAGAAAGCACAGCATTGCTGACACCTTGATTTCAGTCCAGTGAAACTGATTTTGGAATTCTGATCTCCAGAATGATAAGAGAATAAATGTGTGCTATTTTAAGTCGCCAAGTTTGCGGTAATTTATTATAGCAGCCACATAAAGTTAATACACCAAATAAGATATGGTTTAAACAATGAAGGTTTATCTTCTCACATCACAATAATTTTGTATTGGTAAGTTCAGGATCTCTGAGAAGTCTGGAACTCTAAACCAAAATTTTTAAGAATCTCTTGGATCTTCTCTCCGGGTGGTGAAATGACTATCCAGCCCTGAGCTTCATGCCATGCTGTAACAACATCCAAAGGCAGCAAGAAATGGCAGGTCTTTATTTCTATGTATATCTCTCTTCTCTTGAGGTACACCTGTTGAGTGGACAATCAATACAATCTCCTACAGACTCTCAGGTTTGGTTTCTGCTGATGGCATATAAGGCCTTCAGTGTTCAGATAAGCCTTGGTAAAAAGAAGTATTAAACTCTCGTTTTTACTGCCTTTGCCACTTTAACCACTGAACAAGTGCTTGATTTTGGAAGATGAGGCTGACTGATAGTCACAGAGGCAGTCATCTTGTTCACCTGATTATTAATTAAAAGCTATCTCTTCAGAATTAAGTTTCACAAGAAACACAAATAACCCCAAAATCTAGGCTCACCCACATACATCTTCCCCAAACATTGTCCCCACTCCTCAAATCCCAGACCAACCAACCAACCAAGGAAATCATGTTAACATTTATTTAGATTATCTCTTCCTCCAGGAAAGTGGACGATCCAGTGGCAAACTCTGTCCAGTGTCCTTCAGAATCACCCTCATGGAGATACAACACTGCACACCTACTCACAGCTGATTTTAGAACTCTGAGAGGAACGATTTGTTCCTGGAATCCATTCAGTTTTTCCCCTCAGTCAACGCATCAAATGGAACTCCCCATGTGATTCTAGTTGTGGGTAGGTGACACTTTATGCATCAGGATGTATGCTGGCAGTGAGAATAACTTATTTCTATTATTTGTGTGCTCTGGACTGGCTAGTGTCTAATACCATATATGCCATTTCCGTGTGATGATTAAGTGATGCTGGACTCAACTTTATTGATCAGGAGGTCAGATAAGACCCAGTTCATGAAGAGCAATGTGGTCTTCTAGTGTCAGACCCAGTCTCCATCTTCCAGATCCCAGTACCAAGGCAAGAGCTGTTCCTTCAAAGGAAACAAGTTACTTGATCAGGCAGGCATGACTTTGCTCATATATCTTAGAGAAGCAGTTTTTGAAATTTATGGCCTGAGGACTCTGTAAGAAATATATTTTAATTTCTAAGCCAGTACAAGACGCTTAGAAGATCTTGAACAAAATAAACAAGTTTCAATAAATGTTGCCCTTACTGCAGGCTATGAAAGCTGATATTTTCCTTCCTAGTCTATCCTCTTTCACATTGTTTTAAAATGCTGCTCCAGACCTGTTAAATGGATTTCACAACTCAGTAATGGGTCACAACACACAGTTTGAAACATGCTGCCCTAGAGGGCTCACGGTAATTCTCCTACTGGGATTTGCTAGAGGAACCACAGAACAATGCAGTCAGCTACAGAAAGTTCAAGCCAAATTGATTCTGCTGCTTCAAAAGGTCCAAATGCTTGCCCTGCAGGACGTGCTGAAGAAGTTTCTCTGGGTCACACTTAGGCCTAGCGGCCCACAGAGTCCCCTGGCAAGTGGGTCTGAGCAGTAACCCCTAACGTCCTCCCCATTCCTATCAGATTTAAAGGGGCCCACCAAGCACATTTCCTTCTCCATCACACCAGATGCAGCAAGGCAGATTTCACTTTTGAGATTACATGCTTTAGGAGTGGGAATGTTGTGATTTCAATAACCCAAGGTACCTTAATTGTTGAGGATCAATATGCCTCCAAGGAAGAAGAAAGTTGCATCCCACTCTGGAAAGTTGGAGGATGGAACTGACAAAGAAATCCTTACCAGATGGAAAGAGGAGTGAGAGAGACCTCACTCACTTCTCTGAGTGGCAAGGGGGCTGGGAGGAGACTATGCAGGAGATGTTCCGATGTTTGTGTTCAGGTTTATGCAATGGGTATTTAAAAACACACACACACACACACACACAGAAAGAAAATTTGGAACTCCAAAGCAGTGGGATTTTGTCCCCAGAAGATCCTAGGTAGAAGTAGCCATCAAGTTTCCACTGGATCCCAGTTGCCAGGAAGCTATGGAGGAGATGCCTAGCTAGTGCCTGAAGACCATCAATTACGCCACACAAGGAAACAGCAGCCAGAAGTTATTGCTCCATGGACAAGAACAGAGTCTGAACCTATAAAGTAGAACCCGCAGAAAAGATTCACCAGCCCCAGACTTCAGCAGGGGAGGAAACATGAACCACAACATAACCAGAGGAGCCAGCTGTACCACAGTAGGCACTGGTGCCTGTAGCCAGCGAGAAGAGAGATGGGAGGAGTCCTGATGACTCACAATTCACACATAGGTCTGGGCCCCTAGCCTTATGAATTGTCCTTCCATTTGGGACTTAGGATGGGAAACAAAGAAACAGGCCTGAAAGGGAATTTGAATTTTCCTTGCTTTCAGTGGCAATGGAAGGTTCCTAGGAGTTTTTGAACAATTATGGAAAATAATTAAACTATTAGATTTTATAGCATAGGAGTTTAGAGGTATATGTAACTGATCCTACTGCAGCTTTGAACTAGATTTAAATTTATGAAACCAAGTGAAAGTGTAATATTTAATGTGAAATTGAGTCGTGTACTAAATTACCTATGTTGAGCTACAGTGCATAAAGAAAGAAAAACATCTCTGAAAAAAATACTGTGAATGATTAGAAAATTTAAGATGTATTCAACAGTCAAAGAAATGTGGGACCCTACAGAGTCTTAACCCAGTTTCAATTTCACAGAAAGATATCATTATAAATCACACAATGCAAAACTGCACTGTACAAATAATAAATGAGACTAGAGATATAAAACTGCTTGGTCAAGGTTCCACACAAAGTTCACAGCAGAGCATGGAGTGGAATACAGATCTAGCTAGGACTGGAATATAGGTCTAGTACACTATTTGTTCCCCAAATTAACAAACTTATTTAAACTCTCTTTCATGTATATGCAATCTAAATTTACAATTAGTGCTTAAAAGTGGAACAGAACATCTGTATATTAAATTTCTCCTCAGTACACCTCAGATGAAAAGGTGATACAGGAGATAAGTGAAATACTTCAGTAACCTACTTCTGCAGTATTCATGTATTATGTATGAGCACGAAGGATGTGTAATTGTCATTATGACCTCCAAGAGGAGAGTAGAGGGGAAAGAAAATTTTTCATTAAGAACCTGCAATACACAAGTAAAACATACATAAGGAAGATAGATAATGATAACAATAGGAAATATTTAACAGGTTTAAAGGCAGAAAGTTGCACTAAAGTAATAGATTTTATATAAAAATGGCATTTGTTTCAAAAATAATATATCTGACATGTATTGAACCATATTGAGGTTCAATATTGTATCCTATTCAAGGTTCATAGACAATAATATTTTAGATTAACATTACAACATTAAATAAGGGCTTGAGTATAAAATCTCATTTAAGCAAACTTCTTTTCAGTCTCATAAATAATAGTCCTAGGTTCTAATCCACACTTTTCCTTCTTCTTAAAGGTAACATTACTACCTACCTCCAATTCATTCACCTCCTTCATTCTTATTGCACTTTGCATCTTTTTTCAACCTCTAAATAGTGTACCTCCCCTCTATAGTAGATGCTCTGGTTTAGCCCAGGAATTCCCCTTCTAGACTGAGAAGCTTCTTCCTCAATGCCGAATGCTTCCTCTTCCTCCCAATTTTCCCATTCACGCCTCCCTCCCTGTGATAACCCTCCACTGAAGAGAGCCATCTTGATCCTTGATGGAAGTCGTCTCCCTTCCCAGGGTCTGCTGGCATCCAGAGAATGGTGGATGTAAGGCCATGAGGGCCTGGACACATTTGCCATGTTTGGTACACCTCTGAAGAGCCATCCAGCTCCAACTACAGATCGCTAGAGGCTGGTTGTGGCCGCAATAGAGCCTGGCTCCAAAGCTTTGACCACATTTTCACTGTGAGCCATCACATGAGGGCAGGTGTGGAATTTTCCACTTGTGCCATCTTTTTAGTGCTCAAAATATTTCAGAATTTGGAGCATTTTGAATTTTGGATTTTCACCGTAGGGATGTTCAACCTGTATACCCATATTGAACCCTTCATTAAAAGCAGGTAGCATAAGGAACAATGATTTTGGACTACAGATAATGAGAAGCACACAAAAACCTGAAATTTTGTTTCAGAGTAATTGTTACTCTATCCAGCTGATCAAAACTCATAACTAGCATTTAAAGGATACTTCCACTTTGAAAATCAATGTGAAAAAGACAAAATACAGCAATGAAATACCTCTAATTTAACATTTGCCTCTTTGACAATGATTGCCTCAATGCACAAAGCTAATTTACAAAGCATAATTGAAATAACAACTTTAAATGGCCTATTTGTCTAATCTAGAAACAAAACACGAAATCATGAAAAAATACAAATTGCACGATTTTCCATACCAGATAATGAAAGTTCCTTTTGCGTGTTTTATTAAAACACATTACTTAATATTCTAAAATAAAATATTTCATTGTTATTGATTTATTTTTAAATCACCTTTCTTGTATAACTCATTTAAAATAAATTAACCAAAGGCTGTCGCTTATTAAAATGAATTAAGCAAAGGATGCCACACATTAGACAAAAAGCTAAAATTTGTCTGATGTGTCTTAAGAATGACGATAAAAATATATTAGGATTTAACATATGATGCTAGTGTGCCTCAGGACACACAGTTTCCCAGTCTACCTCAGCAAAGAGGATACATTTAAGTGAAACACTAGTGCAATGTCCAGGAGAAATTGGGAGGCAATTTAAATCTTTACTGCTGCTTTTGGAAAGCATTGAAGAGGAACTGCATTTTTAACAGTGAGCAAATGTGTTAAAATCTCTTTATCTGAGACTCTCTTTTAATCTTACACAGCGTAACAAGATAGTGGCTATCAATGTTCCTTCTCTCTCTGTCCAGCTCTCTCAGCTTCTTTCTCTCTATATTGTTGCAGTTGCTTCCATTGTGGTGAGAAACACATAATTTAAAAATAATAATAGAAGACAAAGAAAGTCATTATATAATGTTAAAGGGGTTAATTCAGCAAGAGGCTATAACGATTTGAAATATATATGCACCCAACACTGGATCACCCAGATATATAAATCAAATATTATTAAACCTAAAGAGAGAGATATACCTCAATACAGTAATAACTGGAGACTTCAACACCTCACTTTCAGCATTGGACAGATCTTCCAAACAGAAAATCAATAAAGGAACATTAGACTTAATCTACACTATAGACCCAATAGACCTCATAGATATTTACAGAACATTTTATCCAATAGCGGCAGAATATGCATTCTTCTCAACACATGGATCATTCTCAAGAATAAACCATATGTTAGGCCACAAAATAAATGTTAAAAAATTCAAAAAAGTTGAAATCATATCAAATATCCTCTTCAACCACAGTGGAATAAAACTTGAAGTCAAAAACAAGAGGATTTTTGGAAACTCTACAACACATGAAAATTTAAATAATATGCTTCTGAATGACCAGTGGGTCAATGAAGAAATTAAGAAGGAATTTTAAAAATTTCTTAAACAAATGATGATGGGAACATAGCACACCAAAACCTATGGGATACAGTGAAAGCAGTACTAAGAGAGTTTATAACAATAAGCACCTACATCAAAAAAGTGAAAAAACTTCAAACAACTTAACAATGCATCTTAAAGAACTGGAAAAGCAAGAGCAAATCAAATGCAAAATTAGTAGCAGAAAAGAAATAATAAAGATCTAAGCAGAAATTAATGAAATTGAAAAAAAGAAAGCAATACAAAAAACCAAATGAAAAGTTAATTCTTTGAAAATATAAAGAAAATTGACAAACCTTTAGTCAGACTAAGAAAAAGAGAGAAGACCCAAATAAATAAAATCAAAGATGAAAAAGGAAACATTACAGCCAATATCACAGACATTTAAAGGATCATTAGAGGCTACTACGAGCAACTATATTCCAATAAATTGGAAAATCTGTAAGAGGTGGATTTTCTTATACAGCTTACCAAGATTGAACCATTAAATCCCAAACCTGAACCGACCAATAACGACTGACTAGATTGAAGATGTAATAAAAATTTTCTGAGCAAAGAAAAGCCCAGGACCTAATGACTTCACTGCTGAATTTTATCATTTTAAAGAAGAACTAATACCACTCTACTTATACTATTCCAAAAAGTAAAGGAGGCAGGAATACTTCCAAACATATTCTATGAGTCCAGTATTATCCTGATACCAAAACTAGACAGTGATATATCAAAAAGAGAAAACTGCAGGTCAATATCCCTAATAAATATTGATGCAAAATTATCAACAAAATACTAGCGAATCAAATTCAACAACACTTTTAAAAGATCATTCATTGAAAACCAAACACCGCATGTTCTCACTCATAGGTGGGAACTGAACAATGAGATCACTTGGACTCGGGAAGGGGAACATCACACACTGGGGCCTATCATGGGGGGGGGAGGGGGGAGGGATTGCACTGGGGAGTTATACATGATATAAATGATGAATTGATGGGTGCTGACAAGTTGATGGGTGCAGCACACCAACATGGCACAAGTGTACATATGTAACAAACCTGCACGTTATGCACATGTACCCTAGAACTTGAAGTATAATAAAAATAAAAATAAAAATAAAAAAGAAAAGGAGATTAGGACAGACTCACACAGAGGGAAGACCATGTGAGGACACAGGGAGAGGACGTGGCTACCCAAAAGCCAAGGAGAGAGGCCTGAGAAGAAACCAGCCCTCTCAACACCATGATCCTGCACTGCCAGCCTCCACAACTGTGAGAAAATAAATGCTGTTTTTGGAAAAAAAAAAAAATCATTCATCATAACCAAGTGGTATTTATCCCAGGGACACAAGGATAATTCAACATATGTAAATCAATTAATGTGATAGAGCATATCAATAGAATGAAAGATAAAAAGCATATGATCATTTCAATTGATGCTGAAAAAGCATTGGATAAAATTAAACACCCTTCATGACCAAAAAAAAATCCTCAAAAAACTGGGTATAGACGAAACATACCCCAACACAGTAAAAGCCGTAAATGACAGACCTGTTGCTAGTATCATACTGAATGGGGAAAAATTGAAAGCCTTTCCTCTAAGATCTAGAAAAAGGCTAAGATGCCCACTTTCACCACTATGATTGAACATAGTTCTAGCTAGAGCGATTAGACAAATGAAAGAAATGGAGGGCTTCCAAATTGGAAAGGAAAAAGTCAAATTATTCTAGTCTGTAGGACTCCACCAAAAAACTATTAGAATTGATAAATAAATTCAGTAAAGATAAGGAATAGAAAATCAACATATAAAAATCAGTAGCTCAGGTCATGGCTTCACTAAAATCTCAGACTTCACCACTACACAATTTATTCATGTAACCAAAAACTGCTTGTACCTTAAAAGTGCTGAAATAAAAAGTAATTTTTAAATCAATAGCATTTCTATATGCCAACAGCAAACAATTTGAAAAATAATCAAGAAAGTAATCTTATTTACAATAGCTACACATAAAATTAAATACCTAAGAATTAACCTAACCAAAGAAGCAAAAGATATCTGCAATGAAAACTTTAAAATATTGATGAAAGAAATACAAAAGAACACAAAATGTGAAAAAAAAATTATATTCAGGGATTGAAAGAATCAATATTATTAAAATGTCCACAGTACCCAAAACAATCTGTGAATTCAATGCAATTCCTATCAAAACACCAATGGCATTCTTCACAGAAATAGAAAAAAAATTCTAAAATTTATATGAGACCACAAAATACTCAGAATATCCAAAACTATCCTAAGCAAAAAATACCAAAACTGGAGAAATCACATTGCCTGACTTCAAATTATACTACAGAGCTATAGTAACCAAAACAGTATGGTACTGGCATAAAAGCAGACACATAGACCAGTGAAACAGAGTAGAGAACCCAGAGACAAATCCATACATCTAAAGTGAACTCATTTTCAACAAAGTTGCCAGGAGCATATATTGAGCAAAGGACAGTCGCTTCAATAAATGGTGCTGGGAAAACTGAATACCTATATACAGAAGAAAGAAAATAGACCTCTATCTCTCACCATATATAAAAATCAAATCAGAATGGATTAAAGACTTAAATTTAAGACCTTAAACTATGAAACTACTAAAACAAAACATTGGAGACCCTCCAGGACATTGGTCTGGGCAAATATTTCTTGAACAACACCCCAGAAGCACAGACAACCAAAGCAAAAATTGACAAATGGGATCATATCAAGTTAAAAAGCTTCTGCACAGCAAAGAAAACAATCAACAAAATGAAGAGACAACCCACAGAATGGGAGAGAATACTTGCACACTGTCCATCTGACAAGGGATTAATAACCAGAATATATACAGAGTTAAAAATCTAATAAACCAATTAAAAAATTGGCAAAGGATCTGAATAGACATTTCTCAAAAGAAGACATACAACTGGCAATCATATGAAAAAAGTGTTCAACATCATTGATCATCAGAGAAATGTAAATCAAAACTGCTATAAGATATCATCTCACCTGAGTTAAAATGGCTTTTATCCAAAAGACAGGCAATAACAAATGCTGGCAAGGATGTGGGGAAAAGAGAACCCTCATACACTGTTGATGGGAAAGCAAATTAGTACAATCACTATGGAGGACAATTTGGTGGTTCCTCAGAAAATTAAAAATAGAGCTACTGTATGATCCAGCAATCACACTGCTGGTATATATCCAAAATAAATGAGTATATTGAAGAGGTATCTGCATTTCATGTTTATTGTGCATTATTTACAATAGCCAAGGTTTGGGAGCAAGTGTCTATCAACAGATAAATGGATCAAGAAAATATGGTACATATACGCAATGGAGTACTATTCAGCCATATAAAGAATGAGATCCAGTCATTTGCAACGATATAGATGGAACTGGAAGTCATTATGTTAAGTCAAATAAGCCAGGTACAGAAAGAGAAACTTCACATATTCTCACTTATTTGTGGGAGCTAAAAATTAAAACAACTGAATTCATGGAGATAGAGAGTAGAATGATGATTACCATTGCCTGGGAAGGTTAGTCAGAGAGGGAAGGGATGGTCGAAGTGAGGATCGTTATGGGTACAAAGACAATTAGATAGAATGAACAAAATCTAGTATTCGATAGCACAACAGGGTGACTACAGTTAACAATAATTTATTATAATTCTTAAAATAGCAATAAATACTGTAACTGAATTTTTTGTTAAACAAATAAAGAATAAATGCTTGAGCTGATGGATATCCCACTTATCCTGATATGATTATTATGCATTGCATGCCTGTATCAAAATATCTCACGTCCCCCATAAGTATATACACCTACTACATATCTACAAAAATTAAAAATTAAAAATTCATTTATTAAAAACTAACAAATAGGCTGGGCGTGGTGGCTCACGCCTGTAATGCCAACACTTTGGAAGGCCAATGCGGGTGGATCACAAAGTCAGGAGTTCAAGACCAGCCTGGCCAAGATGGTAAAACCCCATCTTTACTAAAAACGCAAAAAATTTAGCCGGGTATGGTGGCAGGCCCCTGTAATCCCAGCTACTCAGAAGGCTAAGGCAGAGAATCTCTTGAACCCAGGAGGCGGAGGTTGCAGTGAGCCGAAATCATGCCACTGCACTCTAGCCTGAGCGACAGAGCAAGACTCCGTCTCAAAAAAGAAAAAAGAAAGAAAGAAGAAAAAAATAAAAAAAAGAAATAGAAAAAAAGTCCTGAAAGCTATTAAGCAATAAAGGAGTTTTTCTTTTAATATGGGAGTGGGAAGAAAAATTGTGGATATTCATATTCAATGATTTTCCTTTGATCTCACAATTTCACTTTCTTCTAGTACTCTTTTGTTAAAAAATTGATGTGTAATTTACATTCTGTAAAATGTACATACCTTCAAATGTACTGTTTAATGAATTTTGACAAATATATACACCTGTTAACAATACCCAACTTTCAAGCTGACAAAAACAAGAAATGGGGAAAGGATTCCCTATTTAATAAATGGTGCTCGGAAAATTGGCTAGCCATAAGTAGAAAGCTGAAACTGGATCCTTTCCTTACTCCTTATACGAAAATTAATTCAAGATGGATTACAGACTTAAATGTTAGACCCAAAACCATAAAAAACCCTAGAAGAAAACCTAGGTAATACCATTCAGGACATAGGCATGGGCAAGGATTTCATGTCTAAAACACCAAAAGCAATGGCAACAAAAGTCAAAATTGACAAATGGGATCTAATTAAAATAAGAGCTTCTGCACAGCAAAAGAAACTACCAGCAGAGTGAACAGGCAGCCTATAGAATGGGAGAAAAATTTTGCAATCTACTCATCTGACAAAGGGCTAATATCCAGAACGTACAAAGAACTCAAACAAATTTACAAGAAAAAAACAAACAACCCAAACAAAAAGTGGGCAAAGGACATGAACAGACACTTCTCAAAAGAAGATTGTTTATACAGCCAACAGACACATGAAAAAATGCTCATCATCACTTGCCATCAGAGAAATGCAAATCAAAACCACAATGAGATACCATCTCACACCAGTTAGAATGCTGATCATTAAAAAGTCAGGAAAAAACAGGTGCTGGAGAGGATGTGGAGAAATAGGAACACTTTTACACTATTGGTGGGACTGTAAACTAGTTCAACCAATGTGGAAAACAGTGTGGCGATTCCTCAAGGATCTAGAACTAGAAATACCATTTGACCCAGCCATCCCATTACTGGGTATATACCCAAAGGATTATAAATCATGCTGCTATAAAGACACATGCACACATATGTTTATAGCGGCAGTATTCACAATAGCAAAGACTTGGAATCAACCCAAATATCCATCAGTGACAGACTGGATTAAGAAACTGTGGCACATATACACCATGGAATACTGTGAAGCCATAAAAAAAGGATGAGTGCGTGTCCTTTGTAGGGACATGGATGCAGCTGGAAACCATCATTCTCAGCAAACTATTGCAAGAACAGAAAACCAAACACCGCACGTTCTCCCACTCATAGGTAGGAATTGAACAATGAGATCACTTGGACACAGGAAGGGGAACATCACACATCAGGGCCTATTGTGGGGAGGGGGGAAGGGGGAGGAATAGCATTAGGAGATATACCTAATGTAAATGACAAGTTAATGGGTGCAGCACACCAACATGGTACATGTATACATACGTAACAAACCTGCACGTTGTGCACAGGTACCTTAGAACTTAAAGTATAATAAAAAATAAAAGATAATAATAAAAAAGAACATTTACATCATTTACATTAACCCAGAAAGTTCATTTGCACCCTTGTCAGGCAGTTCCCCACAATTAACAGAGCTGATCAGTGTAATGATTTCTATCACCATTTTATGATTTATCCGTATTTCTCATGTATCAGTATTTCATTCATTTTATTGCCAAGTGATATTCTATTGTATGCATACATGATTGCCTGTTTATACATTCTATTGTTGAAGTACATTTGAGTTTTTCCATTTTTTATTCTCCTGCTACTTTGTGTTTAATAATACATTAAGTGTTTTTACTTAGAACCACTTTGTTAATTTCACATCCATCATACCAGCTCAAATTTAAGTCTAACAGTACTACATTAGAAGATTATAAAGCAACTAGAACTCTTATATTCTACTAGATGTAAGGTAAATTATTATCACTTTACAGAACAGTGTGGCAATATCTGAGGCATTCTCCACTCTCTAGTAATTCTACCCATAATTACATGTTTTAAGAAACTCTCAGATACGTGCATAACTTATATACAAAAATGTTCATAAGTAGCATGTTTATGAAATAGTCAAAATAGCAAAATGTCTTGTAAACAGAAGAATGAATACATTGTGATATAACCTTAAAATGAACACGATATGGCAATGGAATAGCTAAATATGGGCTCCTTGTGTCTACTTGGGTAATTCTCACAAATATAATATTGAGCAAAGAAAAAAAAGCAAATTTTTAAAATAACATTTAATAACATACTAAAATAATTTTAGCATAACATTTTAAAAGAATGTTATACTATTTGTTCAAACACTTAAAGTAATAAAAATAACACCACAGGTGTAGAAAATGTATCAGGAAATATATAAGAATGAAAACATCAAATAGAGGATAATAGTTACCTCTGCACAAATGGAAGGGGGCTAAGAGATGGGAATTTTCCATAATTTTCCTTTTTTTTTTCTTTTTCTTTTTTTTTTTTTTTTTTGAGATGGAGTCTTGCTCTGTCACCCAGGCTGGAGTGCAGTGGCACAATCTCGGCTCACTGCCACCACCACCTTCCAGGTTCAAGCAATTCTCCCGCCTCAGCCTCCCAAGTAGCTGGGATTATAGGGGCTTGCCACCACGCCCAGCTAATTTTTGTATTTTTAGTAGAGACAGGGTTCCGCCATGTTGGCCAGGCTGATCTCAAACTCCTGACCTCAGGTGATCCACCCGTCTTGGCCTCCCAAAGTGCTGGGGTTACAGATGTGAGTCACTGAGCCCAGCCATCCATTAATTTTCTTTAAGTTGGGCTGTGAGTACATGAGAGGTTACTATAACAGCTTTTGTGTCTTGTATTATGACTGAAATATTTTACAATAATAACAAATTTTCTTTAATGGTACTAACCCACTCAGAAGTTAACACGTGATTCGACAAATTCCTAAGAGGACCCTTTAGAAAGCATAGTAAAGTAAAAAGAGTTTAAGCTACAATGCTTGGGAGACACAGAAGTAGCTTGTATTAATCAATTCTCATACTGCTATAAAGAACTCTCCGAGATTGGGTAATTTATAAAAGAAAGAGCTTTAATTGACTCACAGTTCAGCATGGCTGCGGAAGCCTGAGGAAACTTACAATCACAGTGGAAGGGGAAGCAAGGCATCTTCCTCATAAGGTGGCAGGAAGGAGAAGTGCTGAGTGAAGGGGGAAAAGGTCCTTATAAAACCATCAAATCTTGTGATAACGCCCTCACTATCACGAGAACAACATGGGGGAACCGCCCTCATGATTCAATTACCCCCACCTGGTCTCTCCCTTGACAGGTGGGGATTATGGAGATTATGGGGGTTGCAATTCAAGATGAGATTGGGGTGGGGACACAAAGCCTAACCATATCATAGCTGAACTTCCAGACCCTTCATTATGCGAATCAGCATTACAAACAGCTAAATACAATGTGTAAGGGACTGGATAACAATTTACTACTTATATTGGGTAACTATTTTTATGTACTGGGTATACTAAGAGCATGTAGTATTTTTTTAAGACTGGAGTAGTTGCTGTGAAAAGACATTTCGATTTTTTATTATTATTTATGCTACAACATAACACATTTAAATATATCGGAATGTATATTAATGTGTAGATAATTGGGAACAGTGGTATGCTGGTAAATGTTTAACAACCTGCTTGGGGGAGAGGAGGACAATAAAAGCCCTGATTTGTAGCGATGGAAAATTCCAATGGTGTAATTACTCCCACCATGCTTGATCTATGTTACCAACTTCTCTCTGACAAATGCAAAGTTGGGAGGAGATGAGCACAGTCAGCTGGCATGAGCCAGCACTTGACTGCAGCAGAGCAGAGGTGTCACAGAAGACCTCCCCAAGAGAACAGAGCTGTCTGGCACTGTGTAAGTCACCCACTGCCCAAGATGATACTGGGATATTCCCAATACTCAAACGAATGCAAAATGACTCAAAAAATACAATGTAGAAAGTATAAAAGGGCAGAATCTTAATAGAAAAGTTTACTACTTCCCATGTTAACCTAACAGTACGGGTTTGTAACTTTTCTTGGATTTCGTAGGCTAAGGCTTTACGTTTTTGGAAAGCAGATCTATTCCCAATGAGATGTTCCAAATGCCATGAAAACTCTAAATTGGTGGTGGTGGTGATGGTGGTGGTGGTGTGTTGTTAGCACAGTAAAATGGTAATGTTCTTGAGGGAAAGAGATCAACAAACATAGTTAAAAGAGCTCAGCTGACAGCAAAAAATACAGGAATGTATGGATTTCGTCACATAAGGAGAAGATTACACAGAGGTACAGTTTCTCAGTTCCCAGAAATATCATGGAAAGAGCTAGGGAAACACAGCTGTTCATGCTTTCCATCTGTGAAGAGAAAGAATACAACCAGATGCGAGAAGTTTCCCATGCATTTATCTAGAGGTTTTAGGTCTCTCTCTCTCTCTCACACACACACACACACACACATCACCCCTTCTTCCCATCACTGAATTGTTGGAAAAATTCAGACTTTTGGAAAGAGTCTTCAAGCCCAACTAGTGCATAAATCAAGTGTAAAGCAACCCACAAAATGTTTCTAATGTTTCCTGATAGGCAAGGGTCAATATTCTGGGCTCTTTCCTAAACCCATCCAAGTTTAAGACCTGCTTGAGTTTTACTCCTTAAGACAGATTAAGAAACACTTTGTGATAAGATTAAAATTTTCAGTAACATGGAAAATACCATGATTAAACCAGTTTTTGTCTTGTGTCGTATTACCTTTAGCTCAGCACACCAACAACCTACAGTCATTAAATGATGGTGTTTAATATGCAAACTTTTTCTTTAACCTCAGCTGAGATCTAGAAAGAGGATCCTAACTTTCTTTTTTTTAAGTAAAACAGGATGAAAGCCTGTACCATGTAGTTTTACAAGATCCTTTTCCAACCCAGTGCCCCAGCACTGAAGACATCCTTGGGAAGAGGAGTGAATGCTGGATTGAGAACTTAAGGGACCATATTCTTACCAAGAACATTACTATGTCAGCTTCTTTGTTAAAGAATTAATATCAGGGCCGGGCGCGGTGGCTCAAGCCTGTAATCCCAGCACTTTGGGAGGCCGAGACGGGCGGATCACGAGGTCAGGAGTTCGAGACCATCCTGGCTAACGCGGTGAAACCCCGTCTCTACTAAAAAATACAAAAAACTAGTCGGGCGAGGTGGCTGGCGCCTGTAGTCCCAGCTAATTGGGAGGCTGAGGCAGGAGAATGGCGTAAACCCGGGAGGCGGAGCTTGCAGTGAGCTGAGATGCGGCCACTGCACTCCAGCCCGGGTGATAGAGCGAGACTCCGTCTCAAAAAAAAAAAAAAAAAAAAAAAAAAAAAAAAAAAAAAAAAAAAAAAGATTTAATATCAGATAAGTTGCTAAAATTTTCATTTGGGAGTGTTCTGTAGCTGGCTAGTGGTAAATATTGTTACATATATGGCTTTTTAAAAAACTTCCATTATTGCCACAGTGCCATAAAAATAAATTTTGCTGTTCTCACTGTTTAATAATAGATTTTTAATTACTGCTTATTTTTTCCTTGGGATTTGGGGTTTGTTTCATTTTCTGCCTACTTTATGAAGAAATAATATACTTGTGAATTATTTTTTCAAGGATGCATAAACACATTCAAGAATTTATTTCTCATGTTGGTTCCAGGATCTCCCCAGCTATCAAGGCTGTAAGGCTTGTTTAATGCAAATAGTAATTCAAAGGAGAGCTGCCTTGGTAATTTTTCTCATTTTTATGCCCTCAACTAAAATGTTTTTTAAAATGCATTGTTTCAAAAGTCTGAACTCTAATTCAAAATACTGTCTTAGGGACATCTGTTTAAGAATGGCAGATTGCACAGATACATTTTCCCATGCTGCCTTCAGAAATCTAACCACAATGACAGCAAAGAGATTTTTAAAAAGGTAAAAGTCAGAATCTCACATAGATAAAGAGAGCAGTAAAGAGACAAGTGCAGACAGGTCAACACAATTTTAGAAGCTGGAGAACAGACAGATGAGTAATAATGGATTTAGCTGGCCAAAGAAAGATGAAAGCTACCTGACTGCCCAGAAAGCAAACCTGCTGGCCCTGCTGAACTACTAAAAAAGTTAAGGAATTGAACGCGATGGGGAGATTGAGCTCCAAACATGAAGGATGCTTGAGATTCCCTATAAGAAGCAATTTAATAATCAATCTTTCCCCAAACCAATGCCCCAGTATTGAGCACATCTTTGAGAAGATGAGTGAATGTTGGATTGGGAATAGTGAGAACCATATTCTTACCATGCTGTCTCCCAGACCCAGACAAGATGGAGGGAAGGGGAGGAGGGAGAAAAATTTTACTTCCTTTTATACCACCCCATGGTGTAATAATGAAGCACTGAGGTCAGTGCTTGGATTTAGGCGTCTCTCTCGGGAGGCCGTGGCACATAACTCAAATGAGCATATAATTAAAAAATCATTTTCTGTTTAGCTTTGAACTGCATTAAGAGGATTTCAGCTTTTTAATTTTTCACACATTTTCTTAATTATGTTTGGCCTTGCATAATATTAAAATTAGTTTTAATTCCCTGTTCACTTTCTGATGGAGAGAATGGGGAGACACAGTCTAAAAGTGGAATGGGTGCTTAAAAACATATCCACAAGGATGGACGTTGGCAAACACATACTTGCCTACAATGTCAATTAATTTAAATTTATACGGGGCCACTAAAATGAACTAATAAAATCTCAGCGATCTTAAGAACCAATAATAGTTATGATTCTTGGAATCAAGATGATCATTAAGGGTAATGTTTATTCTAAGTGCATTTACTGAACAAAAGGCACATAACTTGAATCCAGAGCAAAATAGTCACAGAAAAACGTAAATGCAAGAAATGACTCATCTAAGCCAGTTTTGTTTCCTAGAACGGTGGCAAAAGCACGAATGTAGTCAGCAATGTACGCAAAATGCGTTACCCCTCTGTCCTGTTATTTGACAGATTAAAATATGCATATCCCTACACATTAATTTTGCACCATTGGTTTGATGTGAAAATTTCTTATTAAAAAACAACAAACAAACAAATGCAGGTCACAGACTTTTAATGAACTTGCAGTAATGACCACTTGCCCCAAGTGGATCTTCTGCATGTTTTTGTGAATCGCCAGAGCGATTGATCATCTGAATTTTCCATGAGCTCTTCTTACATTCTCTTTGCTGATTTATAAAACGTACCCTTTCACAAAATGTTTTATCCCAAACCAGCTTATGCCCAGAGAAAAACCACCTTTCTCTTTCTCCCTGCCTCACTTTATTTTATGGTTTTTTGTTTTTTGTTTTTTTAATTTGTGGGAGTGGTGACTTACTTCCGTTGGTGAGATGTCAGCTACCATGAAAATAATTACAACTACCTTGGAAATAGATTGAGTTTCCCATCACTCAGGGTTGCATTGTAGATCTTTCTGTCAAGTATCTTCCTTTCAAACCTAATTCTTTATGTTTAATATAAATTAGTGGAGGAATAGAGTGTTGCCAAGTTTATTCAAATAAAGTAAATATGCTTTTCTTGACATTTTAATGATCAACATATTAATGATTTAGAGATCATCTTTCTTGTTATACTCATAGGCGTTTTGGCTTTCAGTTAAGGTCGCTATTTGCTTATTTGATGACGGTTTTATGTCAGAAACTCTAATGAAGGGATTACTGATAAACTAGGCCTGGTCATTTCATAAATCTCAAACTTGAATCTTACCACTGACCACATAGGAGAAAAACAGACCCAAAAGATGATGGGGCCAGAGTTCCAGAGCAATGGCCAGTCCAGTCTCAGTGGAGAACAAACACAACTGATTTTACCAAAAGATTTCAAGGAGAAAAGAAAATCAGTTGAGCTGGATGAAGACGCTCCTCCTGTGGGCACGAATCGATCGTAGTGCATCTCTTTTCACCACTGGGGATAAGGGACAGAAGACAGAGCCATGACCATCTGTGCACCCATCTGTGCACAAGGTCACCTGCCCACTTGCAGAAGTGCCCCCAAGTAAGGTCTCATATTAATAGTCCATCTTTCTTGAGTGAGGAAGAAGCTTCCTCTCCATCCCCACCCCCTCAACTCAAAAAAACCTCTTAACCTCACTCAGGGCTAGCACCCAGCAGAGAACCATTTATGCTTTTGAGATGAAGAGAAATGTGGTTTTCACTAAAAACCTTCTTCCTTTTGCCACTGAGGATACTGATGGTCAAAGAGAGTAAGCAACATCCCCAAAGGTACAGCTCTTTTCTACCAGTATAATCTCATATTAACACACAGGTAGTCCTTTCTACAGTACTTTATATCACAACCTAAATATTCCTAAACTGTTCTCTCTTTATGTGGATTCAAATAAACTCTTGGACTTTGATTATAATAAATGAATCAATGTTTTTAATATTTCATATTTTAATGTCATGAATTATGCCTTTATAATAGAGAATCAATCATGGTTAACATGTTCATACCTAGACTGAAGCTAAGTATTTTTTATGAACCAATAATTTTCTTTAATTATACCACACCCAGAAAGAAAATGAATGAATGGGCTAATTATTCTTTTGGGTGCCATTAGCTGGCATTAGGTTTTCGATTTGTCACTATACATTGTCAATATACTTTAGGTTTTGCCAATTTGTTCAGCCTTAGAAAATAGTCTTATGATGTTGTTATGGACCAAATGGTGTCCCCTCCAAAATTTTTGTGTCGAAGGCCTAACCCCCAATGTGATTGTATTTGGAGATATGGCCTTTAAAGAGTAGCTAAAATTAAATCAGGTCATGGCATGGGATCTTAATTCAATATGACTTGTGTCCTTATAAGAAGAGAAAGAGACACTGGAGATGTGCACACGGTGGAAAGGCCATGAGAGGACATAGTGAGAGGGCAGCCATCTGCAAGCCAAGGAGAGAGGCCTCAGGAGAGCCCAACCCTGCCAGCATCTAAATCATGGACTTCCAGCATCCAGAACTGTGAAAGTAAATACATTTGTGTTATTTAAGCCACTCAGTCTACAGCATTTGTTACAGCAGCCCTAGCAGGCTAATACAGATGGCTATTTTCATATATTTGCAACTACCTTCCAAACAAAAATTCTTTGCTCTGAAATTTTACCTTGTGGCAGACAGATGATTCCATATACACTTTATTATAGTGGGCTAAGAAAATCCAATAAAGGAATATGGAGCTGCAGCAATTTATGCACTGAAATGCTTCTTTCGATAGATGACAATGTTATTATTATTTTGTCTAAATTCTCCAGGATGATAATATTGATTGCATAAAGTTTTAACTCTGGATTTTAAAAACCAAATGGACAATTGAAAATATTTTTATTCTAGTATCTCAATATAATATGGAAAATGGCATATTAATTACTATTAATAGTTTTAAATATTTCTATATATGTCTAGCTTTCACAGAGTCAGGGAATCATGATTTAAAGGGATCTAAGAGGCCATTGAATGGTAGAAATAATAACAAAGGTGTGTATATCTTTTGCATATATCATTTAATTATTCTTACTATGATACAAGCACAGAAGATATAAGTGTTCTCCTTGCATATCAAAGAAATAAAAACTCAGAATGGTAAAGTAATATAAGAATCCAGGCCGGGCGCGGTGGCTCAAGCCTGTAATCCCAGCACTTTGGGAGGCCGAGACGGGCGGATCACGAGGTCAGGAGATCGAGTCCATCCTGGCTAACACGGTGAAACCCCGTCTCTACTAAAAATACAAAAACTAGCCGGGCGAGGTGGTGGGCGCCTGTAGTCCCAGCTACTCGGGAGGCTGAGGCAGGAGAATGGCGGGAACCCGGGAGGCGGAGCTTGCAGTGAGCTGAGATCTGGCCACTGCACTCCAGTCCGGGCGACAGAGCGAGACTCCGCCTCAAAAAAAAAAAAAAAAAAAAAAAAAAAAGAATCCAACGTTAGTAAACATTAATCAAGATTATAATCATAACTTTCTGATGTCTACTCTACTGTTTCGCATTATTGTAACCTGACTCACTATTTTTTTCCACTTTCATTCTAACCAAAACTTACCTAAAAATTGCTTTCTCAAATGTGGTCAAAAATCAACATCCAACTTACCACTTATAATTCCTGGGTTTATGTTTTAATTGATCGCTCTTTCCCTGCCATTCCTCTGGCAATTTCATAATCCCTCAGAGGTTACAAAGAGTGCGATAATTATTTTTTCACTGCATATTATCAGGGCTAGAGGCAAGAGGTATTTTTTATTGTGAAACAGGAGGGGAAACGAGGGACTATTGAAGATACTGTCGTGTTCTCTAATCTAAAAGGTAACGTGCTTGTGAATGCCATGATTCTGAGTCCATTTACTAATCTTCCAATTATATCTCTAAGTTTCTCAGGAGCCTTTTTCACATTTAGTGGCCTTCTCATGGAGTTGGTCACTGCTGCTCTGGCATAAGATTTACACTCTGCCAGGCCCAGCCTACCTGGACTGGTGCCCATCACTGCTATCATCATCTGAGGCACATCTGCCTATATTTTCGGTCACAGAGCCAAGAAAAGACTGAATATTTTAAGGCCTTACTGGAGATTCAATGAAATTGCAACACAGAGATTAACTATCAACTTCTGCTGTATATAGATGATCTCAGAATCCCCAGGTTCAGGCCCATTCTCACGGTCATACAATCTTGCTAGCCATATGGGATACATGGACTTATAGCCTCTTCATCATAAAGTCCATGTCTCATATCATAGATGTAAAGACTAACCTATCTTCAATAAGAAACATGACAATGCCAGCTCATACCTCTACAGAGTGCCCTAACTATATCATACCCTTGAGTTTAACCTTCACTGTCCCAAGACCCTAAATGGAAAAAAAAGTCTTCCTTTCACTATACCGTGAGCTTTGACTTCTTGTTACAGGATCTTCATTTCTTCTAGTTGATTAGCTGAAGAAATATCTTCTCCCTTAAAGAGAAACCTCGCCTTCACAGAGATGTGGCTTTTCCTCTGGCCCCACCAGGACAATCATATCTGAACACAATAGTTCTCAACAAAGTCATTTCCCAGCAGCTAGGTCATTTCATCTTAGACAATGCCACTGGTAGGAAATCAAGAATTCCCCAAAATGTTCATACACACATAAAAATGTCTGTCCTTTTATGGGTTCTTCTCTGTATCAATTTAAAACTGTGCCTATATCTCTTTATTAAAGCCCTCTTTATTTGAGATCCCCATTTCAGAAAATAGCTGCTCAAGCAAGAATACATACAATCTCAAAGAATAAATTACAGTATACAAGCAGACTACATTATAAGTATATTCATAAAACAGAAACACATCTCTCAAAGAAGCAACAAAATCTGTGGAGATATAACTTTGCCAAAAACTTATGCACAACAGTTAAAATTACCAAAGATACTACATAACTTCTCAGTTTATAACATCTGCAATCATGTTTACATACTGAGGAAAAGAGCCAAAGAAGAAAAAAAAAGTCTAAAATATGGAATAAGAGATACATATAGGGAAAAACATCCTTAAGAGGATAATAATTAAGAGATAAAAGGAGGTAGAAGTCAAAATACAAGTGTATGGGCCAACCTTGGATCAGAAGAAAAGCTGATCTTGGCTTGCGAGTAGAAACCCGAGACAATATTCTACACTAAAATTGAAATCTCTAGTAAGATGTGGGAAATAGGCAGGATAATACGTTAATTTTTTTTTTTTTTTTTTTTTTTTTTTTTGGAGACAGAGTTTTGCTCTTGTTGCCCAGGTTGGAGTGCAATGGCGTGATCTCGGCTCACTACAACCTCCGCCTCCTGGCTTCAAGCTATTCTCCTTTCTCAGCCTCCCGAGTAGCTGGGATTACAGGCACATGCCGCCATGCCCGGATAATTTTTTTTTATTTTTAGTGGAGACGGGTTTCACCATGTTGGCCAGACTGGTCTCGAACTCCTGACCCCTGGTGATCGACCCTCCCCAGCCTCCCAAAGTGCTGGGATTATAGGCGTGAGCCACCGCGCCCGACCTAATACATTAAATTTACTTCAGTTTCACAATTAACTCCTAAGTGGTTTGTAAATAAGTCTCTTTACATCTCTATGTTTGAATTTACTTTGTAAGAGGGAAGTATCGCATTCCTGCTTACTTCTCACTTCAGGATATAGAAATATAAAATGTGTGATCACAGAGAAATAGAAAATGGCAAACTCACATTAAATTATATAATATCTTGTTCATAATCAAGATGAGATATATAGTAGAAGATTTATATGTTTACTTCAAAATTATGGAGCAGAGACATTAATTTCAGTAGACAGGAGGTGAGTTCTTCCTTATCAGCTTGAATGTCTTGTATTGAAGGTAAGTTGGTCATTAGTCCTATGATATGAAACATCGATTGTATCAAATGTTATGAATGAGAGGCTATTCATCCACTAAAGAAGAATATCGCTACTTCTGTAACATTCATTTGTAAAGGTTGCCATATCTCAGAATTGGCACGATGGGTTGCAGTGGAAAGAGAGTAAGTTTTGAAGTCCTCTGATCTTGCTTAAAATTTGGGCTCCACTGTTTATTAGCTATGAGTAGACAAGTCTATAATCCCGTTTAGTAAGATAGTAATACAAGCAGTGCTTCACAAGTCTGCTGTCCTTGCTATCTCTTCTCTTAGTAAGGCAGCACTGGTATGAGTCAGTGTAAAAGACATAAGCACAAGGACAATACCAGGTGTGTTAAACCATTTGTGCATTGCTAGAAAGGAATACCTGAGACTGGATAAGTTATAAAGAAAATAGATTTAGTTGACTTAATGGTTTTGCAGGCTGTACAAGCATGGCACCAACATCTGCTCAGCTTCTGGGGTGGCCTCAGGGAGCTTTTACTTGTGGCTGAAGGTAAAGGGGAAGCCAGGGTCCTGGTAAGGGTAGGGGCAATAGAGAGACTGGAGGTTGCGGGGAGATGCCACACACTTTTAAGCAACCAGATCTTATGAGAATTCACTGACTATGGCAAGGACAGCACCAAGGCAATAGTGCTGAACCATTCATTATTTATGATCATGAAATTATTCTTGAAACTCTCAGTATCTTCCTGCCATATTTGAAATGAATTTTGAGTTTCTCATCATGGTCTACCAGGACTAACAAGGCTTTAGTGCAATACCACCGTCTCATACCACAGCTCCCCTTGCTTACATTAGTGCAGTCATGCTTCCAGTCACTGATTCCAGAGAGTCTCTTGTTCAAATTATCCAGAGTCTAAACATGAGGTACTCGTGGTGGTCAGGGAGAATTAGGAGTGGAGAAGGAGGGAGAGGAAAAGGGAAGCGTCGCAACTGGCATTTCATGGCAGAGGAGCTCTGGAATCTGCCCACTTTTATATACCCATTTTAAATCAGTCCTCTTTTCAGCCCCAGTTCTTACTGCTGCCTTCCATGTTACCTGGTACCTACAAGCTCTGAGCATTGCAATTGAAATACCTTTCACAAGTACTCAGGTTAAATTGTCCATTCTTTTTTCTAGGTCAGGTACTATCCCTTAACTGACTTTCTAGCTTCCAAAATTCACAGCAACCTCTTGTCAATAGTTTCCTTTTTCTCTCCTATTTCTTTGACCTTATGAACTGATACATTTTTAATTATTCATTCTTCTTCAGTGAAGTTTGGGAGAGTAGATATATGTATATGGTCGATCAGCCCAGTTAATGGGAAGTATCCTGTCTTAGATCATTCATGCTGTGATAACAAAATACCTAAGACTATGTAATTTACAAAGAGAAGACATGTATTTTTTGCAGTTTTCAAGGCTGAGAAATCCAACATCAATTTGCCAGGAGGTTCTGTGTCTGGCCAGGACACTCTGTCTCTTCTTCCAAGATGGCACTTTATTGCTGCATCCCCTGGATAGGAAAAACATTGTGTCCTCACATGGTGGAAGGAAAGAAAGAACAAACAAGCCTAGCTAGCTCCCTCTAACTCTTCTTTTTTTAGACAGGGTCTCACTCTGTCACCCAGGCTGGAGTGCAGTGGCAGGATCATGGCTCACTGTAACCTCAAACTCCTGGTCTCAAGTGATCCTCACGTCTCAGGCGCATGCCACCACTAATTTTTTAGCTCGGCTATTTTTTTTTTAATTATTTTTTTGCAGAGATGAGGTCTCACTATGTTGCCCAGGTTGGCCTCGAATTCCTGGCCTCAAGCAATCATTCTGTCTTAGCCTCCCAGAGTGCTGGGGTTACAGAAGTAAACCACCATGCTTGGCCTGCCCTAGCTCTTTTAAAAGGTGCTAATTCCATCCCTGAGAGCAGAGCCCTCATGTCTTAATCGACTTCTGAAGGCCCTAGCTCTTAATACTGTTGCCTTTGGGATGCAGTTTTAACACAAATTTTAGAGGGGACCCAAACATTCAACCCATAGCACATCCCTAGGATTTCTCCCAACTCTTCTATTATAAGTTGCAGAAAACCCTGGGACTTGAGGGCAAATCTTATATGAAATCCTACATCTGATACTATATCATCTGCTTAAGAACAATGATAGGTTAGTCAGTTTAGACAGCATGACACTTTAAAGCAAGCTTCCTCAACCTCGGCGCTATTGATGTTTGGGACTGCATCAAACTGAAGAGTTTGGGACTGCAAAACTCCTCATTGTGGGGAGATTTGCTGTGCATTGTAGAATATTCAGGGGCATCCTTGGTCCCTACCTCCTCTTCCCTGCCCAAGCTGTAACAACCAAAACATCCGCAGACATTGTTAATCATGTCCTGGGGAGAAATTGCCCTGGTTGAGAACCAGTGATTTAGAACTTGAGAGTATCGTTACCAGAGTAAGGAGGGGGGCAGGTGGCAAATGCAAGAAAGGTCTCTATTTTATTTGATCAACAAAAACATAACTTGTAAAACCTTGCAGCAAGATACAGCCTAATACTTTTGACCCTGAATTACTACATAATCCCAGGAAAAAGAAATCATACTCCCAGGACAATTGGAAAATGGAGTGAGCCAAGGTGGTGCCAAGGAAATCAGTAGTAGAATTCTGTGATCCTCCACAATCTTCATTTCCATTTCCGTAACTGTTTACAGCGCTCAGTGGCTCTGCAGCTCTTAGTATTTTTCTTCAGTCTACAATTTTCTGTTACATATGTCATCTGCAAATTTATATTTATCATATATTCTTTTAACAGATATTTCCCACCGAGAGTACATCGGGCACCACTGGAGATACTGCACATAGAATGATGTATGTGAGATATACTCCTCTAATTTCATGCTGTTTATATTCATGTGGGAGCAATTGATAGTAAATTGTAAACCAATCAATACAAAAGTTAACTCAGATAGTGATAAGTGCTATATAGACAATAAGAATATATTATGTTAGAAATGAGGGATGGGGCCAAGTGCAGTGGCTTATGCCTGTAATCCCAGCACTTTGGGAGGCCAAGGTAGGTGGGAGTTCGAGACCAGCCTGGTCAACATGGTGAAACCCGCCTCCACTAAAAGTGCAAAAATTAGCTCAGCATGGTTGTGGGTGCCTGTAGTCCCAGCTACTCAGGAGGCTAAGGCAGGATAATTGCTTGAACCCAGGAGGCAGGGGTTGCAGTGAGCCGAGATCACACCACTGCACTCCGCCCAAAGAAATAAAGGATGGAGGGGAAGAGGCAGAGAAGACAAGATTAGACTAGGAAGTTAGGGAAGACTCACTAAAAAGGAGACATATTATTCAAAACCCAAAACACAAATAGAAGATGTAATTAAAGGTTTCCCATATGAAAATTTAGAAATACAACTCCAGGAAAAGGGAACATTCAGTGCTCTGTGTGTGTGTATACATATATGTGTGTGCATGTGTATGGATACATATATACATTTAAATTGACATTTTTCTCTACTTCCTTGTTTCTGTTTATCCATCGTCGCCCCTCCCTCATTAATTTAGGCCCACAATGGCTCAGTACAGTTGCATGCTTTCCCCTCTCTCATACGCTGCATTTTCAGCTCCCACTGTCACCTGCCTCATTATTTTGTTGTTTCCTAATTTTAATTCTCAATTCTTCTAATCCAATGGGCCAAGCTCATCATTTTGTTCCAAGTAATGCTGTAAACTGCTTGCTAGTCTAAGGATTGACTACTCTGGGATCAGATGGCCTTTCCTAATCTAATCAACAAGGCTACAAGAGAAAAAGGTCATTTGGTACCAAAACATCTGTCTGCAGTTTCCCTTGGGTATGACTGCAGTCAAGTCAGTTTTCCTTTAAAGATGGAGGGTAAGCAAGCTTTCTGATTGACATATCTTGTGAAATCACCAGCTGAATTATCCTTTGCTATGTACTCAAGGTCATTCTGCCCTTCAGCTCTGCTATCATTCATGTTTCATTTTTAATTTATCTTCCAGAGAAATCCCTGGAAGATATCAGAAAAATAGTCTTGGCAGTAGCAGAGGTTAAAAGCAAATAGATAAGTATATCTCTTCTCCACAACAGTATAAGATTGAAACTAATTTTCCCCAGGCACTGAAACGAGCATATGTTTTATATTACTTACTTCACTTTCCCTGGTGTAAATCATAAATTCATTTATTAAAGCAAAAATCATTGCACACTCATAGAAGCCAAACCATGTTTAAAACTCCCGATAAAACAGCCATGAACAGAATGAATCCAGTCCCTGCTTTTGAAGGCTTACAAAATAGTAGGCACATACAGTGGATACAGGAAATCTGTCTCTGAGTATCCATCTCTTTTTGAGTGTTTTTCCCGTGTTTTGCAAATTTTCCGTGTAAAGAGGACTGCCACCCCCATGAAGTCTCCAGAAGCTCCCTCCACATCTCAGAGTTCCAACTAGAGCTCAGGCATGGTTTTGACTCTTCCTATCCGATTCATTGTTACAATATTAAGTGCAAATAAAACGGCCACAAAGATGAACGCACGAAGAGTCTACTTTTTGTAAGCATGGAGGGCATGGCGAAAAGTCATCCAGGCCCAAGAGGGAGCAGCAATAGGCATTCCTGTGATGATGCTTGGTACCTAAGATGTGGAGTCCTCACTTGAGCAGCCTCATTGCATACTCTGAGTATTACCTAGATTTGTAGTGTCCAATATGGTCACGACTAGCGACATGCATCTTAAAATATGGCTTAAATCATGGCTACTCAAAATATGATTAGTGCAACTAATAAGCTAAATTTTTCATTTTATTTCATCTTAATTAATTTAAATTTTAATTTAAAAATACTTCAGTTATTGGAAAACTGAAGTACTATTGAAGCGATTTTGATACGTCAATCTACTTTTTCAACTGTATATTTTTTGGAATGTAAATATAGATCAGGTATCTTTGATAAACATTTAGTGCCCAAGTTGAGGTGGGTTGTAAGTGTAAAAAGCACACAGGAGGGCTAGGCCCAGTGGCTCATGCCTGTAATCCCAGCACTTTGGGAGGCTGAGGGAGGTGGATCACGAGATCAGGAGATCGAGACCATCCTGGCTAACACAGTGAAACCCCATCTCTACTAAAAATACAAAAAATTAGCCAGGCCTGGTGGCGGGCGCCTGTAGTCCCAGCTACTCGGGAGGCTGAGGCAGGAGAATGACGTGAACCCGGGAGGTGGAACTTGCGGTGAGCCGAGATTGCGTCACTGCACTCCAGCCTGGGCAGGAAAGCGAGACACTGCCTCAAAAACAAAACAAAAACAAACAAACAAAAAACCACAGGATTTTGAAGACTTTGTGTTAAAAAACATGTAATATATTTCATCAATAATTATATTAATCACATGTTGAAACTTATTCCTCATTGGATCAGTACAAAAAAAAGAAAAAATTAATTACATGTTGAAATATTTCATATTATTCAAGGTAAATACAAGACATTGTTAACTTCACTTCTTTTACTTTATCCTTTTAACGTGGCTATGAAAAACTTTAAATTACCTATGTGGCTCACATATTTTTATTTCCTAGACTAGTGGTTCTCAAATTCTCATCAGAATTACCTAGAAGTCACGTTAAACCAATATAATGTTTTGACTGAGAATGAGAGAGCGTGAGCCAGGAAGTGATCTCTGAGAAAAAGTGATAATTAAGGTGAGATCTAAAGGTGAAGATGTGTGGGGAGCATTCCTACAGAGAAATGAAATAGCATGTGGCAAGGAAATGATCAGTACTTCTGAAAGTACTCTTGTGGTCAGATTTAGAGGTAAAAGAACTTAGAAAGGCAGATGGGAACCAAATCATGTGTGACTCTTTAGGCCTTGGTAAAAAGTTTGAATTTTATTCGAAGTCTAATGAGAATGCCTGAAAAAGTTTCAGTCAGCGGAGGATTGGAATACATTTTCATTTTTAAAAGATTACACAACTAATGTCTGCAAACCTGTTTGGATATGAGCAAGAATGAAAATTGAGAGATAAGTAAGAAGGCTATTCCAACAATGAAGGGAGAGCTAAGTAAAATATGCTAAAACAACCTGGTGGAATACTAAGCGGCTACAGAAAATAGCAACTATGGAGACTTCACAGATATAGGAAATTCTTAGGATACAATATTAACTTTAAAAAGAAGATAAAATTATACAAATATTATGTAAGCTTCAATTATGTGAAGTTATGTATGCATACAAAGTCTAAATGAGAAAGTAACCCACCTCCCTCAAAGAAGAAAAGAAAAATAGTGGTAAGATGGATGATACTTTTCCTTTTGCAAAATTCAAATTAATATAGTATTATTTTACAAGCACACAGAGTGGGAGACTTGCTTTAATTAAACAAAGAATTTTTCCCATAGTTTTCTCTTTGTATGGTGAAATATTTGTATAATCCAAGAAGACAAACTTGTCATAATATGAATGACATTTATATTTGTGTTTATCATTAAGGAATAAATTTCCATTTTTTAAACAAATAGGCATTCCATTAGTTTTTCTGTTCATTCATTCTCTGTACTGCAAGCATAAATAAGATATCATCCACTTGAAGAATTTCCAGTTATATTAAAATCAATGTATCAGACCTTCAATTGGAGAACAATGATAGTCATCAGATTTCAAGTCTCCACATAGAACCTCTCACCAACAAAAGAAACATATCTTTACCTAGTTATAATTCATCTATTTAAACGGTATTTATTGCAACGTGCTAATGTATCTCCTGCTACCCTAATGAACTATGCATCTAACAACACAGAGATCTAAATGTATAATATGAAACTGCATAAGTGTAATTATTGAAGGTAAGGTCCTCTACGATCTGAGAGTAGAAAAAGACTTTCTGCCCAAGACTTCAAAACCCAGATACCACAAAAAGAAAATTATTACATTTGACCTCTTTAAAATTAAGAGGCAGGAACACCATAAGAAAAAGAAATTGCAACATATGCCTCTGTAAAAAATCTAACATCCCTAATATACAAAGAAATTTTTAAAATTGAGGGGAAAACACCAAAATCCTAAAGAAAAATGGGCAAAGATTTGAATAAGTAACTCACAAAAAGATTATAGCTAACAGTCCCATGATGTTCAATTTCACTCATAATAAGAGAAATGCAAGAAAAATCAACTTTTCCATCAAATTGGCAATAAAGAAAACAAACAAAAGCTCAGCAACATATTATGTAGGCAAAGTTGTAAGGAATACATTATTGCTGGGAATGAAAAATGTCACAGTCCCTCTAGAGCAGGATTGGGCAACATTTGGCAAAATGCATTATCACTTCTGCAAATTTACCCTGAGATATAGCTCCAACAATAAGAAAATACATATTTTCAAGGTTATAAAGGTTATTCATTACAGCATTATTTGCTATTGCAAATACTGATAAGTAAATATTCAAACACATGAGAAAATAATGGTACACATTTCATGTAATGCTATGGAGATGAAAGAGGACAATCTCTAGGAATTGATATGGAATGATCTCCGGGGTATATCATTCAGTACAAACAAAACACAAAAATAGTGCAAAAGAACATATACAGTGTGCTATCTTCCGTGTAAGAAGGAAAGGGAAATAATGAAATCTATACCAATAACTCTAATTTCAATCCATCACCACGAGTTTCTTCCTTGCTGTTACCCATTCCATAATCCTATAATACATCTAAAATAATTTCAGAATTGCTTTTCATATATCACCACAAAACAGCTACTAAAAAATCTACTTATCTTTATTTAAAAAGAAATATATGAGAGAGAAACTAGAAAATCATGACCACCGGTTATGTTAGAGAAATGGGGAGACTGGAATGGAGGCATACAGAAAGGATTAACACTTTCCTGAATATAGCCTTTGGTATTTTTTTTTTTTTTTTTTTTTTTTTTTTTTTTTTTTTTTTTTTTTACTTTTAGAAGCTCTCTAATGTTCTACATGTTCAAAAAACAAATCAACAATGATGGGAAGAGGAAACAAAGCAAACAATAGCAGCACCAATAGCAGCAACCTAAGTAAAACCTAAAGCAAATGGAAATAAATGAGCCCAAATGCATTTCAAGTGAATTAAAGTTGGCAGGGGTAGGGGAGCATTAACTCAAGTAAGTGATGAACACAGTAATTGACTATATGTCCTCAGTCTTGGGTGAAGTTGGGGAGAGAATGAATTGAAAGCACCACCTAAATTCTTTTTAGTGTTTTTTTGTTTTGTTTTGTTTTTTTGTATTGTTATTTTATGTTGTGGTATGGACAGAGCAATTAAATTCTGAAACTGTTTTAGGTGTATTATAGGAGTGAGTGAAGAAATACCAAGTGTAAAAATCGTTACAAATACGGAGTGAGAGAAGTCAAGGAACAGCCCTATAATTATATATATGTATATGCCCGTGTGGTGTGTGTGTGTGTGTGTGTGTGTGTGTGTGTGTGTGTGTGTAAAAACATGCATATATTTCCTAGCTCTTATACTGAAAGGGACAAGATACAAAGGCACTCCAGCAGTAACATGCACTTTGATTTCTTTTTTTTTTTATTACTATTTTACTTTAAGTTCTAGGGCACTTTGATTTCTAAGACCATTATCCACTAAAAGGAGCCAGAACTCCTCAGAGAAATGACTGATTTCAGGGCTGGAGCAGAGAAGATTCAAAATGAACCTGGAATATCTTTTACGTCAAAAGTTAAGAAATTCCCAAAATACTTGTGAGGTTGTGTCACAAGGACACACTAGCTAGCTTGAAGATGCTCCACCGGCCCAAAATGGGACATTTTAAGATTAATGAATTAGACACTCTTGAAAAAGTAGGAATTCTTAAGTCCATACTCATAACCAATCAATCAACGAGGGAGAGGCATTCTTATTTTAAATGACGAGCAACAATTGGTGAATAGAGAGAGGGAAAGCTGGAGTTTAAAACATGATAATTTTGCAACCATAACAGTAAAGATTGATTCAAGCAAAAATTACTAATGTGTGTTAAACCTAAAGGAGGAAAATTTGCTGAAGATCCGGATATTTGCATGGCTTAATGTCTCCCTGTAGATTGTATATTTGCAGGAAAGGAAAAATTAGCAAATATAGGTTGGAAGTTGCCAACAGATTAACACACACACTGAAGTATTTAGGGGGAAAGAGCCACAATGTGTGCAACTTACTCTTGAATGATTCAGAAAAACAATAATATGTGCACAGATATAGAAAAAGAACAAATGGCAAAAGAGACAAAACACTAATAGGTGAAACGAAGTAAAAAACATGTAAGTGCTTTATACAACTCTTTTACATTTTGTATTTGAGATTTCCACATAAAAAGTAATAAACAAAATAAAAAAACAGGCTTATACAAATGCCATTGTTTCATTGTCCTTGGAGTGAATGCAAATGTCATAATTAATAGGACACATAGAAGAATATTCTAACAGTGAAGCTTCCATCTTGTCCTTTTTCTTTGAATTAGGGATAGATTTTGGAGTGATTTTCTAGAAGCAAACAAACAAAAAATGATGAAGCAGCTGATTAAAATAATTAAATAAAATAGGACACATCATGTACTTAGTAGTAATTGTAGTATATTTCCTGAAAAAATACGAACTTCTTAAGCTAAAATCTTTAAGAGCATTTATGCCACCAAGATTGATAATGAAAACAAAATTATTTCCCTATAGATAGACTTTTTCAACAAAATTAGTATATCAAAGCACATGGTTTGAATATGAACTCTCTCCCAAATTTCCTTTGAAAAGCTAATATGGCCATATTTAAAGGAAAAAATAGCCACAAACTCAAAGCCAACTTTTAATTTTAAGATCATCATGATAAATCCTTGTTAGGCTGAGGATATTGAGAGGATAATTTTAAGAACGATTTTGAGGCCTTAAGAGCAAAACCTTGGAGAAAAGGCAAAGGTGAGAAACAGTGGTATACTAAAGTGGACATGAGATCTAAATAAATAAATAAGTAAGTAAAACCTGGATTTAAAAGTTGCTTTTTCCTCTTAGCTGTAGCTAGAGACAAGGGATAATATTAATAAACTCAGAATTTTCTGAATCAGTGGTTCTCATTATGGTACTTGGCCAGCAGCATCTGCATCAACTGATAACTTGTTAGAAATGCAAATTATTTGGTGCCAACTGAATCAGGGATAGTGTCTGATGATCTCTATTTTAACACACCCTGCAGGTGATCCTGATGCACACTAAACTTTCAGAATGATACTTCCAACCATAGTGTAACAACAATGGTAATATAGCACATTTCAGTATTGTTAGAATGATTAAGTGTATTACATGTGTGAAGATGATTTTTCTAAACTGCATTTAAAAAATTATTGTTAATGGTAGATTATTGTGTGACATAGAGTTGTGGGAGAAAAATGCTAGATCAATAGTTACTTTGTGATTTTATCAAAACCATCTTCAAAGAAACTTTAAAGAAGGTTATTTCAAATGAAAAAAGAGACACTACACAACAAAATCTCCTGGATGCAGCGAAAGCAGCATTAAGAGGAACATATATAGCACTAAATACCTACCTCAAACAGTTAGAGCGATCTCAAATTAACGATCTAACATCACACCTAGAGGAACTAGAAAAGCAAGAACCAACCAACCCAAGGTTAGCAGAAGAAAAAGAAATAACTAAAATCAGATCAGGACTAAATGAAACTGAAACACAAAAATCCATACAAAGAATCAATGCAACCAAAAGTTGGTTTTTTGAAAGGATAAATAAGATCAATAGACCACTAGCTAAGTTAAAGAAAAAGAGAAGGTCCAAATAAGCACAATCAGAAATGACAAAGGTAACATTACAATTGATCTCACAGAAATACAAAAGATTCTCAGAGACTATTATGAACAAAAATGGATAAACTTCTGGAAACACACAACCACCCAAGATTGAATTAGGAAGAAATCAAAACCCTGAACAAACCTATATCAAGTTCTGAAATGGAATCAGTAATAAAAAGTTTGCCAAACAAACAAACAAAAAAACCCTGGTGTATTAGTCTGTTCTCACGCTGCTAATAAAGACATACCCAAGACTGGGTAACTTATAAAAGAAAGAGGTTTAATGGACTCACAGTTCCACATGGCTGGGGGTGGGGGGATCTCACAATCATAGTGGAAGGCAAAGGAGAAGCAAAAGCATATCTTACGTGGTGGCTGGCAAGAGAGCTTGTGCAAGGGAACTCCCATTTCTAAAACCATCAGATCTGATGAGACTTATTCACTACCATGAGAATGGTATGAGGAAAACTGCCCCCACGATTCAATTATCTCCACTAGTCCCCACCCGCCCTTGACACAGGGGGATTATTACAATTCAAAGTGAGATTTGAGTGGGGAAGCAACCAAACCATGTCACCTGGATCAGATGAATTCACAGCCAAATTCTACCAGATGTGAAAAGAAGTATTGGTGTCGATTGTACTGAAACGATTGCAAAAAATCCAGTAGGAGGGACTCCTCCCTAACTCATTCTATGAAGCCAACATCACCCTGATACTAAAACCAGGCAAAGACACAGTGAAAAAAGAAAACTATAGGTTGCTATCTCTGATGAACACAGACACAAGAATCCACACCAAAATACTAGCAAACCATGTGGAGCAGCACATCAAAAAGTTAATTCACCACAATCAAGTAGGCTTCATTCCTGGGAAGCAAGGATGGGTCTATGTATGCAAATCAATAATATGATTCACTGCATAAACAGAATTAAAAACAAAAACCATATGATCAGTTCAACAGGGGTGAAAAAAGCCTTCAATGAAATCCAACATCCCTTTGTGATAAAAACCCTCAACAAACTAGGGATCAGAGGAATATATCTCAAAACAGGAGCCATCTATGAGCAATCCATGGCCAATATCCCTGAATTGGCAAAAGCTGGAAGTATACCCCTTGAGAACTGGAACAAGGCAAGGATGCCCATTCTCACCACTCTTATCCAACATAGTACTGGAAGTCCTTGCCAGAGCAATCAAGCAAGAAAAAGAAATAAAAGGCATCCAAAGAGAAAAAGAAGAAAGTCAAATTATCTCTCTTCACTGATTATATGATTCTATACTATAAAAAGCCTAAAGACTCTACCTAAAGGTTCCTAGAACTAACTGATAAATGACTTCAGTAAAGTTGCAGGATACAAAATCAATGTACGAAAATCAGTAGCATTTCTATACACCAATTAAGTTCGAGCTGAGAGCCAAATCAAGAACATAATCCAATTTACAATAGTGACAAAAGGAATAGAATGTCTAGGAATACATCTAACTAAGGAGGCTAAGAATCTCTACAAGGAGAACTACAAAACATTGCTGAAAGAAATCATAGATGACACAAGCAAATGGGAACACATTCTATGTTCATGGATTGGAAGACTCAATACCGTTAAAATGACCATTCTGCCCAAAGCAGTCTGCAGATTCAATCCTATTTCTATCAAACTACCAAAGTCATTTTTCGTCGAATTAGAAAGAAACTCTTCTCAAATTCATATGGAACCAACAAAGAATCCAAACAGCCAAAGTCGTTCTAAGCAAAAAGAACAAAGCCAGAAGCCTCACATTACCGAACTTCAAACTATACTGTAAGGCTATCAGTAGCCAAAACAGCATGGTACTGGTACAAAGACAGACACATAGACCAATGAAACAGAATAGAGAACCCAGAAATAAAGCTGCATAGCTACAGTCATCTGATCATTGACAAAGTCAACACAAATAGGCAATGGGGAAATGACTCCCTACTCAATATATGGGGCTGGGATAACTGGCTAGCCATATGCAGAAGACATGAACAGACACTTCTCAAAAGATGACATACAAGCAGTAAACAAGCATATAAAAAATGCTCAACATCACTAATCGTCACAGAAATGCAAGTTAACACCATAATGAGATATCATCTCACACCAGTCAGAAGGGCTATTACTGAAAAATCAAAAAACAACAGACGCTGATGAGACTGCAGAGAAAAAGGAACACTTATACACTGTTGATGGGAATGAAATTAGTTCAGTCCCTGTGGAAAGCGATTTGGAGATTTCTCAAAGGACTTAAAAAATAAACCAGGTGTGATGGCTCACGCCCGTAATCCCAGCACTTTGGGAGGCCAAGGCAAGCAGATCATCGGAGGTCAGCCTGGCCAACATGGTGAAACCTTGTCTCTACTAAAAATACAAAAATTAGCCTGGCATGGTGATGGGCACCTGTAGTCCCAGCTACTCTGGAGGCTGAGGCAGGAAAATCGCAGAGGTTGCAGTGAGTTGAGATTGTGCCACTGCACTGCAGCCTGGGCAACAAGAGCAACCCTCTGTTTCAAAAGAAAAAACAAAAAAGACTTAAAACATAGCTACCACTGACCCAGCAATCCCATTACTGGGAATATATCCACATCAAAATGTAACAAATCATTCTACCAAAAGACACATGCGTTCATATGTTCATTGCAGCATTATTCACCATAGCAAAGACATGAAATAAACATAGGTGCCCTTCAGTGGAGGATCGGAAAAAGAAAATGTGGAACTTATACACCACAGAATATTGCACAGCCATAAAAAATTAAAAAACAACAAAATCATGTCCTTTGCAGCAACATGGATGTCTCTGGAGGCCATAATTAAAAGTGAATTAAGCCGGGCACGGTGGCTCAAGCCTGTAATCCCAGCACTTTGGGAGGCCGAGACAGGCGGATCACGAGGTCAGGAGATAGACCCTGGCTAACACGGTGAAACCCCGTCTCTACTAAAAAATGCAAAAAACTAGCCAGGCGAGGTGGCAGGCGCCTGTAGTCCCAGCTACTCGGGAGGCTGAGGCAGGAGAATGGCGTAAACCCGGGAGGTGGAGCTTGCAGTGAGCTGAGATCCGGCCACGGCACTCCAGCCTGGGCGACAGAGCGAGAGTCTGTCTCAAAAAAAAAAAAAAAAAAAAAAAAAAAGTGAATTAATGCAGGAATAAAAAACCAAATACCACATAGTCTCACTTAAAAGTGGGAGCTAAATATTGGGTACTCATGAACATAAAGATGGCAACAATGGACACTGGGGACTTATAGAAGGGGAAAGCAAGGGATGAAAAATATGAGTACTAAGTTCATTACTACCTGGGTGATGGGAGCACTCAAATCCCAAACCTCAGCACCATATAATATACCCATTTAACAAACCTGCAGATGTACCCACTGAATCTAAAATAAAAGTTGAAATCATTTTTTAAAAAGAAAGTTATTTTCTCAAACCATCCTACACTTGATGGTAGGTCTTGCACAGAGGAGGTGCCTCAGTAAAGCATTACTGATGCTAATAAAATCATTGCTGTTGAGAAAGGTCATAAGAACGTGTTATCTTCTGTTTTTTACATAGTCAAAGTCAGAATGTTAAATTTCACCAAAACCAAGCAAGCTATTTTGAAAGGCAGTTTACATTTGATGGTTAGGGGTAGAAGGTCTGCTCTGGAGACACACTCTCACAGCACTTAGATGTGTGACCTTGGGCAGAGTTACTTAACCACTCTCAGTCTCAATACCTTTATTCGTTCAAATAGGGGTGATAATAATAGTATCTACCTCACTGAGAGAGTATTCATGAATAAATTTAAAGAACGTAGAAATGGATTTGGTGCATAATAAGCATTTGATATTCCTTCTACACCTTAAATGCGATACTTAAATCATCTCCCCTTTTCTGCACAGTTTTTCTTCCTGTTTTCTTCTGAGTTTTTTGCATATTTCCATATAAGTACTTTTTTTCCTTGGCATTCACGTCATTAAATGAAAATGAAGAACAAACATGCAAGTAGAGCCCTTGCGTGTACATAAAATGTTTTTGTTGTACTTATTAATAGGTAATTAATGATAAGATATTATACTAATCTGTTTGACTATATGGTGAAATATATTATTGGAAGAGAGAAATGTGGGTCAGGAAACTCAAAAGGGGATTATCATCAAACCTGAACACTAGCACATCATGGCAAAATCTGGTATGTGGCCTCTTGCCATGGGATCTAGCCTGCCTCTAACTGACTTGGTAATTTGGCCTTAGTCTTCTTACATAAGAAACTGGGAAACTGACCTAGACAATCTGTGGAGTCCTGTCCTATTCTAACTTTTTGGTCCTAAATGAAACTGTAAGTTAAAACTACTTACTTGTCATATTTCACCTATAGCTTTTTAATCATCTTCAAGCATTTAAAATTTCAGCATATACATCATTCACAGGTACTTTTTTTAAAAAAAAAGATACCCAGGAAGAAAGTGGGGAAAAAGAAAGTCCAATAGAAGATGAAAACATTATCTGCATTTTTCCACCGTTGAGATCATTTTGTACTCCGTTTCTTATTTAACTATATATCTTAAAGATCTTTTCAATAATTTTAAACATTAGATATTAGTTCATAATGTACATATACCCTAATTTACTTAACTGTTTTACCTCTGTTGTACATGTAAACTATTTTTTAACTGTAATAAACATTGTTCTAGATGTCATAGTGGAAAGAAATATTAATAAAATCTGATTTAGAAGAGGGTTCTTGGATTGCATTCTTTATCTTTCAGTGAGTTAAAAATAGTTTCACTCTCTTAAATTCCAAGGTTGCAAATGGGAAGTCTGATGCCTGTCAGATTCTCTTTTTCAAGCAAACATAGAAATTATATATGGAAATGTATATGATTTTAAATTTATACTTGCTGAAACTGGTCTCTAAGATATGTACATATTTGTGCTTCGTCTCCAAAAAATTTCTCGGAACTAACTCACCATTTTAAATCTGAAAATTCAAACTTTATTACAGCTCAGAATTTTAAAAACATTATTTCTTTGATGTTTGCTTTTTCACTTTTTGTTTCTTTGAAAACTATTAGCCTGTACATTATTCCCATTCTTTGGGTTTTTATATTTTTATTCGTGGTTTCTATTTCTTTGTGTTTTTTTTTTCTCTGTTAAATGAAAAATGCTCTTTATTTGATCTAACAATTTTTTTTTTCTTTTTTTGAGACAGAGTCTCACTCTGGGGTGCAGTGGCGTGATCTCAGCTCACTGTAACCTCTGCCTCCCGATTCTCCTGCCTCAGCTTCCCGAGTAGCTGAGACCTGAGACTACTAGCACGCACCACCACGCCCAGTTAATTTTTTTGTATTTTTAGTACAGAGGAGGTTTCACCATGTTGGCTAGGCTGTTCTTGAACTCCTAGCCTCAAGTGATACCCACCTCAGCCTCCCAAAGTGCAGGGATTACAGCCATTATCCACCGCGCCTGGCCTGATCTAACAATCTAAGTTGTTTTTTTTTTTTTTTAATGTAACTATTTTATAATTTTTTTCTGTATATTTTAAAACCTTAAATCACATTTATTTTAATTTCCAGAAACTCTTTTAATTCCTCTGATGTTGTATTCTTAAGGTTTCTCATTCCATACGTATTTGTAAATACATATTTTTTCCCTTCAAATCCTTTCTTTTAACTCCCACAATTTTTTAATGGCTTGCCATCTTTCTTTGCCTTTCCATGTCAATTGAGTTTGGTTTCCTGAGCATCTGCATACTTCAAGGTAGCAGCTCTAGAAGGTAGACCTGCAGGCAAGCTTGCTCGACCAATCTGTTGAACTGTATGAGAAGTCTTTCTGTTCTCTAAAGTAAGCTGAAAGAGACTATCCTGACCAACATTGCAACTTCCTATGGGGCTCAATGGCAATAGCCAGCCTCTTTCGGATCTGTGTCAACAAGTGGGCGGCAGAAGTCCCTTCTTCTATCACAGCTACCAGTCTCCCCTCAAGGATCTGTATTCAGTCTCATCTGCAAAGACAATCATTTTTCTATTCCGAGCAGGCTGGATATCATTCTTCAGCTCTGCAAACACTGACTTCCATCTGTATCTTTTTCCTTCAAGACTCAAAGGGCTTGTATGCCTGGGATTTTCTCTAGGTTCCAACCATTGTCCCAGTTATTTAGAAATTGTGCTTCTCAGTGGAATGTTTTGATCAGGCTACGAGAACGACAGGACCTAGTGAAGAAATCCTTGAACACCCTGGATTAAATGTTTGAATTTTAACCTAAGGGCGACAGGATGCTACTGAGTTTTAACCAGGTGAGTAAACATGATTAAATCTGTAGTTTAAGAAGAAATATTCCAGCTTCAGCCTGGCAAACATCTCTGAAGGCAGGGAGAATGAATATAATAAAGACTATAAAAGTCTAGATTAGGGCAGAAATAGAGGATAATTTAAAATGCATTTGAGTGGTGTTTAGGTGGACAGATTAGGTGAACTTGGTGACAGATTGGCCAGTGAGGATGAGAAAAAAGTTGGAACTGATCAGCCTTCTTTTGAACGTGGTAGATGATTGGGCCTTCACCAAGGTGTAAAACACACTAAAGAGCTTAGCTTATGTTTATTTTGCGGGTGATGTTTCCTCCCACTCTCTTATGCCCTCGCAGCAGTGCATTTATAGGAAATAATTCCCGGAAGAGAACTGACTAAATTAAGTACATGTGTATTTGAATTTTCGTACATGTAAACACATTGTTTCCCTTAAGAGTTCATTTGGTTTTGAGTTTGGTTGGTTTGATACATGAAAAGTGATGTCTCACTGTCAATTTGATTTCTATATTTATATTTATTTGTTTTGTATGAAGTATCTATTAATATCCTTCCTCAGTTACCTCTTGGTTGTTTTTCCTATTGATTTTTTTACGCTCAGTATAATAATGAGATTAGGACTTTGCACCTTTGCATTGCAAATGTTTTTGCCAGTTAAATGTTTGCCAACTGGAAGTTTTAATTCTTATTTGGTCAAGTGGGTCAATATTTTACAGTTTCTGAGTTTTTTATAATGCTTAGACAAGGCTTCCCTATTCCACAAATATTTGAATGTTATCCTCTTATTCTTTAATCTAACATTTTCATAGTTCTATCTTAAATATGTAATTCATATAGAACTGATTTTGATGTAAAAAGATAAGGCTCCAGGCCGGGCGCGGTGGCTCAAGTCTGTAATCCCAGCACTTTGGGAGGCCGAGACGGGCGGATCACAAGGTCAGAAGATCGAGACCATCCTGGCTAACATGGTGAAACCCCGTCTCTACTAAAAACCATACAAAAAATTAGCCGGGCGTGGTGGCGGGCGCCTGTAGTCCCAGCTACTCAGGAGGCTGAGGCAGGAGAATGGCGTAAACCCGGGAGGCGGAGCTTGCAGTGAGCTGGGATCCGGTCACTGCACTCCAGCCTGGGCGACAGAGCGAGACTCCGTCTCAAAAAAAAAAAAAAAAAGATAAGGCTCCACAGATGACTATTCGTGGTCTCAACACTTTTCACTGAGTAACTCATCATTTCCCCTACTACTTTATATTGATACTTCTTTAAGCTATAAATTAAATTGCTGTACACACTCATGTCTACTTTTGGGTTGCCTTTTCTCTTTCATTGAGCCTTTCTATTCCAATGTTAATCTAAACTGTTTTAATTATGGTGATATTATATGTAATATCCCATTCATTATTCCCATTCATTACTCTTGTTTTAAATAGATAAGCTTACATATTTATTTTCCACATAAACTTTAGAATCAGATTGGTTTGAAAAAAATCATGTTATTTTTTAAATTGAGATCAATTTTATTTCTAAATGTATAGAATAATTTGGGGAATCTTGTCTTTATGCCACTAAAATTTCTTAGTGAAAAAAAGTATCTCTTTACTTATTCACATCTTTGTTTTTTTCTTCATGCACTGACATTGAGAACTTTCTAACTGATTTTTGTTTGCAGGAAAGAAAACTATTCGTTTTCTAAACAAGAGCTTCATAGTTGATTAACTTTGATTTTCCATGTATACACATATTTCATTTGCTAATGACAATTTAGCTTTCATTTTTTATAAAGCTTTTTCTTTCTCTTGTTTAATTGCATAGGTCAGTAACTCCAAAACATTGTCAAAATCATAACGACAGTGTGCACTGTTTGTTTTTTTTTCTGAAATTTACAGCAAAAAATAATAAACATTTTATCAGCTTTCAGCAGAGATGCCATACACTTTCTGTACTTCCCAATCCTGAGTTTTCGTCGCTGTCACTCTTTGTCCAATACCTTCAATTCTGAAAATTCCTTCCCTTTGTTTAAAGATAAAAAACAAAGTTGTTCATCCATTGCTTAGAAAGGAAAAATTATAGTGGAGGGCAGGGCTAAAAAGGAGCAGGTTGAACTCCATAGCAATCGTCAAAGCAAGGGGTTAGAAAAAGTTTCTTGGTCCTCTAGTCACTCTTTAGAAGGAAGAACCCGAGCTTGGGGAGGAGTCGGGGCCACCCCCGCCCCCTGCCCGGAGTCGTTGCCACCCGCGGAGATGAAATGTGAGCCTGGGTGGCCAAGGACGCCGGAGTGGCCGCCTTCCCCGTGCCTGAGCGCAGTGGGGCGAGACAAAGAGACCTGGGCCCCCAGCGCAGCCCGTCTCGGGCCACGCGCGTCCCAGCTCCGCGGAGTCCCGCACTCGCTGGCCCGGGACGCGCCCGGCCCGGGCTCCCTTGGCAGGCTGCCTCGGCAATGGTGGGGTCTCCGCTCCACCCGGCTCTCAGGAGCGCTGCTCTCTCCATCTGATCGTCCTCCATCCTACCCATTCCCTCCAGTTCCGGGCTCTCCCTTCGCTCCAAGCCTCTCTCTGGCGCGCAACCTCAGGCCACCGGCTTGGATGGACGCTCCGAGGCTGCCCGTGCGTCCAGGGGTCTTGCTTCCGAAGTTGGTCCTGCTCTTTGTCTACGCAGGTCAGTGACAGAGTGCGGCGGAGAGGGTCAGAGGCTCGGGGCCGGGCTTGGGTCACGGTCCGGGCCAACTTGGGTTGAGCTGGACGGACCGGGACCTTTGCAGAAGGACCTTTGCAGACGCCTCTGCCTTTTCTGCCAGGCGACGGCAGAAACCCGCGCGCTTCCACCCTCACGCGGTTTTGTTTTGTTCCTTTTACTTTTTGTATTTCTTTTCTTTCCCTTTCCACCTTGGAAATAGCAGTCTCGTGTTTAGGCGATTTGACTCTGGATAGAGTAAACTACATCCAAATAAACTTATCTGGATAAGAGTAGGCAGTGGACTCTCCATCTTCTGCTTTCTGAATAATCCTGGTTTTCCCTCTTACGAATAAAAAAAACTTAGAGCTTTGTTTTTGTTCTTTGGGAGATTTACAAGTGCGTTAGACTGAGCTATAGGATTGAAGTCAAACACAGGTTTTTGAGAAGCTTGAATTCACCCAGGGTCTAATCTGTGTTAGTTGATTTGGATAAACACTTGTTTATAAGAGAAGGACATCTCATTTCCCTTCTAATTATTTGCAGTAAGAACTGCTAATAATTAATGAAGCAAAGTGGGTTTTCTTGTTTTGTGATTAATATGGAGCCCCAAATGGCCTTTCATTGGTTATTCAGGTATAGTGTCTTACACATGTGGTCTTTGCATTAGTTCATACTCACAAAGCAATGCAAGCTAAAAGCAAATTTCTTGGTACAATGTTTTTGTGTCTCTAACGTCCTGTGACAAAAATCGCAGGCTCATCCATGAGCCTCCAATACTAAATGTATACACAGCACTGAAATTTACCTTAATACTCACAAATATATTGCAAATGAAATGATTTTCTTCAACGTTGGACCTGAGCATTAAAAGAATTGAATTTCTCATTCAACCTTGCTAGAGAAGAGTCACTATAACTTCTGTAGACATTTTCAGTCTGTTTATTGAAATGCAAATTAGTGGCTGTCTAGGAGTTACCCTTTTAAAGATGTTTTATGGCAGGAAAAACACTGACTTCCTAATATGGAAATTCATAAAAGTAGGATAAGTTCTTCCTATTAAATGAAGAGAATTTACATTTAATCTGTCTACAACATTTATTTCTTTTATTAAACTTATGTAAGGTTTTCAGAATTTGAGGGATTAACAGAGTCAATTACATTAATACTCGTTTTCTATTGAAAAAATCTCTTTATTAGTTCTTTTGAAGCAATTATGCTTTTCACCGCCTCTGCTCGACAGTGTTTAATATTTTCACTCACACTTACTCAACCACTCCTTTGAACCACAATTTTGTTTGTTAGTTTGTTTATTATATTCCTTCTGGTAAACTGAAAGCTTCTGCTTTACACATCTGCCCCCTCCTCCTATTTCCCCAGTGCAGATGCCCAGCTCCTCAGGGCTCAGGAAATCAGTGAAGCTGGCCAGCAACAAGGGTGGTTAGTTTAGAAAGTTATCAGTCCATTCATTTCTCTTCTTTGGAATCCCTTTCTTGTAAGCTACAAAGTAGTTGTAAGCCAGTGCTAAGTTGATTTATTATCTTTGCTAAGAAGTGTTTAGCTAATAACCTCTTTGGTGTCAATTTCTGGACTTCTTATTTAGAGGCCTTTTTATGCTTTTCATATTCATTCAACTATTACTTACTGAGTGAGATATGTTGAGCCGTAAGAGGTCATGTTCTTATCAGTCTTCTCTGGGAAATATGGTATGATCATAAATTACTTTAAGGTATAAAAGGTTGTGTCATAGGAGAGGTAAAATCATGTGCTATAGATGTTCAAAGAAGAAACCTTATTGCTGGCTTAAAAGAGTAAGCTTCATGAGGACAATGTCTATTTTGTTCAGCAAAAAGATCAATCAATATTTGCTCAGGAAAACTGAATTGAGGAAGACTTGAAGGAACTAGACCTTTGAAAAATGGAGACGCCCTGAACCAAACGAGATGGAGTCAGGTATAGCAGGATATCGTGTGATCAAAGGCAAAAATCAAGATCTGTACATACAACAAAGGATATTTCAGTTTGGTTGCAACCAAGAGGTATGGCTGGAAGTAAGGGCAGAGGTTAGATGCTGGAACACCACAGAAATCAAAAGAGTTCATACTATTAAATGAATTGCCATTGCCAGCTTTATGGGACAAAAATCTATGTAGATGCACTGCTCATAATCTAAATTATTTTCCCCAAAGCAAATGCATTAGATTCACATTTTATTTGGCTAAACAAATAAGAACAAGGTTTCTATACCTGAAGCATCATGTTGTACTATAAAGTTACTTTTGGAAGGAGACCCAGTGAAGTGTCGATATTATTGTCTGCCTCCCACTGCAGGCTACAAAGACAGGATTTGGTCAAGGTTTTACCTTCCGGGCCTCAGCCAGTAACTTCTGTCCCCTCCCTTTCCTTCCTCTCTTATCTTAGCTCTAGTTTGCAAGGGCCATTTCTAAGCAAGCGCTTCAAGCCAGATACTGCCTTTCCTGTTCTGCACTTTCCTTAAGGTGGGAGGCAGGGTGAGTTGGGAGGCAGGGGTGAGTTGGGGAACCTTCTTCCAGACCACACCTTTCAGCAAAAAGTCATTGAAGAACATTTAAATTGGCTGATTTTCAGGGATACTAACTTGGACATTAGACGTAATATTATTTATTTTCTGAAGACAAATTGGAATGGTCTGTTCTTTCTCCGGTGAGAAAAAGCTCCTGTATGGCGCCAACACTGATCTTTGCCAAACTATTCTCAAATATCCCAGAGAAAGCAACTAACATAAAAAAGGCTTTGAGGTGTGGTTGAAATGTCATTTTGGAGAGGTTGTGATTGTAAATGTATTTGCCATTCTGTTAAATCTCCCCTTTTGGGTAGTTTAATTCTGGGAAGTAGACAGGAGCACTGGAAAATGCCATAAAAACAATGACCAATGTGTAACATGATCCAGATGTTTGCTCAGGTATAATCCAGCTGCTTGGCTACAAGATTTTGGGCTTGGTTTCCTGTAACGTTGGCTCAAAATATTTTGATAACACCATGTCTTTATAAGAGTAGTCACCGGAATACAATGGTAGCAATTGAATCTTTGATATTGATGGAGAGTTTAATAAGATGTCACTGTCCTGGACACGGTTCAAAAGGCACCCATGAAGTTACTTACACATTGGTTGTCCTACTCTGACAGAATAGTGGGGACATTAGCTCTTTCACAATCAGAGTGGCTTTTATTTATTTATTTTTTAAATAATCTCAACGTCTTTAATTTTAGACTCAGGGAGTACATGTGCAGATTTGTTACATGAGTACATTTTGTGATGCTGAGGTTTGAGGTACAATTGATCCTGTCACCCAGGTATTGAATATAGCACCCAATAGTTGTTTTTCAACCCCTCCCCACTCCCTTTACTTCCCGTTCTAGAAGTCCCCGGTATCTATTGTTGCTATCTTTATGTCCGTGAGTACCCAGGGTTCAGCTCTCACTTGTAAGTGAGAACATGCGGTATTTGGTTTTCTGTTCCTGAATTAATTTGCATAGGATGATGGCCTCTAGCTTCATCCATGTTGCTGCAAAGGACATGATTTTATTCTTTTTTTTTTTTTCTGGCTGCATAGTATTCCATGGTGTATATGTACCACATTTTCTTTACTGAGTCCATTATTAATGAACACTTAGGATGAATGAGTGTCCTCACTATTTCAAATAGTGCTGTGATGAATGTACAAATGCATTTGTCTTTTTGATAGAATGATTTATTTCCCTTTGGATACATACCCCAGCAATGAGATTACTGAGTCAAATGGTAGTTTTGATTTAAGTTCTTTGAGGAATCTCCAAACTGCTTTTCATAGTGGTTGAACTAATTAACATTTCCAGTAACAGTGTATAAGTGTTCCCTTTTCTCCACGGGCTCACCAGCATCTGTTGTTTTTTTGACTTTTCAATACTAGCCCTCTATTTTGATTTGCATTTCTCTGATGATTGGTGACTTGTTGAACATTTTTTTGTTGTGTTTGTTGGCTACTTGTATGTCTTCTTTTGAGAAGTGTCTGGTTCATGTCCTTTGCCCATTTTTTAATGGGATTATTTAGTTTTTGCTTGTTCAATTATTTAAGTTCCTTATAGATTCTGGATATTAGGCTTTTGTCAGATGCATAGCTTACACATATTTTCTCCCATTCTGTAGATTGTCTGTTTACTCTGTTGATAGTTTATTTTGCTGTGCAGAAGTTCTTTAGTTTAATTAAATCCCGCTTGTCAATTGCTTTTGTTGCAATTGCTATTGAGGACTTAGTTATAAATTCCTTCCCAAGGCTGATGTCAGGAATGGTGTTTCCTAGCTTTTCTTCTAGGAGTCTTATAGTTTGAGGTCTTTCATTTAAATCTTTCATCAATTTTCAGTTAATTTTTGTATGTCGTAAAAGATAGGGGTCCATTTTCATTCTTCTGTGTATGGCTAACTGGTTATCCAGCACCATTTATTGAATAGGGAGTTCTTTCCCCATTGCTTATTTTTGCTGACTTTGTCAAAGATCAGATGGCTGTAGGTGCACATTGAATGGCTTTTAAGAACATGAAGCAAAACATCCTCACTAAGCCCTTCAGATAACTGACCAGTAATAAATTAAACAGCACTAAAAATGAGAGCTATGGAAATTCACCTAGAAAACTGTAAAATAAATAGCCTTTAAAAGTGTATTGTACTCTGCAAAAAGCATTTATTGTCAATATATTGGCTTCTCCCTTGTATCTAAATCATTAGATCGTGTTTCTGTTTTCAAATTTTAGAAGTGGACTTAAGTACTTACTGAATCTCACAAAGGTAATTATTTTTCGTTTTCATTCCTTCTTATCACAATCCAGAGGTAAGCCTCTAGGGTCATGTTTGACTACCTATAATGTAAAAATAAAACTGAGGGGAAGGAAACATGATTTTTTCCATTTGTTGCACAAAAGCCATGCATAATTGTTAATGGTGACTGAACTTTGCTACCTTCTAATCACATCTCTTTGTAAAGTATCATCTTAGCAGGGAAGTGATTTAAAAGCAACGTAAAATTTCCTTTGTGGATAAATCGATTACATGGACATGTAGACATAAATATAATATTTTGTACTTTTAATGTTATGGCTTTGATAGGGAAGCAAAGTTTTATATAATTTATATGATAATTAATATTACCTTCAGGAATTGAGTTGGAAATGGATTATTTTGTGACTCTTAAATGTGCAACCTAAATTATCAGACTGTACTTAATGCTTTCCTAATCATGTATCTGAAACTTATATATCCATCATAACTTACATGACTACCTCGGTGACAACCTTAGCTTGTTAAACATAAATCATTTAGGTGGAATAAAGAATACTTAAAAGCTAGAGTAATTTTTATCCAACATTTTTAGTATAATTTTTCTTGCTGCAAAATATATGCAAAAAAATAGTAATTTCTGATCCTTTATTCAGAAAATAACTTTTCCCCCTTCACATAGTACTGTTTTATATCTTACTGATTCCTCAATCTGGTATTAAACTCTTAATTGTTTACAAAATATTGTCTATGGAGATTTCTTCCTATAACCAATCATCTTTTAATCCAAATGAATTTACAGGATGCAGACTCATTGTGTTACCACATGTATGCAAACTGTAATTATACAGGTAAAAAATGGCACAAAAAGGAAAGCATACAATGCAGGTTCATGGAAAATATACATCATTTTGAAATTATTCCTTTTTGGTGTTATTCATACCACTAAACTTTCTACTGATTGAGTTCAGTTGAGAATACAAGAACCTAAAGTTAGAAGATTTTTTTTTTTGCGGGGGGTGGGCAGAGCTTCACTGTGTCACCCAGGCTGGAGTGCAGTGGCATGATCTCGGCTCATTGCAACCTCCATTTCCTAGGTTCAAGCAATTCTCCTGACTCCACCTCCTGAGTAGCTGGGATTACAGGTGTGTACCACTACACCCAGCTACTTTTTGTATTTTTAGTAGACACTGGATTTTATCATGTTGGCCAGGCTGGTCTCGAACTCCTGACCTTAAGTGATCCACCCGCCTCAGCCTCCCAAAGTGCTAGGATTACACGCATAAGCCATTTTGCCTGGCCAAGAAGTCTTCATCATTTAAAATTTATTATAAAAACTCTATGGACAAATCCAATGACTGAGTAGTTTAATTGTTCTTTTGTTCCTTCCTTCATTATCTCATTCAACTAACCCTGACTAGCAATTATGGTGCTTGGTGTAGAAGATTCAAGAATTGTCTTTGTCTTTACAGCTTAGAGTCTAATGGGGAAGGAAGGCTAATTTAGATCCTTACAAATGTTTTTGAATTCTGAGGATGAAAAGAAGATTTAAAACCACTAAAGAGTGGTCATTGGCTGATTAAGATGTAAAATAGCATAATTTTTCCTGAAACTGTGATTTTACAACTATAACTGCTCACAAATGGTTTTTGTTTTGTAGATGACTGCCTTGCTCAGTGTGGCAAAGATTGCAAATCTTACTGCTGTGATGGAACCACGCCCTACTGTTGCTCCTACTACGCTTATATTGGGAATATCCTCTCGTGAGTATTAGTCAAATTTGGCAATACTGATGCTCTTCCTCTTGTCCAGTTGTCCAGTTATGTCTTTTAAAAGTACTAAGTGATAGTTGTGGGCAAGAGATTTCAAGACTGGTTATTGACCTGAAATCTTTACTGGAGATATTAACACATCACTATATAATGGACTATGTTGTTTGACAAAATACGCAAAATAATATACAAAATAAATTGCCTTCACTATAAAGGAACTAAAAGGAGTTATTCTTTTATTGTTTTACTTTGTGTACTATAATAATGTTTTACATAGGCATCATTTTATTGATAATTTTGTAACATCATCAGTGATATGGTTTTGTCTATTCTGTGCAAGTTAAAATTTGTTATTTAATTATAGCCAGTTTATTTTGTCATCATGTATGAATTTAATATATCCAGTAGATGTCAGGAAAAAGAGAGGTTATGAATAAAAAACAGTTGAGACATGAAATGTCAGTTCTCACGTAATACATATACAGCAACTTCAGGAAACAGATTTAGAGCCTAGGACAAGCAAGCTAGGCATGGGTAATGCAAAGTGATAAACAACAAGGCACATAAACACAAATGAAATATACACATGTAGATTCTGTGAAGCATTTCCTTATAACAAATTAGAAATTTATTTTAGAGCTGCTTCTGGACAAAGGGAAATACAGAATCCGGACCTGCCTCCAGGGCTGTATGGCAGGAAAAGTCTGCACTTGTCAGTTCCTCAAGAGAGGAACCCACAACTGAGAAATAAAAGGT